>NC_136430.1:442743499-443943499 GCF_052849685.1 Lactuca virosa
GCGCCTATAAAAACCTTTTAATTGGCTATATAGAATGAGAACATAATAATGTTGATATAAAGTTGCTAATTTAATCAAATGAATTATATTTGGTGACACTTCTCAATTCGAATCGGGGAAGACGAACTTTATTGTATCGAAACTTATGTTATTTTTAAAGAGAAATATAGAATGAATTTCAACCAAAAGCGTCTGGAAAAACCAGTTAGTTAGTTATAAATATTGACAACGTAATAAAGTTGATAAAAAGTTGCTAATATAACCAAATAAATTATATTTGGTGCCACTTTTGAATTCAAAATTGGGGAAGTCGAATTTATAGCCTCTAAACTTACGTTATCGAAATGTATAATGAATTTCGTCCAAAAGCGTCTATAAAAACCTTTTAATTGGCTATATAGAATAAGAACGTAATAATGTTGATATATAGTTGCTAATTTAATCAAATTAATTAAATTTGGTGACACTTCTCAATTCAAATTGGGCAAGTCGAACTTTAATGCATCTAAACTTACGTTATTTTTAAAGAGAAGTATAGAATGAATTTCATCCAAAAGCGTCTACAAAAACCTGTTAGTTAGTTATAAATAATGATATCGTAATAAAGTTCATAACAAGTTGCTAATATAATCAAATAAATTATATTTGGTGACACTTTTGAATTCAAAATTGGGGAAGTCGAATTTATAGCCTCTAAACTTACGTTATCGAAATGTATAATGAATTTCGTCCAAAAGCGCCTATAAAAAGCTTTTAATTGGCTATATAGAATGAGAACATAATAATGTTGATATAAAGTTGCTAATTTAATCAAATGAATTATATTTGGTGACACTTCTCAATTCGAATTGGGCAAGACGAACTTTATTGCATCGAAACTTATGTTATTTTTAAAGAGAAATATAGAATGAATTTCAACCAAAAGCGTCTGGAAAAACCATTTAGTTAGTTATAAATATTGACAATGTAATAAAGTTGATAAAAAGTTGCTAATATAACCAAATAAATTATATTTGGTGCCACTTTTGAAATCAAAATTGGGGAAGTCGAATTTATAGCCTCTAAACTTACGTTATCGAAATGTATAATGAATTTCGTCCAAAAGCGTCTATAAAAACCTTTTAATTGACTATATAGAATGAGAACGTAATAATGTTGATATATAGTTGCTAATTTAATCAAATGAATTAAATTTGGTAACACTTCTCAATTCAAATTGGGCAAGTCGAACTTTAATGCATCTAAACTTACGTTATTTTTAAAGAGAAGTATAGAATGAATTTCATCCAAAAGCGTCTACAAAAACATGTTAGTTAGTTATAAATAATGATATCGTAATAAAGTTCATAACAAGTTGCTAATATAATCAAATAAATTATATTTGGTGCCACTTTTGAATTCAAAATTGGGGAAGTCGAATTTATAGCCTCTAAACTTACGTTATCGAAATGTATAATGAATTTCGTCCAAAAGCGCCTATAAAAACCTTTTAATTGGCTATATAGAATGAGAACATAATAATGTTGATATAAAGTTGCTAATTTAATCAAATGAATTATATTTGGTGACACTTCTCAATTCGAATCGGGGAAGACGAACTTTATTGTATCGAAACTTATGTTATTTTTAAAGAGAAATATAGAATGAATTTCAACCAAAAGCGTCTGGAAAAACCAGTTAGTTAGTTATAAATATTGACAACGTAATAAAGTTGATAAAAAGTTGCTAATATAACCAAATAAATTATATTTGGTGCCACTTTTGAATTCAAAATTGGGGAAGTCGAATTTATAGCCTCTAAACTTACGTTATCGAAATGTATAATGAATTTCGTCCAAAAGCGTCTATAAAAACCTTTTAATTGGCTATATAGAATAAGAACGTAATAATGTTGATATATAGCTGCTAATTTAATCAAATGAATTAAATTTGGTGACACTTCTCAATTCAAATTGGGCAAGTCGAACTTTAGTGCATCTAAACTTACGTTATTTTTAAAGAGAAGTATAGAATGAATTTCATCCAAAAGCGTCTACAAAAACCTGTTAGTTAGTTATAAATAATGATATCGTAATAAAGTTCATAACAAGTTGCTAATATAATCAAATAAATTATATTTGGTGCTACTTTTGAATTCAAAATTGGGGAAGTCGAATTTATAGCCTCTAAACTTACGTTATCGAAATGTATAATGAATTTCGTCCAAAAGCGCCTATAAAAACCTTTTAATTGGCTATATAGAATAAGAACATAATAATGTTGATATAAAGTTGCTAATTTAATCAAATGAATTATATTTGGTGACACTTCTCAATTCAAATTAGGCAAGTCGAACTTTATTGCATCCAAACTTATGTTATTTTCAAAGAAAATATAGAATGAATTTCATCCAAAAGCGTCTAGAAAAACCTGTTACTTAGTTAGCTATGAAGAATGAAAACGTAATAATTTTGATAAAAAGATGCTAATATAATCAAATAAATTATATTTGGTGCCACTTTTGAATTCAAAATTGGGGAAGTCGAATTTATAGCCTCTAAACTTACGTTATCGAAATGTATAATGAATTTCGTCCAAAAGCGTCTATAAAAACCATTTAATTGACTATATAGAATGAGAACGTAATAATGTTGATATAAAGTTGCTAATGTAATCAAATGAATTATATTTGGTGACACTTCTCAATTCAAATTGGGCAAGTCGAACTTTATTGCATTTAACTTATGTTATTTTTAAAGAGAAATATAGAATTAAATTGATCCAAAAGCGTCTAGAAAAACCTGTTAGTTAGTTATAAATAATGACAACGTAATAAAGTTGATAAAAAGTTGCTAATATAATCAAATAAATTATATTTGGTGCCACTTTTGAATTCAAAATTGGGGAAGTCGAATTTATAGCCTTTAAACTTACTTTATCGAAATGTATAATGAATTTCGTCCAAAAGCGTCTATAAAAACCTTTTAATTGGCAATATAGAATGAGAACGTAATAATGTTGATATATAGTTGCTAATTTAATCAAATGAATTAAATTTGGTGACACTTCTCAATTCAAATTGGGCAAGTCGAACTTTAATGCATCTAAACTTACGTTATTTTTAAAAAGAAGTATAGAATGAATTTCATCCAAAAGCGTCTAGAAAAACCTGTTAGTTAGTTATAAATAATGATATCGTAATAAAGTTCATATCAAGTTGCTAATATAATCAAATAAATTATATTTGGTGCCACTTTTGAATTCAAAATTGGGGAAGTCGAATTTATAGCCTCTAAACTTACGTTATCGAAATGTATAATGAATTTCGTCCAAAAGCGTCTATAAAAACCTTTTAATTGGCTATATAGAATGAGAACGTAATAATGTTGATATATAGTTGCTAATTTAATCAAATGAATTAAATTTGGTGACACTTCTCAATTCAAATTGGGCAAGTCGAACTTTAGTGCATCTAAACTTACGTTATTTTTAAAGAGAAGTATAGAATGAATTTCATCCAAAAGCGTCTACAAAAACCTGTTAGGTAGTTATAAATAATGATATCGTAATAAAGTTCATAACAAGTTGCTAATATAATCAAATAAATTATATTTGGTGCCACTTTTGAATTCAAAATTGGGGAAGTCGAATTTATAGCCTCTAAACTTACGTTATCGAAATGTATAATGAATTTCGTCCAAAAGCGCTTATAAAAACCTTTTAATTGGCTATATAGAATGAGAACATAATAATGTTGATATAAAGTTGCTAATTTAATCAAATGAATTATATTTGGTGACACTTCTCAATTCAAATTGGGCAAGTCGAACTTTATTGCATCCAAACTTATGTTATTTTCAAAGAAAATATAGAATGAATTTCATCCAAAAGCGTCTAGAAAAACCTGTTACTTAGTTAGCTATGAAGAATGAAAACGTAATAATTTTGATAAAAAGATGCTAATATAATCAAATAAATTATATTTGGTGCCACTTTTGAATTCAAAATTGGGGAAGTCGAATTTATAGCCTCTAAACTTACGTTATCGAAATGTATAATGAATTTCGTCCAAAAGCGTCTATAAAAACCATTTAATTGACTATATAGAATGAGAACGTAATAATGTTGATATAAAGTTGCTAATTTAATCAAATGAATTATATTTGGTGACACTTCTCAATTCAAATTGGGCAAGTCGAACTTTATTGCATTTAACTTATGTTATTTTTAAAGAGAAATATAGAATGAAATTGATCCAAAAGCGTCTAGAAAAACCTGTTAGTTAGTTATAAATAATGACAACGTAATAAAGTTGATAAAAAGTTGCTAATATAATCAAATAAATTATATTTGGTGCCACTTTTGAATTCAAAATTGGGGAAGTCGAATTTATAGCCTCTAAACTTACGTTATCGAAATGTATAATGACTTTCGTCCAAAAGCGTCTATAAAAACCTTTTAATTGGCAATATAGAATGAGAACGTAATAATGTTGATATATAGTTGCTAATTTAATCAAATGAATTAAATTTGGTGAGACTTCTCAATTCAAATTGGGCAAGTCGAACTTTAATGCATCTAAACTTACGTTATTTTTAAAAAGAAGTAGAGAATGAATTTCATCCAAAAGCGTCTAGAAAAACCTGTTAGTTAGTTATAAATAATGATATCGTAATAAAGTTCATATCAAGTTGCTAATATAATCAAATAAATTATATTTGGTGCCACTTTTGAATTCAAAATTGGGGAAGTCGAATTTATAGCCTCTAAACTTACGTTATCGAAATGTATAATGAATTTCGTCCAAAAGCGCGTATAAAAACCTTTTAATTGGCTATATAGAATGAGAATATAATAATGTTGATATAAAGTTGCTAATTTAATCAAATGAATTATATTTGGTGACACTTCTCAATTCGAATTGGGCAAGACGAACTTTATTGCATCGAAACTTATGTTATTTTTAAAGAGAAATATAGAATGAATTTCAACCAAAAGCGTCTGGAAAAACCAGTTAGTTAGTTATAAATATTGACAATGTAATAAAGTTGATAAAAAGTTGCTAATATAACCAAATAAATTATATTTGGTGCCACTTTTGAATTCAAAATTGGGGAAGTCGAATTTATAGCCTCTAAACTTACGTTATCGAAATGTATAATGAATTTCGTCCAAAAGCGTCTATAAAAACCTTTTAATTGGCTATATAGAATGAGAACGTAATAATGTTGATATATAGTTGCTAATTTAATCAAATGAATTAAATTTGGTGACACTTCTCAATTCAAATTGGGCAAGTCGAACTTTAATGCATCTAAACTTACGTTATTTTTAAAGAGAAGTATAGAATGAATTTCATCCAAAAGCGTCTACAAAAACCTGTTAGTTAGTTATAAATAATGATATCGTAATAAAGTTCATAACAAGTTGCTAATATAATCAAATAAATTATATTTGGTGCCACTTTTGAATTCAAAATTGGGGAAGTCGAATTTATAGCCTCTAAACTTACGTTATCGAAATGTAGAATGAATTTCGTCCAAAAGCGCCTATAAAAACCTTTTAATTGGCTATATAGAATGAGAACATAATAATGTTGATATAAAGTTGCTAATTTAATCAAATGAATTATATTTGGTGACACTTCTCAATTCGAATTGGGCAAGACGAACTTTATTGCTTCGAAACTTATGTTATTTTTAAAGAGAAATATAGAATGAATTTCAACCAAAAGCGTCTGGAAAAACCAGTTAGTTAGTTATAAATATTGACAATGTAATAAAGTTGATAAAAAGTTGCTAATATAACCAAATAAATTATATTTGGTGCCACTTTTGAAATCAAAATTGGGGAAGTCGAATCTAAACTTACGTTATCGAAATGTATAATGAATTTCGTCCAAAACCGTCTATAAAAACCTTTTAATTGGCTATATAGAATGAGAACGTAATAATGTTGATATATAGTTGCTAATTTAATCAAATGAATTAAATTTGGTAACACTTCTCAATTCAAATTGGGCAAGTCGAACTTTAATGCATCTAAACTTACGTTATTTTTAAAGAGAAGTATAGAATGAATTTCATCCAAAAGCGTCTACAAAAACCTGTTAGTTAGTTATAAATAATGATATCGTAATAAAGTTCATAACAAGTTGCTAATATAATCAAATAAATTATATTTGGTGCCAGTTTTGAATTCAAAATTGGGGAAGTCGAATTTATAGCCTCTAAACTTACGTTATCGAAATGTATAATGAATTTCGTCCAAAAGCGCCTATAAAAACCTTTTAATTGGCTATATAGAATGAGAACATAATAATGTTGATATAAAGTTGCTAATTTAATCAAATGAATTATATTTGGTGACAGTTCTCAATTCGAATTGGGCAAGACGAACTTTATTGCATCGAAACTTATGTTATTTTTAAAGAGAAATATAGAATGAATTTCAACCAAAAGCGTCTGGAAAAACCAGTTAGTTAGTTATAAATATTGACAACGTAATAAAGTTGATAAAAAGTTGCTAATATAATCAAATAAATTATATTTGGTTCCACTTTTGAATTCAAAATTGGGGAAGTCGAATTTATAGCCTCTAAACTTACGTTATCGAAATGTATAATGAATTTCATCCAAAAGCGTCTATAAAAACCTTTTAATTGGCAATATAGAATGAGAACGTAATAATGTTGATATATAGTTGCTAATTTAATCAAATGAATTAAATTTGGTGACACTTCTCAATTCAAATTGGGCAAGTCGAACTTTAGTGCATCTAAACTTACGTTATTTTTAAAGAGAAGTATAGAATGAATTTCATTCAAAAGCGTCTAGAAAAACCTGTTAGTTAGTTATAAATAATGATATCGTAATAAAGTTCATAACAAGTTGCTAATATAATCAAATAAATTATATTTGGTGCCACTTTTGAATTCAAAATTGGGGAAGTCGAATTTATAGCCTCTAAACTTACGTTATCGAAATGTATAATGAATTTCGTCCAAAAGCGCCTATAAAAACCTTTTAATTGGCTATATAGAATGAGAACATAATAATGTTGATATAAAGTTGCTAATTTAATCAAATGAATTAAATTTGGTGACACTTCTCAATTCAAATTGGGCAAGTCGAACTTTATTGCATCCAAACTTATGTTATTTTCAAAGAAAATATAGAATGAATTTCATCCAAAAGCGTCTAGAAAAACCTGTTACTTAGTTAGCTATGAAGAATGAAAACGTAATAATTTTGATAAAAAGATGCTAATATAATCAAATAAATTATATTTGGTGCCACTTTTGAATTCAAAATTGGGGAAGTCGAATTTATAGCCTCTAAACTTACGTTATCGAAATGTATAATGAATTTCGTCCAAAAGCGTCTATAAAAACCTTTTAATTGACTATATAGAATGAGAACGTAATAATGTTGATATATAGTTGCTAATTTAATCAAATGAATTATATTTGGTGACACTTCTCAATTCAAATTGGGCAAGTCGAACTTTATTGCATTTAACTTATGTTATTTTTAAAGAGAAATATAGAATGAAATTGATCCAAAAGCGTCTAGAAAAACCTATTAGTTAGTTATAAATAATGACAACGTAATAAAGTTGATAAAAAGTTGCTAATATAATCAAATAAATTATATTTGGTGCCACTTTTGAATTCAAAATTGGGGAAGTCGAATTTATAGCCTTTAAACTTACTTTATCGAAATGTATAATGAATTTCGTCCAAAAGCGTCTATAAAAACCTTTTAATTGGCAATATAGAATGAGAACGTAATAATGTTGATATATAGTTGCTAATTTAATCAAATGAATTAAATTTGGTGACACTTCTCAATTCAAATTCGGCAAGTCGAACTTTAATGCATCTAAACTTACGTTATTTTTAAAGAGAAGTATAGAATGAATTTCATCCAAAAGCGTCTAGAAAACCTGTTAGTTAGTTATAAATAATGATATCGTAATAAAGTTCATAACAAGTTGCTAATATAATCAAATAAATTATATTTGGTGCCACTTTTGAATTCAAAATTGGGGAAGTCGAATTTATAGCCTCTAAACTTACGTTATCGAAATGTATAATGAATTTCGTCCAAAAGCGCGTATAAAAACCTTTTAATTGGCTATATAGAATGAGAATATAATAATGTTGATATAAAGTTGCTAATTTAATCAAATGAATTATATTTGGTGACACTTCTCAATTCGAATTGGGCAAGACGAACTTTATTGCATCGAAACTTATGTTATTTTTAAAGAGAAATATAGAATGAATTTCAACCAAAAGCGTCTGGAAAAACCAGTTAGTTAGTTATAAATATTGACAATGTAATAAAGTTGATAAAAAGTTGCTAATATAACCAAATAAATTATATTTGGTGCCACTTTTGAATTCAAAATTGGGGAAGTCGAATTTATAGCCTCTAAACTTACGTTATCGAAATGTATAATGAATTTCGTCCAAAAGCGTCTATAAAACCTTTTAATTGGCTATATAGAACGAGAACGTAATAATGTTGATATATAGTTGCTAATTTAATCAAATGAATTAAATTTGGTGACACTTCTCAATTCAAATTGGGCAAGTCGAACTTTAATGCATCTAAACTTACGTTATTTTTAAAGAGAAGTATAGAATGAATTTCATCCAAAAGCGTCTACAAAAACCTGTTAGTTAGTTATAAATAATGATATCGTAATAAACTTCATAACAAGTTGCTAATATAATCAAATAAATTATATTTGGTGCCACTTTTGAATTCAAAATTGGGGAAGTCGAATTTATAGCCTCTAAACTTACGTTATCGAAATGTATAATGAATTTCGTCCAAAAGCGCCTATAAAAACCTTTTAATTGGCTATATAGAATGAGAACATAATAATGTTGATATAAAGTTGCTAATTTAATCAAATGAATTATATTTGGTGACACTTCTCAATTCGAATTGGGCAAGACGAACTTTATTGCATCGAAACTTATGTTATTTTTAAAGAGAAATATAGAATGAATTTCAACCAAAAGCGTCTGGAAAAACCAGTTAGTTAGTTATAAATATTGACAATGTAATAAAGTTGATAAAAAGTTGCTAATATAACCAAATAAATTATATTTGGTGCCACTTTTGAAATCAAAATTGGGGAAGTCGAATTTATAGCCTCTAAACTTACGTTATCGAAATGTATAATGAATTTCATCCAAAAGCGTCTATAAAAACCTTTTAATTGGCTATATAGAATGAGAACGTAATAATGTTGATATATAGTTGCTAATTTAATCAAATGAATTAAATTTGGTAACACTTCTCAATTCAAATTGGGCAAGTCGAACTTTAATGCATCTAAACTTACGTTATTTTTAAAGAGAAGTATAGAATGAATTTCATCCAAAAGCGTCTACAAAAACCTGTTAGTTAGTTATAAATAATGATATCGTAATAAAGTTCATAACAAGTTGCTAATATAATCAAATAAATTATATTTGGTGCCAGTTTTGAATTCAAAATTGGGGAAGTCGAATTTATAGCCTCTAAACTTACGTTATCGAAATGTATAATGAATTTCGTCCAAAAGCGCCTATAAAAACCTTTTAATTGGCTATATAGAATGAGAACATAATAATGTTGATATAAAGTTGCTAATTTAATCAAATGAATTATATTTGGTGACACTTCTCAATTCGAATTGGGCAAGACGAACTTTATTGCATCGAAACTTATGTTATTTTTAAAGAGAAATATAGAATGAATTTCAACCAAAAGCGTCTGGAAAAACCAGTTAGTTAATTATAAATATTGACAACGTAATAAAGTTGATAAAAAGTTGCTAATATAATCAAATAAATTATATTTGGTGCCACTTTTGAATTCAAAATTGGGGAAGTCGAATTTATAGCCTCTAAACTTACGTTATCGAAATGTATAATGAATTTCATCCAAAAGCGTCTATAAAAACCTTTTAATTGGCAATATAGAATGAGAACGTAATAATGTTGATATATAGTTGCTAATTTAATCAAATGAATTAAATTTGGTGACACTTCTCAATTCAAATTGGGCAAGTCGAACTTTAGTGCATCTAAACTTACGTTATTTTTAAAGAGAAGTATAGAATGAATTTCATTCAAAAGCGTCTAGAAAAACCTGTTACTTAGTTATAAATAATGATATCGTAATAAAGTTCATAACAAGTTGCTAATATAATCAAATAAATTATATTTGGTGCCACTTTTGAATTCAAAATTGGGGAAGTCGAATTTATAGCCTCTAAACTTACGTTATCGAAATGTATAATGAATTTCGTCCAAAAGCGCCTATAAAAACCTTTTAATTGGCTATATAGAATGAGAACATAATAATGTTGATATAAAGTTGCTAATTTAATCAAATGAATTATATTTGGTGACACTTCTCAATTCGAATTGGGCAAGACGAACTTTATTGTATCGAAACTTATGTTATTTTTAAAGAGAAATATAGTATGAATTTCAACCAAAAGCGTCTGGAAAAACCAGTTAGTTAGTTATAAATATTGACAACGTATTAAAGTTGATAAAAAGTTGCTAATATAACCAAATAAATTATATTTGGTGCCACTTTTGAATTCAAAATTGGGGAAGTCGAATTTATAGCCTCTAAACTTACGTTATCGAAATGTATAATGAATTTCGTCCAAAAGCGTCTATAAAAACCTTTTAATTGGCTATATAGAATGAGAACGTAATAATGTTGATATATAGTTGCTAATTTAATCAAATGAACTAAATTTGGTAACACTTCTCAATTCAAATTGGGCAAGTCGAACTTTAGTGCATCTAAACTTACGTTATTTTTAAAGAGAAGTATAGAATGAATTTCATCCAAAAGCGTCTACAAAAACCTGTTAGTTAGTTATAAATAATGATATCGTAATAAAGTTCATAACAAGTTGCTAATATAATCAAATAAATTATATTTGGTGCCACTTTTGAATTCAAAATTGGGGAAGTCGAATTTATAGCCTCTAAACTTACGTTATCGAAATGTATAATGAATTTCGTCCAAAAGCGCCTATAAAAACCTTTTAATTGGCTATATAGAATGAGAACATAATAATGTTGATATAAAGTTGCTAATTTAATCAAATGAATTAAATTTGGTGACACTTCTCAATTCAAATTGGGCAAGTCGAACTTTATTGCATCGAAACTTATGTTATTTTCAAAGAAAATATAGAATGAATTTCATCCAAAAGCGTCTAGAAAAACCTGTTACTTAGTTAGCTATGAAGAATGAAAACGTAATAATTTTGATAAAAAGATGCTAATATAATCAAATAAATTATATTTGGTGCCACTTTTGAATTCAAAATTGGGGAAATCGAATTTATAGCCTCTAAACTTACGTTATCGAAATGTATAATGAATTTCGTCCAAAAGCGTCTATAAAAACCTTTTAATTGACTATATAGAATGAGAACGTAATAATGTTGATATAAAGTTGCTAATTTAATCAAATGAATTATATTTGGTGACACTTCTCAATTCAAATTGGGCAAGTCGAACTTTATTGCATTTAACTTATGTTATTTTTAAAGAGAAATATAGAATGAAATTGATCCAAAAGCGTCTAGAAAAACCTGTTAGTTAGTTATAAATAATGACAACGTAATAAAGTTGATAAAAAGTTGCTAATATAATCAAATAAATTATATTTGGTGCCACTTTTGAATTCAAAATTGGGGAAGTCGAATTTATAGCCTTTAAACTTACTTTATCGAAATGTATAATGAATTTCGTCCAAAAGCGTCTATAAAAACCTTTTAATTGGCAATATAGAATGAGAACGTAATAATGTTGATATATAGTTGCTAATTTAATCAAATGAATTAAATTTGGTGACACTTCTCAATTCAAATTCGGCAAGTCGAACTTTAATGCATCTAAACTTACGTTATTTTTAAAGAGAAGTATAGAATGAATTTCATCCAAAAGCGTCTAGAAAACCTGTTAGTTAGTTATAACTAATGATATCGTAATAAAGTTCATAACAAGTTGCTAATATAATCAAATAAATTATATTTGGTGCCACTTTTGAATTCAAAATTGGGGAAGTCGAATTTATAGCCTCTAAACTTACGTTATCGAAATGTATAATGAATTTCGTCCAAAAGCGCGTATAAAAACCTTTTAATTGGCTATATAGAATGAGAATATAATAATGTTGATATAAAGTTGCTAATTTAATCAAATGAATTATATTTGGTGACACTTCTCAATTCGAATTGGGCAAGACGAACTTTATTGCATCGAAACTTATGTTATTTTTAAAGAGAAATATAGAATGAATTTCAACCAAAAGCGTCTGGAAAAACCAGTTAGTTAGTTATAAATATTGACAATGTAATAAAGTTGATAAAAAGTTGCTAATATAACCAAATAAATTATATTTGGTGCCACTTTTGAATTCAAAATTGGGGAAGTCGAATTTATAGCCTCTAAACTTACGTTATCGAAATGTATAATGAATTTCGTCCAAAAGCGTCTATAAAAACCTTTTAATTGGCTATATAGAATGAGAACGTAATAATGTTGATATATAGTTGCTAATTTAATCAAATGAATTAAATTTGGTGACACTTCTCAATTCAAATTGGGCAAGTCGAACTTTAATGCATCTAAACTTACGTTATTTTTAAAGAGAAGTATAGAATGAATTTCATCCAAAAGCGTCTACGAAAACCTGTTAGTTAGTTATAAATAATGATATCGTAATAAAGTTCATAACAAGTTGCTAATATAATCAAATAAATTATATTTGGTGCCACTTTTGAATTCAAAATTGGGGAAGTCGAATTTATAGCCTCTAAACTTACGTTATCGAAATGTATAATGAATTTCGTCCAAAAGCGCCTATAAAAACCTTTTAATTGGCTATATAGAATGAGAACATAATAATGTTGATATAAAGTTGCTAATTTAATCAAATGAATTATATTTGGTGACACTTCTCAATTCGAATTGGGCAAGACGAACTTTATTGCATCGAAACTTATGTTATTTTTAAAGAGAAATATAGAATGAATTTCAACCAAAAGCGTCTGGAAAAACCAGTTAGTTAGTTATAAATATTGACAACGTAATAAAGTTGACAAAAAGTTGCTAATATAATCAAATAAATAATATTTGGTGCCACTTTTGAATTCAAAATTGGGGAAGTCGAATTTATAGCCTCTAAACTTACGTTATCGAAATGTATAATGAATTTCGTCCAAAAGCGTCTATAAAAACCTTTTAATTGGCTATATAGAATGAGAACGTAATAATGTTGATACATAGTTGCTAATTTAATCAAATGAATTAAATTTGGTTACACTTCTCAATTCAAATTGGGCAAGTCGAACTTTAATGCATCTAATCTTACGTTATTTTTAAAGAGAAGTATAGAATGAATTTCATCCAAAAGCGTCTAGAAAAACCTGTTAGTTAGTTATAAATAATGATATCGTAATAAAGTTCATAACAAGTTGCTAATATAATCAAATAAATTATATTTGGTGCCACTTTTGAATTCAAAATTGGGGAAATCGAATTTATAGCCTCTAAACTTACGTTATCGAAATGTATAATGAAATTCGTCCAAAAGCGCCTATAAAAACCTTTTAATTGGCTATATAGAATGAGAACATAATAATGTTGATATAAAGTTGCTAATTTAATCAAATGAATTATATTTGGTGACACTTCTCAATTCGAATTGGGCAAGACGAACTTTATTGCATCGAAACTTATGTTATTTTTAAAGAGAAATATAGAATGAATTTCAACCAAAAGCGTCTGGAAAAACCAGTTAGTTAGTTATAAATATTGACAACGTAATAAAGTTGATAAAATGTTTCTAATATAATCAAATAAATTATATTTGGTGCCACTTTTGAATTCAAAATTGGGGAAGTCGAATTTATAGCCTCTAAACTTACGTTATCGAAATGTATAATGAATTTCGTCGAAAAGCGTCTATAAAAACCTTTTAATTGGCTATATAGAATGAGAACGTAATAATGTTGATATATAGTTGCTAATTTAATCAAATGAATTAAATTTGTTTACACTTCTCAATTCAAATTGGGCAAGTCGAACTTTAATGCATCTAAACTTACGTTATTTTTAATGAGAAGTATAGAATGAATTTCATCCAAAAGCGTCTAGAAAAACCTGTTAGTTAGTTATAAATAATAATATCGTAATAAAGTTCATAACAAGTTGCTAATATAATCAAATAAATTATATTTGGTGCCACTTTTGAATTCAAAATTGGGGAAGTCGAATTTATAGCCTCTAAACTTACGTTATCGAAATGTATAATGAATTTCGTCCAAAAGCGCCTATAAAAACCTTTTAATTGGCTATATAGAATGAGAACATAATAATGTTGATATAAAGTTGCTAATTTAATCAAATGAATTATATTTGGTGACACTTCTCAATTCGAATTGGGCAAGACGACCTTTATTGTATCGAAACTTATGTTATTTTTAAAGAGAAATATAGTATGAATTTCAACCAAAAGCGTCTGGAAAAACCAGTTAGTTAGTTATAAATATTGACAACGTATTAAAGTTGATAAAAAGTTGCTAATATAACCAAATAAATTATATTTGGTGCCACTTTTGAATTCAAAATTGGGGAAGTCGAATTTATAGCCTCTAAACTTACGTTATCGAAATGTATAATGAATTTCGTCCAAAAGCGTCTATAAAAACCTTTTAATTGGCTATATAGAATGAGAACGTAATAATGTTGATATATAGTTGCTAATTTAATCAAATGAATTAAATTTGGTGACACTTCTCAATTCAAATTGGGCAAGTCGAACTTTAGTGCATCTAAACTTACGTTATTTTTAAAGAGAAGTATAGAATGAATTTCATCCAAAAGCGTCTACAAAAACCTGTTAGTTAGTTATAAATAATGATATCGTAATAAAGTTCATAACAAGTTGCTAATATAATCAAATAAATTATATTTGGTGCCACTTTTGAATTCAAAATTGGGGAAGTCGAATTTATAGCCTCTAAACTTACGTTATCGAAATGTATAATGAATTTCGTCCAAAAGCGTCTATAAAAACCTTTTAATTGGCTATATAGAATGAGAACGTAATAATGTTGATATATAGTTGCTAATTTAATCAAATGAATTAAATTTGGTAACACTTCTCAATTCAAATTGGGCAAGTCGAACTTTAATGCATCTAAACTTACGTTATTTTTAAAGAGAAGTATAGAATGAATTTCATCCAAAAGCGTCTACAAAAACCTGTTAGTTAGTTATAAATAATGATATCGTAATAAAGTTCATAACAAGTTGCTAATATAATCAAATAAATTATATTTGGTGCCAGTTTTGAATTCAAAATTGGGGAAGTCGAATTTATAGCCTCTAAACTTACGTTATCGAAATGTATAATGAATTTCGTCCAAAAGCGCCTATAAAAACCTTTTAATTGGCTATATAGAATGAGAACATAATAATGTTGATATAAAGTTGCTAATTTAATCAAATGAATTATATTTGGTGACACTTCTCAATTCGAATTGGGCAAGACGAACTTTATTGCATCGAAACTTATGTTATTTTTAAAGAGAAATATAGAATGAATTTCAACCAAAAGCGTCTGCAAAACCAGTTAGTTAGTTATAAATATTGACAACGTAATAAAGTTGATAAAAAGTTGCTAATATAATCAAATAAATTATATTTGGTGCCACTTTTGAAATCAAAATTGGGGAAGTCGAATTTATAGCCTCTAAACTTACGTTATCGAAATGCATAATGAATTTCATCCAAAAGCGTCTATAAAAACCTTTTAATTGGCTATATAGAATGAGAACGTAATAATGTTGATATATAGTTGCTAATTTAATCAAATGAATTAAATTTGGTTACACTTCTCAATTCAAATTGGGCAAGTCGAACTTTAATGCATCTAAACTTACGTTATTTTTAAAGAGAAGTATAGAATGAATTTCATTCAAAAGCGTCTAGAAAAACCTGTTAGTTAGTTATAAATAATGATATCGTAATAAAGTTCATAACAAGTTGCTAATATAATCAAATAAATTATATTTGGTGCCACTTTTGAATTCAAAATTGGGGAAGTCGAATTTATAGCCTCTAAACTTACGTTATCGAAATGTATAATGAATTTCGTCCAAAAGCGCCTATAAAAACCTTTTAATTGGCTATATAGAATGAGAACATAATAATGTTGATATAAAGTTGCTAATTTAATCAAATGAATTATATTTGGTGACACTTCTCAATTCGAATTGGGCAAGACGAACTTTATTGTATCGAAAGTTATGTTATTTTTAAAGAGAAATATAGTATGAATTTCAACCAAAAGCGTCTGGAAAAACCAGTTAGTTAGTTATAAATATTGACAACGTATTAAAGTTGATAAAAAGTTGCTAATATAACCAAATAAATTATATTTGGTGCCACTTTTGAATTCAAAATTGGGGAAGTCGAATTTATAGCCTCTAAACTTACGTTATCGAAATGTATAATGAATTTCGTCCAAAAGCGTCTATAAAAACCTTTTAATTGGCTATATAGAATGAGAACGTAATAATGTTGATATATAGTTGCTAATTTAATCAAATGAATTAAATTTGGTGACACTTCTCAATGCAAATTGGGCAAGTCGAACTTTAGTGCATCTAAACTTACGTTATTTTTAAAGAGAAGTATAGAATGAATTTCATCCAAAAGCGTCTACAAAAACCTGTTAGTTAGTTATAAATAATGATATCGTAATAAAGTTCATAACAAGTTGCTAATATAATCAAATAAATTATATTTGGTGCCACTTTTGAATTCAAAATTGGGGAAGTCGAATTTATAGCCTCTAAACTTACGTTATCGAAATGTATAATGAATTTCGTCCAAAAGCGCCTATAAAAACCTTTTAATTGGCTATATAGAATGAGAACATAATAATGTTGATATAAAGTTGCTAATTTAATCAAATGAATTATATTTGGTGACACTTCTCAATTCGAATTGGGCAAGACGAACTTTATTGTATCGAAAGTTATGTTATTTTTAAAGAGAAATATAGAATGAATTTCAACCAAAAGCGTTTGGAAAAACCAGTTAGTTAGTTATAAATATTGACAACGTATTAAAGTTGATAAAAAGTTGCTAATATAATCAAATAAATTATATTTGGTGCCACTTTTGAATTCAAAATTGGGGAAGTCGAATTTATAGCCTCTAAACTTACGTTATCGAAATGTATAATGAATTTCGTCCAAAAGCGTCTATAAAAACCTTTTAATTGGCTATATAGAATGAGAACGTAATAATGTTGATATATAGTTGCTAATTTAATCAAATGAATTAAATTTGGTTACACTTCTCAATTCAAATTGGGCAAGTCGAACTTTAATGCATCTAAACTTACGTTATTTTTAAAGAGAAGTATAGAATGAATTTCATTCAAAAGCGTCTAGAAAAACCTGTTAGTTAGTTATAAATAATGATATCGTAATAAAGTTCATAACAAGTTGCTAATATAATCAAATAAATTATATTTGGTGCCACTTTTGAATTCAAAATTGGGGAAGTCGAATTTATAGCCTCTAAACTTACGTTATCGAAATGTATAATGAATTTCGTCCAAAAGCGCCTATAAAAACCTTTTAATTGGCTATATAGAATGAGAACATAATAATGTTGATATAAAGTTGCTAATTTAATCAAATGAATTATATTTGGTGACACTTCTCAATTCGAATTGGGCAAGACGAACTTTATTGTATCGAAACTTATGTTATTTTTAAAGAGAAATATAGTATGAATTTCAACCAAAAGCGTCTGGAAAAACCAGTTAGTTAGTTATAAATATTGACAACGTATTAAAGTTGACAAAAAGTTGCTAATATAACCAAATAAATTATATTTGGTGCCACTTTTGAATTCAAAATTGGGGAAGTCGAATTTATAGCCTCTAAACTTACGTTATCGAAATGTATAATGAATTTCGTCCAAAAGCGTCTATAAAAACCTTTTAATTGGCTATATAGAATGAGAACGTAATAATGTTGATATATAGTTGCTAATTTAATCAAATGAATTAAATTTGGTTACACTTCTCAATTCAAATTGGGCAAGTCGAACTTTAATGCATCTAAACTTACGTTATTTTTAAAGAGAAGTATAGAATGAATTTCATTCAAAAGCGTCTAGAAAAACCTGTTAGTTAGTTATAAATAATGATATCGTAATAAAGTTCATAACAAGTTGCTAATATAATCAAATAAATTATATTTGGTGCCACTTTTGAATTCAAAATTGGGGAAGTCGAATTTATAGCCTCTAAACTTACGTTATCGAAATGTATAATGAATTTCGTCCAAAAGCGCCTATAAAAACCTTTTAATTGGCTATATAGAATGAGAACATAATAATGTTGATATCAAGTTGCTAATTTAATCAAATGAATTATATTTGGTGACACTTCTCAGTTCGAATTGGGCAAGACGAACTTTATTGTATCGAAACTTATGTTATTTTTAAAGAGAAATATAGTATGAATTTCAACCAAAAGCGTCTGGAAAAACCAGTTAGTTAGTTATAAATATTGACAACGTATTAAAGTTGATAAAAAGTTGCTAATATAACCAAATAAATTATATTTGGTGCCACTTTTGAATTCAAAATTGGGGAAGTCGAATTTATAGCCTCTAAACTTACGTTATCGAAATGTATAATGAATTTCGTCCAAAAGCGTCTATAAAAACCTTTTAATTGGCTATATAGAATGAGAACGTAATAATGTTGATATATAGTTGCTAATTTAATCAAATGAATTAAATTTGGTAACACTTCTCAATTCAAATTGGGCAAGTCGAACTTTAATGCATCTAAACTTACGTTATTTTTAAAGAGAAGTATAGAATGAATTTCATCCAAAAGCGTCTACAAAAACCTGTTAGTTAGTTATAAATAATGATATCGTAATAAAGTTCATAACAAGTTGCTAATATAATTAAATAAATTATATTTGGTGCCAGTTTTGAATTCAAAATTGGGGAAGTCGAATTTATAGCCTCTAAACTTACGTTATCTAAATGTATAATGAATTTCGTCCAAAAGCGCCTATAAAAACCTTTTAATTGGCTATATAGAATGAGAACATAATAATGTTGATATAAAGTTGCTAATTTAATCAAATGAATTATATTTGGTGACACTTCTCAATTCGAATTGGGCAAGACGAACTTTATTGCATCGAAACTTATGTTATTTTTAAAGAGAAATATAGAATGAATTTCAACTAAAAGCGTCTGGAAAAACCAGTTAGTTAGTTATAAATATTGACAACGTAATAAAGTTGATAAAAAGTTGCTAATATAATCAAATAAATTATATTTGGTGCCACTTTTGAATTCAAAATTGGGGAAGTCGAATTTATAGCCTCTAAACTTACGTTATCGAAATGTATAATGAATTTCATCCAAAAGCGTCTATAAAAACCTTTTAATTGGCTATATAGAATGAGAACGTAATAATGTTGATATATAGTTGCTAATTTAATCAAATGAATTAAATTTGGTTACACTTCTCAATTCAAATTGGGCAAGTCGAACTTTAATGCATCTAAACTTACGTTATTTTTAAAGAGAAGTATAGAATGAATTTCATTCAAAAGCGTCTAGAAAAACCTGTTAGTTAGTTATAAATAATGATACCGTAATAAAGTTCATAACAAGTTGCTAATATAATCAAATAAATTATATTTGGTGCCACTTTTGAATTCAAAATTGGGGAAGTCGAATTTATAGCCTCTAAACTTACGTTATCGAAATGTATAATGAATTTCGTCCAAAAGCGCCTATAAAAACCTTTTAATTGGCTATATAGAATGAGAACATAATAATGTTGATATAAAGTTGCTAATTTAATCAAATGAATTATATTTGGTGACACTTCTCAATTCGAATTGGGCAAGACGAACTTTATTGTATCGAAACTTATGTTATTTTTAAAGAGAAATATAGTATGAATTTCAACCAAAAGCGTCTGGAAAAACCAGTTAGTTAGTTATAAATATTGACAACGTATTAAAGTTGATAAAAAGTTGCTAATATAACCAAATAAATTATATTTGGTGCCACTTTTGAATTCAAAATTGGGGAAGTCGAATTTATAGCCTCTAAACTTACGTTATCGAAATGTATAATGAATTTCGTCCAAAAGCGTCTATAAAAACCTTTTAATTGGCTATATAGAATGAGAACGTAATAATGTTGATATATAGTTGCTAATTTAATCAAATGAATTAAATTTGGTAACACTTCTCAATTCAAATTGGGCAAGTCGAACTTTAATGCATCTAAACTTACGTTATTTTTAAAGAGAAGTATAGAATGAATTTCATCCAAAAGCGTCTACAAAAACCTGTTAGTTAGTTATAAATAATGATATCGTAATAAAGTTCATAACAAGTTGCTAATATAATCAAATAAATTATATTTGGTGCCAGTTTTGAATTCAAAATTGGGGAAGTCGAATTTATAGCCTCTAAACTTACGTTATCGAAATGTATAATGAATTTCGTCCAAAAGCGCCTATAAAAACCTTTTAATTGGCTATATAGAATGAGAACATAATAATGTTGATATAAAGTTGCTAATTTAATCAAATGAATTATATTTGGTGACACTTCTCAATTCGAATTGGGCAAGACGAACTTTATTGCATCGAAACTTATGTTATTTTTAAAGAGAAATATAGAATGAATTTCAACTAAAAGCGTCTGGAAAAACCAGTTAGTTAGTTATAAATATTGACAACGTAATAAAGTTGATAAAAAGTTGCTAATATAATCAAATAAATTATATTTGGTGCCACTTTTGAATTCAAAATTGGGGAAGTCGAATTTATAGCCTCTAAACTTACGTTATCGAAATGTATAATGAATTTCATCCAAAAGCGTCTATAAAAACCTTTTAATTGGCTATATAGAATGAGAACGTAATAATGTTGATATATAGTTGCTAATTTAATCAAATGAATTAAATTTGGTTACACTTCTCAATTCAAATTGGGCAAGTCGAACTTTAATGCATCTAAACTTACGTTATTTTTAAAGAGAAGTATAGAATGAATTTCATTCAAAAGCGTCTAGAAAAACCTGTTAGTTAGTTATAAATAATGATATCGTAATAAAGTTCATAACAAGTTGCTAATATAATCAAATAAATTATATTTGGTGCCACTTTTGAATTCAAAATTGGGGAAGTCGAATTTATAGCCTCTAAACTTACGTTATCGAAATGTATAATGAATTTCGTCCAAAAGCGCCTATAAAAACCTTTTAATTGGCTATATAGAATGAGAACATAATAATGTTGATATAAAGTTGCTAATTTAATCAAATGAATTATATTTGGTGACACTTCTCAATTCGAATTGGGCAAGACGAACTTTATTGTATCGAAACTTATGTTATTTTTAAAGAGAAATATAGTATGAATTTCAACCAAAAGCGTCTGGAAAAACCAGTTAGTTAGTTATAAATATTGACAACGTATTAAAGTTGATAAAAAGTTGCTAATATAACCAAATAAATTATATTTGGTGCCACTTTTGAATTCAAAATTGGGGAAGTCGAATTTATAGCCTCTAAACTTACGTTATCGAAATGTATAATGAATTTCGTCCAAAAGCGTCTATAAAAACCTTTTAATTGGCTATATAGAATGAGAACGTAATAATGTTGATATATAGTTGCTAATTTAATCAAATGAATTAAATTTGGTGACACTTCTCAATTCAAATTGGGCAAGTCGAACTTTAGTGCATCTAAACTTACGTTATTTTTAAAGAGAAGTATAGAATGAATTTCATCCAAAAGCGTCTACAAAAACCTGTAAGTTAGTTATAAATAATGATATCGTAATAAAGTTCATAACAAGTTGCTAATATAATCAAATAAATTATATTTGGTGCCACTTTTGAATTCAAAATTGGGGAAGTCGAATTTATAGCCTCTAAACTTACGTTATCGAAATGTATAATGAATTTCGTCCAAAAGCGCCTATAAAAACCTTTTAATTGGCTATATAGAATGAGAACATAATAATGTTGATATAAAGTTGCTAATTTAATCAAATGAATTATATTTGGTGACACTTCTCAATTCAAATTGGGCAAGTCGAACTTTATTGCATCCAAACTTATGTTATTTTCAAAGAAAATATAGAATGAATTTCATCCAAAAGCGTCTAGAAAAACCTGTTACTTAGTTAGCTATGAAGAATGAAAACGTAATAATTTTGATAAAAAGATGCTAATATAATCAAATAAATTATATTTGGTGCCACTTTTGAATTCAAAATTGGGGAAGTCGAATTTATAGCCTCTAAACTTACGTTATCGAAATGTATAATGAATTTCGTCCAAAAGCGCCTATAAAAACCTTTTAATTGACTATATAGAATGAGAACGTAATAATGTTGATATAAAGTTGCTAATTTAATCAAATGAATTATATTTGGTGACACTTCTCAATTCAAATTGGGCAAGTCGAACTTTATTGCATTTAACTTATGTTATTTTTAAAGAGAAATATAGAATGAAATTGATCCAAAAGCGTCTAGAAAAACCTGTTAGTTAGTTATAAATAATGACAACGTAATAAAGTTGATAAAAAGTTGCTAATATAATCAAATAAATTATATTTGGTGCCACTTTTGAATTCAAAATTGGGGAAGTCGAATTTATAGCCTTTAAACTTACTTTATCGAAATGTATAATGAATTTCGTCCAAAAGCGTCTATAAAAACCTTTTAATTGGCAATATAGAATGAGAACGTAATAATGTTGATATATAGTTGCTAATTTAATCAAATGAATTAAATTTGGTGACACTTCTCAATTCAAATTGGGCAAGTCGAACTTTAATGCATCTAAACTTACGTTATTTTTAAAGAGAAGTATAGAATGAATTTCATCCAAAAGCGTCTAGAAAAACCTGTTAGTTAGTTATAAATAATGATATCGTAATAAAGTTCATAAGAAGTTGCTAATATAATCAAATAAATTATATTTGGTGCCACTTTTGAATTCAAAATTGGGGAAGTCGAATTTATAGCCTCTAAACTTACGTTATCGAAATGTATAATGAATTTCGTCCAAAAGCGCGTATAAAAACCTTTTAATTGGCTATATAGAATGAGAATATAATAATGTTGATATAAAGTTGCTAATTTAATCAAATGAATTATATTTGGTGACACTTCTCAATTCGAATTGGGCAAGACGAACTTTATTGCATCGAAACTTATCTTATTTTTAAAGAGAAATATAGAATGAATTTCAACCAAAAGCGTCTGGAAAAACCAGTTAGTTAGTTATAAATATTGACAACGTAATAAAGTTGATAAAAAGTTGCTAATATAATCAAATAAATTATATTTGGTGCCACTTTTGAATTCAAAATTAGGGAAGTCGAATTTATAGCCTCTAAACTTACGTTATCGAAATGTATAATGAATTTCATCCAAAAGCGTCTATAAATACCTTTTAATTGGCTATATAGAATGAGAACGTAATAATGTTGATATATAGTTGCTAATTTAATCAAGTGAATTAAATTTGGTTACACTTCTCAATTCAAATTGGGCAAGTCGAACTTTAATGCATCTAAACTTACGTTATTTTTAAAGAGAAGTATAGAATGAATTTCATCCAAAAGCGTCTAGAAAAACCTGTTAGTTAGTTATAAATAATGATATCGTAATAAAGTTCATAACAAGTTGCTAATATAATCAAATAAATTATATTTGGTGCCACTTTTGAATTCAAAATTGGGGAAGTCGAATTTATAGCCTCTAAACTTACGTTATCGAAATGTATAATGAATTTCGTCCAAAAGCGCCTATAAAAACCTTTTAATTGGCTATATAGAATGAGAACATAATAATGTTGATATAAAGTTGCTAATTTAATCAAATGAATTATATTTGGTGACACTTCTCAATTCGAATTGGGCAAGACGAACTTTATTGCATCGAAACTTACGTTATTTTTAAAGAGAAATATAGAATGAATTTCAACCAAAAGCGTCTGGAAAAACCAGTTAGTTAGTTATAAATATTGACAATGTAATAAAGTTGATAAAAAGTTGCTAATATAACCAAATAAATTATATTTGGTGCTACTTTTGAATTCAAAATTGGGGAAGTCAAATTTATAGCCTCTAAACTTACGTTATCGAAATGTATAATGAATTTCGTCCAAAAGCGTCTATAAAAACCTTTTAATTGGCTATATAGAATGAGAACGTAATAATGTTGATATATAGTTGCTAATTTAATCAAATGAATTAAATTTGGTGACACTTCTCAATTCAAATTGGGCAAGTCGAACTTTAATGCATCTAAACTTACGTTATTTTTAAAGAGAAGTATAGAATGAATTTCATCAAAAAGCGTCTACAAAAACCTGTTAGTTAGTTATAAATAATGATATCGTAATAAAGTTCATAACAAGTTGCTAATATAATCAAATAAATTATATTTGGTGCCACTTTTGAATTCAAAATTGGGGAAGTCGAATTTATAGCCTCTAAACTTACGTTATCGAAATGTATAATGAATTTCGTCCAAAAGCGCCTATAAAAACCTTTTAATTGGCTATATAGAATGAGAACATAATAATGTTGATATAAAGTTGCTAATTTAATCAAATGAATTATATTTGGTGACACTTCTCAATTCGAATTGGGCAAGACGAACTTTATTACATCGAAACTTATGTTATTTTTAAACAGAAATATAGAATGAATTTCAACCAAAAGCGTCTGGAAAAACCAGTTAGTTAGTTATAAATATTGACAACGTAATAAAGTTGATAAAAAGTTGCTAATATAATCAAATAAATTATATTTGGTGCCACTTTTGAATTCAAAATTGGGGAAGTCGAATTTATAGCCTCTAAACTTACGTTATCGAAATGTATAATGAATTTCATCCAAAAACGTCTATAAAAACCTTTTAATTGGCTATATTAAATGAGAACGTAATAATGTTGATATATAGTTGCTAATTTAATCAAATGAATTAAAATTGGTTACACTTCTCAATTCAAATTGGGCAAGTCGAACTTTAATGCATCTAAACTTACGTTATTTTTAAAGAGAAGTATAGAATGAATTTCATTCAAAAGCGTCTAGAAAAACCTGTTAGTTAGTTATAAATAATGATATCGTAATAAAGTTCATAACAAGTTGCTAATATAATCAAATAAATTATATTTGGTGCCACTTTTGAATTCAAAATTGGGGAAGTCGAATTTATAGCCTCTAAACTTACGTTATCGAAATGTATAATGAATTTCGTCCAAAAGCGCCTATAAAAACCTTTTAATTGGCTATATAGAATGAGAACATAATAATGTTGATATAAAGTTGCTAATTTAATCAAATGAATTATATTTGGTGACACTTCTCAATTCGAATCGGGCAAGACGAACTTTATTGTATCGAAACTTATGTTATTTTTAAAGAGAAATATAGTATGAATTTCAACCAAAAGCGTCTGAAAAAACCAGTTAGTTAGTTATAAATATTGACAACGTAATAAAGTTGATAAAAAGTTGCTAATATAACCAAATAAATTATATTTGGTGCCACTTTTGAATTCAAAATTGGGGAAGTCGAATTTATAGCCTCTAAACTTACGTTATCGAAATGTATAATGAATTTCGTCCAAAAGCGTCTATAAAAACCTTTTAATTGGCTATATAGAATGAGAACGTAATAATGTTGATATATAGTTGCTAATTTAATCAAATGAATTAAATTTGGTGACACTTCTCAATTCAAATTGGGCAAGTCGAACTTTAGTGCATCTAAACTTACGTTATTTTTAAAGAGAAGTATAGAATGAATTTCATCCAAAAGCGTCTACAAAAACCTGTTAGTTAGTTATAAATAATGATATCGTAATAAACTACATAACAAGTTGCTAATATAATCAAATAAATTATATTTGGTGCCACTTTTGAATTCAAAATTGGGGAAGTCGAATTTATAGCCTCTAAACTTACGTTATCGAAATGTATAATGAATTTCGTCCAAAAGCGCCTATAAAAACCTTTCAATTGGCTATATAGAATGAGAACATAATAATGTTGATATAAAGTTGCTAATTTAATCAAATGAATTATATTTGGTGACACTTCTCAATTCAAATTGGGCAAGTCGAACTTTATTGCATCCAAACTTATGTTATTTTCAAAGAAAATATAGAATGAATTTCATCCAAAAGCGTCTATAAAAACCTGTTACTTAGTTAGCTATGAAGAATGAAAACGTAATAATTTTGATAAAAAGATGCTAATATAATCAAATAAATTATATTTGGTGCCACTTTTGAATTCAAAATTGGGGAAGTCGAATTTATAGCCTCTAAACTTACGTTATCGAAATGTATAATGAATTTCGTCCAAAAGCGCCTATAAAAACCTTTTAATTGACTATATAGAAATAGAACGTAATAATGTTGATATAAAGTTGCTAATTTAATCAAATGAATTATATTTGGTGACACTTCTCAATTCAAATTGGGCAAGTCGAACTTTATTGCATTTAACTTATGTTATTTTTAAAGAGAAATATAGAATGAAATTGATCCAAAAGCGTCTAGAAAAACCTGTTAGTTAGTTATAAATAATGACAACGTAATAAAGTTGATAAAAAGTTGTTAATATAATCAAATAAATTATATTTGGTGCCACTTTTGAATTCAAAATTGGGGAAGTCGAATTTATAGCCTTTAAACTTACTTTATCGAAATGTATAATGAATTTCGTCCAAAAGCGTCTATAAAAACCTTTTAATTGGCAATATAGAATGAGAACGTAATAATGTTGATATATAGTTGCTAATTTAATCAAATGAATTAAATTTGGTGACACTTCTCAATTCAAATTGGGCAAGTCGAACTTTAATGCATCTAAACTTACGTTATTTTTAAAGAGAAGTATAGAATGAATTTCATTCAAAAGCGTCTAGAAAAACCTGTTAGTTAGTTATAAATAATGATATCGTAATAAAGTTCATAACAAGTTGCTAATATAATCAAATAAATTATATTTGGTGCCACTTTTGAATTCAAAATTGGGGAAGTCGAATTTATAGCCTCTAAACTTACGTTATCGAAATGTATAATGAATTTCATCCAAAAGTGCCTATAAAAACCTTTTAATTGGCTATATAGAATGAGAACATAATAATGTTGATATAAAGTTGCTAATTTAATCAAATGAATTATATTTGGTGACACTTCTCAATTTGAATCGGGCAAGACGAACTTTATTGTATCGAAACTTACGTTATTTTTAAAGAGAAATATAGTATGAATTTCAACCAAAAGCGTCTGAAAAAACCAGTTAGTTAGTTATAAATATTGACAACGTAATAAAGTTGATAAAAAGTTGCTAATATAACTAAATAAATTATATTTGGTGCCACTTTTGAATTCAAAATTGGGGAAGTCGAATTTATAGCCTCTAAACTTACGTTATCGAAATGTATAATGAATTTCGTCCAAAAGCGTCTATAAAAACCTTTTAATTGGCTATATAGAATGAGAACGTAATAATGTTGATATATAGTTGCTAATTTAATCAAATGAATTAAATTTGGTGACACTTCTCAATTCAAATTGGGCAAGTCGAACTTTAGTGCATCTAAACTTACGTTATTTTTAAAGAGAAGTATAGAATGAATTTCATCCAAAAGCGTCTACAAAAACCTGTTAGTTAGTTATAAATAATGATATCGTAATAAACTTCATAACAAGTTGCTAATATAATCAAATAAATTATATTTGGTGCCACTTTTGAATTCAAAATTGGGGAAGTCGAATTTATAGCCTCTAAACTTACGTTATCGAAATGTATAATGAATTTCGTCCAAAAGCGCCTATAAAAACCTTTCAATTGGCTATATAGAATGAGAACATAATAATGTTGATATAAAGTTGCTAATTTAATCAAATGAATTATATTTGGTGACACTTCTCAATTCAAATTGGGCAAGTCGAACTTTATTGCATCCAAACTTATGTTATTTTCAAAGAAAATATAGAATGAATTTCATCCAAAAGCGTCTATAAAAACCTGTTACTTAGTTAGCTATGAAGAATGAAAACGTAATAATTTTGATAAAAAGATGCTAATATAATCAAATAAATTATATTTGGTGCCACTTTTGAATTCAAAATTGGGGAAGTCGAATTTATAGCCTCTAAACTTACGTTATCGAAATGTATAATGAATTTCGTCCAAAAGCGCCTATAAAAACCTTTTAATTGACTATATAGAAATAGAACGTAATAATGTTGATATAAAGTTGCTAATTTAATCAAATGAATTATATTTGGTGACACTTCTCAATTCAAATTGGGCAAGTCGAACTTTATTGCATTTAACTTATGTTATTTTTAAAGAGAAATATAGAATGAAATTGATCCAAAAGCGTCTAGAAAAACCTGTTAGTTAGTTATAAATAATGACAACGTAATAAAGTTGATAAAAAGTTGTTAATATAATCAAATAAATTATATTTGGTGCCACTTTTGAATTCAAAATTGGGGAAGTCGAATTTATAGCCTTTAAACTTACTTTATCGAAATGTATAATGAATTTCGTCCAAAAGCGTCTATAAAAACCTTTTAATTGGCAATATAGAATGAGAACGTAATAATGTTGATATATAGTTGCTAATTTAATCAAATGAATTAAATTTGGTGACACTTCTCAATTCAAATTGGGCAAGTCGAACTTTAATGCATCTAAACTTACGTTATTTTTAAAGAGAAGTATAGAATGAATTTCATTCAAAAGCGTCTAGAAAAACCTGTTAGTTAGTTATAAATAATGATATCGTAATAAAGTTCATAACAAGTTGCTAATATAATCAAATAAATTATATTTGGTGCCACTTTTGAATTCAAAATTGGGGAAGTCGAATTTATAGCCTCTAAACTTACGTTATCGAAATGTATAATGAATTTCATCCAAAAGTGCCTATAAAAACCTTTTAATTGGCTATATAGAATGAGAACATAATAATGTTGATATAAAGTTGCTAATTTAATCAAATGAATTATATTTGGTGACACTTCTCAATTTGAATCGGGCAAGACGAACTTTATTGTATCGAAACTTACGTTATTTTTAAAGAGAAATATAGTATGAATTTCAACCAAAAGCGTCTGAAAAAACCAGTTAGTTAGTTATAAATATTGACAACGTAATAAAGTTGATAAAAAGTTGCTAATATAACCAAATAAATTATATTTGGTGCCACTTTTGAATTCAAAATTGGGGAACTCGAATTTATAGCCTCTAAACTTACGTTATCGAAATGTATAATGAATTTCGTCCAAAAGCGTCTATAAAAACCTTTTAATTGGCTATATAGAATGAGAACGTAATAATGTTGATATATAGTTGCTAATTTAATCAAATGAATTAAATTTGGTGACACTTCTCAATTCAAATTGGGCAAGTCGAACTTTAGTGCATCTAAACTTACGTTATTTTTAAAGAGAAGTATAGAATGAATTTCATCCAAAAGCGTCTACAAAAACCTGTTAGTTAGTTATAAATAATGATATCGTAATAAACTTCATAACAAGTTGCTAATATAATCAAATAAATTATATTTGGTGCCACTTTTGAATTCAAAATTGGGGAAGTCGAATTTATAGCCTCTAAACTTACGTTATCGAAATGTATAATGAATTTCGTCCAAAAGCGCCTATAAAAACCTTTCAATTGGCTATATAGAATGAGAACATAATAATGTTGATATAAAGTTGCTAATTTAATCAAATGAATTATATTTGGTGACACTTCTCAATTCAAATTGGGCAAGTCGAACTTTATTGCATCCAAACTTATGTTATTTTCAAAGAAAATATAGAATGAATTTCATCCAAAAGCGTCTATAAAAACCTGTTACTTAGTTAGCTATGAAGAATGAAAACGTAATAATTTTGATAAAAAGATGCTAATATAATCAAATAAATTATATTTGGTGCCACTTTTGAATTCAAAATTGGGGAAGTCGAATTTATAGCCTCTAAACTTACGTTATCGAAATGTATAATGAATTTCGTCCAAAAGCGCCTATAAAAACCTTTTAATTGACTATATAGAATGAGAACGTAATAATGTTGATATAAAGTTGCTAATTTAATCAAATGAATTATATTTGGTGACACTTCTCAATTCAAATTGGGCAAGTCGAACTTTATTGCATTTAACTTATGTTATTTTTAAAGAGAAATATAGAATGAAATTGATCCAAAAGCGTCTAGAAAAACCTGTTAGTTAGTTATAAATAATGACAACGTAATAAAGTTGATAAAAAGTTGTTAATATAATCAAATAAATTATATTTGGTGCCACTTTTGAATTCAAAATTGGGGAAGTCGAATTTATAGCCTTTAAACTTACTTTATCGAAATGTATAATGAATTTCGTCCAAAAGCGTCTATAAAAACCTTTTAATTGGCAATATAGAATGAGAACGTAATAATGTTGATATATAGTTGCTAATTTAATCAAATGAATTAAATTTGGTGACACTTCTCAATTCAAATTGGGCAAGTCGAACTTTAATGCATCTAAACTTACGTTATTTTTAAAGAGAAATATAGAATGAATTTCATCCAAAAGCGTCTAGAAAAAAACCTGTTAGTTAGTTATAAATAATGATATCGTAATAAAGTTCATAACAAGTTGCTAATATAATCAAATAAATTATATTTGGTGCCACTTTTGAATTCAAAAATGGGGAAGTCGAATTTATAGCCTCTAAACTTACGTTATCGAAATGTATAATGAATTTCGTCCAAAAGCGCGTATAAAAACCTTTTAATTGGCTATATAGAATGAGAATATAATAATGTTGATATAAAGTTGCTAATTTAATCAAATGAATTATATTTGGTGACACGTCTCAATTCGAATTGGGCAAGACGAACTTTATTGCATCGAAACTTATGTTATTTTTAAAGAGAAATATAGAATGAATTTCAACCAAAAGCGTCTGGAAAAACCAGTTAGTTAGTTATAAATATTGACAACGTAATAAAGTTGATAAAAAGTTGCTAATATAATCAAATAAATTATATTTGGTGCCACTTTTGAATTCAAAATTGGGGAACTCGAATTTATAGCCTCTAAACTTACGTTATCGAAATGTATAATGAATTTCATCCAAAAACATCTATAAAAACCTTTTAATTGGCTATATTAAATGAGAACGTAATAATGTTGATATATAGTTGCTAATTTAATCAAATGAATTAAATTTGGTTACACTTCTCAATTCAAATTGGGCAAGTCGAACTTTAATGCATCTAAACTTACGTTATTTTTAAAGAGAAGTATAGAATGAATTTCATTCAAAAGCGTCTAGAAAAACCTGTTAGTTAGTTATAAATAATGATATCGTAATAAAGTTCATAACAAGTTGCTAATATAATCAAATAAATTATATTTGGTGCCACTTTTGAATTCAAAATTGGGGAAGTCGAATTTATAGCCTCTAAACTTACGTTATCGAAATGTATAATGAATTTCATCCAAAAGTGCCTATAAAAACCTTTTAATTGGCTATATAGAATGAGAACATAATAATGTTGATATAAAGTTGCTAATTTAATCAAATGAATTATATTTGGTGACACTTCTCAATTCGAATCGGGCAAGACGAACTTTATTGTATCGAAACTTATGTTATTTTTAAAGAGAAATATCGTATGAATTTCAACCAAAAGCGTCTGAAAAAACCAGTTAGTTAGTTATAAATATTGACAACGTAATAAAGTTGATAAAAAGTTGCTAATATAACCAAATAAATTATATTTGGTGCCACTTTTGAATTCAAAATTGGGGAAGTCGAATTTATAGCCTCTAAACTTACGTTATCGAAATGTATAATGAATTTCGTCCAAAAGCGTCTATAAAAACCTTTTAATTGGCTATATAGAATGAGAACGTAATAATGTTGATATATAGTTGCTAATTTAATCAAATGAATTAAATTTGGTGACACTTCTCAATTCAAATTGGGCAAGTCGAACTTTAGTGCATCTAAACTTACGTTATTTTTAAAGAGAAGTATAGAATGAATTTCATCCAAAAGCGTCTACAAAAACCTGTTAGTTAGTTATAAATAATGATATCGTAATAAACTTCATAACAAGTTGCTAATATAATCAAATAAATTATATTTGGTGCCACTTTTGAATTCAAAATTGGGGAAGTCGAATTTATAGCCTCTAAACTTACGTTATCGAAATGTATAATGAATTTCGTCCAAAAGCGCCTATAAAAACCTTTCAATTGGCTATATAGAATGAGAACATAATAATGTTGATATAAAGTTGCTAATTTAATCAAATGAATTATATTTGGTGACACTTCTCAATTCAAATTGGGCAAGTCGAACTTTATTGCATCCAAACTTATGTTATTTTCAAAGAAAATATAGAATGAATTTCATCCAAAAGCGTCTATAAAAACCTGTTACTTAGTTAGCTATGAAGAATGAAAACGTAATAATTTTGATAAAAAGATGCTAATATAATCAAATAAATTATATTTGGTGCCACTTTTGAATTCAAAATTGGGGAAGTCGAATTTATAGCCTCTAAACTTACGTTATCGAAATGTATAATGAATTTCGTCCAAAAGCGCCTATAAAAACCTTTTAATTGACTATATAGAATGAGAACGTAATAATGTTGATATAAAGTTGCTAATTTAATCAAATGAATTATATTTGGTGACACTTCTCAATTCAAATTGGGCAAGTCGAACTTTATTGCATTTAACTTATGTTATTTTTAAAGAGAAATATAGAATGAAATTGATCCAAAAGCGTCTAGAAAAACCTGTTAGTTAGTTATAAATAATGACAACGTAATAAAGTTGATAAAAAGTTGTTAATATAATCAAATAAATTATATTTGGTGCCACTTTTGAATTCAAAATTGGGGAAGTCGAATTTATAGCCTTTAAACTTACTTTATCGAAATGTATAATGAATTTCGTCCAAAAGCGTCTATAAAAACCTTTTAATTGGCAATATAGAATGAGAACGTAATAATGTTGATATATAGTTGCTAATTTAATCAAATGAATTAAATTTGGTGACACTTCTCAATTCAAATTGGGCAAGTCGAACTTTAATGCATCTAAACTTACGTTATTTTTAAAGAGAAATATAGAATGAATTTCATCCAAAAGCGTCTAGAAAAACCTGTTAGTTAGTTATAAATAATGATATCGTAATAAAGTTCATAACAAGTTGCTAATATAATCAAATAAATTATATTTGGTGCCACTTTTGAATTCAAAAATGGGGAAGTCGAATTTATAGCCTCTAAACTTACGTTATCGAAATGTATAATGAATTTCGTCCAAAAGCGCGTATAAAAACCTTTTAATTGGCTATATAGAATGAGAATATAATAATGTTGATATAAAGTTGCTAATTTAATCAAATGAATTATATTTGGTGACACGTCTCAATTCGAATTGGGCAAGACGAACTTTATTGCATCGAAACTTATGTTATTTTTAAAGAGAAATATAGAATGAATTTCAACCAAAAGCGTCTGGAAAAACCAGTTAGTTAGTTATAAATATTGACAACGTAATAAAGTTGATAAAAAGTTGCTAATATAATCAAATAAATTATATTTGGTGCCACTTTTGAATTCAAAATTGGGGAACTCGAATTTATAGCCTCTAAACTTACGTTATCGAAATGTATAATGAATTTCATCCAAAAACATCTATAAAAACCTTTTAATTGGCTATATTAAATGAGAACGTAATAATGTTGATATATAGTTGCTAATTTAATCAAATGAATTAAATTTGGTTACACTTCTCAATTCAAATTGGGCAAGTCGAACTTTAATGCATCTAAACTTACGTTATTTTTAAAGAGAAGTATAGAATGAATTTCATTCAAAAGCGTCTAGAAAAACCTGTTAGTTAGTTATAAATAATGATATCGTAATAAAGTTCATAACAAGTTGCTAATATAATCAAATAAATTATATTTGGTGCCACTTTTGAATTCAAAATTGGGGAAGTCGAATTTATAGCCTCTAAACTTACGTTATCGAAATGTATAATGAATTTCATCCAAAAGCGCCTATAAAAACCTTTTAATTGGCTATATAGAATGAGAACATAATAGTGTTGATATAAAGTTGCTAATTTAATCAAATGAATTATATTTGGTGACACTTCTCAATTCGAATTGGGCAAGACGAACTTTATTGTATCGAAACTTATGTTATTTTTAAAGAGAAATATAGTATGAATTTCAACCAAAAGCGTCTGGAAAAACCAGTTAGTTAGTTATAAATATTGACAACGTAATAAAGCTGATAAAAAGTTGCTAATATAACCAAATAAATTATATTTGGTGCCACTTTTGAATTCAAAATTGGGGAAGTCGAATTTATAGCCTCTAAACTTACGTTATCGAAATGTATAATGAATTTCGTCCAAAAGCGTATATAAAAACCTTTTAATTGGCTATATAGAATGAGAACGTAATAATGTTGATATATAGTTGCTAATTTAATCAAATGAATTAAATTTGGTGACACTTCTCAATTCAAATTGGGCAAGTCGAACTTTAATGCATCTAAACTTACGTTATTTTTAAAGAGAAGTATAGAATGAATTTCATCCAAAAGCGTCTAGAAAAACCTGTTAGTTAGTTATAAATAATGATATCGTAATAAAGTTCATAACAAGTTGCTAATATAATCAAATAAATTATATTTGGTGCCACTTTTGAATTCAAAAATGGGGAAGTCGAATTTATAGCCTCTAAACTTACGTTATCGAAATGTATAATGAATTTCGTCCAAAAGCGCGTATAAAAACCTTTTAATTGGCTATATAGAATGAGAATATAATAATGTTGATATAAAGTTGCTAATTTAATCAAATGAATTATATTTGGTGACACGTCTCAATTCGAATTGGGCAAGACGAACTTTATTGCATCGAAACTTATGTTATTTTTAAAGAGAAATATAGAATGAATTTCAACCAAAAGCGTCTGGAAAAACCAGTTAGTTAGTTATAAATATTGACAACGTAATAAAGTTGATAAAAAGTTGCTAATATAATCAAATAAATTATATTTGGTGCCACTTTTGAATTCAAAATTGGGGAACTCGAATTTATAGCCTCTAAACTTACGTTATCGAAATGTATAATGAATTTCATCCAAAAACATCTATAAAAACCTTTTAATTGGCTATATTAAATGAAAACGTAATAATGTTGATATGTAGTTGCTAATTTAATCAAATGAATTAAATTTGGTTACACTTCTCAATTCAAATTGGGCAAGTCGAACTTTAATGCATCTAAACTTACGTTATTTTGAAAGAGAAGTATAGAATGAATTTCATTCAAAAGCGTCTAGAAAAACCTGTTAGTTAGTTATAAATAATGATATCGTAATAAAGTTCATAACAAGTTGCTAATATAATCAAATAAATTATATTTGGTGCCACTTTTGAATTCAAAATTGGGGAAGTCGAATTTATAGCCTCTAAACTTACGTTATCGAAATGTATAATGAATTTCATCCAAAAGCGCCTATAAAAACCTTTTAATTGGCTATATAGAATGAGAACATAATAATGTTGATATAAAGTTGCTAATTTAATCAAATGAATTATATTTGGTGACACTTCTCAATTCGAATTGGGCAAGACGAACTTTATTGTATCGAAACTTATGTTATTTTTAAAGAGAAATATAGTATGAATTTCAACCAAAAGCGTCTGGAAAAACCAGTTAGTTAGTTATAAATATTGACAACGTAATAAAGCTGATAAAAAGTTGCTAATATAACCAAATAAATTATATTTGGTGCCACTTTTGAATTCAAAATTGGGGAAGTCGAATTTATAGCCTCTAAACTTACGTTATCGAAATGTATAATGAATTTCGTCCAAAAGCGTCTATAAAAACCTTTTAATTGGCTATATAGAATGAGAACGTAATAATGTTGATATATAGTTGCTAATTTAGTCAAATGAATTAAATTTGGTGACACTTCTCAATTCAAATTGGGCAAGTCGAACTTTAGTGCATCTAAACTTACGTTATTTTTAAAGAGAAGTATAGAATGAATTTCATCCAAAAGCGTCTACAAAAACCTGTTAGTTAGTTATAAATAATGATATCGTAATAAAGTTCATAACAAGTTGCTAATATAATCAAATAAATTATATTTGGTGCCACTTTTGAATTCAAAATTGGGGAAGTCGAATTTATAGCCTCTAAACTTACGTTATCGAAATGTATAATGAATTTCGTCCAAAAGCGCCTATAAAAACCTTTTAATTGGCTATATAGAATGAGAACATAATAATGTTGATATAAAGTTGCTAATTTAATCAAATGAATTTCATTTGGTGACACTTCTCAATTCAAATTGGGCAAGTCGAACTTTATTGCATCCAAACTTATGTTATTTTCAAAGAAAATATAGAATGAATTTCATCCAAAAGCGTCTAGAAAAACCTGTTACTTAGTTAGCTATGAAGAATGAAAACGTAATAATTTTGATAAAAAGATGCTAATATAATCAAATAAATTATATTTGGTGCCACTTTTGAATTCAAAATTGGGGAAGTCGAATTCATAGCCTCTAAACTTACGTTATCGAAATGTATAATGAATTTCATCCAAAAGCGTCTATAAAAACCTTTTAATTGACTATATAGAATGAGAACGTAATAATGTTGATATAAAGTTGCTAATTTAATCAAATGAATTATATTTGGTGACACTTCTCAATTCAAATTGGGCAAGTCGAACTTTATTGCATTTAACTTATGTTATTTTTAAAGAGAAATATAGAATGAAATTGATCCAAAAGCGTCTAGAAAAACCTGTTAGTTAGTTATAAATAATGACAACGTAATAAAGTTGATAAAAAGTTGCTAATATAATCAAATAAATTATATTTGGTGCCACTTTTGAATTCAAAATTGGGGAAGTCGAATTTATAGCCTTTAAACTTACTTTATCGAAATGTATAATGAATTTCGTCCAAAAGCGTCTATAAAAACCTTTTAATTGGCAATATAGAATGAGAACGTAATAATGTTGATATATAGTTGCTAATTTAATCAAATGAATTAAATTTGGTGACACTTCTCAATTCAAATTGGGCAAGTCGAACTTTAATGCATCTAAACTTACGTTATTTTTAAAGAGAAGTATATAATGAATTTCATCCAAAAGCGTCTAGAAAAACCTGTTAGTTAGTTATAAATAATGATATCGTAATAAAGTTCATAACAAGTTGCTAATATAATCAAATAAATTATATTTGGTGCCACTTTTGAATTCAAAATTGGGGAAGTCGAATTTATAGCCTCTAAACTTACGTTATCGAAATGTATAATGAATTTCGTCCAAAAGCGCGTATAAAAACCTTTTAATTGGCTATATAGAATGAGAATATAATAATGTTGATATAAAGTTGCTAATTTAATAAAATGAATTATATTTGGTGACACTTCTCAATTCGAATTGGGCAAGACGAACTTTATTGCATCGAAACTTATGTTATTTTTAAAGAGAAATATAGAATGAATTTCAACCAAAAGCGTCTGGAAAAACCAGTTAGTTAGTTATAAATATTGACAACGTAATAAAGTTGATAAAAAGTTGCTAATATAATCAAATAAATTATATTTGGTGCCACTTTTGAATTCAAAATTGGGGAACTCGAATTTATAGCCTCTAAACTTACGTTATCGAAATGTATAATGAATTTCATCCAAAAACATCTATAAAAACCTTTTAATTGGCTATATTAAATGAGAACGTAATAATGTTGATATATAGTTGCTAATTTAATCAAATGAATTAAATTTGGTTACACTTCTCAATTCAAATTGGGCAAGTCGAACTTTAATGCATCTAAACTTACGTTATTTTTAAAGAGAAGTATAGAATGAATTTCATTCAAAAGCGTCTAGAAAAACCTGTTAGTTAGTTATAAATAATGATATCGTAATAAAGTTCATAACAAGTTGCTAATATAATCAAATAAATTATATTTGGTGCCACTTTTGAATTCAAAATTGGGGAAGTCGAATTTATAGCCTCTAAACTTACGTTATCGAAATGTATAATGAATTTCATCCAAAAGCGCCTATAAAAACCTTTTAATTGGCTATATAGAATGAGAACATAATAGTGTTGATATAAAGTTGCTAATTTAATCAAATGAATTATATTTGGTGACACTTCTCAATTCGAATTGGGCAAGACGAACTTTATTGTATCGAAACTTATGTTATTTTTAAAGAGAAATATAGTATGAATTTCAACCAAAAGCGTCTGGAAAAACCAGTTAGTTAGTTATAAATATTGACAACGTAATAAAGCTGATAAAAAGTTGCTAATATAACCAAATAAATTATATTTGGTGCCACTTTTGAATTCAAAATTGGGGAAGTCGAATTTATAGCCTCTAAACTTACGTTATCGAAATGTATAATGAATTTCGTCCAAAAGCGTATATAAAAACCTTTTAATTGGCTATATAGAATGAGAACGTAATAATGTTGATATATAGTTGCTAATTTAATCAAATGAATTAAATTTGGTGACACTTCTCAATTCAAATTGGGCAAGTCGAACTTTAATGCATCTAAACTTACGTTATTTTTAAAGAGAAGTATAGAATGAATTTCATCCAAAAGCGTCTAGAAAAACCTGTTAGTTAGTTATAAATAATGATATCGTAATAAAGTTCATAACAAGTTGCTAATATAATCAAATAAATTATATTTGGTGCCACTTTTGAATTCAAAAATGGGGAAGTCGAATTTATAGCCTCTAAACTTACGTTATCGAAATGTATAATGAATTTCGTCCAAAAGCGCGTATAAAAACCTTTTAATTGGCTATATAGAATGAGAATATAATAATGTTGATATAAAGTTGCTAATTTAATCAAATGAATTATATTTGGTGACACGTCTCAATTCGAATTGGGCAAGACGAACTTTATTGCATCGAAACTTATGTTATTTTTAAAGAGAAATATAGAATGAATTTCAACCAAAAGCGTCTGGAAAAACCAGTTAGTTAGTTATAAATATTGACAACGTAATAAAGTTGATAAAAAGTTGCTAATATAATCAAATAAATTATATTTGGTGCCACTTTTGAATTCAAAATTGGGGAACTCGAATTTATAGCCTCTAAACTTACGTTATCGAAATGTATAATGAATTTCATCCAAAAACATCTATAAAAACCTTTTAATTGGCTATATTAAATGAAAACGTAATAATGTTGATATGTAGTTGCTAATTTAATCAAATGAATTAAATTTGGTTACACTTCTCAATTCAAATTGGGCAAGTCGAACTTTAATGCATCTAAACTTACGTTATTTTGAAAGAGAAGTATAGAATGAATTTCATTCAAAAGCGTCTAGAAAAACCTGTTAGTTAGTTATAAATAATGATATCGTAATAAAGTTCATAACAAGTTGCTAATATAATCAAATAAATTATATTTGGTGCCACTTTTGAATTCAAAATTGGGGAAGTCGAATTTATAGCCTCTAAACTTACGTTATCGAAATGTATAATGAATTTCATCCAAAAGCGCCTATAAAAACCTTTTAATTGGCTATATAGAATGAGAACATAATAATGTTGATATAAAGTTGCTAATTTAATCAAATGAATTATATTTGGTGACACTTCTCAATTCGAATTGGGCAAGACGAACTTTATTGTATCGAAACTTATGTTATTTTTAAAGAGAAATATAGTATGAATTTCAACCAAAAGCGTCTGGAAAAACCAGTTAGTTAGTTATAAATATTGACAACGTAATAAAGCTGATAAAAAGTTGCTAATATAACCAAATAAATTATATTTGGTGCCACTTTTGAATTCAAAATTGGGGAAGTCGAATTTATAGCCTCTAAACTTACGTTATCGAAATGTATAATGAATTTCGTCCAAAAGCGTCTATAAAAACCTTTTAATTGGCTATATAGAATGAGAACGTAATAATGTTGATATATAGTTGCTAATTTAGTCAAATGAATTAAATTTGGTGACACTTCTCAATTCAAATTGGGCAAGTCGAACTTTAGTGCATCTAAACTTACGTTATTTTTAAAGAGAAGTATAGAATGAATTTCATCCAAAAGCGTCTACAAAAACCTGTTAGTTAGTTATAAATAATGATATCGTAATAAAGTTCATAACAAGTTGCTAATATAATCAAATAAATTATATTTGGTGCCACTTTTGAATTCAAAATTGGGGAAGTCGAATTTATAGCCTCTAAACTTACGTTATCGAAATGTATAATGAATTTCGTCCAAAAGCGCCTATAAAAACCTTTTAATTGGCTATATAGAATGAGAACATAATAATGTTGATATAAAGTTGCTAATTTAATCAAATGAATTTCATTTGGTGACACTTCTCAATTCAAATTGGGCAAGTCGAACTTTATTGCATCCAAACTTATGTTATTTTCAAAGAAAATATAGAATGAATTTCATCCAAAAGCGTCTAGAAAAACCTGTTACTTAGTTAGCTATGAAGAATGAAAACGTAATAATTTTGATAAAAAGATGCTAATATAATCAAATAAATTATATTTGGTGCCACTTTTGAATTCAAAATTGGGGAAGTCGAATTCGTAGCCTCTAAACTTACGTTATCGAAATGTATAATGAATTTCATCCAAAAGCGTCTATAAAAACCTTTTAATTGACTATATAGAATGAGAACGTAATAATGTTGATATAAAGTTGCTAATTTAATCAAATGAATTATATTTGGTGACACTTCTCAATTCAAATTGGGCAAGTCGAACTTTATTGCATTTAACTTATGTTATTTTTAAAGAGAAATATAGAATGAAATTGATCCAAAAGCGTCTAGAAAAACCTGTTAGTTAGTTATAAATAATGACAACGTAATAAAGTTGATAAAAAGTTGCTAATATAATCAAATAAATTATATTTGGTGCCACTTTTGAATTCAAAATTGGGGAAGTCGAATTTATAGCCTTTAAACTTACTTTATCGAAATGTATAATGAATTTCGTCCAAAAGCGTCTATAAAAACCTTTTAATTGGCAATATAGAATGAGAACGTAATAATGTTGATATATAGTTGCTAATTTAATCAAATGAATTAAATTTGGTGACACTTCTCAATTCAAATTGGGCAAGTCGAACTTTAATGCATCTAAACTTACGTTATTTTTAAAGAGAAGTATAGAATGAATTTCATCCAAAAGCGTCTAGAAAAACCTGTTAGTTAGTTATAAATAATGATATCGTAATAAAGTTCATAACAAGTTGCTAATATAATCAAATAAATTATATTTGGTGCCACTTTTGAATTCAAAATTGGGGAAGTCGAATTTATAGCCTCTAAACTTACGTTATCGAAATGTATAATGAATTTCGTCCAAAAGCGCGTATAAAAACCTTTTAATTGGCTATATAGAATGAGAATATAATAATGTTGATATAAAGTTGCTAATTTAATAAAATGAATTATATTTGGTGACACTTCTCAATTCGAATTGGGCAAGACGAACTTTATTGCATCGAAACTTATGTTATTTTTAAAGAGAAATATAGAATGAATTTCAACCAAAAGCGTCTGGAAAAACCAGTTAGTTAGTTATAAATATTGACAATGTAATAAAGTTGATAAAAAGTTGCTAATATAACCAAATAAATTATATTTGGTGCTACTTTTGAATTCAAAATTGGGGAAGTCGAATTTATAGCCTCTAAACTTACGTTATCGAAATGTATAATGAATTTCGTCCAAAAGCGTCTATAAAAACCTTTTAATTGGCTATATAGAATGAGAACGTAATAATGTTGATATATAGTTGCTAATTTAATCAAATGAATTAAATTTGGTGACACTTCTCAATTCAAATTGGGCAAGTCAAACTTTAATGCATCTAAACTTACGTTATTTTTAAAGAGAAGTATAGAATGAATTTCATCCAAAAGCGTCTACAAAAACCTGTTAGTTAGTTATAAATAATGATATCGTAATAAAGTTCATAACAAGTTGCTAATATAATCAAATAAATTATATTTGGTGCCACTTTTGAATTCAAAATTGGGGAAGTCGAATTTATAGCCTCTAAACTTACGTTATCGAAATGTATAATGAATTTCGTCCAAAAGCGCCTATAAAAACCTTTTAATTGGCTATATAGAATGAGAACATAATAATGTTGATATAAAGTTGCTAATTTAATCAAATGAATTATATTTGGTGACACTTCTCAATTCGAATTGGGCAAGACGAACTTTATTGCATCGAAACTTATGTTATTTTTAAAGAGAAATATAGAATGAATTTCAACCAAAAGCGTCTGGAAAAACAGTTAGTTAGTTATAAATATTGACAACGTAATAAAGTTGATAAAAAGTTGCTAATATAATCAAATAAATTATATTTGGTGCCACTTTTGAATTCAAAATTGGGGAAGTCGAATTTATAGCCTCTAAACTTACGTTATCGAAATGTATAATGAATTTCATCCAAAAACGTCTATAAAAACCTTTTAATTGGCTATATTAAATGAGAACGTAATAATGTTGATATATAGTTGCTAATTTAATCAAATGAATTAAATTTGGTTACACTTCTCAATTCAAATTGGGCAAGTCGAACTTTAATGCATCTAAACTTACGTTATTTTTAAAGAGAAGTATAGAATGAATTTCATTCAAAAGCGTCTAGAAAAACCTGTTAGTTAGTTATAAATAATGATATCGTAATAAAGTTCATAACAAGTTGCTAATATAATCAAATAAATTATATTTGGTGCCACTTTTGAATTCAAAATTGGGGAAGTCGAATTTATAGCCTCTAAACTTACGTTATCGAAATGTATAATGAATTTCATCCAAAAGCGCCTATAAAAACCTTTTAATTGGTTATATAGAATGAGAACATAATAATGTTGATATAAAGTTGCTAATTTAATCAAATGAATTATATTTGGTGACACTTCTCAATTCGAATTGGGCAAGACGAACTTTATTGTATCGAAACTTATGTTATTTTTAAAGAGAAATATAGTATGAATTTCAACCAAAAGCGTCTGGAAAAACCAGTTAGTTAGTTATAAATATTGACAACGTAATAAAGCTGATAAAAAGTTGCTAATATAACCAAATAAATTATATTTGGTGCCACTTTTGAATTCAAAATTGGGGAAGTCGAATTTATAGCCTCTAAACTTACGTTATCGAAATGTATAATGAATTTCGTCCAAAAGCGTCTATAAAAACCTTTTAATTGGCTATATAGAATGAGAACGTAATAATGTTGATATATAGTTGCTAATTTAATCAAATGAATTAAATTTGGTGACACTTCTCAATTCAAATTGGGCAAGTCGAACTTTAGTGCATCTAAACTTACGTTATTTTTAAAGAGAAGTATAGAATGAATTTCATCCAAAAGCGTCTACAAAAACCTGTTAGTTAGTTATAAATAATGATATCGTAATAAAGTTCATAACAAGTTGCTAATATAATCAAATAAATTATATTTGGTGCCACTTTTGAATTCAAAATTGGGGAAGTCGAATTTATAGCCTCTAAACTTACGTTATCGAAATGTATAATGAATTTCGTCCAAAAGCGCCTATAAAAACCTTTTAATTGGCTATATAGAATGAGAACATAATAATGTTGATATAAAGTTGCTAATTTAATCAAATGAATTTCATTTGGTGACACTTCTCAATTCAAATTGGGCAAGTCGAACTTTATTGCATCCAAACTTATGTTATTTTCAAAGAAAATATAGAATGAATTTCATCCAAAAGCGTCTAGAAAAACCTGTTACTTAGTTAGCTATGAAGAATGAAAACGTAATAATTTTGATAAAAAGATGCTAATATAATCAAATAAATTATATTTGGTGCCACTTTTGAATTCAAAATTGGGGAAGTCGAATTTATAGCCTCTAAACTTACGTTATCGAAATGTATAATGAATTTCGTCCAAAAGCGTCTATAAAAACCTTTTAATTGACTATATAGAATGAGAACGTAATAATGTTGATATAAAGTTGCTAATTTAATCAAATGAATTATATTTGGTGACACTTCTCAATTCAAATTGGGCAAGTCGAACTTTATTGCATTTAACTTATGTTATTTTTAAAGAGAAATATAGAATGAAATTGATCCAAAAGCGTCTAGAAAAACCTGTTAGTTAGTTATAAATAATGACAACGTAATAAAGTTGATAAAAAGTTGCTAATATAATCAAATAAATTATATTTGGTGCCACTTTTGAATTCAAAATTGGGGAAGTCGAATTTATAGCCTTTAAACTTACTTTATCGAAATGTATAATGAATTTCGTCCAAAAGCGTCTATAAAAACCTTTTAATTGGCAATATAGAATGAGAACGTAATAATGTTGATATATAGTTGCTAATTTAATCAAATGAATTAAATTTGGTGACACTTCTCAATTCAAATTGGGCAAGTCGAACTTTAATGTATCTAAACTTACGTTATTTTTAAAGAGAAGTATAGAATGAATTTCATCCAAAAGCGTCTAGAAAAACCTGTTAGTTAGTTATAAATAATGATATCGTAATAAAGTTCATAACAAGTTGCTAATATAATCAAATAAATTATATTTGGTGCCACTTTTGAATTCAAAATTGGGGAAGTCGAATTTATAGCCTCTAAACTTACGTTATCGAAATGTATAATGAATTTCGTCCAAAAGCGCGTATAAAAACCTTTTAATTGGCTATATAGAATGAGAATATAATAATGTTGATATAAAGTTGCTAATTTAATAAAATGAATTATATTTGGTGACACTTCTCAATTCGAATTGGGCAAGACGAACTTTATTGCATCGAAACTTATGTTATTTTTAAAGAGAAATATAGAATGAATTTCAACCAAAAGCGTCTGGAAAAACCAGTTAGTTAGTTATAAATATTGACAATGTAATAAAGTTGATAAAAAGTTGCTAATATAACCAAATAAATTATATTTGGTGCTACTTTTGAATTCAAAATTGGGGAAGTCGAATTTATAGCCTCTAAACTTACGTTATCGAAATGTATAATGAATTTCGTCCAAAAGCGTCTATAAAAACCTTTTAATTGGCTATATAGAATGAGAACGTAATAATGTTGATATATAGTTGCTAATTTAATCAAATGAATTAAATTTGGTGACACTTCTCAATTCAAATTGGGCAAGTCAAACTTTAATGCATCTAAACTTACGTTATTTTTAAAGAGAAGTATAGAATGAATTTCATCCAAAAGCGTCTACAAAAACCTGTTAGTTAGTTATAAATAATGATATCGTAATAAAGTTCATAACAAGTTGCTAATATAATCAAATAAATTATATTTGGTGCCACTTTTGAATTCAAAATTGGGGAAGTCGAATTTATAGCCTCTAAACTTACGTTATCGAAATGTATAATGAATTTCGTCCAAAAGCGCCTATAAAAACCTTTTAATTGGCTATATAGAATGAGAACATAATAATGTTGATATAAAGTTGCTAATTTAATCAAATGAATTATATTTGGTGACACTTCTCAATTCGAATTGGGCAAGACGAACTTTATTGCATCGAAACTTATGTTATTTTTAAAGAGAAATATAGAATGAATTTCAACCAAAAGCGTCTGGAAAAACAGTTAGTTAGTTATAAATATTGACAACGTAATAAAGTTGATAAAAAGTTGCTAATATAATCAAATAAATTATATTTGGTGCCACTTTTGAATTCAAAATTGGGGAAGTCGAATTTATAGCCTCTAAACTTACGTTATCGAAATGTATAATGAATTTCATCCAAAAACGTCTATAAAAACCTTTTAATTGGCTATATTAAATGAGAACGTAATAATGTTGATATATAGTTGCTAATTTAATCAAATGAATTAAATTTGGTTACACTTCTCAATTCAAATTGGGCAAGTCGAACTTTAATGCATCTAAACTTACGTTATTTTTAAAGAGAAGTATAGAATGAATTTCATTCAAAAGCGTCTAGAAAAACCTGTTAGTTAGTTATAAATAATGATATCGTAATAAAGTTCATAACAAGTTGCTAATATAATCAAATAAATTATATTTGGTGCCACTTTTGAATTCAAAATTGGGGAAGTCGAATTTATAGCCTCTAAACTTACGTTATCGAAATGTATAATGAATTTCATCCAAAAGCGCCTATAAAAACCTTTTAATTGGTTATATAGAATGAGAACATAATAATGTTGATATAAAGTTGCTAATTTAATCAAATGAATTATATTTGGTGACACTTCTCAATTCGAATTGGGCAAGACGAACTTTATTGTATCGAAACTTATGTTATTTTTAAAGAGAAATATAGTATGAATTTCAACCAAAAGCGTCTGGAAAAACCAGTTAGTTAGTTATAAATATTGACAACGTAATAAAGTTGATAAAAAGTTGCTAATATAACCAAATAAATTATATTTGGTGCCACTTTTGAATTCAAAATTGGGGAAGTCGAATTTATAGCCTCTAAACTTACGTTATCGAAATGTATAATGAATTTCGTCCAAAAGCGTCTATAAAAACCTTTTAATTGGCTATATAGAATGAGAACGTAATAATGTTGATATATAGTTGCTAATTTAATCAAATGAATTAAATTTGGTGACACTTCTCAATTCAAATTGGGCAAGTCGAACTTTAGTGCATCTAAACTTACGTTATTTTTAAAGAGAAGTATAGAATGAATTTCATCCAAAAGCGTCTACAAAAACCTGTTAGTTAGTTATAAATAATGATATCGTAATAAAGTTCATAACAAGTTGCTAATATAATCAAATAAATTATATTTGGTGCCACTTTTGAATTCAAAATTGGGGAAGTCGAATTTATAGCCTCTAAACTTACGTTATCGAAATGTATAATGAATTTCGTCCAAAAGCGCCTATAAAAACCTTTCAATTGGCTATATAGAATGAGAACATAATAATGTTGATATAAAGTTGCTAATTTAATCAAATGAATTATATTTGGTGACACTTCTCAATTCAAATTGGGCAAGTCGAACTTTATTGCATCCAAACTTACGTTATTTTCAAAGAAAATATAGAATGAATTTCATCCAAAAGCTTCTATAAAAACCTGTTACTTAGTTAGCAATGAAGAATGAAAACGTAATAATTTTGATAAAAAGATGCTAATATAATCAAATAAATTATATTTGGTGCCACTTTTGAATTCAAAATTGGGGAAGTCGAATTTATAGCCTCTAAACTTACGTTATCGAAATGTATAATGAATTTCGTCCAAAAGCGTCTATAAAAACCTTTTAATTGACTATATAGAATGAGAACGTAATAATGTTGATATAAAGTTGCTAATTTAATCAAATGAATTATATTTGGTGACACTTCTCAATTCAAATTGGGCAAGTCGAACTTTATTGCATTTAACTTATGTTATTTTTAAAGAGAAATATAGAATGAAATTGATCCAAAAGCGTCTAGAAAAACCTGTTAGTTAGTTATAAATAATGACAACGTAATAAAGTTGATAAAAAGTTGCTAATATAATCAAATAAATTATATTTGGTGCCACTTTTGAATTCAAAATTGGGGAAGTCGAATTTATAGCCTTTAAACTTACTTTATCGAAATGTATAATGAATTTCGTCCAAAAGCGTCTATAAAAACCTTTTAATTGGCAATATAGAATGAGAACGTAATAATGTTGATATATAGTTGCTAATTTAATCAAATGAATTAAATTTGGTGACACTTCTCAATTCAAATTGGGCAAGTCGAAATTTAATGCATCTAAACTTACGTTATTTTTAAAGAGAAGTATAGAATGAATTTCATCCAAAAGCGTCTAGAAAAACCTGTTAGTTAGTTATAAATAATGTTATCGTAATAAAGTTCATAACAAGTTGCTAATATAATCAAATAAATTATATTCGGTGCCACTTTTGAATTCAAAAATGGGGAAGTCGAATTTATAGCCTCTAAACATACGTTATCGAAATGTATAATGAATTTCGTCCAAAAGCGCGTATAAAAACCTTTTAATTGGCTATATAGAATGAGAATATAATAATGTTGATATAAAGTTGCTAATTTAATCAAATGAATTATATTTGGTGACACGTCTCAATTCGAATTGGGCAAGACGAACTTTATTGCATCGAAACTTATGTTATTTTTAAAGAGAAATATAGAATGAATTTCAACCAAAAGCGTCTGGAAAAACCAGTTAGTTAGTTATAAATATTGACAACGTAATAAAGTTGATAAAAAGTTGCTAATATAATCAAATAAATTATATTTGGTGCCACTTTTGAATTCAAAATTAGGGAAGTCGAATTTATAGCCTCTAAACTTACGTTATCGAAATGTATAATGAATTTCGTCCAAAAGCGTCTATAAATACCTTTTAATTGGCTATATAGAATGAGAACGTAATAATGTTGATATATAGTTGCTAATTTAATCAAGTGAATTAAATTTGGTTACACTTCTCAATTCAAATTGGGCAAGTCGAACTTTAATGCATCTAAACTTACGTTATTTTTAAAGAGAAGTATAGATTGAATTTCATCCAAAAGCGTCTAGAAAAACCTGTTAGTTAGTTATAAATAATGATATCGTAATAAAGTTCATAACAAGGTTCTAATATAATCAAATAAATTATATTTGGTGCCACTTTTGAATTCAAAATTGGGGAAGTCGAATTTATAGCCTCTAAACTTACGTTATCGAAATGTATAATGAATTTCGTCCGAAAGCGCCTATAAAAACCTTTTAATTGGCTATATAGAATGAGAACATAATAATGTTGATATAAAGTTGCTAATTTAATCAAATGAATTATATTTGGTGACACTTCTCAATTCAAATTGGGCAAGTCGAACTTTATTGCATCCAAACTTATGTTATTTTCAAAGAAAATATAGAATGAATTTCATCCAAAAGCGTCTAGAAAAACCTGTTACTTAGTTAGCTATGAAGAATGAAAACGTAATAATTTTGATAAAAAGATGCTAATATAATCAAATAAATTATATTTGGTGCCACTTTTGAATTCAAAATTGGGGAAGTCGAATTTATAGCCTCTAAACTTACGTTATCGAAATGTATAATGAATTTCGTCCAAAAGCGTCTATAAAAACCTTTTAATTGACTATATAGAATGAGAACGTAATAATGTTGATATAAAGTTGCTAATTTAATCAAATGAATTATATTTGGTGACACTTCTCAATTCAAATTGGGCAAGTCGAACTTTATTGAATTTAACTTATGTTATTTTTAAAGAGAAATATAGAATGAAATTGATCCAAAAGCGTCTAGAAAAACCTGTTAGTTAGTTATAAATAATGACAACGTAATAAAGTTGATAAAAAGTTGCTAATATAATCAAATAAATTATATTTGGTGCCACTTTTGAATTCAAAATTGGGGAAGTCGAATTTATAGCCTCTAAACTTACGTTATCGAAATGTATAATGAATTTCGTCCAAAAGCGCCTATAAAAACCTTTTAATTGGCTATATAGAATGAGAACATAATAATGTTGATATAAAGTTGCTAATTTAATCAAATGAATTATATTTGGTGACACTTCTCAATTCGAATTGGGCAAGACGAACTTTATTGCATCGAAACTTATGTTATTTTTAAAGAGAAACATAGAATGAATTTCAACCAAAAGCGCCTGGAAAAACCAGTTAGTTAGTTATAAATATTGACAACGTAATAAAGTTGATAAAAAGTTGCTAATATAACCAAATAAATTATATTTGGTGCCACTTTTGAATTCAAAATTGGAGAAGTCGAATTTATAGCCTCTAAACTTACGTTATCGAAATGTATAATGAATTTCGTCCAAAAGCGTCTATAAAAACCTTTTAATTGGCTATATAGAATGAGAACGTAATAATGTTGATATATAGTTGCTAATTTAATCAAATGAATTAAATTTGGTGACACTTCTCAATTCAAATTGGGCAAGTCGAACTTTAGTGCATCTAAACTTACGTTATTTTTAAAGAGAAGTATAGAATGAATTTCATCCAAAAGCGTCTATAAAAACCTGTTAGTTAGTTATAAATAATGATATCGTAATAAAGTTCATAACAAGTTGCTAATATAATCAAATATATTATATTTGGTGCCACTTTTGAATTCAAAATTGGGGAAGTCGAATTTATAGCCTCTAAACTTACGTTATCGAAATGTATAATGAATTTCGTCCAAAAGCGCCTATAAAAACCTTTTAATTGCCTATATAGAATGAGAACATAATAATGTTGATATAAAGTTGCTAATTTAATCAAATGAATTATATTTGGTGACACTTCTCAATTCGAATTGGGCAAGACGAACTTTATTGTATCGAAACTTATGTTATTTTTAAAGAGAAATATAGAATGAATTTCAACCAAAAGCGTCTGGAAAAACCAGTTAGTTAGTTATAAATATTGACAACGTAATAAAGTTGATAAAAAGTTGCTAATATAACCAAATAAATTATATTTGGTGCCACTTTTGAATTCAAAATTGGAGAAGTCGAATTTATAGCCTCTAAACTTACGTTATCGAAATGTATAATGAATTTCGTCCAAAAGCGTCTATAAAAACCTTTTAATTGGCTATATAGAATGAGAACGTAATAATGTTGATATATAGTTGCTAATTTAATCAAATGAATTAAATTTGGTGACACTTCTCAATTCAAATTGGGCAAGTCGAACTTTAGTGCATCTAAACTTACGTTATTTTTAAAGAGAAGTATAGAATGAATTTCATCCAAAAGCGTCTATAAAAACCTGTTAGTTAGTTATAAATAATGATATCGTAATAAAGTTCATAACAAGTTGCTAATATAATCAAATATATTATATTTGGTGCCACTTTTGAATTCAAAATTGGGGAAGTCGAATTTATAGCCTCTAAACTTACGTTATCGAAATGTATAACGAATTTCGTCCAAAAGCGCCTATAAAAACCTTTTAATTGGCTATATAGAATGAGAACATAATAATGTTGATATAAAGTTGCTAATTTAATCAAATGAATTATATTTGGTGACACTTCTCAATTTAAATTGGGCAAGTCAAACTTTATTGCATCTAAACTTACGTTATTTTTAAAGAGAAGTATAGAATGAATTTCATCCAAAAGCGTCTAGAAAAACCTGTTCGTTAGTTATAAATAATGATAACGTAATAAAGTTGATAACAAGTTGCTAATATAATCAAATAAATTATATTTGGTGCCACTTTTGAATTCAAAATATGGGAAGTCGAATTCATAGCCTCTAAACTTACGTTATCGAAATGTATAATGAATTTCGTCCAAAAGCGTCTATAAAACCTTTTAATTGGCTATATAGAATGAGAACATAATAATGTTGATATAAAGTTGCTAATTTAATCAAATGAATTATATTTGGTGACACTTCTCAATTCAAATTGGGCAAGTCGAACTTTATTGCATCCAAACTTATGTTATTTTCAAAGAAAATATAGAATGAATTTCATCCAAAAGCGTCTAGAAAAACCTGTTACTTAGTTAGCTATGAAGAATGAAAACGTAATAATTTTGATAAAAAGATGCTAATATAATCAAATAAATTATATTTGGTGCCACTTTTGAATTCAAAATTGGGGAAGTCGAATTTATAGCCTCTAAACTTACGTTATCGAAATGTATAATGAATTTCGTCCAAAAGCGTCTATAAAAACCTTTTAATTGACTATATAGAATGAGAACGTAATAATGTTGATATAAAGTTGCTAATTTAATCAAATGAATTATATTTGGTGACACTTCTCAATTCAAATTGGGCAAGTCGAACTTTATTGAATTTAACTTATGTTATTTTTAAAGAGAAATATAGAATGAAATTGATCCAAAAGCGTCTAGAAAAACCTGTTAGTTAGTTATAAATAATGACAACGTAATAAAGTTGATAAAAAGTTGCTAATATAATCAAATAAATTATATTTGGTGCCACTTTTGAATTCAAAATTGGGGAAGTCGAATTTATAGCCTCTAAACTTACGTTATCGAAATGTATAATGAATTTCGTCCAAAAGCGCCTATAAAAACCTTTTAATTGGCTATATAGAATGAGAACATAATAATGTTGATATAAAGTTGCTAATTTAATCAAATGAATTATATTTGGTGACACTTCTCAATTCGAATTGGGCAAGACGACTTTATTGCATCGAAACTTATGTTATTTTTAAAGAGAAACATAGAATGAATTTCAACCAAAAGCGCCTGGAAAAACCAGTTAGTTAGTTATAAATATTGACAACGTAATAAAGTTGATAAAAAGTTGCTAATATAATCAAATAAATTATATTTGGTGCCACTTTTGAATTCAAAATTAGGGAAGTCGAATTTATAGCCTCTAAACTTACGTTATCGAAATGTATAATGAATTTCATCCAAAAGCGTCTATAAAAACCTTTTAATTGGCTATATAGAATGAGAACGTAATAATGTTGATATATAGTTGCTAATTTAATCAAATGAATTAAATTTGGTTACACTTCTCAATTCAAATTGGGCAAGTCGAACTTTAATGCATCTAAACTTACGTTATTTTTAAAGAGAAGTATAGAATGAATTTCATTCAAAAGCGTCTAGAAAAACCTGTTAGTTAGTTATAAATAATGATATCGTAATAAAGTTCATAACAAGTTGCTAATATAATCAAATAAATTATATTTGGTGCCACTTTTGAATTCAAAATTGGGGAAGTCGAATTTATAGCCTCTAAACTTACGTTATCGAAATGTATAATGAATTTCGTCCAAAAGCGCCTATAAAAACCTTTTAATTGGCTATATAGAATGAGAACATAATAATGTTGATATAAAGTTGCTAATTTAATCAAATGAATTATATTTGGTGACACTTCTCAATTCGAATTGGGCAAGACGAACTTTATTGTATCGAAACTTATGTTATTTTTAAAGAGAAATATAGAATGAATTTCAACCAAAAGCGTCTGGAAAAACCAGTTAGTTAGTTATAAATATTGACAACGTAATAAAGTTGATAAAAAGTTGCTAATATAACCAAATAAATTATATTTGGTGCCACTTTTGAATTCAAAATTGGGGAAGTCGAATTTATAGCCTCTAAACTTACGTTATCGAAATGTATAATGAATTTCGTCCAAAAGCGTCTATAAAAACCTTTTAATTGGCTATATAGAATGAGAACGTAATAATGTTGATATATAGTTGCTAATTTAATCAAATGAATTAAATTTGGTGACACTTCTCAATTCAAATTGGGCAAGTCGAACTTTAGTGCATCTAAACTTACGTTATTTTTAAAGAGAAGTATAGAATGAATTTCATCCAAAAGCGTCTACAAAAACCTGTTAGTTAGTTATAAATAATGATATCGTAATAAAGTTCATAACAAGTTGCTAATATAATCAAATAAATTATATTTGGTGCCACTTTTGAATTCAAAATTGGGGAAGTCGAATTTATAGCCTCTAAACTTACGTTATCGAAATGTATAATGAATTTCGTCCAAAAGCGCCTATAAAAACCTTTTAATTGGCTATATAGAATGAGAACATAATAATGTTGATATAAAGTTGCTAATTTAATCAAATGAATTATATTTGGTGACACTTCTCAATTCAAATTGGGCAAGTCAAACTTTATTGCATCTAAACTTACGTTATTTTTAAAGAGAAGTATAGAATGAATTTCATCCAAAAGCGTCTAGAAAAACCTGTTCGTTAGTTATAAATAATGATAACGTAATAAAGTTGATAACAAGTTGCTAATATAATCAAATAAATTATATTTGGTGCCACTTTTGAATTCAAAATATGGGAAGTCGAATTCATAGCCTCTAAACTTACGTTATCGAAATGTATAATGAATTTCATCCAAAAGCGTCTATAAAAACCTTTTAATTGACTATATAGAATGAGAACGTAATAATGTTGATATATAGTTGCTAATTTAATCAAATGAATTATATTTGGTGACACTTCTCAATTCAAATTGGGCAAGTCGAACTTTATTGCATTTAACTTATGTTATTTTTAAAGAGAAATATAGAATGAAATTGATCCAAAAGCGTCTAGAAAAACCTGTTAGTTAGTTATAAATAATGACAACGTAATAAAGTTGATAAAAAGTTGCTAATATAATCAAATAAATTATATTTGGTGCCACTTTTGAATTCAAAATTGGGGAAGTCGAATTTATAGCCTTTAAACTTACTTTATCGAAATGTATAATGAATTTCGTCCAAAAGCGTCTATAAAAACCTTTTAATTGGCAATATAGAATGAGAACGTAATAATGTTGATATATAGTTGCTAATTTAATCAAATGAATTAAATTTGGTGACACTTCTCAATTCAAATTGGGCAAGTCGAACTTTAATGCATCTAAACTTACGTTATTTTTAAAGAGAAGTATAGAATGAATTTCATCCAAAAACGTCTAGAAAAACCTGTTAGTTAGTTATAAATAATGATATCGTAATAAAGTTCATAACAAGTTGCTAATATAATCAAATAAATTATATTTGGTGCCACTTTTGAATTCAAAATTGGAGAAGTCGAATTTATAGCCTCTAAACTTACGTTATCGAAATGTATAATGAATTTCGTCCAAAAGCGCGTATAAATACCTTTTAATTGGCTATATAGAATGAAAACGTAATAATGTTGATATATAGTTGCTAATTTAATCAAGTGAATTAAATTTGGTTACACTTCTCAATTCAAATTGGGCAAGTCGAACTTTAATGCATCTAAACTTACGTTATTTTTAAAGAGAAGTATAGAATGAATTTCATCCAAAAGCGTCTAGAAAAACCTGTTAGTTAGTTATAAATAATGATATCGTAATAAAGTTCATAACAAGTTGCTAATATAATCAAATAAATTATATTTGGTGCCACTTTTGAATTCAAAATTGGGGAAGTCGAATTTATAGCCTCTAAACTTACGTTATCGAAATGTATAATGAATTTCGTCCAAAAGCGCCTATAAAAACCTTTTAATTGGCTATATAGAATGAGAACATAATAATGTTGATATAAAGTTGCTAATTTAATCAAATGAATTATATTTGGTGACACTTCTCAATTCGAATTGGGCAAGACGAACTTTATTGCGTCGAAACTTATGTTATTTTTAAAGAGAAATATAGAATGAATTTCAACCAAAAGCGTCTGGAAAAACCAGTTAGTTAGTTATAAATATTGACAATGTAATAAAGTTGATAAAAAGTTGCTAATATAACCAAATAAATTATATTTGGTGCTACTTTTGAATTCAAAATTGGGGAAGTCGAATTTATAGCCTCTAAACTTACGTTATCGAAATGTATAATGAATTTCGTCCAAAAGCGTCTATAAAAACTTTTTAATTGGCTATATAGAATGAGAACGTAATAATGTTGATATATAGTTGCTAATTTAATCAAATGAATTAAATTTGGTGACACTTCTCAATTCAAATTGGGCAAGTCGAACTTTAATGCATCTAAACTTACGTTATTTTTAAAGAGAAGTATAGAATGAATTTCATCCAAAAGCGTCTAGAAAAACCTATTAGTTAGTTATAAATAATGATATCGTAATAAAGTTCATAACAAGTTGCTAATATAATCAAATAAATTATATTTGGTGCCACTTTTGAATTCAAAATTGGGGAAGTCGAATTTATAGCCTCTAAACTTACGTTATCGAAATGTATAATGAATTTCGTCCAAAAGCGCGTATAAAAACCTTTTAATTGGCTATATAGAATGAGAACATAATAATGTTGATATAAAGTTGCTAATTTAATCAAATGAATTATATTTGGTGACACTTCTCAATTCGAATTGGGCAAGACGAACTTTATTGTATCGAAACTTATGTTATTTTTAAAGAGAAATATAGAATGAATTTCAACCAAAAGCGTCTGGAAAAACCAGTTAGTTAGTTATAAATATTGACAACGTAATAAAGTTGATAAAAAGTTGCTAATATAACCAAATAAATTATATTTGGTGCCACTTTTGAATTCAAAATTGGGGAAGTCGAATTTATAGCCTCTAAACTTACGTTATCGAAATGTATAATGAATTTCGTCCAAAAGCGTCTATAAAAACCTTTTAATTGGCTATATAGAATGAGAACGTAATAATGTTGATATATAGTTGCTAATTTAATCAAATAAATTAAATTTTGGTGACACTTCTCAATTCAAATTGGGCAAGTCGAACTTTAGTGCATCTAAACTTACGTTATTTTTAAAGAGAAGTATAGAATGAATTTCATCCAAAAGCGTCTATAAAAACCTATAGTTAGTTATAAATAATGATATCGTAATAAAGTTCATAACAAGTTGCTAATATAATCAAATAAATTATATTTGGTGCCACTTTTGAATTCAAAATTGGGGAAGTCGAATTTATAGCCTCTAAACTTACGTTATCGAAATGTATAATGAATTTCGTCCAAAAGCGCCTATAAAAACCTTTTAATTGGCTATATAGAATGAGAACATAATAATGTTGATATAAAGTTGCTAATTTAATCAAATGAATTATATTTGGTGACACTTCTCAATTTAAATTGGGCAAGTCAAACTTTATTGCATCTAAACTTACGTTATTTTTAAAGAGAAGTATAGAATGAATTTCATCCAAAAGCGTCTAGAAAAACCTGTTCGTTAGTTATAAATAATGATAACGTAATAAAGTTGATAACAAGTTGCAAATATAATCAAATAAATTATATTTGGTGCCACTTTTGAATTCAAAATATGGGAAGTCGAATTCATAGCCTCTAAACTTACGTTATCGAAATGTATAATGAATTTCGTCCAAAAGCGTCTATAAAACCTTTTAATTGGCTATACAGAATGAGAACATAATAATGTTGATATAAAGTTGCTAATTTAATCAAATGAATTATATTTGGTGACACTTCTCAATTCAAATTGGGCAAGTCGAACTTTATTGCATCCAAACTTATGTTATTTTCAAAGAAAATATAGAATGAATTTCATCCAAAAGCGTCTAGAAAAACCTGTTACTTAGTTAGCTATGAAGAATGAAAACGTAATAATTTTGATAAAAAGATGCTAATATAATCAAATAAATTATATTTGGTGCCACTTTTGAATTCAAAATTGGGGAAGTCGAATTTATAGCCTCTAAACTTACGTTATCGAAATGTATAATGAATTTCGTCCAAAAGCGTCTATAAAAACCTTTTAATTGACTATATAGAATGAGAACGTAATAATGTTGATATAAAGTTGCTAATTTAATCAAATGAATTATATTTGGTGACACTTCTCAATTCAAATTGGGCAAGTCGAACTTTATTGCATTTAACTTATGTTATTTTTAAAGAGAGGTATAGAATGAAATTGATCCAAAAGCGTCTAGAAAAACCTGTTAGTTAGTTATAAATAATGACAACGTAATAAAGTTGATAAAAAGTTGCTAATATAATCAAATAAATTATATTTGGTGCCACTTTTGAATTCAAAATTGGAGAAGTCGAATTTATAGCCTCTAAACTTACGTTATCGAAATGTATAATGAATTTCGTCCAAAAGCGCCTATAAAAACCTTTTAATTGGCTATATAGAATGAGAACATAATAATGTTGATATAAAGTTGCTAATTTAATCAAATGAATTATATTTGGTGACACTTCTCAATTCGAATTGGGCAAGCCGAACTTTATTGCATCGAAACTTATGTTATTTTTAAAGAGAAATATAGAATGAATTTCAACCAAAAGCGCCTGGAAAAACCAGTTAGTTAGTTATAAATATTGACAACGTAATAAAGTTGATAAAAAGTTGCTAATATAATCAAATAAATTATATTTGGTGCCACTTTTGAATTCAAAATTGGGGAAGTCGAATTTATAGCCTCTAAACTTACGTTATCGAAATGTATAATGAATTTCATCCAAAAGCGTCTATAAAAACCTTTTAATTGGCTATATAGAATGAGAACGTAATAATGTTGATATATAGTTGCTAATTTAATCAAATGAATTAAATTTGGTTACACTTCTCAATTCAAATTGGGCAAGTCGAACTTTAATGCATCTAAACTTACGTTATTTTTAAAGAGAAGTATAGAATGAATTTCATCCAAAAGCGTCTAGAAAAACCTGTTAGTTAGTTATAAATAATGATATCGTAATAAAGTTCATAACAAGTTGCTAATATAATCAAATAAATTATATTTGGTGCCACTTTTGAATTCAAAATTGGGGAAGTCGAATTTATAGCCTCTAAACTTACGTTATCGAAATGTATAATGAATTTCGTCCAAAAGCGCCTATAAAAACCTTTTAATTGGCTATATTTAATGAGAACATAATAATGTTGATATAAAGTTGCTAATTTAATCAAATGAATTATATTTGGTGACACTTCTCAATTCGAATTGGGCAAGACGAACTTTATTGTATCGAAACTTATGTTATTTTTAAAGAGAAATATAGAATGAATTTCAACCAAAAGCGTCTGGAAAAACCAGTTAGTTAGTTATAAATATTGACAACATAATAAAGTTGATAAAAAGTTGCTAATATAACCAAATAAATTATATTTGGTGCCACTTTTGAATTCAAAATTGGAGAAGTCGAATTTATAGCCTCTAAACTTACGTTATCGAAATGTATAATGAATTTCGTCCAAAAGCGTCTATAAAAACCTTTTAATTGGCTATATAGAATGAGAACGTAATAATGTTGATATATAGTTGCTAATTTAATCAAATGAATTAAATTTGGTGACACTTCTCAATTCAAATTGGGCAAGTCGAACTTTAGTGCATCTAAACTTACGTTATTTTTAAAGAGAAGTATAGAATGAATTTCATCCAAAAGCGTCTATAAAAACCTGTTAGTTAGTTATAAATAATGATATCGTAATAAAGTTCATAACAAGTTGCTAATATAATCAAATAAATTATATTTGGTGCCACTTTTGAATTCAAAATTGGGGAAGTCGAATTTATAGCCTCTAAACTTACGTTATCGAAATGTATAATGAATTTCGTCCAAAAGCGCCTATAAAAACCTTTTAATTGGCTATATAGAATGAGAACATAATAATGTTGATATAAAGTTGCTAATTTAATCAAATGAATTATATTTGGTGACACTTCTCAATTTAAATTGGGCAAGTCAAACTTTATTGCATCTAAACTTACGTTATTTTTAAAGAGAAGTATAGAATGAATTTCATCCAAAAGCGTCTAGAAAAACCTGTTCGTTAGTTATAAATAATGATAACGTAATAAAGTTGATAACAAGTTGCAAATATAATCAAATAAATTATATTTGGTGCCACTTTTGAATTCAAAATATGGGAAGTCGAATTCATAGCCTCTAAACTTACGTTATCGAAATGTATAATGAATTTCGTCCAAAAGCGTCTATAAAACCTTTTAATTGGCTATATAGAATGAGAACATAATAATGTTGATATAAAGTTGCTAATTTAATCAAATGAATTATATTTTGTGACACTTCTCAATTCAAATTGGGCAAGTCGAACTTTATTGCATCCAAACTTATATTATTTTCAAAGAAAATATAGAATGAATTTCATCCAAAAGCGTCTAGAAAAACCTGTTACTTAGTTAGCTATGAAGAATGAAAACGTAATAATTTTGATAAAAAGATGCTAATATAATCAAATAAATTATATTTGGTGCCACTTTTGAATTCAAAATTGGGGAAGTCGAATTTATAGCCTCTAAACTTACGTTATCGAAATGTATAATGAATTTCGTCCAAAAGCGTCTATAAAAACCTTTTAATTGACTATATAGAATGAGAACGTAATAATGTTGATATAAAGTTGCTAATTTAATCAAATGAATTATATTTGGTGACACTTCTCAATTCAAATTGGGCAAGTCGAACTTTATTGCATTTAACTTATGTTATTTTTAAAGAGAAATATAGAATGAAATTGATCCAAAAGCGTCTAGAAAAACCTGTTAGTTAGTTATAAATAATGACAACGTAATAAAGTTGATAAAAAGTTGCTAATATAATCAAATAAATTATATTTGGTGCCACTTTTGAATTCAAAATTGGGGAAGTCGAATTTATAGCCTCTAAACTTACGTTATCGAAATGTATAATGAATTTCGTCCAAAAGGGCCTATAAAAACCTTTTAATTGGCTATATAGAATGAGAACATAATAATGTTGATATAAAGTTGCTAATTTAATCAAATGAATTATATTTGGTGACACTTCTCAATTCGAATTGGGCAAGACGAACTTTATTGCATCGAAACTTATGTTATTTTTAAAGAGAAATATAGAATGAATTTCAACCAAAAGCGCCTGGAAAAACCAGTTAGTTAGTTATAAATATTGACAACGTAATAAAGTTGATAAAAAGTTGCTAATATAATCAAATAAATTATATTTGGTGCCACTTTTGAATTCAAAATTGGGGAAGTCGAATTTATAGCCTCTAAACTTACGTTATCGAAATGTATAATGAATTTCATCCAAAAGCGTCTATAAAAACCTTTTAATTGGCTATATAGAATTAGAACGTAATAATGTTGATATATAGTTGCTAATTTAATCAAATGAATTAAATTTGGTGACACTTCTCAATTCAAATTGGGCAAGTCGAACTTTAGTGCATCTAAACTTACGTTATTTTTAAAGAGAAGTATAGAATGAATTTCATCCAAAAGCGTCTACAAAAACCTGTTAGTTAGTTATAAATAATGATATCGTAATAAAGTTCATAACAAGTTGCTAATATAATCAAATAAATTATATTTGGTGCCACTTTTGAATTCAAAATTGGGGAAGTCGAATTTATAGCCTCTAAACTTACGTTATCGAAATGTATAATGAATTTCGTCCAAAAGCGCCTATAAAAACCTTTTAATTGGCTATATAGAATGAGAACATAATAATGTTGATATAAAGTTGCTAATTTAATCAAATGAATTATATTTGGTGACACTTCTCAATTCAAATTGGGCAAGTCAAACTTTATTGCATCTAAACTTACGTTATTTTTAAAGAGAAGTATAGAATGCATTTCATCCAAAAGCGTCTAGAAAAACCTGTTCGTTAGTTATAAATAATGATAACGTAATAAAGTTGATAACAAGTTGCTAATATAATCAAATAAATTATATTTGGTGCCACTTTTGAATTCAAAATATGGGAAGTCGAATTCATAGCCTCTAAACTTACGTTATCGAAATGTATAATGAATTTCATCCAAAAGCGTCTATAAAAACCTTTTAATTGACTATATAGAATGAGAACGTAATAATGTTGATATAAAGTTGCTAATTTAATCAAATGAATTATATTTGGTGACACTTCTCAATTCAAATTGGGCAAGTCGAACTTTATTGCATTTAACTTATGTTATTTTTAAAGAGAAATATAGAATGAAATTGATCCAAAAGCGTCTAGAAAAACCTGTTAGTTAGTTATAAATAATGACAACGTAATAAAGTTGATAAAAAGTTGCTAATATAATCAAATAAATTATATTTGGTGCCACTTTTGAATTCAAAATTGGGGAAGTCGAATTTATAGCCTTTAAACTTACTTTATCGAAATGTATAATGAATTTCGTCCAAAAGCGTCTATAAAAACCTTTTAATTGGCAATATAGAAAGAGAACGTAATAATGTTGATATATAGTTGCTAATTTAATCAAATGAATTAAATTTGGTGACACTTCTCAATTCAAATTGGGCAAGTCGAACTTTAATGCATCTAAACTTACGTTATTTTTAAAGAGAAGTATAGAATGAATTTCATCCAAAAACGTCTAGAAAAACCTGTTAGTTAGTTATAAATAATGATATCGTAATAAAGTTCATAACAAGTTGCTAATATAATCAAATAAATTATATTTGGTGCCACTTTTGAATTCAAAATTGGGGAAGTCGAATTTATAGCCTCTAAACTTACGTTATCGAAATGTATAATGAATTTCGTCCAAAAGCGCGTATAAAAACCTTTTAATTGGCTATATAGAATGAGAACATAATAATGTTGATATAAAGTTGCTAATTTAATCAAATGAATTATATTTGATGACACTTCTCAATTCGAATTGGGCAAGACGAACTTTATTGCATCGAAACTTATGTTATTTTTAAAGAGAAATATAGAATAAATTTCAACCAAAAGCGTCTGGAAAAACCAGTTAGTTAGTTATAAATATTGACAACGTAATAAAGTTGATAAAAAGTTGCTAATATAATCAAATAAATTATATTTGGTGCCAGTTTTGAATTCAAAATTAGGGAAGTCGAATTTATAGCCTCTAAACTTACGTTATCGAAATGTATAATGAATTTCATCCAAAAGCGTCTATAAAAACCTTTTAATTGGCTATATAGAATGAGAACGTAATAATGTTGATATATAGTTGCTAATTTAATCAAATGAATTAAATTTGGTTACACTTCTCAATTCAAATTGGGCAAGTCGAACTTTAATGCATCTAAACTTATGTTATTTTTAAAGAGAAGTATAGAATGAATTTCATCCAAAAGCGTCTAGAAAAACCTGTTAGTTAGTTATAAATAATGATATCGTAATAAAGTTCATAACAAGTTGCTAATATAATCAAATAAATTATATTTGGTGCCACTTTTGAATTCAAAATTGGGGAAGTCGAATTTATAGCCTCTAAACTTACGTTATCGAAATGTATAATGAATTTCGTCCAAAAGCGCCTATAAAAACCTTTTAATTGGCTATATAGAATGAGAACATAATAATGTTGATATAAAGTTGCTAATTTAATCAAATGAATTATATTTGGTGACACTTCTCAATTCGAATTGGGCAAGACGAACTTTATTGCATCGAAACTTATGTTATTTTTAAAGAGAAATATAGAATGAATTTCAACCAAAAGCGTCTGGAAAAACCAATTAGTTAGTTATAAATATTGACAATGTAATAAAGTTGATAAAAAGTTGCTAATATAACCAAATAAATTATATTTGGTGCCACTTTTGAATTCAAAATTGGGGAAGTCGAATTTATAGCCTCTAAACTTACGTTATCGAAATGCATAATGAATTTCGTCCAAAAGCGTCTATAAAAACCTTTTAATTGGCTATATAGAATGAGAACGTAATAATGTTGATATATAGTTGCTAATTTAATCAAATGAATTAAATTTGGTGACACTTCTCAATTAAAATTGGGCAAGTCGAACTTTAGTGCATCTAAACTTACGTTATTTTTAAAGAGAAGTATAGAATGAATTTCATCCAAAAGCGTCTACAAAAACCTGTTAGTTAGTTATAAATAATGATATCGTAATAAAGTTCATAACAAGTTGCTAATATAATCAAATAAATTATATTTGGTGCCACTTTTGAATTCAAAATTGGGGAAGTCGAATTTATAGCCTCTAAACTTACGTTATCGAAATGTATAATGAATTTCGTCCAAAAGCGCCTATAAAAACCTTTTAATTGGCTATATAGAATGAGAACATAATAATGTTTATATAAAGTTGCTAATTTAATCAAATGAATTATATTTGGTGACACTTCTAAATTCGAATTGGGCAAGACGAACTTTATTGCATCGAAACTTATGTTATTTTTAAAGAGAAATATAGAATGAATTTCAACCAAAAGCGTCTGGAAAAACCAGTTAGTTAGTTATAAATATTGACAACGTAATAAAGTTGATAAAAAGTTGCTAATATAATCAAATAAATTATATTTGGTGCCACTTTTGAATTCAAAATTGGGGAAGTCGAATTTATAGCCTCTAAACTTACGTTATCGAAATGTATAATGAATTTCATCCAAAAGCGTCTATAAAAACCTTTTAATTGGCTATATAGAATGAGAACGTAATAATGTTGATATATAGTTGCTAATTTAATCAAATGAATTAAATTTGGTTACACTTCTCAATTCAAATTGGGCAAGTTGAACTTTAATGCATCTAAACTTACGTTATTTTTAAAGAGAAGTATAGAATGAATTTCATTCAAAAGCGTCTAGAAAAACCTGTTAGTTAGTTATAAATAATGATATCGTAATAAAGTTCATAACAAGTTGCTAATATAATCAAATAAATTATATTTGGTGCCACTTTTGAATTCAAAATTGAGGAAGTCGAATTTATAGCCTCTAAACTTACGTTATCGAAATGTATAATGAATTTCGTCCAAAAGCGCCTATAAAAACCTTTTAATTAGCTATATAGAATGAGAACATAATAATGTTGATATAAAGTTGCTAATTTAATCAAATGAATTATATTTGGTGACACTTCTCAATTCGAATTGGGCAAGACGAACTTTATTGTATCGAAACTTATGTTATTTTTAAAGAGAAATATAGAATGAATTTCAACCAAAAGCGTCTGGAAAAACCAGTTAGTTAGTTATAAATATTGACAACGTAATAAAGTTGATAAAAAGATGCTAATATAACCAAATAAATTATATTTGGTGCCACTTTTGAATTCAAAATTGGGGAAGTCGAATTTATAGCCTCTAAACTTACGTTATCGAAATGTATAATGAATTTCGTCCAAAAGCGTCTATAAAAACCTTTTAATTGGCTATATAGAATGAGAACGTAATAATGTTGATATATAGTTGCTAATTTAATCAAATGAATTAAATTTGGTGACACTTCTCAATTCAAATTGGGCAAGTCGAACTTTAGTGCATCTAAACTTACGTTATTTTTAAAGAGAAGTATAGAATGAATTTCATCCAAAAGCGTCTACAAAAACCAGTTAGTTAGTTATAAATAATGATATTGTAATAAAGTTCATAACAAGTTGCTAATATAATCAAATAAATTATATTTGGTGCCACTTTTGAATTCAAAATTGGGGAATTCGAATTTATAGCCTCTAAACTTACGTTATCGAAATGTATAATGAATTTCGTCCAAAAGCGTCTATAAAAACCTTTTAATTGGCTATATAGAATGAGAACGTAATAATGTTGATATAAAGTTGCTAATTTAATCAAATGAATTAGATTTGGTGACACTTCTCAATTCAAATTGGGAAAGTCAAACTTTATTGCATCTAAACTTACGTTATTTTTAAAGAGAAGTATAGAATGAATTTCATCCAAAAGCGTCTAGAAAAACCTGTTCGTTAGTTATAAATAATGATAACGTAATAAAGTTGATAACAAGTTGCTAATATAATCAAATAAATTATATTTGGTGCCACTTTTGAATTCAAAATTGGGGAAGTCGAATTTATAGCCTCTAAACTTACGTTATCGAAATGTATAATGAATTTCGTCCAAAAGCGCCTATAAAAACCTTTTAATTGGCTATATAGAATGAGAACATAATAATGTTGATATAAAGTTGCTAATTTAATCAAATGAATTATATTTGGTGACACTTCTCAATTCAAATTGGGCAAGTCGAACTTTATTGCATCCAAACTTATGTTATTTTCAAAGAAAATATAGAATGAATTTCATCCAAAAGCGTCTAGAAAAACCTGTTACTTAGTTAGCTATGAAGAATGAAAACGTAATAATTTTGATAAAAAGATGCTAATATAATCAAATAAATTATATTTGGTGCCACTTTTGAATTCAAAATTGGGGAAGTCGAATTTATAGCCTCTAAACTTACGTTATCGAAATGTATAATGAATTTCGTCCAAAAGCGTCTATAAAAACCTTTTAATTGACTATATAGAATGAGAACGTAATAATGATGATATAAAGTTGCTAATTTAATCAAATGAATTATATTTGGTGACACTTCTCAATTCAAATTGGGCAAGTCGAACTTTATTGCATTTAACTTATGTTATTTTTAAAGAGAAATATAGAATGAAATTGATCCAAAAGCGTCTAGAAAAACCTGTTAGTTAGTTATAAATAATGACAACGTAATAAAGTTGATAAAAAGTTGCTAATATAATCAAATAAATTATAGTTGGTGCCACTTTTGAATTCAAAATTGGGGAAGTCGAATTTATAGCCTTTAAACTCACTTTATCGAAATGTATAATGAATTTCGTCCAAAAGCGTCTATAAAAACCTTTTAATTGGCAATATAGAATGAGAACGTAATAATGTTGATATATAGTTGCTAATTTAATCAAATGAATTAAATTTGGTGACACTTCTCAATTCAAATTGGGCAAGTCGAACTTTAATGCATCTAAACTTACGTTATTTTTAAAGAGAAGTATAGAATGAATTTCATCCAAAAGCGTCTAGAAAAACCTGTTAGTTAGTTATAAATAATGATATCGTAATAAAGTTCATAACAAGTTGCTAATATAATCAAATAAATTATATTTGGTGCCACTTTTGAATTCAAAATTGGGGAAGTCGAATTTATAGCCTCTAAACTTACGTTATCGAAATGTATAATGAATTTCGTCCAAAAGCGCGTATAAAAACCTTTTAATTGGCTATATAGAATGAGAACATAATAATGTTAATATAAAGTTGCTAATTTAATCAAATGAATTATATTTGGTGACACTTCTCAATTCGAATTGGGCAAGACGAACTTTATTGCATCGAAACTTATGTTATTTTTAAAGAGAAATATAGAATGAATTTCAACCAAAAGTGTCTGGAAAAACCAGTTAGTTAGTTATAAATATTGACAACGTAATAATGTTGATAAAAAGTTGCTAATATAATCAAATAAATTATATTTGGTGCCACTTTTGAATTAAAAATTAGGGAAGTCGAATTTATAGCCTCTAAACTTACGTTATCGAAATGTATAATGAATTTCATCCAAAAGCGTCTATAAAAACCTTTTAATTGGCTATATAGAATGAGAACGTAATAATGTTGATATATAGTTGCTAATTTAATCAAATGAATTAAATTTAGTTACACTTCTCAATTCAAATTGGGCAAGTCGAACTTTAATGCATCTAAACTTATGTTATTTTTAAAGAGAAGTATAGAATGAATTTCATCCAAAAGCGTCTAGAAAAACCTGTTAGTTAGTTATAAATAATGATATCGTAATAAAGTTCATAACAAGTTGCAAATATAATCAAATAAATTATATTTGGTGCCACTTTTGAATTCAAAATTGGGGAAGTCGAATTTATAGCCTCTAAACTTACGTTATCGAAATGTATAATGAATTTCGTCCAAAAGCGCCTATAAAAACCTTTTAATTGGCTATATAGAATGAGAACATAATAATGTTGATATAAAGTTGCTAATTTAATCAAATGAATTATATTTGGTGACACTTCTCAATTCGAATTGGGCAAGACGAACTTTATTGCATCGAAACTTATGTTATTTTTAAAGAGAAATATAGAATGAATTTCAACCAAAAGCGTCTGGAAAAACAGTTAGTTAGTTATAAATATTGACAATGTAATAAAGTTGATAAAAAGTTGCTAATATAACCAAATAAATTATATTTGGTGCCACTTTTGAATTCAAAATTGGGGAAGTCGAATTTATAGCCTCTAAACTTACGTTATCGAAATGTATAATGAATTTCGTCCAAAAGCGTCTATAAAAACCTTTTAATTGGCTATATAGAATGAGAACGTAATAATGTTGATATATAGTTGCTAATTTAATCAAATGAATTAAATTTGGTGACACTTCTCAATTTAAATTGGGCAAGTCGAACTTTAATGCATCTAAACTTACGTTATTTTTAAAGAGAAGTATAGAATTAATTTCATCCAAAAGCATCTACAAAAACCTGTTAGTTAGTTGTAAATAATGATATCGTAATAAAGTTCATAACAAGTTGCTAATATAATCAAATAAATTATATTTGGTGCCACTTTTGAATTCAAAATTGGGGAAGTCGAATTTATAGCCTCTAAACTTACGTTATCGAAATGTATAATGAATTTCGTCCAAAAGCGCCTATAAAAACCTTTTAATTGGCTATATAGAATGAGAACATAATAATGTTTATATAAAGTTGCTAATTTAATCAAATGAATTATATTTGGTGACACTTCTAAATTCGAATTGGGCAAGACGAACTTTATTGCATCGAAACTTATGTTATTTTTAAAGAGAAATATAGAATGAATTTCAACCAAAAGCGTCTGGAAAAACCAGTTAGTTAGTTATAAATATTGACAACGTAATAAAGTTGATAAAAAGTTGCTAATATAATCAAATAAATTATATTTGGTGCCACTTTTGAATTCAAAATTGGGGAAGTCGAATTTATAGCCTCTAAACTTACGTTATCGAAATGTATAATGAATTTCATCCAAAAGCGTCTATAAAAACCTTTTAATTGGCTATATAGAATGAGAACGTAATAATGTTGATATATAGTTGCTAATTTAATCAAATGAATTAAATTTGGTTACACTTCTCAATTCAAATTGGGCAAGTTGAACTTTAATGCATCTAAACTTACGTTATTTTTAAAGAGAAGTATAGAATGAATTTCATTCAAAAGCGTCTAGAAAAACCTGTTAGTTAGTTATAAATAATGATATCGTAATAAAGTTCATAACAAGTTGCTAATATAATCAAATAAATTATATTTGGTGCCACTTTTGAATTCAAAATTGGGGAAGTCGAATTTATAGCCTCTAAACTTACGTTATCGAAATGTATAATGAATTTCGTCCAAAAGCGCCTATAAAAACCTTTTAATTGGCTATATAGAATGAGAACATAATAATGTTGATATAAAGTTGCTAATTTAATCAAATGAATTATATTTGGTGACACTTCTCAATTCGAATTGGGCAAGACGAACTTTATTGTATCGAAACTTATGTTATTTTTAAAGAGAAATATACAATGAATTTCAACCAAAAGCGTCTGGAAAAACCAGTTAGTTAGTTGTAAATATTGACAACGTAATAAAGTTGATAAAAAGATGCTAATATAACCAAATAAATTATATTTGGTGCCACTTTTGAATTCAAAATTGGGGAAGTCGAATTTATAGCCTCTAAACTTACGTTATCGAAATGTATAATGAATTTCGTCCAAAAGCGTCTATAAAAACCTTTTAATTGGCTATATAGAATGAGAACGTAATAATGTTGATATATAGTTGCTAATTTAATCAAATGAATTAAATTTGGTGACACTTCTCAATTCAAATTGGGCAAGTCGAACTTTAGTGCATCTAAACTTACGTTATTTTTAAAGAGAAGTATAGAATGAATTTCATCCAAAAGCGTCTACAAAAACCAGTTAGTTAATTATAAATAATGATATTGTAATAAAGTTCATAACAAGTTGCTAATATAATCAAATAAATTATATTTGGTGCCACTTTTGAATTCAAAACTGGGGAATTCGAATTTATAGCCTCTAAACTTACGTTATCGAAATGTATAATGAATTTCGTCCAAAAGCGTCTATAAAAACCTTTTAATTGGCTATATAGAATGAGAACGTAATAATGTTGATATAAAGTTGCTAATTTAATCAAATGAATTAGATTTGGTGACACTTCTCAATTCAAATTGGGCAAGTCAAACTTTATTGCATCTAAACTTACGTTATTTTTAAAGAGAAGTATAGAATGAATTTCATCCAAAAGCGTCTAGAAAAACCTGTTCGTTAGTTATAAATAATGATAACGTAATAAAGTTGATAACAAGTTGCTAATATAATCAAATAAATTATATTTGGTGCCACTTTTGAATTCAAAATTGGGGAAGTCGAATTTATAGCCTCTAAACTTACGTTATCGAAATGTATAATGAATTTCGTCCAAAAGCGCCTATAAAAACCTTTTAATTGGCTATATAGAATGAGAACATAATAATGTTGATATAAAGTTGCTAATTTAATCAAATGAATTATATTTGGTGACACTTCTCAATTCAAATTGGGCAAGTCGAACTTTATTGCATCCAAACTTATGTTATTTTCAAAGAAAATATAGAATGAATTTCATCCAAAAGCGTCTAGAAAAACCTGTTACTTAGTTAGCTATGAAGAATGAAAACGTAATAATTTTGATAAAAAGATGCTAATATAATCAAATAAATTATATTTGGTGCCACTTTTGAATTCAAAATTGGGGAAGTCGAATTTATAGCCTCTAAACTTACGTTATCGAAATGTATAATGAATTTCGTCCAAAAGCGTCTATAAAAACCTTTTAATTGACTATATAGAATGAGAACGTAATAATGTTGATATAAAGTTGCTAATTTAATCAAATGAATTATATTTGGTGACACTTCTCAATTCAAATTGGGCAAGTCGAACTTTATTGCATTTAACTTATGTTATTTTTAAAGAGAAATATAGAATGAAATTGATCCAAAAGCGTCTAGAAAAACCTGTTAGTTAGTTATAAATAATGACAACGTAATAAAGTTGATAAAAAGTTGCTAATATAATCAAATAAATTATAGTTGGTGCCACTTTTGAATTCAAAATTGGGGAAGTCGAATTTATAGCCTTTAAACTCACTTTATCGAAATGTATAATGAATTTCGTCCAAAAGCGTCTATAAAAACCTTTTAATTGGCAATATAGAATGAGAACGTAATAATGTTGATATATAGTTGCTAATTTAATCAAATGAATTAAATTTGGTGACACTTCTCAATTCAAATTGGGCAAGTCGAACTTTAATGCATCTAAACTTACGTTATTTTTAAAGAGAAGTATAGAATGAATTTCATCCAAAAGCGTCTAGAAAAACCTGTTAGTTAGTTATAAATAATGATATCGTAATAAAGTTCATAACAAGTTGCTAATATAATCAAATAAATTATATTTGGTGCCACTTTTGAATTCAAAATTGGGGAAGTCGAATTTATAGCCTCTAAACTTACGTTATCGAAATGTATAATGAATTTCGTCCAAAAGCACGTATAAAAACCTTTTAATTGGCTATATAGAATGAGAACATAATAATGTTGATATAAAGTTGCTAATTTAATCAAATGAATTATATTTGGTGACACTTCTCAATTCGAATTGGGCAAGACGAACTTTATTGCATCGAAACTTATGTTATTTTTAAAGAGAAATATAGAATGAATTTCAACCAAAAGTGTTTGGAAAAAACAGTTAGTTAGTTATAAATATTGACAACGTAATAAAGTTGATAAAAAGTTGCTAATATAATCAAATAAATTATATTTGGTGCCACTTTTGAATTCAAAATTAGGGAAGTCGAATTTATAGCCTCTAAACTTACGTTATCGAAATGTATAATGAATTTCATGCAAAAGCGTCTATAAAAACCTTTTAATTGGCTATATAGAATGAGAACGTAATAATGTTGATATATAGTTGCTAATTTAATCAAATGAATTAAATTTGGTTACACTTCTCAATTCAAATTGGGCAAGTCGAACTTTAATGCATCTAAACTTACGTTATTTTTAAAGAGAAGTATAGAATGAATTTCATCCAAAAGCGTCTAGAAAAATCTGTTAGTTAGTTATAAATAATGATATCGTAATAAAGTTCATAACAAGTTGCTAATATAATCAAATAAATTATATTTGGTGCCACTTTTGAATTCAAAATTGGGGAAGTCGAATTTATAGCCTCTAAACTTACGTTATCGAAATGTATAATGAATTTCGTCCAAAAGCGCGTATAAAAACCTTTTAATTGGCTATATAGAATGAGAACATAATAATGTTGATATAAAGTTGCTAGTTTAATCAAATGAATTATATTTGGTGACACTTCTCAATTCGAATTGGGCAAGACGAACTTTATTGCATCGAAACTTATGTTATTTTTAAAGAGAAATATAGAATGAATTTCAACCAAAAGCGTCTGGAAAAACCAGTTAGTTAGTTATAAATATTGACCATGTAATAAAGTTGATAAAAAGTTGCTAATATAACCAAATAAATTATATTTGGTGCCACTTTTGAATTCAAAATTGGGGAAGTCGAATTTATAGCCTCTAAACTTACGTTATCGAAATGTATAATGAATTTCGTCCAAAAGCGTCTATAAAAACCTTTTAATTGGCTATATAGAATGAGAACGTAATAATGTTGATATATAGTTGCTAATTTAATCAAATGAATTAAATTTGGTGACACTTCTCAATTCAAATTGGGCAAGTCGAACTTTAATGCATCTAAACTTACGTTATTTTTAAAGAGAAGTATAGAATGAATTTCATCCAAAAGCGTCTACAAAAACCTGTTAGTTAGTTATAAATAATGATATCGTAATAAAGTTCATAACAAGTTGCTAATATAATCAAATAAATTATATTTGGTGCCACTTTTGAATTCAAAATTGGGGAAGTCGAATTTATAGCCTCTAAACTTACGTTATCGAAATGTATAATGAATTTCGTCCAAAAGCGCGTATAAAAACCTTTTAATTGGCTATATAGAATGAGAACATAATAATGTTGATATAAAGTTGGTAATTTAATCAAATGAATTATATTTGGTGACACTTCTCAATTCGAATTGGGCAAGACGAACTTTATTGCATCGAAACTTATGTTATTTTTAAAGAGAAATATAGAATGAATTTCAACCAAAAGTGTCTGGAAAAACCAGTTAGTTAGTTATAAATATTGACAACGTAATAAAGTTGATAAAAAGTTGCTAATATAATCAAATAAATTATATTTGGTGCCACTTTTGAATTAAAAATTAGGGAAGTCGAATTTATAGCCTCTAAACTTACGTTATCGAAATGTATAATGAATTTCATCCAAAAGCGTCTATAAAAACCTTTTAATTGGCTATATAGAATGAGAACGTAATAATGTTGATATATAGTTGCTAATTTAATCAAATGAATTAAATTTGGTTACACTTCTCAATTCAAATTGGGCAAGTCGAACTTTAATGCATCTAAACTTACGTTATTTTTAAAGAGAAGTATAGAATGAATTTCATTCAAAAGCATCTAGAAAAACCTGTTAGTTAGTTATAAATAATGATATCATAATAAAGTTCATAACAAGTTGCTAATATAATCAAATAAATTATATTTGGTGCCACTTTTGAATTCAAAATTGGGGAAGTCGAATTTATAGCCTCTAAACTTACGTTATCAAAATGTATAATGAATTTCGTCCAAAAGCGCCTATAAAAACCTTTTAATTGGCTATATAGAATGAGAACATAATAATGTTGATATAAAGTTGCTAATTTAATCAAATGAATTATATTTGGTGACACTTCTCAATTCGAATTGGGCAAGACGAACTTTATTGTATCGAAACTTATGTTATTTTTAAAGAGAAATATAGAATGAATTTCAACCAAAAGCGTCTGGAAAAACCAGTTAGTTACTTATAAATATTGACAACGTAATAAAGTTGATAAAAAGTTGCTAATATAACCAAATAAATTATATTTGGTGCCACTTTTGAATTCAAAATTGGGGAAGTCGAATTTATAGCCTCTAAACTTACGTTATCGAAATGTATAATGAATTTCGTCCAAAAGCGTCTATAAAAACCTTTTAATTGGCTATATAGAATGAGAACGTAATAATGTTGATATAAAGTTGCTAATTTAATCAAATGAATTAGATTTGGTGACACTTCTCAATTCAAATTGGGCAAGTCAAACTTTATTGCATCTAAACTTACGTTATTTTTAAAGAGAAGTATAGAATGAATTTCATCCAAAAGCGTCTAGAAAAACCTGTTCGTTAGTTATAAATAATGATAACGTAATAAAGTTGATAACAAGTTGCTAATATAATCAAATAAATTATATTTGGTGCCACTTTTGAATTCAAAATTGGGGAAGTCGAATTTATAGCCTCTAAACTTACGTTATCGAAATGTATAATGAATTTCGTCCAAAAGCGCCTATAAAAACCTTTTAATTGGCTATATAGAATGAGAACATAATAATGTTGATATAAAGTTGCTAATTTAATCAAATGAATTATATTTGGTGACACTTCTCAATTCAAATTAGGCAAGTCGAACTTTATTGCATCCAAACTTATGTTATTTTCAAAGAAAATATAGAATGAATTTCATCCAAAAGTGTCTAGAAAAACCTGTTACTTAGTTAGCTATGAAGAATGAAAACGTAATAATTTTGATAAAAAGATGCTAATATAATCAAATAAATTATATTTGGTGCCACTTTTGAATTCAAAATTGGGGAAGTCGAATTTATAGCCTCTAAACTTACGTTATCGAAATGTATAATGAATTTCGTCCAAAAGCGTCTATAAAAACCTTTTAATTGACTATATAGAATGAGAACGTAATAATGTTGATATAAAGTTGCTAATTTAATCAAATGAATTATATTTGGTGACACTTCTCAATTCAAATTGGGCAAGTCGAACTTTATTGCATTTAACTTATGTTATTTTTAAAGAGAAATATAGAATGAAATTGATCCAAAAGCGTCTAGAAAAACCTGTTAGTTAGTTATAAATAATGACAACGTAATAAAGTTGATAAAAAGTTGCTAATATAATCAAATAAATTATAGTTGGTGTCACTTTTGAATTCAAAATTGGGGAAGTCGAATTTATAGCCTTTAAACTCACTTTATCGAAATGTATAATGAATTTCGTCCAAAAGCGTCTATAAAAACCTTTTAATTGGCAATATAGAATGAGAACGTAATAATGTTGATATATAGTTGCTAATTTAATCAAATGAATTAAATTTGGTGACACTTCTCAATTCAAATTGGGCAAGTCGAACTTTAATGCATCTAAACTTACGTTATTTTTAAAGAGAAGTATAGAATGAATTTCATCCAAAAGCGTCTAGAAAAACCTGTTAGTTAGTTATAAATAATGATATCGTAATAAAGTTCATAACAAGTTGCTAATATAATCAAATAAATTATATTTGGTGCCACTTTTGAATTCAAAATTGGGGAAGTCGAATTTATAGCCTCTAAACTTACGTTATCGAAATGTATAATGAATTTCGTCCAAAAGCACGTATAAAAACCTTTTAATTGGCTATATAGAATGAGAACATAATAATGTTGATATAAAGTTGCTAATTTAATCAAATGAATTATATTTGGTGAAACTTCTCAATTCGAATTGGGCAAGACGAACTTTATTGCATCGAAACTTATGTTATTTTTAAAGAGAAATATAGAATGAATTTCAACCAAAAGTGTCTGGAAAAAACAGTTAGTTAGTTATAAATATTGACAACGTCATAAAGTTGATAAAAAGTTGCTAATATAATCAAATAAATTATATTTGGTGCCACTTTTGAATTCAAAATTAGGGAAGTCGAATTTATAGCCTCTAAACTTACGTTATCGAAATGTATAATGAATTTCATCCAAAAGCGTCTATAAAAACCTTTTAATTGGCTATATAGAATGAGAACGTAATAATGTTGATATATAGTTGCTAATTTAATCAAATGAATTAAATTTGGTTACACTTCTCAATTCAAATTGGGCAAGTCGAACTTTAATGCATCTAAACTTACGTTATTTTTAAAGAGAAGTATAGAATGAATTTCATCCAAAAGCGTCTAGAAAAATCTGTTGGTTAGTTATAAATAATGATATCGTAATAAAGTTCATAACAAGTTGCTAATATAATCAAATAAATTATATTTGGTGCCACTTTTGAATTCAAAATTGGGGAAGTCGAATTTATAGCCTCTAAACTTACGTTATCGAAATGTATAATGAATTTCGTCCAAAAGCGCGTATAAAAACCTTTTAATTGGCTATATAGAATGAGAACATAATAATGTTGATATAAAGTTGCTAGTTTAATCAAATGAATTATATTTGGTGACACTTCTCAATTCGAATTGGGCAAGACGAACTTTATTGCATCGAAACTTATGTTATTTTTAAAGAGAAATATAGAATGAATTTCAACCAAAAGCGTCTGGAAAAACCAGTTAGTTAGTTATAAATATTGACCATGTAATAAAGTTGATAAAAAGTTGCTAATATAACCAAATAAATTATATTTGGTGCCACTTTTGAATTCAAAATTGGGGAAGTTGAATTTATAGCCTCTAAACTTACGTTATCGAAATGTATAATGAATTTCGTCCAAAAGCGTCTATAAAAACCTTTTAATTGGCTATATAGAATGAGAACGTAATAATGTTGATATATAGTTGCTAATTTAATCAAATGAATTAAATTTGGTGACACTTCTCAATTCAAATTGGGCAAGTCGAACTTTAATGCATCTAAACTTACGTTATTTTTAAAGAGAAGTATAGAATGAATTTCATCCAAAAGCGTCTACAAAAACCTGTTAGTTAGTTATAAATAATGATATCGTAATAAAGTTCATAACAAGTTGCTAATATAATCAAATAAATTATATTTGGTGCCACTTTTGAATTCAAAATTGGGGAAGTCGAATTTATAGCCTCTAAACTTACGTTATCGAAATGTATAATGAATTTCGTCCAAAAGCGCGTATAAAAACCTTTTAATTGGCTATATAGAATGAGAACATAATAATGTTGATATAAAGTTGGTAATTTAATCAAATGAATTATATTTGGTGACACTTCTCAATTCGAATTGGGCAAGACGAACTTTATTGCATCGAAACTTATGTTATTTTTAAAGAGAAATATAGAATGAATTTCAACCAAAAGTGTCTGGAAAAACCAGTTAGTTAGTTATAAATATTGACAACGTAATAAAGTTGATAAAAAGTTGCTAATATAATCAAATAAATTATATTTGGTGCCACTTTTGAATTAAAAATTAGGGAAGTCGAATTTATAGCCTCTAAACTTACGTTATCGAAATGTATAATGAATTTCATCCAAAAGCGTCTATAAAAACCTTTTAATTGGCTATATAGAATGAGAACGTAATAATGTTGATATATAGTTGCTAATTTAATCAAATGAATTAAATTTGGTTACACTTCTCAATTCAAATTGGGCAAGTCGAACTTTAATGCATCTAAACTTACGTTATTTTTAAAGAGAAGTATAGAATGAATTTCATTCAAAAGCATCTAGAAAAACCTGTTAGTTAGTTATAAATAATGATATCATAATAAAGTTCATAACAAGTTGCTAATATAATCAAATAAATTATATTTGGTGCCACTTTTGAATTCAAAATTGGGGAAGTCGAATTTATAGCCTCTAAACTTACGTTATCAAAATGTATAATGAATTTCGTCCAAAAGCGCCTATAAAAACCTTTTAATTGGCTATATAGAATGAGAACATAATAATGTTGATATAAAGTTGCTAATTTAATCAAATGAATTATATTTGGTGACACATCTCAATTCGAATTGGGCAAGACGAACTTTATTGTATCGAAACTTATGTTATTTTTAAAGAGAAATATAGAATGAATTTCAACCAAAAGCGTCTGGAAAAACCAGTTAGTTACTTATAAATATTGACAACGTAATAAAGTTGATAAAAAGTTGCTAATATAACCAAATAAATTATATTTGGTGCCACTTTTGAATTCAAAATTGGGGAAGTCGAATTTATAGCCTCTAAACTTACGTTATCGAAATGTATAATGAATTTCGTCCAAAAGCGTCTATAAAAACCTTTTAATTGGCTATATAGAATGAGAACGTAATAATGTTGATATATAGTTGCTAATTTAATCAAATGAATTAAATTTGGTGACACTTCTCAATTCAAATTGGGCAAGTCGAACTTTAGTGCATCTAAACTTACGTTATTTTTAAAGAGAAGTATAGAATGAATTTCATCCAAAAGCGTCTACAAAAACCTGTTAGTTAGTTATAAATAATGATATCGTAATAAAGTTCATAACAAGTTGCTAATATAATCAAATAAATTATATTTGGTGCCACTTTTGAATTCAAAATTGGGAAAGTCGAATTTATAGCCTCTAAACTTACGTTATCAAAATGTATAATGAATTTCGTCCAAAAGCGCCTATAAAAACCTTTTAATTGGCTATATAGAATGAGAACATAATAATGTTGATATAAAGTTGCTAATTTAATCAAATGAATTATATTTGGTGACACTTCTCAATTCAAATTGGGCAAGTCGAACTTTATTGCATCCAAACTTATGTTATTTTCAAAGAAAATATAGAATGAATTTCATCCGAAAGCGTCTAGAAAAACCTGTTACTTAGTTAGCTATGAAGAACGAAAACGTAATAATTTTGATAAATAGATGCTAATATAATCAAATAAATTATATTTGGTGCCACTTTTGAAATCAAAATTGGGGAAGTCGAATTTATAGCCTCTAAACTTACGTTATCGAAATGTATAATGAATTTCGTCCAAAAGCGTCTATAAAAACCTTTTAATTGCCTATATAGAATGAGAACGTAATAATGTTGATATATAGTTGCTAATTTAATCAAATGAATTAAATTTGGTTACACTTCTCAATTCAAATTGGGCAAGTCGAACTTTAATGCATCTAAACTTACGTTATTTTTAAAGAGAAGTATAGAATGAATTTCATCCAAAAGCGTCTACAAAAACCTGTTAGTTAGTTATAAATAATGATATCGTAATAAAGTTCATAACAAGTTGCTAATATAATCAAATAAATTATATTTGGTGCCACTTTTGAATTCAAAATTGGGGAAGTCGAATTTATAGCCTCTAAACTTACGTTATCGAAATGTATAATGAATTTCGTCCAAAAGCGCGTATAAAAACCTTTTAATTGGCTATATAGAATGAGAACATAATAATGTTGATATAAAGTTGCTAATTTAATCAAATGAATTATATTTGGTGACACTTCTCAATTCGAATTGGGCAAGACGAACTTTATTGCATCGAAACTTATGTTATTTTTAAAGAGAAATATAGAATGAATTTCAACCAAAAGCGTCTGGAAAAACCAGTTAGTTAGTTATAAATATTGACAACGTAATAAAGTTGATAAAAAGTTGCTAATATAATCAAATAAATTATATTTGGTGCCACTTTTGAATTCAAAATTAGGGAAGTCGAATTTATAGCCTCTAAACTTACGTTATCGAAATGTATAATGAATTTCATCCAAAAGCGTCTATAAAAACCTTTTAATTGGCTATATAGAATGAGAACGTAATAATGTTGATATATAGTTGCTAATTTAATCAAATGAATTAAATTTGGTTACACTTCTCAATTCAAATTGGGCAAGTCGAACTTTAATGCATCTAAACTTACGTTATTTTTAAAGAGAAGTACAGAATGAATTTCATTCAAAAGCATCTAGAAAAACCTGTTAGTTAGTTATAAATAATGATATCATAATAAAGTTCATAACAAGTTGCTAATATAATCAAATAAATTATATTTGGTGCCACTTTTGAATTCAAAATTGGGGAAGTCGAATTTATAGCCTCTAAGCTTACGTTATCAAAATGTATAATGAATTTCGTCCAAAAGCGCGTATAAAAACCTTTTAATTGGCTATATAGAATGAGAACATAATAATGTTGATATAAAGTTGCTAATTTAATCAAATGAATTATATTTGGTGACACTTCTCAATTCAAATTGGGCAAGTCGAACTTTATTGCATCCAAACTTATGTTATTTTCAAAGAAAATATAGAATGAATTTCATCCAAAAGCGTCTAGAAAAACCTGTTACTTAGTTAGCTATGAAGAATGAAAACGTAATAATTTTGATAAAAAGATGCTAATATAATCAAATAAATTATATTTGGTGCCACTTTTGAATTCAAAATTGGGGAAGTCGAATTTATAGCCTCTAAACTTACGTTATCGAAATGTATAATGAATTTCGTCCAAAAGCGTCTATAAAAACCTTTTAATTGACTATATAGAATGAGAACGTAATAATGTTGATATAAAGTTGCTAATTTAATCAAATGAATTATATTTGGTGACACTTCTCAATTCAAATTGGGCAAGTCGAACTTTATTGCATTTAACTTATGTTATTTTTAAAGAGAAATATAGAATGAAATTGATCCAAAAGCGTCTAGAAAAACCTGTTAGTTAGTTATAAATAATGACAACGTAATAAAGTTGATAAAAAGTTGCTAATATAATCAAATAAATTATAGTTGGTGTCACTTTTGAATTCAAAATTGGGGAAGTCGAATTTATAGCCTTTAAACTCACTTTATCGAAATGTATAATGAATTTCGTCCAAAAGCGTCTATAAAAACCTTTTAATTGGCAATATAGAATGAGAACGTAATAATGTTGATATATAGTTGCTAATTTAATCAAATGAATTAAATTTGGTGACACTTCTCAATTCAAATTGGGCAAGTCGAACTTTAATGCATCTAAACTTACGTTATTTTTAAAGAGAAGTATAGAATGAATTTCATCCAAAAGCGTCTAGAAAAACCTGTTAGTTAGTTATAAATAATGATATCGTAATAAAGTTCATAACAAGTTGCTAATATAATCAAATAAATTATATTTGGTGCCACTTTTGAATTCAAAATTGGGGAAGTCGAATTTATAGCCTCTAAACTTACGTTATCGAAATGTATAATGAATTTCGTCCAAAAGCACGTATAAAAACCTTTTAATTGGCTATATAGAATGAGAACATAATAATGTTGATATAAAGTTGCTAATTTAATCAAATGAATTATATTTGGTGAAACTTCTCAATTCGAATTGGGCAAGACGAACTTTATTGCATCGAAACTTATGTTATTTTTAAAGAGAAATATAGAATGAATTTCAACCAAAAGTGTCTGGAAAAAACAGTTAGTTAGTTATAAATATTGACAACGTCATAAAGTTGATAAAAAGTTGCTAATATAATCAAATAAATTATATTTGGTGCCACTTTTGAATTCAAAATTAGGGAAGTCGAATTTATAGCCTCTAAACTTACGTTATCGAAATATATAATGAATTTCATCCAAAAGCGTCTATAAAAACCTTTTAATTGGCTATATAGAATGAGAACGTAATAATGTTGATATATAGTTGCTAATTTAATCAAATGAATTAAATTTGGTTACACTTCTCAATTCAAATTGGGCAAGTCGAACTTTAATGCATCTAAACTTACGTTATTTTTAAAGAGAAGTATAGAATGAATTTCATCCAAAAGCGTCTAGAAAAATCTGTTAGTTAGTTATAAATAATGATATCGTAATAAAGTTCATAACAAGTTGCTAATATAATCAAATAAATTATATTTGGTGCCACTTTTGAATTCAAAATTGGGGAAGTCGAATTTATAGCCTCTAAACTTACGTTATCGAAATGTATAATGAATTTCGTCCAAAAGCGCGTATAAAAACCTTTTAATTGGCTATATAGAATGAGAACATAATAATGTTGATATAAAGTTGCTAGTTTAATCAAATGAATTATATTTGGTGACACTTCTCAATTCGAATTGGGCAAGACGAACTTTATTGCATCGAAACTTATGTTATTTTTAAAGAGAAATATAGAATGAATTTCAACCAAAAGCGTCTGGAAAAACCAGTTAGTTAGTTATAAATATTGACCATGTAATAAAGTTGATAAAAAGTTGCTAATATAACCAAATAAATTATATTTGGTGCCACTTTTGAATTCAAAATTGGGGAAGTCGAATTTATAGCCTCTAAACTTACGTTATCGAAATGTATAATGAATTTCGTCCAAAAGCGTCTATAAAAACCTTTTAATTGGCTATATAGAATGAGAACGTAATAATGTTGATATATAGTTGCTAATTTAATCAAATGAATTAAATTTGGTGACACTTCTCAATTCAAATTGGGCAAGTCGAACTTTAATGCATCTAAACTTACGTTATTTTTAAAGAGAAGTATAGAATGAATTTCATCCAAAAGCGTCTACAAAAACCTGTTAGTTAGTTATAAATAATGATATCGTAATAAAGTTCATAACAAGTTGCTAATATAATCAAATAAATTATATTTGGTGCCACTTTTGAATTCAAAATTGGGGAAGTCGAATTTATAGCCTCTAAACTTACGTTATCGAAATGTATAATGAATTTCGTCCAAAAGCGCGTATAAAAACCTTTTAATTGGCTATATAGAATGAGAACATAATAATGTTGATATAAAGTTGGTAATTTAATCAAATGAATTATATTTGGTGACACTTCTCAATTCGAATTGGGCAAGACGAACTTTATTGCATCGAAACTTATGTTATTTTTAAAGAGAAATATAGAATGAATTTCAACCAAAAGTGTCTGGAAAAACCAGTTAGTTAGTTATAAATATTGACAACGTAATAAAGTTGATAAAAAGTTGCTAATATAATCAAATAAATTATATTTGGTGCCACTTTTGAATTAAAAATTAGGGAAGTCGAATTTATAGCCTCTAAACTTACGTTATCGAAATGTATAATGAATTTCATCCAAAAGCGTCTATAAAAACCTTTTAATTGGCTATATAGAATGAGAACGTAATAATGTTGATATATAGTTGCTAATTTAATCAAATGAATTAAATTTGGTTACACTTCTCAATTCAAATTGGGCAAGTCGAACTTTAATGCATCTAAACTTACGTTATTTTTAAAGAGAAGTATAGAATGAATTTCATTCAAAAGCATCTAGAAAAACCTGTTAGTTAGTTATAAATAATGATATCATAATAAAGTTCATAACAAGTTGCTAATATAATCAAATAAATTATATTTGGTGCCACTTTTGAATTCAAAATTGGGGAAGTCGAATTTATAGCCTCTAAACTTACGTTATCAAAATGTATAATGAATTTCGTCCAAAAGCGCCTATAAAAACCTTTTAATTGGCTATATAGAATGAGAACATAATAATGTTGATATAAAGTTGCTAATTTAATCAAATGAATTATATTTGGTGACACTTCTCAATTCGAATTGGGCAAGACGAACTTTATTGTATCGAAACTTATGTTATTTTTAAAGAGAAATATAGAATGAATTTCAACCAAAAGCGTTTGGAAAAACCAGTTAGTTACTTATAAATATTGACAACGTAATAAAGTTGATAAAAAGTTGCTAATATAACCAAATAAATTATATTTGGTGCCACTTTTGAATTCAAAATTGGGGAAGTCGAATTTATAGCCTCTAAACTTACGTTATCGAAATGTATAATGAATTTCGTCCAAAAGCGTCTATAAAAACCTTTTAATTGGCTATATAGAATGAGAACGTAATAATGTTGATATATAGTTGCTAATTTAATCAAATGAATTAAATTTGGTGACACTTCTCAATTCAAATTGGGTAAGTCGAACTTTAGTGCATCTAAACTTACGTTATTTTTAAAGAGAAGTATAGAATGAATTTCATCCAAAAGCGTCTACAAAAACCTGTTAGTTAGTTATAAATAATGATATCGTAATAAAGTTCATAACAAGTTGCTAATATAATCAAATAAATTATATTTGGTGCCACTTTTGAATTCAAAATTGGGAAAGTCGAATTTATAGCCTCTAAACTTACGTTATCAAAATGTATAATGAATTTCGTCCAAAAGCGCCTATAAAAACCTTTTAATTGGCTATATAGAATGAGAACATAATAATGTTGATATAAAGTTGCTAATTTAATCAAATGAATTATATTTGGTGACACTTCTCAATTCAAATTGGGCAAGTCGAACTTTATTGCATCCAAACTTATGTTATTTTCAAAGAAAATATAGAATGAATTTCATCCGAAAGCGTCTAGAAAAACCTGTTACTTAGTTAGCTATGAAGAACGAAAACGTAATAATTTTGATAAATAGATGCTAATATAATCAAATAAATTATATTTGGTGCCACTTTTGAAATCAAAATTGGGGAAGTCGAATTTATAGCCTCTAAACTTACGTTATCGAAATGTATAATGAATTTCGTCCAAAAGCGTCTATAAAAACCTTTTAATTGCCTATATAGAATGAGAACGTAATAATGTTGATATATAGTTGCTAATTTAATCAAATGAATTAAATTTGGTGACACTTCTCAATTCAAATTGGGCAAGTCGAACTTTAATGCATCTAAACTTACGTTATTTTTAAAGAGAAGTATAGAATGAATTTCATCCAAAAGCGTCTACAAAAACCTGTTAGTTAGTTATAAATAATGATATCGTAATAAAGTTCATAACAAGTTGCTAATATAATCAAATAAATTATATTTGGTGCCACTTTTGAATTCAAAATTGGGGAAGTCGAATTTATAGCCTCTAAACTTACGTTATCGAAATGTATAATGAATTTCGTCCAAAAGCGCGTATAAAAACCTTTTAATTGGCTATATAGAATGAGAACATAATAATGTTGATATAAAGTTGCTAATTTAATCAAATGAATTATATTTGGTGACACTTCTCAATTCGAATTGGGCAAGACGAACTTTATTGCATCGAAACTTATGTTATTTTTAAAGAGAAATATAGAATGAATTTCAACCAAAAGCGTCTGGAAAAACCAGTTAGTTAGTTATAAATATTGACAACGTAATAAAGTTGATAAAAAGTTGCTAATATAATCAAATAAATTATATTTGGTGCCACTTTTGAATTCAAAATTAGGGAAGTCGAATTTATAGCCTCTAAACTTACGTTATCGAAATGTATAATGAATTTCATCCAAAAGCGTCTATAAAAACCTTTTAATTGGCTATATAGAATGAGAACGTAATAATGTTGATATATAGTTGCTAATTTAATCAAATGAATTAAATTTGGTTACACTTCTCAATTCAAATTGGGCAAGTCGAACTTTAATGCATCTAAACTTACGTTATTTTTAAAGAGAAGTACAGAATTAATTTCATTCAAAAGCATCTAGAAAAACCTGTTAGTTAGTTATAAATAATGATATCATAATAAAGTTCATAACAAGTTGCTAATATAATCAAATAAATTATATTTGGTGCCACTTTTGAATTCAAAATTGGGGAAGTCGAATTTATAGCCTCTAAACTTACGTTATCAAAATGTATAATGAATTTCGTCCAAAAGCGCGTATAAAAACCTTTTAATTGGCTATATAGAATGAGAACATAATAATGTTGATATAAAGTTGCTAATTTAATCAAATGAATTATATTTGGTGACACTTCTCAATTCAAATTGGGCAAGTCGAACTTTATTGCATCCAAACTTATGTTATTTTCAAAGAAAATATAGAATGAATTTCATCCAAAAGCGTCTAGAAAAACTTGTTACTTAGTTAGCTATGAAGAATGAAAACGTAATAATTTTGATAAAAAGATGCTAATATAATCAAATAAATTATATTTGGTGCCACTTTTGAATTCAAAATTGGGGAAGTCGAATTTATAGCCTCTAAACTTACGTTATCGAAATGTATAATGAATTTCGTCCAAAAGCGTCTATAAAAACCTTTTAATTGACTATATAGAATGAGAACGTAATAATGTTGATATAAAGTTGCTAATTTAATCAAATGAATTATATTTGGTGACACTTCTCAATTCAAATTGGGCAAGTCGAACTTTATTGCATTTAACTTATGTTATTTTTAAAGAGAAATATAGAATGAAATTGATCCAAAAGCGTCTAGAAAAACCTGTTAGTTAGTTATAAATAATGACAACGTAATAAAGTTGATAAAAAGTTGCTAATATAATCAAATAAATTATAGTTGGTGTCACTTTTGAATTCAAAATTGGGGAAGTCGAATTTATAGCCTTTAAACTCACTTTATCGAAATGTATAATGAATTTCGTCCAAAAGCGTCTATAAAAACCATTTAATTGGCAATATAGAATGAGAACGTAATAATGTTGATATATAGTTGCTAATTTAATCAAATGAATTAAATTTGGTGACACTTCTCAATTCAAATTGGGCAAGTCGAACTTTAATGCATCTAAACTTACGTTATTTTTAAAGAGAAGTATAGAATGAATTTCATCCAAAAGCGTCTAGAAAAACCTGTTAGTTAGTTATAAATAATGATATCGTAATAAAGTTCATAACAAGTTGCTAATATAATCAAATAAATTATATTTGGTGCCACTTTTGAATTCAAAATTGGGGAAGTCGAATTTATAGCCTCTAAACTTACGTTATCGAAATGTATAATGAATTTCGTCCAAAAGCACGTATAAAAACCTTTTAATTGGCTATATAGAATGAGAACATAATAATGTTGATATAAAGTTGCTAATTTAATCAAATGAATTATATTTGGTGAAACTTCTCAATTCGAATTGGGCAAGACGAACTTTATTGCATCGAAACTTATGTTATTTTTAAAGAGAAATATAGAATGAATTTCAACCAAAAGTGTCTGGAAAAAACAGTTAGTTAGTTATAAATATTTACAACGTCATAAAGTTGATAAAAAGTTGCTAATATAATCAAATAAATTATATTTGGTGCCACTTTTGAATTCAAAATTAGGGAAGTCGAATTTATAGCCTCTAAACTTACGTTATCGAAATGTATAATGAATTTCATCCAAAAGCGTCTATAAAAACCTTTTAATTGGCTATATAGAATGAGAACGTAATAATGTTGATATATAGTTGCTAATTTAATCAAATGAATTAAATTTGGTTACACTTCTCAATTCAAATTGGGCAAGTCGAACTTTAATGCATCTAAACTTACGTTATTTTTAAAGAGAAGTATAGAATGAATTTCATCCAAAAGCGTCTAGAAAAATCTGTTAGTTAGTTATAAATAATGATATCGTAATAAAGTTCATAACAAGTTGCTAATATAATCAAATACATTATATTTGGTGCCACTTTTGAATTCAAAATTGGGGAAGTCGAATTTATAGCCTCTAAACTTACGTTATCGAAATGTATAATGAATTTCGTCCAAAAGCGCGTATAAAAACCTTTTAATTGGCTATATAGAATGAGAACATAATAATGTTGATATAAAGTTGCTAGTTTAATCAAATGAATTATATTTGGTGACACTTCTCAATTCGAATTGGGCAAGACGAACTTTATTGCATCGAAACTTATGTTATTTTTAAAGAGAAATATAGAATGAATTTCAACCAAAAGCGTCTGGAAAAACCAGTTAGTTAGTTATAAATATTGACCATGTAATAAAGTTGATAAAAAGTTGCTAATATAACCAAATAAATTATATTTGGTGCCACTTTTGAATTCAAAATTGGGGAAGTCGAATTTATAGCCTCTAAACTTACGTTATCGAAATGTATAATGAATTTCGTCCAAAAGCGTCTATAAAAACCTTTTAATTGGCTATATAGAATGAGAACGTAATAATGTTGATATATAGTTGCTAATTTAATCAAATGAATTAAATTTGGTGACACTTCTCAATTCAAATTGGGCAAGTTGAACTTTAATGCATCTAAACTTACGTTATTTTTAAAGAGAAGTATAGAATGAATTTCATCCAAAAGCGTCTACAAAAACCTGTTAGTTAGTTATAAATAATGATATCGTAATAAAGTTCATAACAAGTTGCTAATATAATCAAATAAATTATATTTGGTGCCACTTTTGAATTCAAAATTGAGGAAGTCGAATTTATAGCCTCTAAACTTACGTTATCGAAATGTATAATGAATTTCGTCCAAAAGCGCGTATAAAAACCTTTTAATTGGCTATATAGAATGAGAACATAATAATGTTGATATAAAGTTGGTAACTTAATCAAATGAATTATATTTGGTGACACTTCTCAATTCGAATTGGGCAAGACGAACTTTATTGCATCGAAACTTATGTTATTTTTAAAGAAAAATATAGAATGAATTTCAACCAAAAGTGTCTGGAAAAACCAGTTAGTTAGTTATAAATATTGACAACGTAATAAAGTTGATAAAAAGTTGCTAATATAATCAAATAAATTATATTTGGTGCCACTTTTGAATTAAAAATTAGGGAAGTCGAATTTATAGCCTCTAAACTTACGTTATCGAAATGTATAATGAATTTCATCCAAAAGCGTCTATAAAAACCTTTTAATTGGCTATATAGAATGAGAACGTAATAATGTTGATATATAGTTGCTAATTTAATCAAATGAATTAAATTTGGTTACACTTCTCAATTCAAATTGGGCAAGTCGAACTTTAATGCATCTAAACTTACGTTATTTTTAAAGAGAAGTATAGAATGAATTTCATTCAAAAGCATCTAGAAAAACCTGTTAGTTAGTTATAAATAATGATATCATAATAAAGTTCATAACAAGTTGCTAATATAATCAAATAAATTATATTTGGTGCCACTTTTGAATTCAAAATTGGGGAAGTCGAATTTATAGCCTCTAAACTTACGTTATCAAAATGTATAATGAATTTCGTCCAAAAGCGCCTATAAAAACCTTTTAATTGGCTATATAGAATGAGAACATAATAATGTTGATATAAAGTTGTTAATTTAATCAAATGAATTATATTTGGTGACACTTCTCAATTCGAATTGGGCAAGACGAACTTTTTTGTATCGAAACTTATGTTATTTTTAAAGAGAAATATAGAATGAATTTCAACCAAAAGCGTCTGGAAAAACCAGTTAGTTACTTATAAATATTGACAACGTAATAAAGTTGATAAAAAGTTGCTAATATAACCAAATAAATTATATTTGGTGCCACTTTTGAATTCAAAATTGGGGAAGTCGAATTTATAGCCTCTAAACTTACGTTATCGAAATGTATAATGAATTTCGTCCAAAAGCGTCTATAAAAACCTTTTAATTGGCTATATAGAATGAGAACGTAATAATGTTGATATATAGTTGCTAATTTAATCAAATGAATTAAATTTGGTGACACTTCTCAATTCAAATTGGGCAAGTCGAACTTTAGTGCATCTAAACTTACGTTATTTTTAAAGAGAAGTATAGAATGAATTTCATCCAAAAGCGTCTACAAAAACCTGTTAGTTAGTTATAAATAATGATATCGTAATAAAGTTCATAACAAGTTGCTAATATAATCAAATAAATTATATTTGGTGCCACTTTTGAATTCAAAATTGGGAAAGTCGAATTTATAGCCTCAAAACTTACGTTATCAAAATGTATAATGAATTTCGTCCAAAAGCGCCTATAAAAACCTTTTAATTGGCTATATAGAATGAGAACATAATAATGTTGATATAAAGTTGCTAATTTAATCAAATGAATTATATTTGGTGACACTTCTCAATTCAAATTGGGCAAGTCGAACTTTATTGCATCCAAACTTATGTTATTTTCAAAGAAAATATAGAATGAATTTCATCCGAAAGCGTCTAGAAAAACCTGTTACTTAGTTAGCTATGAAGAACGAAAACGTAATAATTTTGATAAATAGATGCTAATATAATCAAATAAATTATATTTGGTGCCACTTTTGAAATCAAAATTGGGGAAGTCGAATTTATAGCCTCTAAACTTACGTTATCGAAATGTATAATGAATTTCGTCCAAAAGCGTCTATAAAAACCTTTTAATTGCCTATATAGAATGAGAACGTAATAATGTTGATATATAGTTTCTAATTTAATCAAATGAATTAAATTTGGTGACACTTCTCAATTCAAATTGGGCAAGTCGAACTTTAATGCATCTAAACTTACGTTATTTTTAAAGAGAAGTATAGAATGAATTTCATCCAAAAGCGTCTACAAAAACCTGTTAGTTAGTTATAAATAATGATATCGTAATAAAGTTCATAACAAGTTGCTAATATAATCAAATAAATTATATTTGGTGCCACTTTTGAATTCAAAATTGGGGAAGTCGAATTTATAGCCTCTAAACTTACGTTATCGAAATGTATAATGAATTTCGTCCAAAAGCGCGTATAAAAACCTTTTAATTGGCTATATAGAATGAGAACATAATAATGTTGATATAAAGTTGCTAATTTAATCAAATGAATTATATTTGGTGACACTTCTCAATTCGAATTGGGCAAGACGAACTTTATTGCATCGAAACTTATGTTATTTTTAAAGAGAAATATAGAATGAATTTCAACCAAAAGCGTCTGGAAAAACCAGTTAGTTAGTTATAAATATTGACAACGTAATAAAGTTGATAAAAAGTTGCTAATATAATCAAATAAATTATATTTGGTGCCACTTTTGAATTCAAAATTAGGGAAGTCGAATTTATAGCCTCTAAACTTACGTTATCGAAATGTATAATGAATTTCATCCAAAAGCGTCTATAAAAACCTTTTAATTGGCTATATAGAATGAGAACGTAATAATGTTGATATATAGTTGCTAATTTAATCAAATGAATTAAATTTGGTTACACTTCTCAATTCAAATTGGGCAAGTCGAACTTTAATGCATCTAAACTTACGTTATTTTTAAAGAGAAGTATAGAATGAATTTCATTCAAAAGCATCTAGAAAAACCTGTTAGTTAGTTATAAATAATGATATCATAATAAAGTTCATAACAAGTTGCTAATATAATCAAATAAATTATATTTGGTGCCACTTTTGAATTCAAAATTGGGGAAGTCGAATTTATAGCCTCTAAACTTACGTTATCAAAATGTATAATGAATTTCGTCCAAAAGCGCCTATAAAAACCTTTTAATTGGCTATATAGAATGAGAACATAATAATGTTGATATAAAGTTGCTAATTTAATCAAATGAATTATATTTGGTGACACTTCTCAATTCGAATTGGGCAAGACGAACTTTATTGTATCGAAACTTATGTTATTTTTAAAGAGAAATATAGAATGAATTTCAACCAAAAGCGTCTGAAAAACCAGTTAGTTACTTATAAATATTGACAACGTAATAAAGTTGATAAAAAGTTGCTAATATAACCAAATAAATTATATTTGGTGCCACTTTTGAATTCAAAATTGGGGAAGTCGAATTTATAGCCTCTAAACTTACGTTATCGAAATGTATAATGAATTTCGTCCAAAAGCGTCTATAAAAACCTTTTAATTGGCTATATAGAATGAGAACGTAATAATGTTGATATATAGTTGCTAATTTAATCAAATGAATTAAATTTGGTGACACTTCTCAATTCAAATTGGGCAAGTCGAACTTTAGTGCATCTAAACTTACGTTATTTTTAAAGAGAAGTATAGAATGAATTTCATCCAAAAGCGTCTACAAAAACCTGTTAGTTAGTTATAAATAATGATATCGTAATAAAGTTCATAACAAGTTGCTAATATAATCAAATAAATTATATTTGGTGCCACTTTTGAATTCAAAATTGGGGAAGTCGAATTTATAGCCTCTAAACTTACGTTATCAAAATGTATAATGAATTTCGTCCAAAAGCGCCTATAAAAACCTTTTAATTGGCTATATAGAATGAGAACATAATAATGTTGATATAAAGTTGCTAATTTAATCAAATGAATTATATTTGGTGACACTTCTCAATTCAAATTGGGCAAGTCGAACTTTATTGCATCCAAACTTATGTTATTTTCAAAGAAAATATAGAATGAATTTCATCCGAAAGCGTCTAGAAAAACCTGTTAGTTATTTAGCTATGAAGAACGAAAACGTAATAATTTTGATAAATAGATGCTAATATAGTCAAATAAATTATATTTGGTGCCACTTTTGAATTCAAAATTGGGGAAGTCGAATTTATAGCCTCTAAACTTACGTTATCGAAATGTATAATGAATTTCGTCCAAAAGCGTCTATAAAAACCTTTTAATTGGCTATATAGAATGAGAACGTAATAATGTTGATATATAGTTGCTAATTTAATCAAATGAATTAAATTTGGTGACACTTCTCAATTCAAATTGGGCAAGTCGAACTTTAGTGCATCTAAACTTACGTTATTTTTAAAGAGAAGTATAGAATGAATTTCATCCCAAAGCGTCTACAAAAACCAGTTAGTTAGTTATAAATAATGATATTGTAATAAAGTTCATAACAAGTTGCTAATATAATCAAATAAATTATATTTGGTGCCACTTTTGAATTCAAAATTGGGGAATTCGAATTTATAGCCTCTAAACTTACGTTATCGAAATGTATAATGAATTTCGTCCAAAAGCGTCTATAAAAACCTTTTAATTGGCTATATAGAATGAGAACGTAATAATGTTGATATAAAGTTGCTAATTTAATCAAATGAATTAGATTTGGTGACACTTCTCAATTCAAATTGGGAAAGTCAAACTTTATTGCATCTAAACTTACGTTATTTTTAAAGAGAAGTATAGAATGAATTTCATCCAAAAGCGTCTAGAAAAACCTGTTCGTTAGTTATAAATAATGATAACGTAATAAAGTTGATAACAAGTTGCTAATATAATCAAATAAATTATATTTGGTGCCACTTTTGAATTCAAAATTGGGGAAGTCGAATTTATAGCCTCTAAACTTACGTTATCGAAATGTATAATGAATTTCGTCCAAAAGCGCCTATAAAAACCTTTTAATTGGCTATATAGAATGAGAACATAATAATGTTGATATAAAGTTGCTAATTTAATCAAATGAATTATATTTGGTGACACTTCTCAATTCAAATTGGGCAAGTCGAACTTTATTGCATCCAAACTTATGTTATTTTCAAAGAAAATATAGAATGAATTTCATCCAAAAGCGTCTAGAAAAACCTGTTACTTAGTTAGCTATGAAGAATGAAAACGTAATAATTTTGATAAAAAGATGCTAATATAATCAAATAAATTATATTTGGTGCCACTTTTGAATTCAAAATTGGGGAAGTCGAATTTATAGCCTCTAAACTTACGTTATCGAAATGTATAATGAATTTCGTCCAAAAGCGTCTATAAAAACCTTTTAATTGACTATATAGAATGAGAACGTAATAATGTTGATATAAAGTTGCTAATTTAATCAAATGAATTATATTTGGTGACACTTCTCAATTCAAATTGGGCAAGTCGAACTTTATTGCATTTAACTTATGTTATTTTTAAAGAGAAATATAGAATGAAATTGATCCAAAAGCGTCTAGAAAAACCTGTTAGTTAGTTATAAATAATGACAACGTAATAAAGTTGATAAAAAGTTGCTAATATAATCAAATAAATTATAGTTGGTGCCACTTTTGAATTCAAAATTGGGGAAGTCGAATTTATAGCCTTTAAACTCACTTTATCGAAATGTATAATGAATTTCGTCCAAAAGCGTCTACAAAAACCTTTTAATTGGCAATATAGAATGAGAACGTAATAATGTTGATATATAGTTGCTAATTTAATCAAATGAATTAAATTTGGTGACACTTCTCAATTCAAATTGGGCAAGTCGAACTTTAATGCATCTAAACTTACGTTATTTTTAAAGAGAAGTATAGAATGAATTTCATCCAAAAGCGTCTAGAAAAACCTGTTAGTTAGTTATAAATAATGATATCATAATAAAGTTCATAACAAGTTGCTAATATAATCAAATAAATTATATTTGGTGCCACTTTTGAATTCAAAATTGGGGAAGTCGAATTTATAGCCTCTAAACTTACGTTATCGAAATGTATAATGAATTTCGTCCAAAAGCGCGTATAAAAACCTTTTAATTGGCTATATAGAATGAGAACATAATAATGTTGATATAAAGTTGCTAATTTAATCAAATGAATTATATTTGGTGACACTTCTCAATTCGAATTGGGCAAGACGAACTTTATTGCATCGAAACTTATGTTATTTTTAAAGAGAAATATAGAATGAATTTCAACCAAAAGTGTCTGGAAAAACCAGTTAGTTAGTTATAAATATTGACAACGTAATAAAGTTGATAAAAAGTTGCTAATATAATCAAATAAATTATATTTGGTGCCACTTTTGAATTCAAAATTAGGGAAGTCGAATTTATAGCCTCTAAACTTACGTTATCGAAATGTATAATGAATTTCATCCAAAAGCGTCTATAAAAACCTTTTAATTGGCTATATAGAATGAGAACGTAATAATGTTTATATATAGTTGCTAATTTAATCAAATGAATTAAATTTGGTTACACTTCTCAATTCAAATTGGGCAAGTCGAACTTTAATGCATCTAAACTTACGTTATTTTTAAAGAGAAGTATAGAATGAATTTCATCCAAAAGCGTCTAGAAAAATGTGTTAGTTAGTTATAAATAATGATATCGTAATAAAGTTCATAACAAGTTGCTAATATAATCAAATAAATTATATTTGGTGCCACTTTTGAATTCAAAATTGGGGAAGTCGAATTTATAGCCTCTAAACTTACGTTATCGAAATGTATAATGAATTTCGTCCAAAAGCGCGTATAAAAACCTTTTAATTGGCTATATAGAATGAGAACATAATAATGTTGATATAAAGTTGCTAGTTTAATCAAATGAATTATATTTGGTGACACTTCTCAATTCGAATTGGGCAAGACGAACTTTATTGCATCGAAACTTATGTTCTTTTTAAAGAGAAATATAGAATGAATTTCAACCAAAAGCGTCTGGAAAAACCAGTTAGTTAGTTATAAATATTGACCATGTAATAAAGTTGATAAAAAGTTGCTAATATAACCAAATAAATTATATTTGGTGCCACTTTTGAATTCAAAATTGGGGAAGTCGAATTTATAGCCTCTAAACTTACGTTATCGAAATGTATAATGAATTTCGTCCAAAAGCGTCTATAAAAACCTTTTAATTGGCTATATAGAATGAGAACGTAATAATGTTGATATATAGTTGCTAATTTAATCAAATGAATTAAATTTGGTGACACTTCTCAATTCAAATTGGGCAAGTCGAACTTTAATGCATCTAAACTTACGTTATTTTTAAAGAGAAGTATAGAATGAATTTCATCCAAAAGCGTCTACAAAAACCTGTTAGTTAGTTATAAATAATGATATCGTAATAAAGTTCATAACAAGTTGCTAATATAATCAAATAAATTATATTTGGTGCCACTTTTGAATTCAAAATTGGGGAAGTCGAATTTATAGCCTCTAAACTTACGTTATCGAAATGTATAATGAATTTCGTCCAAAAGCGCCTATAAAAACCTTTTAATTGGCTATATAGAATGAGAACATAATAATGTTGATATAAAGTTGCTAATTTAATCAAATGAATTATATTTGGTGACACTTCTCAATTCGAATTGGGCAAGACGAACTTTATTGCATCGAAACTTATGTTATTTTTAAAGAGAAATATAGAATGAATTTCAACCAAAAGCGTCTGGAAAAACCAGTTAGTTAGTTATAAATATTGACAACGTAATAAAGTTGATAAAAAGTTGCTAATATAATCAAATAAATTATATTTGGTGCCACTTTTGAATTCAAAATTAGGGAAGTCGAATTTATAGCCTCTAAACTTACGTTATCGAAATGTATAATGAATTTCATCCAAAAGCGTCTATAAAAACCTTTTAATTGGCTATATAGAATGAGAACGTAATAATGTTGATATATAGTTGCTAATTTAATCAAATGAATTAAATTTGGTTACACTTCTCAATTCAAATTGGGCAAGTCAAACTTTAATGCATCTAAACTTATGTTATTTTTAAAGAGAAGTATAGAATGAATTTCATTCAAAAGCATCTAGAAAAACCTGTTAGTTAGTTATAAATAATGATATCATAATAAAGTTCATAACAAGTTGCTAATATAATCAAATAAATTATATTTGGTGCCACTATTGAATTCAAAATTGGGGAAGTCGAATTTATAGCCTCTAAACTTACGTTATCAAAATGTATAATGAATTTCGTCCAAAAGCGCCTATAAAAACCTTTTAATTGGCTATATAGAATGAGAACATAATAATGTTGATAAAAAGTTGCTAATTTAATCAAATGAATTATATTTGGTGACACTTCTCAATTCGAATTGGGCAAGACGAACTTTATTGTATCGAAATTTATGTTATTTTTAAAGAGAAATATAGAATGAATTTCAACCAAAAGCGTCTGGAAAAACCAGTTAGTTACTTATAAATATTGACAACGTAATAAAGTTGATAAAAAGTTGCTAATATAACCAAATAAATTATATTTGGTGCCACTTTTGAATTCAAAATTGGGGAAGTCGAATTTATAGCCTCTAAACTTACGTTATCGAAATGTATAATGAATTTCGTCCAAAAGCGTCTATAAAAACCTTTTAATTGGCTATATAGAATGAGAACGTAATAATGTTGATATATAGTTGCTAATTTAATCAAATGAATTAAATTTGGTGACACTTCTCAATTCAAATTGGGCAAGTCGAACTTTAGTGCATCTAAACTTACGTTATTTTTAAAGAGAAGTATAGAATGAATTTCATCCAAAAGCGTCTACAAAAACCTGTTAGTTAGTTATAAATAATGATATCGTAATAAAGTTCATAACAAGTTGCTAATATAATCAAATAAATTATATTTGGTGCCACTTTTGAATTCAAAATTGGGGAAGTCGAATTTATAGCCTCTAAACTTACGTTATCAAAATGTATAATGAATTTCGTCCAAAAGCGCCTATAAAAACCTTTTAATTGGCTATATAGAATGAGAACATAATAATGTTGATATAAAGTTGCTAATTTAATCAAATGAATTATATTTGGTGACACTTCTCAATTCAAATTGGGCAAGTCGAACTTTATTGCATCCAAACTTATGTTATTTTCAAAGAAAATATAGAATGAATTTCATCCGAAAGCATCTAGAAAAACCTGTTACTTAGTTAGCTATGAAGAACGAAAACGTAATAATTTTGATAAATAGATGCTAATATAATCAAATAAATTATATTTGGTGCCACTTTTGAATTCAAAATTGGGGAAGTCGAATTTATAGCCTCTAAACTTACGTTATCGAAATGTATAATGAATTTCGTCCAAAAGCGTCTATAAAAACCTTTTAATTGGCTATATAGAATGAGAACGTAATAATGTTGATATATAGTTGCTAATTTAATCAAATGAATTAAATTTGGTGACACTTCTCAATTCAAATTGGGCAAGTCGAACTTTAATGCATCTAAACTTACGTTATTTTTAAAGAGAAGTATAGAATGAATTTCATCCAAAAGCGTCTACAAAAACCTGTTAGTTAGTTATAAATAATGATATCGTAATAAAGTTCATAACAAGTTGCTAATATAATCAAATAAATTATATTTGGTGCCACTTTTGAATTCAAAATTGGGGAAGTCGAATTTATAGCCTCTAAACTTACGTTATCGAAATGTATAATGAATTTCGTCCAAAAGCGCCTATAAAAACCTTTTAATTGGCTATATAGAATGAGAACATAATAATGTTGATATAAAGTTGCTAATTTAATTAAATGAATTATATTTGGTGACACTTCTCAATTCGAATTGGGCAAGACGAACTTTATTGCATCGAAACTTATGTTATTTTTAAAGAGAAATATAGAATGAATTTCAACCAAAAGCGTCTGGAAAAACCAGTTAGTTAGTTATAAATATTGACAACGTAATAAAGTTGATAAAAAGTTGCTAATATAATCAAATAAATTATATTTGGTGCCACTTTTGAATTCAAAATTGGGGAAGTCGAATTTATAGCCTCTAAACTTACGTTATCGAAATGTATAATGAATTTCGTCCAAAAGCGCGTATAAAAACCTTTTAATTGGCTATATAGAATGAGAACATAATAATGTTGATATAAAGTTGCTAGTTTAATCAAATGAATTATATTTGGTGACACTTCTCAATTCGAATTGGGCAAGACGAACTTTATTGCATCGAAACTTATGTTCTTTTTAAAGAGAAATATAGAATGAATTTCAACCAAAAGCGTCTGGAAAAACCAGTTAGTTAGTTATAAATATTGACCATGTAATAAAGTTGATAAAAAGTTGCTAATATAACCAAATAAATTATATTTGGTGCCACTTTTGAATTCAAAATTGGGGAAGTCGAATTTATAGCCTCTAAACTTACGTTATCGAAATGTATAATGAATTTCGTCCAAAAGCGTCTATAAAAACCTTTTAATTGGCTATATAGAATGAGAACGTAATAATGTTGATATATAGTTGCTAATTTAATCAAATGAATTAGATTTGGTGACACTTCTCAATTCAAATTGGGCAAGTCGAACTTTAATGCATCTAAACTTACGTTATTTTTAAAGAGAAGTATAGAATGAATTTCATCCAAAAGCGTCTACAAAAACCTGTTAGTTAGTTATAAATAATGATATCGTAATAAAGTTCATAACAAGTTGCTAATATAATCAAATAAATTATATTTGGTGCCACTTTTGAATTCAAAATTGGGGAAGTCGAATTTATAGCCTCTAAACTTACGTTATCGAAATGTATAATGAATTTCGTCCAAAAGCGCCTATAAAAACCTTTTAATTGGCTATATAGAATGAGAACATAATAATGTTGATATAAAGTTGCTAATTTAATCAAATGAATTATATTTGGTGACACTTCTCAATTCGAATTGGGCAAGACGAACTTTATTGCATCGAAACTTATGTTATTTTTAAAGAGAAATATAGAATGAATTTCAACCAAAAGCGTCTGGAAAAACCAGTTAGTTAGTTATAAATATTGACAACGTAATAAAGTTGATAAAAAGTTGCTAATATAATCAAATAAATTATATTTGGTGCCACTTTTGAATTCAAAATTAGGGAAGTCGAATTTATAGCCTCTAAACTTACGTTATCGAAATGTATAATGAATTTCATCCAAAAGCGTCTATAAAAACCTTTTAATTGGCTATATAGAATGAGAACGTAATAATGTTGATATATAGTTGCTAATTTAATCAAATGAATTAAATTTGGTTACACTTCTCAATTCAAATTGGGCAAGTCAAACTTTAATGCATCTAAACTTATGTTATTTTTAAAGAGAAGTATAGAATGAATTTCATTCAAAAGCATCTAGAAAAACCTGTTAGTTAGTTATAAATAATGATATCATAATAAAGTTCATAACAAGTTGCTAATATAATCAAATAAATTATATTTGGTGCCACTATTGAATTCAAAATTGGGGAAGTCGAATTTATAGCCTCTAAACTTACGTTATCAAAATGTATAATGAATTTCGTCCAAAAGCGCCTATAAAAACCTTTTAATTGGCTATATAGAATGAGAACATAATAATGTTGATAAAAAGTTGCTAATTTAATCAAATGAATTATATTTGGTGACACTTCTCAATTCGAATTGGGCAAGACGAACTTTATTGTATCGAAATTTATGTTATTTTTAAAGAGAAATATAGAATGAATTTCAACCAAAAGCGTCTGGAAAAACCAGTTAGTTACTTATAAATATTGACAACGTAATAAAGTTGATAAAAAGTTGCTAATATAACCAAATAAATTATATTTGGTGCCACTTTTGAATTCAAAATTGGGGAAGTCGAATTTATAGCCTCTAAACTTACGTTATCGAAATGTATAATGAATTTCGTCCAAAAGCGTCTATAAAAACCTTTTAATTGGCTATATAGAATGAGAACGTAATAATGTTGATATATAGTTGCTAATTTAATCAAATGAATTAAATTTGGTGACACTTCTCAATTCAAATTGGGCAAGTCGAACTTTAGTGCATCTAAACTTACGTTATTTTTAAAGAGAAGTATAGAATGAATTTCATCCAAAAGCGTCTACAAAAACCTGTTAGTTAGTTATAAATAATGATATCGTAATAAAGTTCATAACAAGTTGCTAATATAATCAAATAAATTATATTTGGTGCCACTTTTGAATTCAAAATTGGGGAAGTCGAATTTATAGCCTCTAAACTTACGTTATCAAAATGTATAATGAATTTCGTCCAAAAGCGCCTATAAAAACCTTTTAATTGGCTATATAGAATGAGAACATAATAATGTTGATATAAAGTTGCTAATTTAATCAAATGAATTATATTTGGTGACACTTCTCAATTCAAATTGGGCAAGTCGAACTTTATTGCATCCAAACTTATGTTATTTTCAAAGAAAATATAGAATGAATTTCATCCGAAAGCATCTAGAAAAACCTGTTACTTAGTTAGCTATGAAGAACGAAAACGTAATAATTTTGATAAATAGATGCTAATATAATCAAATAAATTATATTTGGTGCCACTTTTGAATTCAAAATTGGGGAAGTCGAATTTATAGCCTCTAAACTTACGTTATCGAAATGTATAATGAATTTCGTCCAAAAGCGTCTATAAAAACCTTTTAATTGGCTATATAGAATGAGAACGTAATAATGTTGATATATAGTTGCTAATTTAATCAAATGAATTAAATTTGGTGACACTTCTCAATTCAAATTGGGCAAGTCGAACTTTAATGCATCTAAACTTACGTTATTTTTAAAGAGAAGTATAGAATGAATTTCATCCAAAAGCGTCTACAAAAACCTGTTAGTTAGTTATAAATAATGATATCGTAATAAAGTTCATAACAAGTTGCTAATATAATCAAATAAATTATATTTGGTGCCACTTTTGAATTCAAAATTGGGGAAGTCGAATTTATAGCCTCTAAACTTACGTTATCGAAATGTATAATGAATTTCGTCCAAAAGCGCCTATAAAAACCTTTTAATTGGCTATATAGAATGAGAACATAATAATGTTGATATAAAGTTGCTAATTTAATTAAATGAATTATATTTGGTGACACTTCTCAATTCGAATTGGGCAAGACGAACTTTATTGCATCGAAACTTATGTTATTTTTAAAGAGAAATATAGAATGAATTTCAACCAAAAGCGTCTGGAAAAACCAGTTAGTTAGTTATAAATATTGACAACGTAATAAAGTTGATAAAAAGTTGCTAATATAATCAAATAAATTATATTTGGTGCCACTTTTGAATTCAAAATTAGGGAAGTCGAATTTATAGCCTCTAAACTTACGTTATCGAAATGTATAATGAATTTCATCCAAAAGCGTCTATAAAAACCTTTTAATTGGCTATATAGAATGAGAACGTAATAATGTTGATATATAGTTGCTAATTTAATCAAATGAATTAAATTTGGTTACACTTCTCAATTCAAATTGGGCAAGTCGAACTTTAATGCATCTAAACTTACGTTATTTTTAAAGAGAAGTATATAATGAATTTCATTCAAAAGCATCTAGAAAAACCTGTTAGTTAGTTATAAATAATGATATCATAATAAAGTTCATAACAAGTTGCTAATATAATCAAATAAATTATATTTGGTGCCACTTTTGAATTCAAAATTGGGGAAGTCGAATTTATAGCCTCTAAACTTACGTTATCGAAATGTATAATGAATTTCGTCCAAAAGCGCCTATAAAAACCTTTTAATTGGCTATATAGAATGAGAACATAATAATGTTGATATAAAGTTGCTAATTTAATCAAATGAATTATATTTGGTGACACTTCTCAATTCGAATTGGGCAAGACGAACTTTATTGTATCGAAACTTATGTTATTTTTAAAGAGAAATATAGAATGAATTTCAACCAAAAGCGTCTGGAAAAACCAGTTAGTTACTTATAAATATTGACAACGTAATAAAGTTGATAAAAAGTTGCTAATATAACCAAATAAATTATATTTGGTGCCACTTTTGAATTCAAAATTGGGGAAGTCGAATTTATAGCCTCTAAACTTACGTTATCGAAATGTATAATGAATTTCGTCCAAAAGCGTCTATAAAAACCTTTTAATTGGCTATATAGAATGAGAACGTAATAATGTTGATATATAGTTGCTAATTTAATAAAATGAATTAAATTTGGTGACACTTCTCAATTCAAATTGGGCAAGTCGAACTTTAGTGCATCTAAACTTACGTTATTTTTAAAGAGAAGTATAGAATGAATTTCATCCAAAAGCGTCTACAAAAACCTGTTAGTTAGTTATAAATAATGATATCGTAATAAAGTTCATAACAAGTTGCTAATATAATCAAATAAATTATATTTGGTGCCACTTTTGAATTCAAAATTGGGGAAGTCGAATTTATAGCCTCTAAACTTACGTTATCAAAATGTATAATGAATTTCGTCCAAAAGCGCCTATAAAAACCTTTTAATTGGCTATATAGAATGAGAACATAATAATGTTGATATAAAGTTGCTAATTTAATCAAATGAATTATATTTGGTAACACTTCTCAATTCAAATTGGGCAAGTCGAACTTTATTGCATCCAAACTTATGTTATTTTCAAAGAAAATATAGAATGAATTTCATCCGAAAGCGTTTAGAAAAACCTGTTACTTAGTTAGCTATGAAGAACGAAAACGTAATAATTTTGATAAATAGATGCTAATATAATCAAAAAAATTATATTTGGTGCCACTTTTGAATTCAAAATTGGGGAAGTCGAATTTATAGCCTCTAAACTTACGTTATCGAAATGTATAATGAATTTCGTCCAAAAGCGTCTATAAAAACCTTTTAATTGACTATATAGAATGAGAACGTAATGATGTTGAAATAAATTTGCTAATTTAATCAAATGAATTATATTTGGTGACACTTCTCAATTCAAATTGGGCAAGTCGAACTTTATTGCATTTAACTTATGTTATTTTTAAAGAGAAATATAGAATGAAATTGATCCAAAAGCATCTAGAAAAACCTGTTAGTTAGTTATAAATAATGACAACGTAATAAAGTTGATAAAAAGTTGCTAATATAATCAAATAAATTATATTTGGTGCCACTTTTGAATTCAAAATTGGGTAAGTCGAATTTATAGCCTTTAAACTTACTTTATCGAAATGTATAATGAATTTCGTCCAAAAGCGTCTATAAAAACCTTTTAATTGGCAATATAGAATGAGAACGTAATAATGTTGATATATAGTTGCTAATTTAATCAAATGAATTAAATTTGGTGACACTTCTCAATTCAAATTGGGCAAGTCGAACTTTAATGCATCTAAACTTACGTTATTTTTAAAGAGAAGTATAGAATGAATTTCATCCAAAAGCGTCTAGAAAACCTGTTAGTTAGTTATAAATAATGATATCGTAATAAAGTTCATAACAAGTTGCTAATATAATCAAATAAATTATATTTGGTGCCACTTTTGAATTCAAAATTGGGGAAGTCGAATTTATAGCCTCTAAACTTACGTTATCGAAATGTATAATGAATTTCGTCCAAAAGCGCGTATAAAAACCTTTTAATTGGCTATATAGAATGAGAACATAATAATGTTGATATAAAGTTGCTAATTTAATCAAATGAATTATATTTGGTGACACTTCTCAATTCGAATCGGGCAAGACGAACTTTATTGCATCGAAACTTATGTTATTTTTAAAGAGAAATATAGAATGAATTTCAACCAAAAGCGTCTGGAAAAACCAGTTAGTTAGTTATAAATATTGACAACGTAATAAAGTTGATAAAAAGTTGCTAATATAATCAAATAAATTATATTTGGTGCCACTTTTGAATTCAAAATTAGGGAAGTCGAATTTATAGCCTCTAAACTTACGTTATCGAAATGTATAATGAATTTCGTCCAAAAGCGTCTATAAAAACCTTTTAATGGGCTATATAGAATGAGAACGTAATAATGTTGATATATAGTTGCTAATTTAATCAAATGAATTAAATTTGGTGACACTTCTCAATTCAAATTGGGCAAGTCGAACTTTAGTGCATCTAAACTTACGTTATTTTTAAAGAGAAGTATAGAATGAATTTCATCCAAAAGCGTCTACAAAAACCTGTTAGTTAGTTATAAATAATGATATCGTAATAAAGTTCATAACAAGTTGGTAATATAATCAAATAAATTATATTTGGTGCCACTATTGAATTCAAAATTGGGGAAGTCGAATTTATAGCCTCTAAACTTACGTTATCAAAATGTATAATGAATTTCGTCCAAAAGCGCCTATAAAAACCTTTTAATTGGCTATATAGAATGAGAACATAATAATGTTGATATAAAGTTGCTAATTTAATCAAATGAATTATATTTGGTGACACTTCTCAATTCAAATTGGGCAAGTCGAACTTTATTGCATCCAAACTTATGTTATTTTCAAAGAAAATATAGAATGAATTTCATCTGAAAGCGTCTAGAAAAACCTGTTACTTAGTTAGCTATGAAGAACGAAAACGTAATAATTTTGATAAATAGATGCTAATATAATCAAATAAATTATATTTGGTGCCACTTTTGAATTCAAAATTGGGGAAGTCGAATTTATAGCCTCTAAACTTACGTTATCGAAATGTATAATGAATTTCGTCCAAAAGCGTCTATAAAAACCTTTTAATTGACTATATAGAATGAGAACGTAATAATGTTGATATAAAGTTGCTAATTTAATCAAATGAATTATATTTGGTGACACTTCTCAATTCAAATTGGGCAAGTCGAACTTTATTGCATTTAACTTATGTTATTTTTAAAGAGAAATATAGAATGAAATTGATCCAAAAGCATCTAGAAAAACCTGTTAGTTAGTAATAAATAATGACAACGTAATAAAGTTGATAAAAAGTTGCTAATATAATCAAATAAATTATATTTGGTGCCACTTTTGAATTCAAAATTGGGTAAGTCGAATTTATAGCCTTTAAACTTACTTTATCGAAATGTATAATGAATTTCGTCCAAAAGCGTCTATAAAAACCTTTTAATTGGCAATATAGAATGAGAACGTAATAATGTTGATATATAGTTGCTAATTTAATCAAATGAATTAAATTTGGTGACACTTCTCAATTCAAATTGGGCAAGTCGAACTTTAATGCATCTAAACTTACGTTATTTTTAAAGAGAAGTATAGAATGAATTTCATCCAAAAGCGTCTAGAAAACCTGTTAGTTAGTTATAAATAATGATATCGTAATAAAGTTCATAACAAGTTGCTAATATAATCAAATAAATTATATTTGGTGCCACTTTTGAATTCAAAATTGGGGAAGTCGAATTTATAGCCTCTAAACTTACGTTATCGAAATGTATAATGAATTTCGTCCAAAAGCGCGTATAAAAACCTTTTAATTGGCTATATAGAATGAGAACATAATAATGTTGATATAAAGTTGCTAATTTAATCAAATGAATTATATTTGGTGACACTTCTCAATTCGAATTGGGCAAGACGAACTTTATTGCATCGAAACTTATGTTATTTTTAAAGAGAAATATAGAATGACTTTCAACCAAAAGCGTCTGGAAAAACCAGTTAGTTAGTTATAAATATTGACAACGTAATAAAGTTGATAAAAAGTTGCTAATATAATCAAATAAATTATATTTGGTGCCACTTTTGAATTCAAAATTAGGGAAGTCGAATTTATAGCCTCTAAACTTACGTTATCGAAATGTATAATGAATTTCGTCCAAAAGCGTCTATAAAAACCTTTTAATTGGCTATATAGAATGAGAACGTAATAATGTTGATATATAGTTGCTAATTTAATCAAATGAATTAAATTTGGTTACACTTCTCAATTCAAATTGGGCAAGTCGAACTTTAATGCATCTAAACTTACGTTATTTTTAAAGAGAAGTATAGAATGAATTTCATCCAAAAGCGTCTAGAAAAACCTGTTAGTTAGTTATAAATAATGATATCGTAATAAAGTTCATAACAAGTTGCTAATATAATCAAATAAATTATATTTGGTGCCACTTTTGAATTCAAAATTGGGGAAGTCGAATTTATAGCCTCTAAACTTACGTTATCGAAATGTATAATGAATTTCGTCCAAAAGCGCCTATAAAAACCTTTTAATTGGCTATATAGAATGAGAACATAATAATGTTGATATAAAGTTGCTAATTTAATCAAATGAATTATATTTGGTGACACTTCTCAATTCGAATTGGGCAAGACGAACTTTATTGCATCGAAACTTATGTTATTTTTAAAGAGAAATATAGAATGACTTTCAACCAAAAGCGTCTGGAAAAACCAGTTAGTTAGTTATAAATATTGACAACGTAATAAAGTTGATAAAAAGTTGCTAATATAATCAAATAAATTATATTTGGTGCCACTTTTGATCTCAAAATTAGGGAAGTCGAATTTATAGCCTCTAAACTTACGTTATCGAAATGTATAATGAATTTCGTCCAAAAGCGTCTATAAAAACCTTTTAATTGGCTATATAGAATGAGAACGTAATAATGTTGATATATAGTTGCTAATTTAATCAAATGAATTAAATTTGGTTACACTTCTCAATTCAAATTGGGCAAGTCGAACTTTAATGCATCTAAACTTACGTTATTTTTAAAGAGAAGTATAGAATGAATTTCATCCAAAAGCGTCTAGAAAAACCTGTTAGTTAGTTATAAATAATGATATCGTAATAAAGTTCATAACAAGTTGCTAATATAATCAAATAAATTATATTTGGTGCCACTTTTGAATTCAAAATTGGGGAAGTCGAATTTATAGCCTCTAAACTTACGTTATCGAAATGTATAATGAATTTCGTCCAAAAGCGCCTATAAAAACCTTTTAATTGGCTATATAGAATGAGAACATAATAATGTTGATATAAAGTTGCTAATTTAATCAAATGAATTATATTTGGTGACACTTCTCAATTCGAATTGGGCAAGACGAACTTTATTGTATCGAAACTTATGTTATTTTTAAAGAGAAATATAGAATGAATTTCAACCAAAAGCGTCTGGAAAAACCAGTTAGTTACTTATAAATATTGACAACGTAATAAAGTTGATAAAAAGTTGCTAATATAACCAAATAAATTATATTTGGTGCCACTTTTGAATTCAAAATTGGGGAAGTCGAATTTATAGCCTCTAAACTTACGTTATCGAAATGTATAATGAATTTCGTCCAAAAGCGTCTATAAAAACCTTTTAATTGGCTATATAGAATGAGAACGTAATAATGTTGATATATAGTTGCTAATTTAATCAAATGAATTAAATTTGGTGACACTTCTCAATTCAAATTGGGCAAGTCGAACTTTAGTGCATCTAAACTTACGTTATTTTTAAAGAGAAGTATAGAATGAATTTCATCCAAAAGCGTCTACAAAAACCTGTTAGTTAGTTATAAATAATGATATCGTAATAAAGTTCATAACAAGTTGCTAATATAATCAAATAAATTATATTTGGTGCCACTTTTGAATTCAAAATTGGGGAAGTCGAATTTATAGCCTCTAAACTTACGTTATCAAAATGTATAATGAATTTCGTCCAAAAGCGCCTATAAAAACCTTTTAATTGGCTATATAGAATGAGAACATAATAATGTTGATATAAAGTTGCTAATTTAATCAAATGAATTATATTTGGTGACACTTCTCAATTCAAATTGGGCAAGTCGAACTTTATTGCATCCAAACTTATGTTATTTTCAAAGAAAATATAGAATGAATTTCATCCGAAAGCGTCTAGAAAAACCTGTTACTTAGTTAGCTATGAAGAACGAAAACGTAATAATTTTGATAAATAGATGCTAATATAATCAAATAAATTATATTTGGTGCCACTTTTGAATTCAAAATTGGGGAAGTCGAATTTATAGCCTCTAAACTTACGTTATCGAAATGTATAATGAATTTCGTCCAAAAGCGTCTATAAAAACCTTTTAATTGACTATATAGAATGAGAACGTAATAATGTTGATATAAAGTTGCTAATTTAATCAAATGAATTATATTTGGTGACACTTCTCAATACAAATTGGGCAAGTCGAACTTTATTGCATTTAACTTATGTTATTTTTAAAGAGAAATATAGAATGAAATTGATCCAAAAGCGTCTAGAAAAACCTGTTAGTTAGTTATAAATAATGACAACGTAATAAAGTTGATAAAAAGTTGCTAATATAATCAAATAAATTATATTTGGTGCCACTTTTGAATTCAAAATTGGGTAAGTCGAATTTATAGCCTTTAAACTTACTTTATCGAAATGTATAATGAATTTCGTCCAAAAGCGTCTATAAAAACCTTTTAATTGGCAATATAGAATGAGAACGTAATAATGTTGATATATAGTTGCTAATTTAATCAAATGAATTAAATTTGGTGACACTTCTCAATTCAAATTGGGCAAGTCGAACTTTAATGCATCTAAACTTACGTTATTTTTAAAGAGAAGTATAGAATGAATTTCATCCAAAAGCGTCTAGAAAACCTGTTAGTTAGTTATAAATAATGATATCGTAATAAAGTTCATAACAAGTTGCTAATATAATCAAATAAATTATATTTGGTGGCACTTTTGAATTCAAAATTGGGGAAGTCGAATTTATAGCCTCTAAACTTACGTTATCGAAATGTATAATGAATTTCGTCCAAAAGCGCGTATAAAAACCTTTTAATTGGCTATATAGAATGAGAACATAATAATGTTGATATAAAGTTGCTAATTTAATCAAATGAATTATATTTGGTGACACTTCTCAATTCGAATCGGGCAAGACGAACTTTATTGCATCGAAACTACTGTTATTTTTAAAGAGAAATATAGAATGAATTTCAACCAAAAGCGTCTGGAAAAACCAGTTAGTTAGTTATAAATATTGACAACGTAATAAAGTTGATAAAAAGTTGCTAATATAATCAAATAAATTATATTTGGTGCCACTTTTGAATTCAAAATTAGGGAAGTCGAATTTATAGCCTCTAAACTTACGTTATCGAAATGTATAATGAATTTCGTCCAAAAGCGTCTATAAAAACCTTTTAATTGGCTATATAGAATGAGAACGTAATAATGTTGATATATAGTTGCTAATTTAATCAAATGAATTAAATTTGGTGACACTTCTCAATTCAAATTGGGCAAGTCGAACTTTAGTGCATCTAAACTTACGTTATTTTTAAAGAGAAGTATAGAATGAATTTCATCCAAAAGCGTCTACAAAAACCTGTTAGTTAGTTATAAATAATGATATCGTAATAAAGTTCATAACAAGTTGCTAATATAATCAAATAAATTATATTTGGTGCCACTTTTGAATTCAAAATTGGGGAAGTCGAATTTATAGCCTCTAAACTTACGTTATCAAAATGTATAATGAATTTCGTCCAAAAGCGCCTATAAAAACCTTTTAATTGGCTATATAGAATGAGAACATAATAATGTTGATATAAAGTTGCTAATTTAATCAAATGAATTATATTTGGTGACACTTCTCAATTCAAATTGGGCAAGTCGAACTTTATTGCATCCAAACTTATGTTATTTTCAAAGAAAATATAGAATGAATTTCATCCGAAAGCGTCTAGAAAAACCTGTTACTTAGTTAGCTATGAAGAACGAAAACGTAATAATTTTGATAAATAGATGCTAATATAATCAAATAAATTATATTTGGTGCCACTTTTGAATTCAAAATTGGGGAAGTCGAATTTATAGCCTCTAAACTTACGTTATCGAAATGTATAATGAATTTCGTCCAAAAGCGTCTATAAAAACCTTTTAATTGACTATATAGAATGAGAACGTAATAATGTTGATATAAAGTTGCTAATTTAATCAAATGAATTATATTTGGTGACACTTCTCAATTCAAATTGGGCAAGTCGAACTTTATTGCATTTAACTTATGTTATTTTTAAAGAGAAATATAGAATGAAATTGATCCAAAAGCATCTAGAAAAACCTGTTAGTTAGTTATAAATAATGACAACATAATAAAGTTGATAAAAAGTTGCTAATATAATCAAATAAATTATATTTGGTGCCACTTTTGAATTCAAAATTGGGTAAGTCGAATTTATAGCCTTTAAACTTACTTTATCGAAATGTATAATGAATTTCGTCCAAAAGCGTCTATAAAAACCTTTTAATTGGCAATATAGAATGAGAACGTAATAATGTTGATATATAGTTGCTAATTTAATCAAATGAATTAAATTTGGTGACACTTCTCAATTCAAATTGGGCAAGTCGAACTTTAATGCATCTAAACTTACGTTATTTTTAAAGAGAAGTATAGAATGAATTTCATCCAAAAGCGTCTAGAAAACCTGTTAGTTAGTTATAAATAATGATATCGTAATAAAGTTCATAACAAGTTGCTAATATAATCAAATAAATTATATTTGGTGCCACTTTTGAATTCAAAATTGGGGAAGTCGAATTTATAGCCTCTAAACTTACGTTATCGAAATGTATAATGAATTTCGTCCAAAAGCGCGTATAAAAACCTTTTAATTGGCTATATAGAATGAGAACATAATAATGTTGATATAAAGTTGCTAATTTAATCAAATGAATTATATTTGGTGACACTTCTCAATTCGAATTGGGCAAGACGAACTTTATTGCATCGAAACTTATGTTATTTTTAAAGAGAAATATAGAATGAATTTCAACCAAAAGCGTCTGGAAAAACCAGTTAGTTAGTTATAAATATTGACAACGTAATAAAGTTGATAAAAAGTTGCTAATATAATCAAATAAATTATATTTGGTGCCACTTTTGAATTCAAAATTAGGGAAGTCGAATTTATAGCCTCTAAACTTACGTTATCGAAATGTATAATGAATTTCGTCCAAAAGCGTCTATAAAAACCTTTTAATTGGCTATATAGAATGAGAACGTAATAATGTTGATATATAGTTGCTAATTTAATCAAATGAATTAAATTTGGTGACACTTCTCAATTCAAATTGGGCAAGTCGAACTTTAATGCATCTAAACTTACGTTATTTTTAAAGAGAAGTATAGAATGAATTTCATCCAAAAGCGTCTAGAAAAACCTGTTAGTTAGTTATAAATAATGATATCGTAATAAAGTTCATAACAAGTTGCTAATATAATCAAATAAATTATATTTGGTGCCACTTTTGAATTCAAAATTGGGGAAGTCGAATTTATAGCCTCTAAACTTACGTTATCGAAATGTATAATGAATTTCGTCCAAAAGCGCGTATAAAAACCTTTTAATTGGCTATATAGAATGAGAACATAATAATGTTGATATAAAGTTGCTAATTTAATCAAATGAATTATATTTGGTGACACTTCTCAATTCAAATTGGGCAAGTCGAACTTTATTGCATCCAAACTTATGTTATTTTCAAAGAAAATATAGAATGAATTTCATCCGAAAGCGTCTAGAAAAACCTGTTACTTAGTTAGCTATGAAGAACGAAAACGTAATAATTTTGATAAATAGATGCTAATATAATCAAAAAAATTATATTTGGTGCCACTTTTGAATTCAAAATTGGGGAAGTCGAATTTATAGCCTCTAAACTTACGTTATCGAAATGTATAATGAATTTCGTCCAAAAGCGTCTATAAAAACCTTTTAATTGACTATATAGAATGAGAACGTAATAATGTTGATATAAAGTTGCTAATTTAATCAAATGAATTATATTTGGTGACACTTCTCAATTCAAATTGGGCAAGTCGAACTTTATTGCATTTAACTTATGTTATTTTTAAAGAGAAATATAGAATGAAATTGATCCAAAAGCATCTAGAAAAACCTGTTAGTTAGTTATAAATAATGACAACGTAATAAAGTTGATAAAAAGTTGCTAATATAATCAAATAAATTATATTTGGTGCCACTTTTGAATTCAAAATTGGGTAAGTCGAATTTATAGCCTTTAAACTTACTTTATCGAAATGTATAATGAATTTCGTCCAAAAGCGTCTATAAAAACCTTTTAATTGGCAATATAGAATGAGAACGTAATAATGTTGATATATAGTTGCTAATTTAATCAAATGAATTAAATTTGGTGACACTTCTCAATTCAAATTGGGCAAGTCGAACTTTAATGCATCTAAACTTACGTTATTTTTAAAGAGAAGTATAGAATGAATTTCATCCAAAAGCGTCTAGAAAACCTGTTAGTTAGTTATAAATAATGATATCGTAATAAAGTTCATAACAAGTTGCTAATATAATCAAATAAATTATATTTGGTGCCACTTTTGAATTCAAAATTGGGGAAGTCGAATTTATAGCCTCTAAACTTACGTTATCGAAATGTATAATGAATTTCGTCCAAAAGCGCGTATAAAAACCTTTTAATTGGCTATATAGAATGAGAACATAATAATGTTGATATAAAGTTGCTAATTTAATCAAATGAATTATATTTGGTGACACTTCTCAATTCGAATCGGGCAAGACGAACTTTATTGCATCGAAACTTATGTTATTTTTAAAGAGAAATATAGAATGAATTTCAACCAAAAGCGTCTGGAAAAACCAGTTAGTTAGTTATAAATATTGACAACGTAATAAAGTTGATAAAAAGTTGCTAATATAATCAAATAAATTATATTTGGTGCCACTTTTGAATTCAAAATTAGGGAAGTCGAATTTATAGCCTCTAAACTTACGTTATCGAAATGTATAATGAATTTCGTCCAAAAGCGTCTATAAAAACCTTTTAATTGGCTATATAGAATGAGAACGTAATAATGTTGATATATAGTTGCTAATTTAATCAAATGAATTAAATTTGGTGACACTTCTCAATTCAAATTGGGCAAGTCGAACTTTAGTGCATCTAAACTTACGTTATTTTTAAAGAGAAGTATAGAATGAATTTCATCCAAAAGCGTCTACAAAAACCTGTTAGTTAGTTATAAATAATGATATCGTAATAAAGTTCATAACAAGTTGCTAATATAATCAAATAAATTATATTTGGTGCCACTTTTGAATTCAAAATTGGGGAAGTCGAATTTATAGCCTCTAAACTTACGTTATCGAAATGTATAATGAATTTCGTCCAAAAGCGCGTATAAAAACCTTTTAATTGGCTATATAGAATGAGAACATAATAATGTTGATATAAAGTTGCTAATTTAATCAAATGAATTATATTTGGTGACACTTCTCAATTCAAATTGGGCAAGTCGAACTTTATTGCATCCAAACTTATGTTATTTTCAAAGAAAATATAGAATGAATTTCATCCGAAAGCGTCTAGAAAAACCTGTTACTTAGTTAGCTATGAAGAACGAAAACGTAATAATTTTGATAAATAGATGCTAATATAATCAAAAAAATTATATTTGGTGCCACTTTTGAATTCAAAATTGGGGAAGTCGAATTTATAGCCTCTAAACTTACGTTATCGAAATGTATAATGAATTTCGTCCAAAAGCGTCTATAAAAACCTTTTAATTGACTATATAGAATGAGAACGTAATAATGTTGATATAAAGTTGCTAATTTAATCAAATGAATTATATTTGGTGACACTTCTCAATTCAAATTGGGCAAGTCGAACTTTATTGCACTTAACTTATGTTATTTTTAAAGAGAAATATAGAATGAAATTGATCCAAAAGCATCTAGAAAAACCTGTTAGTTAGTTATAAATAATGACAACGTAATAAAGTTGATAAAAAGTTGCTAATATAATCAAATAAATTATATTTGGTGCCACTTTTGAATTCAAAATTGGGTAAGTCGAATTTATAGCCTTTAAACTTACTTTATCGAAATGTATAATGAATTTCGTCCAAAAGCGTCTATAAAAACCTTTTAATTGGCAATATAGAATGAGAACGTAATAATGTTGATATATAGTTGCTAATTTAATCAAATGAATTAAATTTGGTGACACTTCTCAATTCAAATTGGGCAAGTCGAACTTTAATGCATCTAAACTTACGTTATTTTTAAAGAGAAGTATAGAATGAATTTCATCCAAAAGCGTCTAGAAAACCTGTTAGTTAGTTATAAATAATGATATCGTAATAAAGTTCATAACAAGTTGCTAATATAATCAAATAAATTATATTTGGTGCCACTTTTGAATTCAAAATTGGGGAAGTCGAATTTATAGCCTCTAAACTTACGTTATCGAAATGTATAATGAATTTCGTCCAAAAGCGCGTATAAAAACCTTTTAATTGGCTATATAGAATGAGAACATAATAATGTTGATATAAAGTTGCTAATTTAATCAAATGAATTATATTTGGTGACACTTCTCAATTCGAATTGGGCAAGACGAACTTTATTGCATCGAAACTTATGTTATTTTTAAAGAGAAATATAGAATGAATTTCAACCAAAAGCGTCTGGAAAAACCAGTTAGTTAGTTATAAATATTGACAACGTAATAAAGTTGATAAAAAGTTGCTAATATAATCAAATAAATTATATTTGGTGCCACTTTTGAATTCAAAATTAGGGAAGTCGAATTTATAGCCTCTAAACTTACGTTATCGAAATGTATAATGAATTTCGTCCAAAAGCGTCTATAAAAACCTTTTAATTGGCTATATAGAATGAGAACGTAATAATGTTGATATATAGTTGCTAATTTAATCAAATGAATTAAATTTGGTTACACTTCTCAATTCAAATTGGGCAAGTCGAACTTTAATGCATCTAAACTTACATTATTTTTAAAGAGAAGTATAGAATGAATTTCATCCAAAAGCGTCTAGAAAAACCTGTTAGTTAGTTATAAATAATGATATCGTAATAAAGTTCATAACAAGTTGCTAATATAATCAAATAAATTATATTTGGTGCCACTTTTGAATTCAAAATTGGGGAAGTCGAATTTATAGCCTCTAAACTTACGTTATCGAAATGTATAATGAATTTCGTCCAAAAGCGCGTATAAAAACCTTTTAATTGGCTATATAGAATGAGAACATAATAATGTTGATATAAAGTTGCTAATTTAATCAAATGAATTATATTTGGTGACACTTCTCAATTCAAATTGGGCAAGTCGAACTTTATTGCATCCAAACTTATGTTATTTTCAAAGAAAATATAGAATGAATTTCATCCGAAAGCGTCTAGAAAAACCTGTTACTTAGTTAGCTATGAAGAACGAAAACGTAATAATTTTGATAAATAGATGCTAATATAATCAAAAAAATTATATTTGGTGCCACTTTTGAATTCAAAATTGGGGAAGTCGAATTTATAGCCTCTAAACTTACGTTATCGAAATGTATAATGAATTTCGTCCAAAAGCGTCTATAAAAACCTTTTAATTGACTATATAGAATGAGAACGTAATAATGTTGATATAAAGTTGCTAATTTAATCAAATGAATTATATTTGGTGACACTTCTCAATTCAAATTGGGCAAGTCGAACTTTATTGCATTTAACTTATGTTATTTTTAAAGAGAAATATAGAATGAAATTGATCCAAAAGCATCTAGAAAAACCTGTTAGTTAGTTATAAATAATGACAACGTAATAAAGTTGATAAAAAGTTGCTAATATAATCAAATAAATTATATTTGGTGCCACTTTTGAATTCAAAATTGGGTAAGTCGAATTTATAGCCTTTAAACTTACTTTATCGAAATGTATAATGAATTTCGTCCAAAAGCGTCTATAAAAACCTTTTAATTGGCAATATAGAATGAGAACGTAATAATGTTGATATATAGTTGCTAATTTAATCAAATGAATTAAATTTGGTGACACTTCTCAATTCAAATTGGGCAAGTCGAACTTTAATGCATCTAAACTTACGTTATTTTTAAAGAGAAGTATAGAATGAATTTCATCCAAAAGCGTCTAGAAAACCTGTTAGTTAGTTATAAATAATGATATCGTAATAAAGTTCATAACAAGTTGCTAATATAATCAAATAAATTATATTTGGTGCCACTTTTGAATTCAAAATTGGGGAAGTCGAATTTATAGCCTCTAAACTTACGTTATCGAAATGTATAATGAATTTCGTCCAAAAGCGCGTATAAAAACCTTTTAATTGGCTATATAGAATGAGAACATAATAATGTTGATATAAAGTTGCTAATTTAATCAAATGAATTATATTTGGTGACACTTCTCAATTCGAATCGGGCAAGACGAACTTTATTGCATCGAAACTTATGTTATTTTTAAAGAGAAATATAGAATGAATTTCAACCAAAAGCGTCTGGAAAAACCAGTTAGTTAGTTATAAATATTGACAACGTAATAAAGTTGATAAAAAGTTGCTAATATAATCAAATAAATTATATTTGGTGCCACTTTTGAATTCAAAATTAGGGAAGTCGAATTTATAGCCTCTAAACTTACGTTATCGAAATGTATAATGAATTTCGTCCAAAAGCGTCTATAAAAACCTTTTAATTGGCTATATAGAATGAGAACGTAATAATGTTGATATATAGTTTCTAATTTAATCAAATGAATTAAATTTGGTGACACTTCTCAATTCAAATTGGGCAAGTCGAACTTTAGTGCATCTAAACTTACGTTATTTTTAAAGAGAAGTATAGAATGAATTTCATCCAAAAGCGTCTACAAAAACCTGTTAGTTAGTTATAAATAATGATATCGTAATAAAGTTCATAACAAGTTGCTAATATAATCAAATAAATTATATTTGGTGCCACTTTTGAATTCAAAATTGGGGAAGTCGAATTTATAGCCTCTAAACTTACGTTATCAAAATGTATAATGAATTTCGTCCAAAAGCGCCTATAAAAACCTTTTAATTGGCTATATAGAATGAGAACATAATAATGTTGATATAAAGTTGCTAATTTAATCAAATGAATTATATTTGGTGACACTTCTCAATTCAAATTGGGCAAGTCGAACTTTATTGCATCCAAACTTATGTTATTTTCAAAGAAAATATAGAATGAATTTCATCCGAAAGCGTCTAGAAAAACCTGTTACTTAGTTAGCTATGAAGAACGAAAACGTAATAATTTTGATAAATAGATGCTAATATAATCAAATAAATTATATTTGGTGCCACTTTTGAATTCAAAATTGGGGAAGTCGAATTTATAGCCTCTAAACTTACGTTATCGAAATGTATAATGAATTTCGTCCAAAAGCGCGTATAAAAACCTTTTAATTGGCTATATAGAATGAGAACATAATAATGTTGATATAAAGTTGCTAATTTAATCAAATGAATTATATTTGGTGACACTTCTCAATTCGAATCGGGCAAGACGAACTTTATTGCATCGAAACTTATGTTATTTTTAAAGAGAAATATAGAATGAATTTCAACCAAAAGCGTCTGGAAAAACCAGTTAGTTAGTTATAAATATTGACAACGTAATAAAGTTGATAAAAAGTTGCTAATATAATCAAATAAATTATATTTGGTGCCACTTTTGAATTCAAAATTAGGGAAGTCGAATTTATAGCCTCTAAACTTACGTTATCGAAATGTATAATGAATTTCGTCCAAAAGCGTCTATAAAAACCTTTTAATTGGCTATATAGAATGAGAACGTAATAATGTTGATATATAGTTGCTAATTTAATCAAATGAATTAAATTTGGTGACACTTCTCAATTCAAATTGGGCAAGTCGAACTTTAGTGCATCTAAACTTACGTTATTTTTAAAGAGAAGTATAGAATGAATTTCATCCAAAAGCGTCTACAAAAACCTGTTAGTTAGTTATAAATATTGATATCGTAATAAAGTTCATAACAAGTTGCTAATATAATCAAATAAATTATATTTGGTGCCACTTTTGAATTCAAAATTGGGGAAGTCGAATTTATAGCCTCTAAACTTACGTTATCAAAATGTATAATGAATTTCGTCCAAAAGCGCCTATAAAAACCTTTTAATTGGCTATATAGAATGAGAACATAATAATGTTGATATAAAGTTGCTAATTTAATCAAATGAATTATATTTGGTGACACTTCTCAATTCAAATTGGGCAAGTCGAACTTTATTGCATCCAAACTTATGTTATTTTCAAAGAAAATATAGAATGAATTTCATCCGAAAGCGTCTAGAAAAACCTGTTACTTAGTTAGCTATGAAGAACGAAAACGTAATAATTTTGATAAATAGATGCTAATATAATCAAATAAATTATATTTGGTGCCACTTTTGAATTCAAAATTGGGGAAGTCGAATTTATAGCCTCTAAACTTACGTTATCGAAATGTATAATGAATTTCGTCCAAAAGCGTCTATAAAAACCTTTTAATTGACTATATAGAATGAGAACGTAATAATGTTGATATAAAGTTGCTAATTTAATCAAATGAATTATATTTGGTGACACTTCTCAATTCAAATTGGGCAAGTCGAACTTTATTGCATTTAACTTATGTTATTTTTAAAGAGAAATATAGAATGAAATTGATCCAAAAGCATCTAGAAAAACCTGTTTGTTAGTTATAAATAATGACAACGTAATAAAGTTGATAAAAAGTTGCTAATATAATCAAATAAATTATATTTGGTGCCACTTTTGAATTCAAAATTGGGTAAGTCGAATTTATAGCCTTTAAACTTACTTTATCGAAATGTATAATGAATTTCGTCCAAAAGCGTCTATAAAAACCTTTTAATTGGCAATATAGAATGAGAACGTAATAATGTTGATATATAGTTGCTAATTTAATCAAATGAATTAAATTTGGTGACACTTCTCAATTCAAATTGGGCAAGTCGAACTTTAATGCATCTAAACTTACGTTATTTTTAAAGAGAAGTATAGAATGAATTTCATCCAAAAGCGTCTAGAAAACCTGTTAGTTAGTTATAAATAATGATATCGTAATAAAGTTCATAACAAGTTGCTAATATAATCAAATAAATTATATTTGGTGCCACTTTTGAATTCAAAATTGGGGAAGTCGAATTTATAGCCTCTAAACTTACGTTATCGAAATGTATAATGAATTTCGTCCAAAAGCGCGTATAAAAACCTTTTAATTGGCTATATAGAATGAGAACATAATAATGTTGATATAAAGTTGCTAATTTAATCAAATGAATTATATTTGGTGACACTTCTCAATTCGAATTGGGCAAGACGAACTTTATTGCATCGAAACTTATGTTATTTTTAAAGAGAAATATAGAATGAATTTCAACCAAAAGCGTCTGGAAAAACCAGTTAGTTAGTTATAAATATTGAAAACGTAATAAAGTTGATAAAAAGTTGCTAATATAATCAAATAAATTATATTTGGTGCCACTTTTGAATTCAAAATTAGGGAAGTCGAATTTATAGCCTCTAAACTTACGTTATCGAAATGTATAATGAATTTCGTCCAAAAGCGTCTATAAAAACCTTTTAATTGGCTATATACAATGAGAACGTAATAATGTTGATATATAGTTGCTAATTTAATCAAATGAATTAAATTTGGTTACACTTCTCAATTCAAATTGGGCAAGTCGAACTTTAATGCATCTAAACTTACGTTATTTTTAAAGAGAAGTATAGAATGAATTTCATCCAAAAGCGTCTAGAAAAACCTGTTAGTTAGTTATAAATAATGATATCGTAATAAAGTTCATAACAAGTTGCTAATATAATCAAATAAATTATATTTGGTGCCACTTTTGAATTCAAAATTGGGGAAGTCGAATTTATAGCCTCTAAACTTACGTTATCGAAATGTATAATGAATTTCGTCCAAAAGCGCGTATAAAAACCTTTTAATTGGCTATATAGAATGAGAACGTAATAATGTTGATATAAAGTTGCTAATTTAATCAAATGAATTATATTTGGTGACACTTCTCAATTCAAATTGGGCAAGTCGAACTTTATTGCATCCAAACTTATGTTATTTTCAAAGAAAATATAGAATGAATTTCATCCAAAAGCGTCTAGAAAAACCTGTTACTTAGTTAGCTATGAAGAATGAAAACGTAATAATTTTGATAAAAGATGCTAATATAATCAAATAAATTATATTTGGTGCCACTTTTGAATTCAAAATTGGGGAAGTCGAATTTATAGCCTCTAAACTTACGTTATCGAAATGTATAATGAATTTCGTCCAAAAGCGCCTATAAAAACCTTTTAATTGGCTATATAGAATGAGAACATAATAATGTTGATATAAAGTTGCTAATTTAATCAAATGAATAATATTTGGTGACACTTCTCAATTCGAATTGGGCAAGACGAACTTTATTGTATCGAAACTTATGTTATTTTTAAAGAGAAATATAGAATGAATTTCAACCAAAAGCGTCTGGAAAAACCAGTTAGTTACTTATAAATATTGACAACGTAATAAAGTTGATAAAAAGTTGCTAATATAACCAAATAAATTATATTTGGTGCCACTTTTGAATTCAAAATTAGGGAAGTCGAATTTATAGCCTCTAAACTTACGTTATCGAAATGTATAATGAATTTCGTCCAAAAGCGTCTATAAAAACCTTTTAATTGGCTATATAGAATGAGAACGTAATAATGTTGATATATAGTTGCTAATTTAATCAAATGAATTAAATTTGGTGACACTTCTCAATTCAAATTGGGCAAGTCGAACTTTAATGCATCTAAACTTACGTTATTTTTAAAGAGAAGTATAGAATGAATTTCATCCAAAAGCGTCTACAAAAACCTGTTAGTTAGTTATAAATAATGATATCGTAATAAAGTTCATAACAAGTTGCTAATATAATCAAATAAATTATATTTGGTGCCACTTTTGAATTCAAAATTGGGGAAGTCGAATTTATAGCCTCTAAACTTACGTTATCGAAATGTATAATGAATTTCGTCCAAAAGCGCCTATAAAAACCTTTTAATTGGCTATATAGAATGAGAACATAATAATGTTGATATAAAGTTGCTAATTTAATCAAATGAATTATATTTGGTGACACTTCTCAATTCGAATTGGGCAAGACGAACTTTATTGTATCGAAACTTATGTTATTTTTAAAGAGAAATATAGAATGAATTTCAACCAAAAGCGTCTGGAAAAACCAGTTAGTTACTTATAAATATTGACAACGTAATAAAGTTGATAAAAAGTTGCTAATATAACCAACTAAATTTTATTTGGTGCCACTTTTGAATTCAAAATTGGGGAAGTCGAATTTATAGCCTCTAAACTTACGTTATCGAAATGTATAATGAATTTCGTCCAAAAGCGTCTATAAAAACCTTTTAATTGGCTATATAGAATGAGAACGTAATAATGTTGATATATAGTCGCTAATTTAATCAAATGAATTAAATTTGGTAACACTTCTCAATTCAAATTGGGCAAGTCGAACTTTAATGCATCTAAACTTACGTTATTTTTAAAGAGAAGTATAGAATGAATTTCATCCAAAAGCGTCTACAAAAACCTGTTAGTTAGTTATAAATAATGATATCGTAATAAAGTTCATAACAAGTTGCTAATATAATCAAATAAATTATATTTGGTGCCACTTTTGAATTCAAAATTGGGGAAGTCGAATTTATAGCCTCTAAACTTACGTTATCGAAATGTGTAATGAATTTCGTCCAAAAGCGCCTATAAAAACCTTTTAATTGGCTATATAGAATGAGAACATAATAATGTTGATATAAAGTTGCTAATTTAATCAAATGAATTATATTTGGTGACACTTCTCAATTCGAATTGGGCAAGACGAACTTTATTGCATCGAAACTTATGTTATTTTTAAAGAGAAATATAGAATGAATTTCAACCAAAAGCGTCTGGAAAAACCAGTTAGTTAGTTATAAATATTGACAACGTAATAAAGTTGATAAAAAGTTGCTAATATAATCAAATAAATTATATTTGGTGCCACTTTTGAATTCAAAATTAGGGAAGTCGAATTTATAGCCTCTAAACTTACGTTATCGAAATGTATAATGAATTTCATCCAAAAGCGTCTATAAAAACCTTTTAATTGGCTATATAGAATGAGAACGTAATAATGTTGATATATAGTTGCTAATTTAATCAAATGAATTAAATTTGGTTACACTTCTCAATTCAAATTGGGCAAGTCGAACTTTAATGCATCTAAACTTACGTTATTTTTAAAGAGAAGTATAGAATGAATTTCATTCAAAAGCATCTAGAAAAACCTGTTAGTTAGTTATAAATAATGATATCATAATAAAGTTCATAACAAGTTGCTAATATAATCAAATAAATTATATTTGGTGCCACTTTTGAATTCAAAATTGGGGAAGTCGAATTTATAGCCTCTAAACTTACGTTATCGAAATGTATAATGAATTTCGTCCAAAAGCGCCTATAAAAACCTTTTAATTGGCTATATAGAATGAGAACATAATAATGTTGATATAAAGTTGCTAATTTAATCAAATGAATTATATTTGGTGACACTTCTCAATTCGAATTGGGCAAGACGAACTTTATTGTATCGAAACTTATGTTATTTTTAAAGAGAAATATAGAATGAATTTCAACCAAAAGCGTCTGGAAAAACCAGTTAGTTACTTATAAATATTGACAACGTAATAAAGTTGATAAAAAGTTGCTAATATAACCAAATAAATTATATTTGGTGCCACTTTTGAATTCAAAATTGGGGAAGTCGAATTTATAGCCTCTAAACTTACGTTATCGAAATGTATAATGAATTTCGTCCAAAAGCGTCTATAAAAGCCTTTTAATTGGCTATATAGAATGAGAACGTAATAATGTTGATATATAGTTGCTAATTTAATCAAATGAATTAAATTTGGTGACACTTCTCAATTCAAATTGGGCAAGTCGAACTTTAGTGCATCTAAACTTACGTTATTTTTAAAGAGAAGTATAGAATGAATTTCATCCAAAAGCGTCTACAAAAACCTGTTAGTTAGTTATAAATAATGATATCGTAATAAAGTTCATAACAAGTTGCTAATATAATCAAATAAATTATATTTGTGCCACTTTTGAATTCAAAATTGGGGAAGTCGAATTAATAGCCTCTAAACTTACGTTATCGAAATGTGTAATGAATTTCGTCCAAAAGCGCCTATAAAAACCTTTTAATTGGATATATAGAATGAGAACATAATAATGTTGATATAAAGTTGCTAATTTAATCAAATGAATTATATTTGGTGACACTTCTCAATTCGAATTGGGCAAGACGAACTTTATTGCATCGAAACTTATGTTATTTTTAAAGAGAAATATAGAATGAATTTCAACCAAAAGCGTCTGGAAAAACCAGTTAGTTAGTTATAAATATTGACAACATAATAAAGTTGATAAAAAGTTGCTAATATAATCAAATAAATTATATTTGGTGCCACTTTTGAATTCAAAATTAGGGAAGTCGAATTTATAGCCTCTAAACTTACGTTATCGAAATGTATAATGAATTTCATCCAAAAGCGTCTATAAAAACCTTTTAATTGGCTATATAGAATGAGAACGTAATAATGTTGATATATAGTTGCTAATTTAATCAAATGAATTAAATTTGGTTACACTTTTCAATTCAAATTGGGCAAGTCGAACTTTAATGCATCTAAACTTACGTTATTTTTAAAGAGAAGTATAGAATGAATTTCATTCAAAAGCATCTAGAAAAACCTGTTAGTTAGTTATAAATAATGATATCATAATAAAGTTCATAACAAGTTGCTAATATAATCAAATAAATTATATTTGGTGCTACTTTTGAATTCAAAATTGGGGAAGTCGAATTTATAGCCTCTAAACTTACGTTATCGAAATGTATAATGAATTTCGTCCAAAAGCGCCTATAAAAACCTTTTAATTGGCTATATAGAATGAGAACATAATAATGTTGATATAAAGTTGCTAATTTAATAGAATGAATTATATTTGGTGACACTTCTCAATTCGAATTGGGCAAGACGAACTTTATTGTATCGAAACTTATGTTATTTTTAAAGAGAAATATAGAATGAATTTCAACCAAAAGCGTCTGGAAAAACCAGTTAGTTACTTATAAATATTGACAACGTAATAAAGTTGATAAAAAGTTGCTAATATAACCAAATAAATTATATTTGGTGCCACTTTTGAATTCAAAATTGGGGAAGTCGAATTTATAGCCTCTAAACTTACGTTATCGAAATGTATAATGAATTTCGTCCAAAAGCGTCTATAAAAACCTTTTAATTGGCTATATAGAATGAGAACGTAATAATGTTGATATATTGTTGCTAATTTAATCAAATGAATTAAATTTGGTGACACTTCTCAATTCAAATTGGGCAAGTCGAACTTTAGTGCATCTAAACTTACGTTATTTTTAAAGAGAAGTATAGAATGAATTTCATCCAAAAGCGTCTACAAAAACCTGTTAGTTAGTTATAAATAATGATATCGTAATAAAGTTCATAACAAGTTGCTAATATAATCAAATAAATTATATTTGGTGCCACTTTTGAATTCAAAATTGGGGAAGTCGAATTTATAGCCTCTAAACTTACGTTATCAAAATGTATAATGAATTTCGTCCAAAAGCGCCTATAAAAACCTTTTAATTGGCTATATAGAATGAGAACATAATAATGTTGATATAAAGTTGCTAATTTAATCAAATGAATTATATTTGGTGACACTTCTCAATTCAAATTGGGCAAGTCGAACTTTATTGCATCCAAACTTATGTTATTTTCAAAGAAAATATAGAATGAATTTCATCCGAAAGCGTCTAGAAAAACCTGTTACTTAGTTAGCTATGAAGAACGAAAACGTAATAATTTTGATAAATAGATGCTAATATAATCAAATAAATTATATTTGGTGCCACTTTTGAATTCAAAATTGGGGAAGTCGAATTTATAGCCTCTAAACTTACGTTATCGAAATGTATAATGAATTTCGTCCAAAAGCGTCTATAAAAACCTTTTAATTGACTATATAGAATGAGAACGTAATAATGTTGATATAAAGTTGCTAATTTAATCAAATGAATTATATTTGGTGACACTTCTCAATTCAAATTGGGCAAGTCGAACTTTATTGCATTTAACTTATGTTATTTTTAAAGAGAAATATAGAATGAAATTGATCCAAAAGCATCTAGAAAAACCTGTTAGTTAGTTATAAATAATGACAACGTAATAAAGTTGATAAAAAGTTGCTAATATAATCAAATAAATTATATTTGGTGCCACTTTTGAATTCAAAATTGGGTAAGTCGAATTTATAGCCTTTAAACTTACTTTCTCGAAATGTATAATGAATTTCGTCCAAAAGCGTCTATAAAAACCTTTTAATTGGCAATATAGAATGAGAACGTAATAATGTTGATATATAGTTGCTAATTTAATCAAATGAATTAAATTTGGTGACACTTCTCAATTCAAATTGGGCAAGTCGAACTTTAATGCATCTAAACTTACGTTATTTTTAAAGAGAAGTATAGAATGAATTTCATCCAAAAGCGTCTAGAAAACCTGTTAGTTAGTTATAAATAATGATATCGTAATAAAGTTCATAACAAGTTGCTAATATAATCAAATAAATTATATTTGGTGCCACTTTTGAATTCAAAATTGGGGAAGTCGAATTTATAGCCTCTAAACTTACGTTATCGAAATGTATAATGAATTTCGTCCAAAAGCGCGTATAAAAACCTTTTAATTGGCTATATAGAATGAGAACATAATAATGTTGATATAAAGTTGCTAATTTAATCAAATGAATTATATTTGGTGACACTTCTCAATTCGAATTGGGCAAGACGAACTTTATTGCATCGAAACTTATGTTATTTTTAAAGAGAAATATAGAATGAATTTCAACCAAAAGCGTCTGGAAAAACCAGTTAGTTAGTTATAAATATTGACAACGTAATAAAGTTGATAAAAAGTTGCTAATATAATCAAATAAATTATATTTGGTGCCACTTTTGAATTCAAAATTAGGGAAGTCGAATTTATAGCCTCTAAACTTACGTTATCGAAATGTATAATGAATTTCATCCAAAAGCGTCTATAAAAACCTTTTAATTGGCTATATAGAATGAGAACGTAATAATGTTGATATATAGTTGCTAATTTAATCAAATGAATTAAATTTGGTTACACTTCTCAATTCAAATTGGGCAAGTCGAACTTTAATGCATCTAAACTTACGTTATTTTTAAAGAGAAGTATAGAATGAATTTCATTCAAAAGCATCTAGAAAAACCTGTTAGTTAGTTATAAATAATGATATCATAATAAAGTTCATAACAAGTTGCTAATATAATCAAATAAATTATATTTGGTGCCACTTTTGAATTCAAAATTGGGGAAGTCGAATTTATAGCCTCTAAACTTACGTTATCGAAATGTATAATGAATTTCGTCCAAAAGCGCCTATAAAAACCTTTTAATTGGCTATATAGAATGAGAACATAATAATGTTGATATAAAGTTGCTAATTTAATCAAATGAATTATATTTGGTGACACTTCTCAATTCGAATTGGGCAAGACGAACTTTATTGTATCGAAACTTATGTTATTTTTAAAGAGAAATATAGAATGAATTTCAACCAAAAGCGTCTGGAAAAACCAGTTAGTTACTTATAAATATTGACAACGTAATAAAGTTGATAAAAAGTTGCTAATATAACCAAATAAATTATATTTGGTGCCACTTTTGAATTCAAAATTGGGGAAGTCGAATTTATAGCCTCTAAACTTACGTTATCGAAATGTATAATGAATTTCGTCCAAAAGCGTCTATAAAAGCCTTTTAATTGGCTATATAGAATGAGAACGTAATAATGTTGATATATAGTTGCTAATTTAATCAAATGAATTAAATTTGGTGACACTTCTCAATTCAAATTGGGCAAGTCGAACTTTAGTGCATCTAAACTTACGTTATTTTTAAAGAGAAGTATAGAATGAATTTCATCCAAAAGCGTCTACAAAAACCTGTTAGTTAGTTATAAATAATGATATCGTAATAAAGTTCATAACAAGTTGCTAATATAATCAAATAAATTATATTTGGTGCCACTTTTGAATTCAAAATTGGGGAAGTCGAATTTATAGCCTCTAAACTTACGTTATCGAAATGTGTAATGAATTTCGTCCAAAAGCGCCTATAAAAACCTTTTAATTGGCTATATAGAATGAGAACATAATAATGTTGATATAAAGTTGCTAATTTAATCAAATGAATTATATTTGGTGACACTTCTCAATTCGAATTGGGCAAGACGAACTTTATTGCATCGAAACTTATGTTATTTTTAAAGAGAAATATAGAATGAATTTCAACCAAAAGCGTCTGGAAAAACCAGTTAGTTAGTTATAAATATTGACAACATAATAAAGTTGATAAAAAGTTGCTAATATAATCAAATAAATTATATTTGGTGCCACTTTTGAATTCAAAATTAGGGAAGTCGAATTTATAGCCTCTAAACTTACGTTATCGAAATGTATAATGAATTTCATCCAAAAGCGTCTATAAAAACCTTTTAATTGGCTATATAGAATGAGAACGTAATAATGTTGATATATAGTTGCTAATTTAATCAAATGAATTAAATTTGGTTACACTTTTCAATTCAAATTGGGCAAGTCGAACTTTAATGCATCTAAACTTACGTTATTTTTAAAGAGAAGTATAGAATGAATTTCATTCAAAAGCATCTAGAAAAACCTGTTAGTTAGTTATAAATAATGATATCATAATAAAGTTCATAACAAGTTGCTAATATAATCAAATAAATTATATTTGGTGCTACTTTTGAATTCAAAATTGGGGAAGTCGAATTTATAGCCTCTAAACTTACGTTATCGAAATGTATAATGAATTTCGTCCAAAAGCGCCTATAAAAACCTTTTAATTGGCTATATAGAATGAGAACATAATAATGTTGATATAAAGTTGCTAATTTAATCAAATGTATTATATTTGGTGACACTTCTCAATTCGAATTGGGCAAGACGAACTTTATTGTATCGAAACTTATGTTATTTTTAAAGAGAAATATAGAATGAATTTCAACCAAAAGCGTCTGGAAAAACCAGTTAGTTACTTATAAATATTGACAACGTAATAAAGTTGATAAAAAGTTGCTAATATAACCAAATAAATTATATTTGGTGCCACTTTTGAATTCAAAATTGGGGAAGTCGAATTTATAGCCTCTAAACTTACGTTATCGAAATGTATAATGAATTTCGTCCAAAAGCGTCTATAAAAACCTTTTAATTGGCTATATAGAATGAGAACGTAATAATGTTGATATATAGTTGCTAATTTAATCAAATGAATTAAATTTGGTGACACTTCTCAATTCAAATTGGGCAAGTCGAACTTTAGTGCATCTAAACTTACGTTATTTTTAAAGAGAAGTATAGAATGAATTTCATCCAAAAGCGTCTACAAAAACCTGTTAGTTAGTTATAAATAATGATATCGTAATAAAGTTCATAACAAGTTGCTAATATAATCAAATAAATTATATTTGGTGCCACTTTTGAATTCAAAATTGGGGAAGTCGAATTTATAGCCTCTAAACTTACGTTATCAAAATGTATAATGAATTTCGTCCAAAAGCGCCTATAAAAACCTTTTAATTGGCTATATAGAATGAGAACATAATAATGTTGATATAAAGTTGCTAATTTAATCAAATGAATTATATTTGGTGACACTTCTCAATTCAAATTGGGCAAGTCGAACTTTATTGCATCCAAACTTATGTTATTTTCAAAGAAAATATAGAATGAATTTCATCCGAAAGCGTCTAGAAAAACCTGTTACTTAGTTAGCTATGAAGAACGAAAACGTAATAATTTTGATAAATAGATGCTAATATAATCAAATAAATTATATTTGGTGCCACTTTTGAATTCAAAATTGGGGAAGTCGAATTTATAGCCTCTAAACTTACGTTATCGAAATGTATAATGAATTTCGTCCAAAAGCGTCTATAAAAACCTTTTAATTGACTATATAGAATGAGAACGTAATAATGTTGATATAAAGTTGCTAATTTAATCAAATGAATTATATTTGGTGACACTTCTCAATTCAAATTGGGCAAGTCGAACTTTATTGCATTTAACTTATGTTATTTTTAAAGAGAAATATAGAATGAAATTGATCCAAAAGCATCTAGAAAAACCTGTTAGTTAGTTATAAATAATGACAACGTAATAAAGTTGATAAAAAGTTGCTAATATAATCAAATAAATTATATTTGGTGCCACTTTTGAATTCAAAATTGGGTAAGTCGAATTTATAGCCTTTAAACTTACTTTATCGAAATGTATAATGAATTTCGTCCAAAAGCGTCTATAAAAACCTTTTAATTGGCAATATAGAATGAGAACGTAATAATGTTGATATATAGTTGCTAATTTAACAAATGAATTAAATTTGGTGACACTTCTCAATTCAAATTGGGCAAGTCGAACTTTAATGCATCTAAACTTACGTTATTTTTAAAGAGAAGTATAGAATGAATTTCATCCAAAAGCGTCTAGAAAACCTGTTAGTTAGTTATAAATAATGATATCGTAATAAAGTTCATAACAAGTTGCTAATATAATCAAATAAATTATATTTGGTGCCACTTTTGAATTCAAAATTGGGGAAGTCGAATTTATAGCCTCTAAACTTACGTTATCGAAATGTATAATGAATTTCGTCCAAAAGCGCGTATAAAAACCTTTTAATTGGCTATATAGAATGAGAACATAATAATGTTGATATAAAGTTGCTAATTTAATCAAATGAATTATATTTGGTGACACTTCTCAATTCGAATTGGGCAAGACGAACTTTATTGCATCGAAACTTATGTTATTTTTAAAGAGAAATATAGAATGAATTTCAACCAAAAGCGTCTGGAAAAACCAGTTAGTTAGTTATAAATATTGACAACGTAATAAAGTTGATAAAAAGTTGCTAATATAATCAAATAAATTATATTTGGTGCCACTTTTGAATTCAAAATTAGGGAAGTCGAATTTATAGCCTCTAAACTTACGTTATCGAAATGTATAATGAATTTCGTCCAAAAGCGTCTATAAAAACCTTTTAATTGGCTATATAGAATGAGAACGTAATAATGTTGATATATAGTTGCTAATTTAATCAAATGAATTAAATTTGGTTACACTTCTCAATTCAAATTGGGCAAGTCGAACTTTAATGCATCTAAACTTACGTTATTTTTAAAGAGAAGTATAGAATGAATTTCATCCAAAAGTTTCTAGAAAAACCTGTTAGTTAGTTATAAATAATGATATCGTAATAAAGTTCATAACAAGTTGCTAATATAATCAAATAAATTATATTTGGTGCCACTTTTGAATTCAAAATTGGGGAAGTCGAATTTATAGCCTCTAAACTTACGTTATCGAAATGTATAATGAATTTCGTCCAAAAGCGCCTATAAAAACCTTTTAATTGGCTATATAGAATGAGAACATAATAATGTTGATATAAAGTTGCTAATTTAATCAAATGAATTATATTTGGTGACACTTCTCAATTCAAATTGGGCAAGTCGAACTTTATTGCATCCAAACTTATGTTATTTTCAAAGAAAACATAGAATGAATTTCATCCAAAAGCGTCTAGAAAAACCTGTTACTTAGTTAGCTATGAAGAATGAAAACGTAATAATTTTGATAAAAAGATGCTAATATATTCAAATAAATTATATTTGGTGCCACTTTTGAATTCAAAATTGGGGAAGTCGAATTTATAGCCTCTAAACTTACGTTATCGAAATGTATAATGAATTTCGTCCAAAAGCGCCTATAAAAACCTTTTAATTGGCTATATAGAATGAGAACATAATAATGTTGATATAAAGTTGCTAATTTAATCAAATGAATTATATTTGGTGACACTTCTCAATTCGAATTGGGTAAGACGAACTTTATTGTATCGAAACTTATGTTATTTTTAAAGAGAAATATAGAATGAATTTCAACCAAAAGCGTCTGGAAAAACCAGTTAGTTACTTATAAATATTGACAACGTAATAAAGTTGATAAAAAGTTGCTAATATAACCAAATAAATTATATTTGGTGCCACTTTTGAATTCAAAATTGGGGAAGTCGAATTTATAGCCTCTAAACTTACGTTATCGAAATGTATAATGAATTTCGTCCAAAAGCGTCTATAAAAACCTTTTAATTGGCTATATAGAATGAGAACGTAATAATGTTGATATATAGTTGCTAATTTAATCAAATGAATTAAATTTGGTGACACTTCTCAATTCAAATTGGGCAAGTCGAACTTTAGTGCATCTAAACTTACGTTATTTTTAAAGAGAAGTATAGAATGAATTTCATCCAAAAGCGTCTACAAAAACCTGTTAGTTAGTTATAAATAATGATATCGTAATAAAGTTCATAACAAGTTGCTAATATAATCAAATAAATTATATTTGGTGCCACTTTTGAATTCAAAATTGGGGAAGTCGAATTTATAGCCTCTAAACTTACGTTATCAAAATGTATAATGAATTTCGTCCAAAAGCGCCTATAAAAACCTTTTAATTGGCTATATAGAATGAGAACATAATAATGTTGATATAAAGTTGCTAATTTAATCAAATGAATTATATTTGGTGACACTTCTCAATTCAAATTGGGCAAGTCGAACTTTATTGCATCCAAACTTATGTTATTTTCAAAGAAAATATAGAATGAATTTCATCCGAAAGCGTCTAGAAAAACCTGTTACTTAGTTAGCTATGAAGAACGAAAACGTAATAATTTTGATAAATAGATGCTAATATAATCAAATAAATTATATTTGGTGCCACTTTTGAATTCAAAATTGGGGAAGTCGAATTTATAGCCTCTAAACTTACGTTATCGAAATGTATAATGAATTTCGTCCAAAAGCGTCTATAAAAACCTTTTAATTGACTATATAGAATGAGAACGTAATAATGTTGATATAAAGTTGCTAATTTAATCAAATGAATTATATTTGGTGACACTTCTCAATACAAATTGGGCAAGTCGAACTTTATTGCATTTAACTTATGTTATTTTTAAAGAGAAATATAGAATGAAATTGATCCAAAAGCGTCTAGAAAAACCTGTTAGTTAGTTATAAATAATGACAACGTAATAAAGTTGATAAAAAGTTGCTAATATAATCAAATAAATTATATTTGGTGCCACTTTTGAATTCAAAATTGGGTAAGTCGAATTTATAGCCTTTAAACTTACTTTATCGAAATGTATAATGAATTTCGTCCAAAAGCGTCTATAAAAACCTTTTAATTGGCAATATAGAATGAGAACGTAATAATGTTGATATATAGTTGCTAATTTAATCAAATGAATTAAATTTGGTGACACTTCTCAATTCAAATTGGGCAAGTCGAACTTTAATGCATCTAAACTTACGTTATTTTTAAAGAGAAGTATAGAATGAATTTCATCCAAAAGCGTCTAGAAAAACCTGTTAGTTAGTTATAAATAATGATATCGTAATAAAGTTCATAACAAGTTGCTAATATAATCAAATAAATTATATTTGGTGCCACTTTTGAATTCAAAATTGGGGAAGTCGAATTTATAGCCTCTAAACTTACGTTATCGAAATGTATAATGAATTTCGTCCAAAAGCACGTATAAAAACCTTTTAATTGGCTATATAGAATGAGAACATAATAATGTTGATATAAAGTTGCTAATTTAATCAAATGAGTTATATTTGGTGACACTTCTCAATTCGAATTGGGCAAGACGAACTTTATTGCATCGAAACTTATGTTATTTTTAAAGAGAAATATAGAATGAATTTCAACCAAAAGCGTCTGGAAAAACCAGTTAGTTAGTTATAAATATTGACAACGTAATAAAGTTTATAAAAAGTTGCTAATATAATCAAATAAATTATATTTGGTGCCACTTTTGAATTCAAAATTAGGGAAGTCGAATTTATAGCCTCTAAACTTACGTTATCGAAATGTATAATGAATTTCGTCCAAAAGCGTCTATAAAAACCTTTTAATTGGCTATATAGAATGAGAACGTAATAATGTTGATATATAGTTGCTAATTTAATCAAATGAATTAAATTTGGTTACACTTCTCAATTCAAATTGGGCAAGTCGAACTTTAATGCATCTAAACTTACGTTATTTTTAAAGAGAAGTATAGAATGAATTTCATCCAAAAGTTTCTAGAAAAACCTGTTAGTTAGTTATAAATAATGATATCGTAATAAAGTTCATAACAAGTTGCTAATATAATCAAATAAATTATATTTGGTGCCACTTTTGAATTCAAAATTGGGGAAGTCGAATTTATAGCCTCTAAACTTACGTTATCGAAATGTATAATGAATTTCGTCCAAAAGCGCCTATAAAAACCTTTTAATTGGCTATATAGAATGAGAACATAATAATGTTGATATAAAGTTGCTAATTTAATCAAATGAATTATATTTGGTGACACTTCTCAATTCAAATTGGGCAAGTCGAACTTTATTGCATCCAAACTTATGTTATTTTCAAAGAAAATATAGAATGAATTTCATCCAAAAGCGTCTAGAAAAACCTGTTACTTAGTTAGCTATGAAGAATGAAAACGTAATAATTTTGATAAAAAGATGCTAATATAATCAAATAAATTATATTTGGTGCCACTTTTGAATTCAAAATTGGGGAAGTCGAATTTATAGCCTCTAAACTTACGTTATCGAAATGTATAATGAATTTCGTCCAAAAGCGCCTATAAAAACCTTTTAATTGGCTATATAGAATGAGAACATAATAATGTTGATATAAAGTTGCTAATTTAATCAAATGAATTATATTTGGTGACACTTCTCAATTCGAATTGGGTAAGACGAACTTTATTGTATCGAAACTTATGTTATTTTTAAAGAGAAATATAGAATGAATTTCAACCAAAAGCGTCTGGAAAAACCAGTTAGTTACTTATAAATATTGACAACGTAATAAAGTTGATAAAAAGTTGCTAATATAACCAAATAAATTATATTTGGTGCCACTTTTGAATTCAAAATTGAGGAAGTCGAATTTATAGCCTCTAAACTTACGTTATCGAAATGTATAATGAATTTCGTCCAAAAGCGTCTATAAAATCCTTTTAATTGGCTATATAGAATGAGAACGTAATAATGTTGATATATAGTTGCTAATTTAATCAAATGAATTAAATTTGGTGACACTTCTCAATTCAAATTGGGCAAGTCGAACTTTAGTGCATCTAAACTTACGTTATTTTTAAAGAGAAGTATAGAATGAATTTCATCCAAAAGCGTCTACAAAAACCTGTTAGTTAGTTATAAATAATGATATCGTAATAAAGTTCATAACAAGTTGCTAATATAATCAAATAAATTATATTTGGTGCCACTTTTGAATTCAAAATTGGGGAAGTCGAATTTATAGCCTCTAAACTTACGTTATCAAAATGTATAATGAATTTCGTCCAAAAGCGCCTATAAAAACCTTTTAATTGGCTATATAGAATGAGAACATAATAATGTTGATATAAAGTTGCTAATTTAATCAAATGAATTATATTTGGTGACACTTCTCAATTCAAATTGGGCAAGTCGAACTTTATTGCATCCAAACTTATGTTATTTTCAAAGAAAATATAGAATGAATTTCATCCGAAAGCGTCTAGAAAAACCTGTTACTTAGTTAGTTATGAAGAACAAAAACGTAATAATTTTGATAAATAGATGCTAATATAATCAAATAAATTATATTTGGTGCCACTTTTGAATTCAAAATTGGGGAAGTCGAATTTATAGCCTCTAAACTTACGTTATCGAAATGTATAATGAATTTCGTCCAAAAGCGTCTATAAAAACCTTTTAATTGACTATATAGAATGAGAACGTAATAATGTTGATATAAAGTTGCTAATTTAATCAAATGAATTATATTTGGTGACACTTCTCAATACAAATTGGGCAAGTCGAACTTTATTGCATTTAACTTATGTTATTTTTAAAGAGAAATATAGAATGAAATTGATCCAAAAGCGTCTAGAAAAACCTGTTAGTTAGTTATAAATAATGACAACGTAATAAAGTTGATAAAAAGTTGCTAATATAATCAAATAAATTATATTTGGTGCCACTTTTGAATTCAAAATTGGGTAAGTCGAATTTATAGCCTTTAAACTTACTTTATCGAAATGTATAATGAATTTCGTCCAAAAGCGTCTATAAAAACCTTTTAATTGGCAATATAGAATGAGAACGTAATAATGTTGATATATAGTTGCTAATTTAATCAAATGAATTAAATTTGGTGACACTTCTCAATTCAAATTGGGCAAGTCGAACTTTAATGCATCTAAACTTATGTTATTTTTAAAGAGAAGTATAGAATGAATTTCATCCAAAAGCGTCTAGAAAAACCTGTTAGTTAGTTATAAATAATGATATCGTAATAAAGTTCATAACAAGTTGCTAATATAATCAAATAAATTATATTTGGTGCCACTTTTGAATTCAAAATTGGGGAAGTCGAATTTATAGCCTCTAAACTTACGTTATCGAAATGTATAATGAATTTCGTCCAAAAGCGCGTATAAAAACCTTTTAATTGGCTATATAGAATGAGAATATAATAATGTTGATATAAAGTTGCTAATTTAATCAAATGAATTATATTTGGTGACACTTCTCAATTCGAATTGGGCAAGACGAACTTTATTGCATCGAAACTTATGTTATTTTTAAAGAGAAATATAGAATGAATTTCAACCAAAAGCGTCTGGAAAAACCAGTTAGTTAGTTATAAATATTGACAACGTAATAAAGTTTATAAAAAGTTGCTAATATAATCAAATAAATTATATTTGGTGCCACTTTTGAATTCAAAATTTGGGAAGTCGAATTTATAGCCTCTAAACTTACGTTATCGAAATGTATAATGAATTTCGTCCAAAAGCGTCTATAAAAACCTTTTAATTGGCTATATAGAATGAGAACGTAATAATGTTGATATATAGTTGCTAATTTAATCAAATGAATTAAATTTGGTTACACTTCTCAATTCAAATTGGGCAAGTCGAACTTTAATGCATCTAAACTTACGTTATTTTTAAAGAGAAGTATAGAATGAATTTCATCCAAAAGCGTCTAGAAAAACCTGTTAGTAGTTATAAATAATGATATCATAATAAAGTTCATAACAAGTTGCTAATATAATCAAATAAATTATATTTGGTGCCACTTTTGAATTCAAAATTGGGGAAGTCGAATTTATAGCCTCTAAACTTACGTTATCGAAATGTATAATGAATTTCGTCCAAAAGCGCGTATAAAAACCTTTTAATTGGCTATATAGAATGAGAACATAATAATGTTGATATAAAGTTGCTAATTTAATCAAATGAATTATATTTGGTGACACTTCTCAATTCGAATTGGGCAAGACGAACTTTATTGCATCGAAACTTATGTTATTTTTAAAGAGAAATATAGAATGAATTTCAACCAAAAGCTTCTGGAAAAACCAGTTAGTTAGTTATAAATATTGACAACGTAATAAAGTTGATAAAAAGTTGCTAATATAACCAAATAAATTATATTTGGTGCCACTTTTGAATTCAAAATTGGGGAAGTCGAATTTATAGCCTCTAAACTTACGTTATCGAAATGTATAATGAATTTCGTCCAAAAGCGTCTATAAAAACCTTTTAATTGACTATATAGAATGAGAACGTAATAATGTTGATATAAAGTTGCTAATTTAATCAAATGAATTATATTTGGTGACACTTCTCAATACAAATTGGGCAAGTCGAACTTTATTGCATTTAACTTATGTTATTTTTAAAGAGAAATATAGAATGAAATTGATCCAAAAGCGTCTAGAAAAACCTGTTAGTTAGTTATAAATAATGACAACGTAATAAAGTTGATAAAAAGTTGCTAATATAATCAAATAAATTATATTTGGTGCCACTTTTGAATTCAAAATTGGGTAAGTCGAATTTATAGCCTTTAAACTTACTTTATCGAAATGTATAATGAATTTCGTCCAAAAGCGTCTATAAAAACCTTTTAATTGGCAATATAGAATGAGAACGTAATAATGTTGATATATAGTTGCTAATTTAATCAAATGAATTAAATTTGGTGACACTTCTCAATTCAAATTGGGCAAGTCGAACTTTAATGCATCTAAACTTACGTTATTTTTAAAGAGAAGTATAGAATGAATTTCATCCAAAAGCGTCTAGAAAAACCTGTTAGTTAGTTATAAATAATGATATCGTAATAAAGTTCATAACAAGTTGCTAATATAATCAAATAAATTATATTTGGTGCCACTTTTGAATTCAAAATTGGGGAAGTCGAATTTATAGCCTCTAAACTTACGTTATCGAAATGTATAATGAATTTCGTCCAAAAGCGCGTATAAAAACCTTTTAATTGGCTATATAGAATGAGAACATAATAATGTTGATATAAAGTTGCTAATTTAATCAAATGAATTATATTTGGTGACACTTCTCAATTCGAATTGGGCAAGACGAACTTTATTGCATCGAAACTTATGTTATTTTAAAAGAGAAATATAGAATGAATTTCAACCAAAAGCGTCTGGAAAAACCAGTTAGTTAGTTATAAATATTGACAACGTAATAAAGTTTATAAAAAGTTGCTAATATAATCAAATAAATTATATTTGGTGCCACTTTTGAATTCAAAATTAGGGAAGTCGAATTTATAGCCTCTAAACTTACGTTATCGAAATGTATAATGAATTTCGTCCAAAAGCGTCTATAAAAACCTTTTAATTGGCTATATAGAATGAGAACGTAATAATGTTGATATATAGTTGCTAATTTAATCAAATGAATTAAATTTGGTTACACTTCTCAATTCAAATTGGGCAAGTCGAACTTTAATGCATCTAAACTTACGTTATTTTTAAAGAGAAGTATAGAATGAATTTCATCCAAAAGTTTCTAGAAAAACCTGTTAGTTAGTTATAAATAATGATATCGTAATAAAGTTCATAACAAGTTGCTAATATAATCAAATAAATTATATTTGGTGCCACTTTTGAATTCAAAATTGGGGAAGTCGAATTTATAGCCTCTAAACTTACGTTATCGAAATGTATAATGAATTTCGTCCAAAAGCGCCTATAAAAACCTTTTAATTGGCTATATAGAATGAGAACATAATAATGTTGATATAAAGTTGCTAATTTAATCAAATGAATTATATTTGGTGACACTTCTCAATTCAAATTGGGCAAGTCGAACTTTATTGCATCCAAACTTATGTTATTTTCAAAGAAAATATAGAATGAATTTCATCCAAAAGCGTCTAGAAAAACCTGTTACTTAGTTAGCTATGAAGAATGAAAACGTAATAATTTTGATAAAAAGATGCTAATATAATCAAATAAATTATATTTGGTGCCACTTTTGAATTCAAAATTGGGGAAGTCGAATTTATAGCCTCTAAACTTACGTTATCGAAATGTATAATGAATTTCGTCCAAAAGCGCCTATAAAAACCTTTTAATTGGCTATATAGAATGAGAACATAATAATGTTGATATAAAGTTGCTAATTTAATCAAATGAATTATATTTGGTGACACTTCTCAATTCGAATTGGGTAAGACGAACTTTATTGTATCGAAACTTATGTTATTTTTAAAGAGAAATATAGAATGAATTTCAACCACAAGCGTCTGGAAAAACCAGTTAGTTACTTATAAATATTGACAACGTAATAAAGTTGATAAAAAGTTGCTAATATAACCAAATAAATTATATTTGGTGCCACTTTTGAATTCAAAATTGGGGAAGTCGAATTTATAGCCTCTAAACTTACGTTATCGAAATGTATAATGAATTTCGTCCAAAAGCGTCTATAAAATCCTTTTAATTGGCTATATAGAATGAGAACGTAATAATGTTGATATATAGTTGCTAATTTAATCAAATGAATTAAATTTGGTGACACTTCTCAATTCAAATTGGGCAAGTCGAACTTTAGTGCATCTAAACTTACGTTATTTTTAAAGAGAAGTATAGAATGAATTTCATCCAAAAGCGTCTACAAAAACCTGTTAGTTAGTTATAAATAATGATATCGTAATAAAGTTCATAACAAGTTGCTAATATAATCAAATAAATTATATTTGGTGCCACTTTTGAATTCAAAATTGGGGAAGTCGAATTTATAGCCTCTAAACTTACGTTATCAAAATGTATAATGAATTTCGTCCAAAAGCGCCTATAAAAACCTTTTAATTGGCTATATAGAATGAGAACATAATAATGTTGATATAAAGTTGCTAATTTAATCAAATGAATTATATTTGGTGACACTTCTCAATTCAAATTGGGCAAGTCGAACTTTATTGCATCCAAACTTATGTTATTTTCAAAGAAAATATAGAATGAATTTCATCCGAAAGCGTCTAGAAAAACCTGTTACTTAGTTAGTTATGAAGAACGAAAACGTAATAATTTTGATAAATAGATGCTAATATAATCAAATAAATTATATTTGGTGCCACTTTTGAATTCAAAATTGGGGAAGTCGAATTTATAGCCTCTAAACTTACGTTATCGAAATGTATAATGAATTTCGTCCAAAAGCGTCTATAAAAACCTTTTAATTGACTATATAGAATGAGAACGTAATAATGTTGATATAAAGTTGCTAATTTAATCAAATGAATTATATTTGGTGACACTTCTCAATACAAATTGGGCAAGTCGAACTTTATTGCATTTAACTTATGTTATTTTTAAAGAGAAATATAGAATGAAATTGATCCAAAAGCGTCTAGAAAAACCTGTTAGTTAGTTATAAATAATGACAACGTAATAAAGTTGATAAAAAGTTGCTAATATAATCAAATAAATTATATTTGGTGCCACTTTTGAATTCAAAATTGGGTAAGTCGAATTTATAGCCTTTAAACTTACTTTATCGAAATGTATAATGAATTTCGTCCAAAAGCGTCTATAAAAACCTTTTAATTGGCAATATAGAATGAGAACGTAATAATGTTGATATATAGTTGCTAATTTAATCAAATGAATTAAATTTGGTGACACTTCTCAATTCAAATTGGGCAAGTCGAACTTTAATGCATCTAAACTTACGTTATTTTTAAAGAGAAGTATAGAATGAATTTCATCCAAAAGCGTCTAGAAAAACCTGTTAGTTAGTTATAAATAATGATATCGTAATAAAGTTCATAACAAGTTGCTAATATAATCAAATAAATTATATTTGGTGCCACTTTTGAATTCAAAATTGGGGAAGTCGAATTTATAGCCTCTAAACTTACGTTATCGAAATGTATAATGAATTTCGTCCAAAAGCGCGTATAAAAACCTTTTAATTGGCTATATAGAATGAGAATATAATAATGTTGATATAAAGTTGCTAATTTAATCAAATGAATTATATTTGGTGACACTTCTCAATTCGAATTGGGCAAGACGAACTTTATTGCATCGAAACTTATGTTATTTTTAAAGAGAAATATAGAATGAATTTCAACCAAAAGCGTCTGGAAAAACCAGTTAGTTAGTTATAAATATTGACAACGTAATAAAGTTTATAAAAAGTTGCTAATATAATCAAATAAATTATATTTGGTGCCACTTTTGAATTCAAAATTTGGGAAGTCGAATTTATAGCCTCTAAACTTACGTTATCGAAATGTATAATGAATTTCGTCCAAAAGCGTCTATAAAAACCTTTTAATTGGCTATATAGAATGAGAACGTAATAATGTTGATATATAGTTGCTAATTTAATCAAATGAATTAAATTTGGTTACACTTCTCAATTCAAATTGGGCAAGTCGAACTTTAATGCATCTAAACTTACGTTATTTTTAAAGAGAAGTATAGAATGAATTTCATCCAAAAGCGTCTAGAAAAACCTGTTAGTAGTTATAAATAATGATATCATAATAAAGTTCATAACAAGTTGCTAATATAATCAAATAAATTATATTTGGTGCCACTTTTGAATTCAAAATTGGGGAAGTCGAATTTATAGCCTCTAAACTTACGTTATCGAAATGTATAATGAATTTCGTCCAAAAGCGCGTATAAAAACCTTTTAATTGGCTATATAGAATGAGAACATAATAATGTTGATATAAAGTTGCTAATTTAATCAAATGAATTATATTTGGTGACACTTCTCAATTCGAATTGGGCAAGACGAACTTTATTGCATCGAAACTTATGTTATTTTTAAAGAGAAATATAGAATGAATTTCAACCAAAAGCTTCTGGAAAAACCAGTTAGTTAGTTATAAATATTGACAACGTAATAAAGTTGATAAAAAGTTGCTAATATAACCAAATAAATTATATTTGGTGCCACTTTTGAATTCAAAATTGGGGAAGTCGAATTTATAGCCTCTAAACTTACGTTATCGAAATGTATAATGAATTTCGTCCAAAAGCGTCTATAAAAACCTTTTAATTGGCTATATAGAATGAGAACGTAATAATGTTGATATATAGTTGCTAATTTAATCAAATGAATTAAATTTTGTGACACTTCTCAATTCAAATTGGGCAAGTCGAACTTTAGTGCATCTAAACTTACGTTATTTTTAAAGAGAAGTATAGAATGAATTTCATCCAAAAGCGTCTAGAAAAACCTGTTAGTTAGTTATAAATAATGATATCGTAATAAAGTTCATAACAAGTTGCTAATATAATCAAATAAATTATATTTGGTGCCACTTTTGAATTCAAAATTGGGGAAGTCGAATTTATAGCCTCTAAACTTACGTTATCGAAATGTATAATGAATTTCGTCCAAAAGCGCGTATAAAAACCTTTTAATTGGCTATATAGAATGAGAATATAATAATGTTGATATAAAGTTGCTAATTTAATCAAATGAATTATATTTGGTGACACTTCTCAATTCGAATTGGGCAAGACGAACTTTATTGCATCGAAACTTATGTTATTTTTAAAGAGAAATATAGAATGAATTTCAACCAAAAGCGTCTGGAAAAACCAGTTAGTTAGTTATAAATATTGACAACGTAATAAAGTTTATAAAAAGTTGCTAATATAATCAAATAAATTATATTTGGTGCCACTTTTGAATTCAAAATTTGGGAAGTCGAATTTATAGCCTCTAAACTTACGTTATCGAAATGTATAATGAATTTCGTCCAAAAGCGTCTATAAAAACCTTTTAATTGGCTATATAGAATGAGAACGTAATAATGTTGATATATAGTTGCTAATTTAATCAAATGAATTAAATTTGGTTACACTTCTCAATTCAAATTGGGCAAGTCGAACTTTAATGCATCTAAACTTACGTTATTTTTAAAGAGAAGTATAGAATGAATTTCATCCAAAAGCGTCTAGAAAAACCTGTTAGTAGTTATAAATAATGATATCATAATAAAGTTCATAACAAGTTGCTAATATAATCAAATAAATTATATTTGGTGCCACTTTTGAATTCAAAATTGGGGAAGTCGAATTTATAGCCTCTAAACTTACGTTATCGAAATGTATAATGAATTTCGTCCAAAAGCGCGTATAAAAACCTTTTAATTGGCTATATAGAATGAGAACATAATAATGTTGATATAAAGTTGCTAATTTAATCAAATGAATTATATTTGGTGACACTTCTCAATTCGAATTGGGCAAGACGAACTTTATTGCATCGAAACTTATGTTATTTTTAAAGAGAAATATAGAATGAATTTCAACCAAAAGCTTCTGGAAAAACCAGTTAGTTAGTTATAAATATTGACAACGTAATAAAGTTGATAAAAAGTTGCTAATATAACCAAATAAATTATATTTGGTGCCACTTTTGAATTCAAAATTGGGGAAGTCGAATTTATAGCCTCTAAACTTACGTTATCGAAATGTATAATGAATTTCGTCCAAAAGCGTCTATAAAAACCTTTTAATTGGCTATATAGAATGAGAACGTAATAATGTTGATATATAGTTGCTAATTTAATCAAATGAATTAAATTTTGTGACACTTCTCAATTCAAATTGGGCAAGTCGAACTTTAGTGCATCTAAACTTACGTTATTTTTAAAGAGAAGTATAGAATGAATTTCATCCAAAAGCGTCTAGAAAAACCTGTTAGTTAGTTATAAATAATGATATCGTAATAAAGTTCATAACAAGTTGCTAATATAATCAAATAAATTATATTTGGTGCCACTTTTGAATTCAAAATTGGGGAAGTCGAATTTATAGCCTCTAAACTTACGTTATCGAAATGTATAATGAATTTCGTCCAAAAGCGCGTATAAAAACCTTTTAATTGGCTATATAGAATGAGAATATAATAATGTTGATATAAAGTTGCTAATTTAATCAAATGAATTATATTTGGTGACACTTCTCAATTCGAATTGGGCAAGACGAACTTTATTGCATCGAAACTTATGTTATTTTTAAAGAGAAATATAGAATGAATTTCAACCAAAAGCGTCTGGAAAAACCAGTTAGTTAGTTATAAATATTGACAACGTAATAAAGTTTATAAAAAGTTGCTAATATAATCAAATAAATTATATTTGGTGCCACTTTTGAATTCAAAATTTGGGAAGTCGAATTTATAGCCTCTAAACTTACGTTATCGAAATGTATAATGAATTTCGTCCAAAAGCGTCTATAAAAACCTTTTAATTGGCTATATAGAATGAGAACGTAATAATGTTGATATATAGTTGCTAATTTAATCAAATGAATTAAATTTGGTTACACTTCTCAATTCAAATTGGGCAAGTCGAACTTTAATGCATCTAAACTTACGTTATTTTTAAAGAGAAGTATAGAATGAATTTCATCCAAAAGCGTCTAGAAAAACCTGTTAGTAGTTATAAATAATGATATCATAATAAAGTTCATAACAAGTTGCTAATATAATCAAATAAATTATATTTGGTGCCACTTTTGAATTCAAAATTGGGGAAGTCGAATTTATAGCCTCTAAACTTACGTTATCGAAATGTATAATGAATTTCGTCCAAAAGCGCGTATAAAAACCTTTTAATTGGCTATATAGAATGAGAACATAATAATGTTGATATAAAGTTGCTAATTTAATCAAAAGAATTATATTTGGTGACACTTCTCAATTCAAATTGGGCAAGTCGAACTTTATTGCATCCAAACTTATGTTATTTTCAAAGAAAATATAGAATGAATTTCATCCAAAAGCGTCTAGAAAAACCTGTTAGTAGTTATAAATAATGATATCATAATAAAGTTCATAACAAGTTGCTAATATAATCAAATAAATTATATTTGGTGCCACTTTTGAATTCAAAATTGGGGAAGTCGAATTTATAGCCTCTAAACTTACGTTATCGAAATGTATAATGAATTTCGTCCAAAAGCGCCTATAAAAACCTTTTAATTGGCTATATAGAATGAGAACATAATAATGTTGATATAAAGTTGCTAATTTAATCAAATGAATTATATTTGGTGACACTTCTCAATTCGAATTGGGCAAGACGAACTTTATTGCATCGCAACTTATGTTATTTTTAAAGAGAAATATAGAATGAATTTCAACCAAAAGCGTCTGGAAAAACCAGTTAGTTAGTTATAAATATTGACAATGTAATAAAGTTGATAAAAAGTTGCTAATATAACCAAATAAATTATATTTGGTGCCACTTTTGAATTCAAAATTGGGGAAGTCGAATTTATAGCCTCTAAACTTACGTTATCGAAATGTATAATGAATTTCGTCCAAAAGCGTCTATAAAAACCTTTTAATTGGCTATATAGAATGAGAACGTAATAATGTTGATATATAGTTGCTAATTTAATCAAATGAATTAAATTTGGTGACACTTCTCAATTCAAATTGGGCAAGTCGAACTTTAATTCATCTAAACTTACGTTATTTTTAAAGAGAAGTATAGAATGAATTTCATCCAAAAGCGTCTACAAAAACCTGTTAGTTAGTTATAAATAATGATATCGTAATAAAGTTCATAACAAGTTGCTAATATAATCAAATAAATTATATTTGGTGCCACTTTTGAATTCAAAATTGGGGAAGTCGAATTTATAGCCTCTAAACTTACGTTATCGAAATGTATAATGAATTTCGTCCAAAAGCGCGTATAAAAACCTTTTAAATGGCTATATAGAATGAGAACATAATAATGTTGATATAAAGTTGCTAATTTAATCAAATGAATTATATTTGGTGACACTTCTCAATTCGAATTGGGCAAGACGAACTTTATTGCATCGAAACTTATGTTATTTTTAAAGAGAAATATAGAATGAATTTCAACCAAAAGCGTCTGGAAAAACCAGTTAGTTAGTTATAAATATTGACAACGTAATAAAGTTGATAAAAAGTTGCTAATATAATCAAATAAATTATATTTGGTGCCACTTTTGAATTCAAAATTAGGGAAGTCGAATTTATAGCCTCTAAACTTACGTTATCGAAATGTATAATGAATTTCATCCAAAAGCGTCTATAAAAACCTTTTAATTGGCTATATAGAATGAGAACGTAATAATGTTGATATATAGTTGCTAATTTAATCAAATGATTTAAATTTGGTTACACTTCTCAATTCAAATTGGGCAAGTCGAACTTTAATGCATCTAAACTTACGTTATTTTTAAAGAGAAGTATAGAATGAATTTCATCCAAAAGCGTCTAGAAAAACCTGTTAGTTAGTTATAAATAATGATATCGTAATAAAGTTCATAACAAGTTGCTAATATAATCAAATAAATTATATTTGGTGCCACTTTTGAATTCAAAATTGGGGAAGTCGAATTTATAGCCTCTAAACTTACGTTATCGAAATGTATAATGAATTTCGTCCAAAAGCGCCTATAAAAACCTTTTAATTGGCTATATACAATGAGAACATAATAATGTTGATATAAAGTTGCTAATTTAATCAAATGAATTATATTTGGTGACACTTCTCAATTCGAATTGGGCAAGACGAACTTTATTGCATCGAAACTTATGTTATTTTTAAAGAGAAATATAGAATGAATTTCAACCAAAAGCGTCTGGAAAAACCAGTTAGTTAGTTATAAATATTGACAACGTAATAAAGTTGATAAAAAGTTGCTAATATAATCAAATAAATTATATTTGGTGCCACTTTTGAATTCAAAATTAGGGAAGTCGAATTTATAGCCTCTAAACTTACGTTATCGAAATGTATAATGAATTTCATCCAAAAGCGTCTATAAAAACCTTTTAATTGGCTATATAGAATGAGAACGTAATAATGTTGATATATAGTTGCTAATTTAATCAAATGAATTAAATTTGGTTACACTTCTCAATTCAAATTGGGCAAGTCGAACTTTAATGCATCTAAACTTACGTTATTTTTAAAGAGAAGTATAGAATGAATTTCATCCAAAAGCGTCTAGAAAAACCTGTTAGTTAGTTATAAATAATGATATCGTAATAAAGTTCATAACAAGTTGCTAATATAATCAAATAAATTATATTTGGTGCCACTTTTGAATTCAAAATTGGGGAAGTCGAATTTATAGCCTCTAAACTTACGTTATCGAAATGTATAATGAATTTCGTCCAAAAGCGCGTATAAAAACCTTTTAATTGGCTATATAGAATGAGAACATAATAATGTTGATATAAAGTTGCTAATTTAATCAAATGAATTATATTTGGTGACACTTCTCAATTCGAATTGGGCAAGACGAACTTTATTGCATCGAAACTTATGTTATTTTTAAAGAGAAATATAGAATGAATTTCAACCAAAAGCGTCTGGAAAAACCAGTTAGTTAGTTATAAATATTGACAACGTAATAAAGTTGATAAAAAGTTGCTAATATAATCAAATAAATTATATTTGGTGCCACTTTTGAATTCAAAATTAGGGAAGTCGAATTTATAGCCTCCTCCAAAAGCGTCTATAAAAACCTTTTAATTGGCTATATAGAATGAGAACGTAATAATGTTGATATATAGTTGCTAATTTAATCAAATGATTTAAATTTGGTTACACTTCTCAATTCAAATTGGGCAAGTCGAACTTTAATGCATCTAAACTTACGTTATTTTTAAAGAGAAGTATAGAATGAATTTCATCCAAAAGCGTCTAGAAAAACCTGTTAGTAGTTATAAATAATGATATCATAATAAAGTTCATAACAAGTTGCTAATATAATCAAATAAATTATATTTGGTGCCACTTTTGAATTCAAAATTGGGGAAGTCGAATTTATAGCCTCTAAACTTACGTTATCGAAATGTATAATGAATTTCGTCCAAAAGCGCGTATAAAAACCTTTTAATTGGCTATATAGAATGAGAACATAATAATGTTGATATAAAGTTTCTAATTTAATCAAAAGAATTATATTTGGTGACACTTCTCAATTCAAATTGGGCAAGTCGAACTTTATTGCATCCAAACTTATGTTATTTTCAAAGAAAATATAGAATGAATTTCATCCAAAAGCGTCTAGAAAAACCTGTTAGTAGTTATAAATAATGATATCATAATAAAGTTCATAACAAGTTGCTAATATAATCAAATAAATTATATTTGGTGCCACTTTTGAATTCAAAATTGGGGAAGTTGAATTTATAGCCTCTAAACTTACGTTATCGAAATGTATAATGAATTTCGTCCAAAAGCGCCTATAAAAACCTTTTAATTGGCTATATAGAATGAGAACATAATAATGTTGATATAAAGTTGCTAATTTAATCAAATGAATTATATTTGGTGACACTTCTCAATTCGAATTGGGCAAGACGAACTTTATTGCATCGCAACTTATGTTATTTTTAAAGAGAAATATAGAATGAATTTCAACCAAAAGCGTCTGGAAAAACCAGTTAGTTAGTTATAAATATTGACAATGTAATAAAGTTGATAAAAAGTTGCTAATATAACCAAATAAATTATATTTGGTGCCACTTTTGAATTCAAAATTGGGGAAGTCGAATTTATAGCCTCTAAACTTACGTTATCGAAATGTATAATGAATTTCGTCCAAAAGCGTCTATAAAAACCTTTTAATTGGCTATATAGAATGAGAACGTAATAATGTTGATATATAGTTGCTAATTTAATCAAATGAATTAAATTTGGTGACACTTCTCAATTCAAATTGGGCAAGTCGAACTTTAATGCATCTAAACTTACGTTATTTTTAAAGAGAAGTATAGAATGAATTTCATCCAAAAGCGTCTACAAAAACCTGTTAGTTAGTTATAAATAATGATATCGTAATAAAGTTCATAACAAGTTGCTAATATAATCAAATAAATTATATTTGGTGCCACTTTTGAATTCAAAATTGGGGAAGTCGAATTTATAGCCTCTAAACTTACGTTATCGAAATGTATAATGAATTTCGTCCAAAAGCGCGTATAAAAACCTTTTAATTGGCTATATAGAATGAGAACATAATAATGTTGATATAAAGTTGCTAATTTAATCAAATGAATTATATTTGGTGACACTTCTCAATTCGAATTGGGCAAGACGAACTTTATTGCATCGAAACTTATGTTATTTTTAAAGAGAAATATAGAATGAATTTCAACCAAAAGCGTCTGGAAAAACCAGTTAGTTAGTTATAAATATTGACAACGTAATAAAGTTGATAAAAAGTTGCTAATATAATCAAATAAATTATATTTGGTGCCACTTTTGAATTCAAAATTAGGGAAGTCGAATTTATAGCCTCTAAACTTACGTTATCGAAATGTATAATGAATTTCATCCAAAAGCGTCTATAAAAACCTTTTAATTGGCTATATAGAATGAGAACGTAATAATGTTGATATATAGTTGCTAATTTAATCAAATGATTTAAATTTGGTTACACTTCTCAATTCAAATTGGGCAAGTCGAACTTTAATGCATCTAAACTTACGTTATTTTTAAAGAGAAGTATAGAATGAATTTCATCCAAAAGCGTCTAGAAAAACCTGTTAGTTAGTTATAAATAATGATATCGTAATAAAGTTCATAACAAGTTGCTAATATAATCAAATAAATTATATTTGGTGCCACTTTTGAATTCAAAATTGGGGAAGTCGAATTTATAGCCTCTAAACTTACGTTATCGAAATGTATAATGAATTTCGTCCAAAAGCGCCTATAAAAACCTTTTAATTGGCTATATACAATGAGAACATAATAATGTTGATATAAAGTTGCTAATTTAATCAAATGAATTATATTTGGTGACACTTCTCAATTCGAATTGGGCAAGACGAACTTTATTGCATCGAAACTTATGTTATTTTTAAAGAGAAATATAGAATGAATTTCAACCAAAAGCGTCTGGAAAAACCAGTTAGTTAGTTATAAATATTGACAATGTAATAAAGTTGATAAAAAGTTGCTAATATAACCAAATAAATTATATTTGGTGCCACTTTTGAATTCAAAATTGGGGAAGTCGAATTTATAGCCTCTAAACTTACGTTATCGAAATGTATAATGAATTTCGTCCAAAAGCGTCTATAAAAACCTTTTAATTGGCTATATAGAATGAGAACGTAATAATGTTGATATATAGTTGCTAATTTAATCAAATGAATTAAATTTGGTGACACTTCTCAATTCAAATTGGGCAAGTCGAACTTTAATGCATCTAAACTTACGTTATTTTTAAAGAGAAGTATAGAATGAATTTCATCCAAAAGCGTCTACAAAAACCTGTTAGTTAGTTATAAATAATGATATCGTAATAAAGTTCATAACAAGTTGCTAATATAATCAAATAAATTATATTTGGTGCCACTTTTGAATTCAAAATTGGGGAAGTCGAATTTATAGCCTCTAAACTTACGTTATCGAAATGTATAATGAATTTCGTCCAAAAGCGCCTATAAAAACCTTTTAATTGGCTATATAGAATGAGAACATAATAATGTTGATATAAAGTTGCTAATTTAATCAAATGAATTATATTTGGTGACACTTCTCAATTCGAATTGGGCAAGACGAACTTTATTGCATCGCAACTTATGTTATTTTTAAAGAGAAATATAGAATGAATTTCAACCAAAAGCGTCTGGAAAAACCAGTTAGTTAGTTATAAATATTGACAATGTAATAAAGTTGATAAAAAGTTGCTAATATAACCAAATAAATTATATTTGGTGCCACTTTTGAATTCAAAATTGGGGAAGTCGAATTTATAGCCTCTAAACTTACGTTATCGAAATGTATAATGAATTTCGTCCAAAAGCGTCTATAAAAACCTTTTAATTGGCTATATAGAATGAGAACGTAATAATGTTGATATATAGTTGCTAATTTAATCAAATGAATTAAATTTGGTGACACTTCTCAATTCAAATTGGGCAAGTCGAACTTTAATGCATCTAAACTTACGTTATTTTTAAAGAGAAGTATAGAATGAATTTCATCCAAAAGCGTCTACAAAAACCTGTTAGTTAGTTATAAATAATGATATCGTAATAAAGTTCATAACAAGTTGCTAATATAATCAAATAAATTATATTTGGTGCCACTTTTGAATTCAAAATTGGGGAAGTCGAATTTATAGCCTCTAAACTTACGTTATCGAAATGTATAATGAATTTCGTCCAAAAACGCGTATAAAAACCTTTTAATTGGCTATATAGAATGAGAACATAATAATGTTGATATAAAGTTGCTAATTTAATCAAATGAATTATATTTGGTGACACTTCTCAATTCGAATTGGGCAAGACGAACTTTATTGCATCGAAACTTATGTAATTTTTAAAGAGAAATATAGAATGAATTTCAACCAAAAGCGTCTGGAAAAACCAGTTAGTTAGTTATAAATATTGACAACGTAATAAAGTTGATAAAAAGTTGCTAATATAATCAAATAAATTATATTTGGTGCCACTTTTGAATTCAAAATTAGGGAAGTCGAATTTATAGCCTCTAAACTTACGTTATCGAAATGTATAATGAATTTCATCCAAAAGCGTCTATAAAAACCTTTTAATTGGCTATATAGAATGAGAACGTAATAATGTTGATATATAGTTGCTAATTTAATCAAATGATTTAAATTTGGTTACACTTCTCAATTCAAATTGGGCAAGTCGAACTTTAATGCATCTAAACTTACGTTATTTTTAAAGAGAAGTATAGAATGAATTTCATCCAAAAGCGTCTAGAAAAACCTGTTAGTTAGTTATAAATAATGATATCGTAATAAAGTTCATAACAAGTTGCTAATATAATCAAATAAATTATATTTGGTGCCACTTTTGAATTCAAAATTGGGGAAGTCGAATTTATAGCCTCTAAACTTACGTTATCGAAATGTATAATGAATTTCGTCCAAAAGCGCCTATAAAAACCTTTTAATTGGCTATATACAATGAGAACATAATAATGTTGATATAAAGTTGCTAATTTAATCAAATGAATTATATTTGGTGATACTTCTCAATTCGAATTGGGCAAGACGAACTTTATTGCATCGAAACTTATGTTATTTTTAAAGAGAAATATAGAATGAATTTCAACCAAAAGCGTCTGGAAAAACCAGTTAGTTAGTTATAAATATTGACAACGTAATAAAGTTGATAAAAAGTTGCTAATATAATCAAATAAATTATATTTGGTGCCACTTTTGAATTCAAAATTAGGGAAGTCGAATTTATAGCCTCTAAACTTACGTTATCGAAATGTATAATGAATTTCATCCAAAAGCGTCTATAAAAACCTTTTAATTGGCTATATAGAATGAGAACGTAATAATGTTGATATATAGTTGCTAGTTTAATCAAATGAATTAAATTTGGTTACACTTCTCAATTCAAATTGGGCAAGTCCAACTTTAATGCATCTAAACTTACGTTATTTTTAAAGAGAAGTATAGAATGAATTTCATCCAAAAGCGTCTAGAAAAACCTGTTAGTTAGTTATAAATAATGATATCGTAATAAAGTTCATAACAAGTTGCTAATATAATCAAATAAATTATATTTGGTGCCACTTTTGAATTCAAAATTGGGGAAGTCGAATTTATAGCCTCTAAACTTACGTTATCGAAATGTATAATGAATTTCGTCCAAAAGCGTCTATAAAAACCTTTTAATTGGCTATATAGAATGAGAACGTAATAATGTTGATATATAGTTGCTAATTTAATCAAATGAATTAAATTTGGTGACACTTCTCAATTCAAATTGGGCAAGTCGAACTTTAATGCATCTAAACTTACGTTATTTTTAAAGAGAAGTATAGAATGAATTTCATCCAAAAGCGTCTACAAAAACCTGTTAGTTAGTTATAAATAATGATATCGTAATAAAGTTCATAACAAGTTGCTAATATAATCAAATAAATTATATTTGGTGCCACTTTTGAATTCAAAATTGGGGAAGTCGAATTTATAGCCTCTAAACTTACGTTATCGAAATGTATAATGAATTTCGTCCAAAAGCGCCTATAAAAACCTTTTAATTGGCTATATAGAATGAGAACATAATAATGTTGATATAAAGTTGCTAATTTAATCAAATGAATTATATTTGGTGACACTTCTCAATTCGAATTGGGCAAGACGAACTTTATTGCATCGCAACTTATGTTATTTTTAAAGAGAAATATAGAATGAATTTCAACCAAAAGCGTCTGGAAAAACCAGTTAGTTAGTTATAAATATTGACAATGTAATAAAGTTGATAAAAAGTTGCTAATATAACCAAATAAATTATATTTGGTGCCACTTTTGAATTCAAAATTGGGGAAGTCGAATTTATAGCCTCTAAACTTACGTTATCGAAATGTATAATGAATTTCGTCCAAAAGCGTCTATAAAAACCTTTTAATTGGCTATAATGAATGAGAACGTAATAATGTTGATATATAGTTGCTAATTTAATCAAATGAATTAAATTTGGTGACACTTCTCAATTCAAATTGGGCAAGTCGAACTTTAATGCATCTAAACTTACGTTATTTTTAAAGAGAAGTATAGAATGAATTTCATCCAAAAGCGTCTACAAAAACCTGTTAGTTAGTTATAAATAATGATATCGTAATAAAGTTCATAACAAGTTGCTAATATAATCAAATAAATTATATTTGGTGCCACTTTTGAATTCAAAATTGGGGAAGTCGAATTTATAGCCTCTAAACTTACGTTATCGAAATGTATAATGAATTTCGTCCAAAAGCGCGTATAAAAACCTTTTAATTGGCTATATAGAATGAGAACATAATAATGTTGATATAAAGTTGCTAATTTAATCAAATGAATTATATTTGGTGACACTTCTCAATTCGAATTGGGCAAGACGAACTTTATTGCATCGAAACTTATGTTATTTTTAAAGAGAAATATAGAATGAATTTCAACCAAAAGCGTCTGGAAAAACCAGTTAGTTAGTTATAAATATTGACAACGTAATAAAGTTGATAAAAAGTTGCTAATATAATCAAATAAATTATATTTGGTGCCACTTTTGAATTCAAAATTAGGGAAGTCGAATTTATAGCCTCTAAACTTACGTTATCGAAATGTATAATGAATTTCATCCAAAAGCGTCTATAAAAACCTTTTAATTGGCTATATAGAATGAGAACGTAATAATGTTGATATATAGTTGCTAATTTAATCAAATGATTTAAATTTGGTTACACTTCTCAATTCAAATTGGGCAAGTCGAACTTTAATGCATCTAAACTTACGTTATTTTTAAAGAGAAGTATAGAATGAATTTCATCCAAAAGCGTCTAGAAAAACCTGTTAGTTAGTTATAAATAATGATATCATAATAAAGTTCATAACAAGTTGCTAATATAATCAAATAAATTATATTTGGTGCCACTTTTGAATTCAAAATTGGGGAAGTCGAATTTATAGCCTCTAAACTTACGTTATCGAAATGTATAATGAATTTCGTCCAAAAGCGCCTATAAAAACCTTTTAATTGGCTATATACAATGAGAACATAATAATGTTGATATAAAGTTGCTAATTTAATCAAATGAATTATATTTGGTGACACTTCTCAATTCGAATTGGGCAAGACGAACTTTATTGCATCGAAACTTATGTTATTTTTAAAGAGAAATATAGAATGAATTTCAACCAAAAGCGTCTGGAAAAACCAGTTAGTTAGTTATAAATATTGACAACGTAATAAAGTTGATAAAAAGTTGCTAATATAATCAAATAAATTATATTTGGTGCCACTTTTGAATTCAAAATTAGGGAAGTCGAATTTATAGCCTCTAAACTTACGTTATCGAAATGTATAATGAATTTCATCCAAAAGCGTCTATAAAAACCTTTTAATTGGCTATATAGAATGAGAACGTAATAATGTTGATATATAGTTGCTAGTTTAATCAAATGAATTAAATTTGGTTACACTTCTCAATTCAAATTGGGCAAGTCCAACTTTAATGCATCTAAACTTACGTTATTTTTAAAGAGAAGTATAGAATGAATTTCATCCAAAAGCGTCTAGAAAAACCTGTTAGTTAGTTATAAATAATGATATCGTAATAAAGTTCATAACAAGTTGCTAATATAATCAAATAAATTATATTTGGTGCCACTTTTGAATTCAAAATTGGGGAAGTCGAATTTATAGCCTCTAAACTTACGTTATCGAAATGTATAATGAATTTCGTCCAAAAGCGTCTATAAAAACCTTTTAATTGGCTATATAGAATGAGAACGTAATAATGTTGATATATAGTTGCTAATTTAATCAAATGAATTAAATTTGGTGACACTTCTCAATTCAAATTGGGCAAGTCGAACTTTAATGCATCTAAACTTACGTTATTTTTAAAGAGAAGTATAGAATGAATTTCATCCAAAAGCGTCTACAAAAACCTGTTAGTTAGTTATAAATAATGATATCGTAATAAAGTTCATAACAAGTTGCTAATATAATCAAATAAATTATATTTGGTGCCACTTTTGAATTCAAAATTGGGGAAGTCGAATTTATAGCCTCTAAACTTACGTTATCGAAATGTATAATGAATTTCGTCCAAAAGCGCCTATAAAAACCTTTTAATTGGCTATATAGAATGAGAACATAATAATGTTGATATAAAGTTGCTAATTTAATCAAATGAATTATATTTGGTGACACTTCTCAATTCGAATTGGGCAAGACGAACTTTATTGCATCGCAACTTATGTTATTTTTAAAGAGAAATATAGAATGAATTTCAACCAAAAGCGTCTGGAAAAACCAGTTAGTTAGTTATAAATATTGACAATGTAATAAAGTTGATAAAAAGTTGCTAATATAACCAAATAAATTATATTTGGTGCCACTTTTGAATTCAAAATTGGGGAAGTCGAATTTATAGCCTCTAAACTTACGTTATCGAAATGTATAATGAATTTCGTCCAAAAGCGTCTATAAAAACCTTTTAATTGGCTATAATGAATGAGAACGTAATAATGTTGATATATAGTTGCTAATTTAATCAAATGAATTAAATTTGGTGACACTTCTCAATTCAAATTGGGCAAGTCGAACTTTAATGCATCTAAACTTACGTTATTTTTAAAGAGAAGTATAGAATGAATTTCATCCAAAAGCGTCTACAAAAACCTGTTAGTTAGTTATAAATAATGATATCGTAATAAAGTTCATAACAAGTTGCTAATATAATCAAATAAATTATATTTGGTGCCACTTTTGAATTCAAAATTGGGGAAGTCGAATTTATAGCCTCTAAACTTACGTTATCGAAATGTATAATGAATTTCGTCCAAAAGCGCGTATAAAAACCTTTTAATTGGCTATATAGAATGAGAACATAATAATGTTGATATAAAGTTGCTAATTTAATCAAATGAATTATATTTGGTGACACTTCTCAATTCGAATTGGGCAAGACGAACTTTATTGCATCGAAACTTATGTTATTTTTAAAGAGAAATATAGAATGAATTTCAACCAAAAGCGTCTGGAAAAACCAGTTAGTTAGTTATAAATATTGACAACGTAATAAAGTTGATAAAAAGTTGCTAATATAATCAAATAAATTATATTTGGTGCCACTTTTGAATTCAAAATTAGGGAAGTCGAATTTATAGCCTCTAAACTTACGTTATCGAAATGTATAATGAATTTCATCCAAAAGCGTCTATAAAAACCTTTTAATTGGCTATATAGAATGAGAACGTAATAATGTTGATATATAGTTGCTAATTTAATCAAATGATTTAAATTTGGTTACACTTCTCAATTCAAATTGGGCAAGTCGAACTTTAATGCATCTAAACTTACGTTATTTTTAAAGAGAAGTATAGAATGAATTTCATCCAAAAGCGTCTAGAAAAACCTGTTAGTTAGTTATAAATAATGATATCATAATAAAGTTCATAACAAGTTGCTAATATAATCAAATAAATTATATTTGGTGCCACTTTTGAATTCAAAATTGGGGAAGTCGAATTTATAGCCTCTAAACTTACGTTATCGAAATGTATAATGAATTTCGTCCAAAAGCGCCTATAAAAACCTTTTAATTGGCTATATACAATGAGAACATAATAATGTTGATATAAAGTTGCTAATTTAATCAAATGAATTATATTTGGTGACACTTCTCAATTCGAATTGGGCAAGACGAACTTTATTGCATCGAAACTTATGTTATTTTTAAAGAGAAATATAGAATGAATTTCAACCAAAAGCGTCTGGAAAAACCAGTTAGTTAGTTATAAATATTGACAATGTAATAAAGTTGATAAAAAGTTGCTAATATAACCAAATAAATTATATTTGGTGCCACTTTTGAATTCAAAATTGGGGAAGTCGAATTTATAGCCTCTAAACTTACGTTATCGAAATGTATAATGAATTTCGTCCAAAAGCGTCTATAAAAACCTTTTAATTGGCTATATAGAATGAGAACGTAATAATGTTGATATATAGTTGCTAATTTAATCAAATGAATTAAATTTGGTGACACTTCTCAATTCAAATTGGGCAAGTCGAACTTTAATGCATCTAAACTTACGTTATTTTTAAAGAGAAGTATAGAATGAATTTCATCCAAAAGCGTCTAGAAAAACCTGTTAGTTAGTTATAAATAATGATATCGTAATAAAGTTCATAACAAGTTGCTAATATAATCAAATAAATTATATTTGGTGCCACTTTTGAATTCAAAATTGGGGAAGTCGAATTTATAGCCTCTAAACTTACGTTATCGAAATGTATAATGAATTTCGTCCAAAAGCGCCTATAAAAACCTTTTAATTGGCTATATAGAATGAAAACATAATAATGTTGATATAAAGTTGCTAATTTAATCAAATGAATTATATTTGGTGACACTTCTCAATTCGAATTGGGCAAGACGAACTTTATTGCATCGAAACTTATGTTATTTTTAAAGAGAAATATAGAATGAATTTCAACCAAAAGCGTCTGGAAAAACCAGTTAGTTAGTTATAAATATTGACAACGTAATAAAGTTGATAAAAAGTTGCTAATATAATCAAATAAATTATATTTGGTGCCACTTTTGAATTCAAAATTGGGGAAGTCGAATTTATAGCCTCTAAACTTACGTTATCGAAATGTATAATGAATTTCATCCAAAAGCGTCTATAAAAACCTTTTAATTGGCTATGTAGAATGAGAACGTAATAATGTTGATATATAGTTGCTAATTTAATCAAATGAATTAAATTTGGTTACACTTCTCAATTCAAATTGGGCAAGTTGAACTTTAATGCATCTAAACTTACGTTATTTTTAAAGAGAAGTATAGAATGAATTTCATCCAAAAGCGTCTACAAAAACCTGTTAGTTAGTTATAAATAATGATATCGAAATAAAGTTCATAACAAGTTGCTAATATAATCAAATAAATTATATTTGGTGCCACTTTTGAATTCAAAATTGGGGAAGTCGAATTTATAGCCTCTAAACTTACGTTATCGAAATGTATAATGAATTTCGTCCAAAAGCGTCTATAAAAACCTTTTAATTGGCTATATAGAATGAGAATGTAATAATGTTGATATAAAGTTGCTAATTTAACGAAATGAATTATATTTGGTGACACTTCTCAATTCAAATTGGGCAAGTCAAACTTTATTGCATCTAAACTTACGTTATTTTTAAAGAGAAGTATAGAATGAATTTCATCCAAAAGCGTCTAGAAAAACCTGTTAGTTAGTTATAAATAATGATAACGTAATAAAGTTGATAACAAGTTGCTAATATAATCAAATAAATTATATTTGGTGCCACTTTTGAATTCAAAATATGGGAAGTCGAATTCATAGCCTCTAAACTTACGTTATCGAAATGTATAATGAATTCCGTCCAAAAGCGTCTATAAAACCTTTTAATTGGCTATATAGAATGAGAACATAATAATGTTGATATAAAGTTGCTAATTTAATCAAATGAATTATATTTGGTGACACTTCTCAATTCAAATTGGGCAAGTCGAACTTTATTGCATCCAAACTTATGTTATTTTCAAAGAAAATATAGAATGAATTTCATCCAAAAGCGTCTAGAAAAACCTGTTACTTAGTTAGCTATGAAGAATGAAAACGTAATAATTTTGATAAAAAGATGCTAATATAATCAAATAAATTATATTTGGTGCCACTTTTGAATTCAAAATTGGGGAAGTCGAATTTATAGCCTCTAAACTTACGTTATCGAAATGTATAATGAATTTCGTCCAAAAGCGTCTATAAAAACCTTTTAATTGACTATATAGAATGAGAACGTAATAATGTTGATATAAAGTTGCTAATTTAATCAAATGAATTATATTTGGTGACACTTCTCAATTCAAATTGGGCAAGTCGAACTTTATTGCATTTAACTTATGTTATTTTTAAAGAGAAATATAGAATGAAATTGATCCAAAAGCGTCTAGAAAAACCTGTTAGTTAGTTATAAATAATGACAACGTAATAAAGTTGATAAAAAGTTGCTAATATAATCAAATAAATTATATTTGGTGCCACTTTTGAATTCAAAATTGGGGAAGTCGAATTTATAGCCTTTAAACTTACTTTATCGAAATGTATAATGAATTTCGTCCAAAAGCGTCTATAAAAACCTTTTAATTGGCAATATAGAATGAGAACGTAATAATGTTGATATATAGTTGCTAATTTAATCAAATGAATTAAATTTGGTTACACTTCTCAATTCAAATTGGGCAAGTCGAACTTTAATGCATCTAAACTTACGTTATTTTTAAAGAGAAGTATAGAATGAATTTCATCCAAAAGCGTCTAGAAAAACCTGTTAGTTAGTTATAAATAATGATATCGTAATAAAGTTCATAACAAGTTGCTAATATAATCAAATAAATTATATTTGGTGCCACTTTTGAATTCAAAATTGGGGAAGTCGAATTTATAGCCTCTAAACTTACGTTATCGAAATGTATAATGAATTTCGTCCAAAAGCGCCTATAAAAACCTTTTAATTGGCTATATAGAATGAGAACATAATAATGTTGATATAAAGTTGCTAATTTAATCAAATGAATTATATTTGGTGACACTTCTCAATTCGAATTGGGCAAGACGAACTTTATTGTATCGAAACTTATGTTATTTTTAAAGAGAAATATAGAATGAATTTCAACCAAAAGCGTCTGGAAAAACCAGTTAGTTAGTTATAAATATTGACAACGTAATAAAGTTGATAAAAAGTTGCTAATATAACCAAATAAATTATATTTGGTGCCACTTTTGAATTCAAAATTGGGGAAGTCGAATTTATAGCCTCTAAACTTACGTTATCGAAATGTATAATGAATTTCGTACAAAAGCGTCTATAAAAACCTTTTAATTGGCTATATAGAATGAGAATGTAATAATGTTGATATATAGTTGCTAATTTAATCAAATGAATTAAATTTGGTGACACTTCTCAATTCAAATTGGGCAAGTCGAACTTTAGTGCATCTAAACTTACGTTATTTTTAAAGAGAAGTATAGAATGAATTTCATCCAAAAGCGTCTACAAAAACCTGTTAGTTAGTTATAAATAATGATATCGAAATAAAGTTCATAACAAGTTTCTAATATAATCAAATAAATTATATTTGGTGCCACTTTTGAATTCAAAATTGGGGAAGTCGAATTTATAGCCTCTAAACTTACGTTATCGAAATGTATAATGAATTTCGTCCAAAAGCGCCTATAAAAACCTTTTAATTGGCTATATAGAATGAGAACATAATAATGTTGATATAAAGTTGCTAATTTAATGAAATGAATTATATTTGGTGACACTTCTCAATTCAAATTGGGCAAGTCAAACTTTATTGCATCTAAACTTACGTTATTTTTAAAGAGAAGTATAGAATGAATTTCATCCAAAAGCGTCTAGAAAAACCTGTTCGTTAGTTATAAATAATGATAACATAATAAAGTTGATAACAAGTTGCTAATATAATCAAATAAATTATATTTGGTGCCACTTTTGAATTCAAAATATGGGAAGTCGAATTCATAGCCTCTAAACTTACGTTATCGAAATGTATAATGAATTCCGTCCAAAAGCGTCTATAAAACCTTTTAATTGGCTATATAGAATGAGAACATAATAATGTTGATATAAAGTTGCTAATTTAATCAAATGAATTATATTTGGTGACACTTCTCAATTCAAATTGGGCAAGTCGAACTTTATTGCATCCAAACTTATGTTATTTTCAAAGAAAATATAGAATGAATTTCATCCAAAAGCGTCTAGAAAAACCTGTTACTTAGTTAGCTATGAAGAATGAAAACGTAATAATTTTGATAAAAAGATGCTAATATAATCAAATAAATTATATTTGGTGCCACTTTTGAATTCAAAATTGGGGAAGTCGAATTTATAGCCTCTAAACTTACGTTATCGAAATGTATAATGAATTTCGTCCAAAAGCGTCTATAAAAACCTTTTAATTGACTATATAGAATGAGAACGTAATAATGTTGATATAAAGTTGCTAATTTAATCAAATGAATTATATTTGGTGACACTTCTCAATTCAAATTGGGCAAGTCGAACTTTATTGCATTTAACTTATGTTATTTTTAAAGAGAAATATAGAATGAAATTGATCCAAAAGCGTCTAGAAAAACCTGTTAGTTAGTTATAAATAATGACAACGTAATAAAGTTGATAAAAAGTTGCTAATATAATCAAATAAATTATATTTTGTGCCACTTTTGAATTCAAAATTGGGGAAGTCGAATTTATAGCCTTTAAACTTACTTTATCGAAATGTATAATGAATTTCGTCCAAAAGCGTCTATAAAAACCTTTTAATTGGCAATATAGAATGAGAACGTAATAATGTTGATATATAGTTGCTAATTTAATCAAATGAATTAAATTTGGTTACACTTCTCAATTCAAATTGGGCAAGTCGAACTTTAATGCATCTAAACTTACGTTATTTTTAAAGAGAAGTATAGAATGAATTTCATCCAAAAGCGTCTAGAAAAACCTGTTAGTTAGTTATAAATAATGATATCGTAATAAAGTTCATAACAAGTTGCTAATATAATCAAATAAATTATATTTGGTGCCACTTTTGAATTCAAAATTGGGGAAGTCGAATTTATAGCCTCTAAACTTACGTTATCGAAATGTATAATGAATTTCGTCCAAAAGCGCCTATAAAAACCTTTTAATTGGCTATATAGAATGAGAACATAATAATGTTGATATAAAGTTGCTAATTTAATCAAATGAATTATATTTGGTGACACTTCTCAATTCGAATTGGGCAAGACGAACTTTATTGTATCGAAACTTATGTTATTTTTAAAGAGAAATATAGAATGAATTTCAACCAAAAGCGTCTGGAAAAACCAGTTAGTTAGTTATAAATATTGACAACGTAATAAAGTTGATAAAAAGTTGCTAATATAACCAAATAAATTATATTTGGTGCCACTTTTGAATTCAAAATTGGGGAAGTCGAATTTATAGCCTCTAAACTTACGTTATCGAAATGTATAATGAATTTCGTACAAAAGCGTCTATAAAAACCTTTTAATTGGCTATATAGAATGAGAATGTAATAATGTTGATATATAGTTGCTAATTTAATCAAATGAATTAAATTTGGTGACACTTCTCAATTCAAATTGGGCAAGTCGAACTTTAGTGCATCTAAACTTACGTTATTTTTAAAGAGAAGTATAGAATGAATTTCATCCAAAAGCGTCTACAAAAACCTGTTAGTTAGTTATAAATAATGATATCGAAATAAAGTTCATAACAAGTTTCTAATATAATCAAATAAATTATATTTGGTGCCACTTTTGAATTCAAAATTGGGGAAGTCGAATTTATAGCCTCTAAACTTACGTTATCGAAATGTATAATGAATTTCGTCCAAAAGCGCCTATAAAAACCTTTTAATTGGCTATATAGAATGAGAACATAATAATGTTGATATAAAGTTGCTAATTTAATGAAATGAATTATATTTGGTGACACTTCTCAATTCAAATTGGGCAAGTCAAACTTTATTGCATCTAAACTTACGTTATTTTTAAAGAGAAGTATAGAATGAATTTCATCCAAAAGCGTCTAGAAAAACCTGTTCGTTAGTTATAAATAATGATAACATAATAAAGTTGATAACAAGTTGCTAATATAATCAAATAAATTATATTTGGTGCCACTTTTGAATTCAAAATATGGGAAGTCGAATTCATAGCCTCTAAACTTACGTTATCGAAATGTATAATGAATTCCGTCCAAAAGCGTCTATAAAACCTTTTAATTGGCTATATAGAATGAGAACATAATAATGTTGATATAAAGTTGCTAATTTAATCAAATGAATTATATTTGGTGACACTTCTCAATTCAAATTGGGCAAGTCGAACTTTATTGCATCCAAACTTATGTTATTTTCAAAGAAAATATAGAATGAATTTCATCCAAAAGCGTCTAGAAAAACCTGTTACTTAGTTAGCTATGAAGAATGAAAACGTAATAATTTTGATAAAAAGATGCTAATATAATCAAATAAATTATATTTGGTGCCACTTTTGAATTCAAAATTGGGGAAGTCGAATTTATAGCCTCTAAACTTACGTTATCGAAATGTATAATGAATTTCGTCCAAAAGCGTCTATAAAAACCTTTTAATTGACTATATAGAATGAGAACGTAATAATGTTGATATAAAGTTGCTAATTTAATCAAATGAATTATATTTGGTGACACTTCTCAATTCAAATTGGGCAAGTCGAACTTTATTGCATTTAACTTATGTTATTTTTAAAGAGAAATATAGAATGAAATTGATCCAAAAGCGTCTAGAAAAACCTGTTAGTTAGTTATAAATAATGACAACGTAATAAAGTTGATAAAAAGTTGCTAATATAATCAAATAAATTATATTTTGTGCCACTTTTGAATTCAAAATTGGGGAAGTCGAATTTATAGCCTTTAAACTTACTTTATCGAAATGTATAATGAATTTCGTCCAAAAGCGTCTATAAAAACCTTTTAATTGGCAATATAGAATGAGAACGTAATAATGTTGATATATAGTTGCTAATTTAATCAAATGAATTAAATTTGGTTACACTTCTCAATTCAAATTGGGCAAGTCGAACTTTAATGCATCTAAACTTACGTTATTTTTAAAGAGAAGTATAGAATGAATTTCATCCAAAAGCATCTAGAAAAACCTGTTAGTTAGTTATAAATAATGATATCGTAATAAAGTTCATAACAAGTTGCTAATATAATCAAATAAATTATATTTGGTGCCACTTTTGAATTCAAAATTGGGGAAGTCGAATTTATAGCCTCTAAACTTATGTTATCGAAATGTATAATGAATTTCGTCCAAAAGCGCCTATAAAAACCTTTTAATTGGCTATATAGAATGAGAACATAATAATGTTGATATAAAGTTGCTAATTTAATCAAATGAATTATATTTGGTGACACTTCTCAATTCGAATTGGGCAAGACGAACTTTATTGCATCGAAACTTATGTTATTTTTAAAGAGAAATATAGAATGAATTTCAACCAAAAGCGTCTGGAAAAACCAGTTAGTTAGTTATAAATATTGACAACGTAATAAAGTTGATAAAAAGTTGCTAATATAATCAAATAAATTATATTTGGTGCCACTTTTGAATTCAAAATTGGGGAAGTCGAATTTATAGCCTCTAAACTTACGTTATCGAAATGTATAATGAATTTCATCCAAAAGCGTCTATAAAAACCTTTTAATTGGCTATATAGAATGAGAACGTAATAATGTTGATATATAGTTGCTAATTTAATCAAATGAATTAAATTTGGTTACACTTCTCAATTCAAATTGGGCAAGTTGAACTTTAATGCATCTAAACTTACGTTATTTTTAAAGAGAAGTATAGAATGAATTTCATTCAAAAGCGTCTAGAAAAACCTGTTAGTTAGTTATAAATAATGATATCGTAGTAAAGTTCATAACAAGTTGCTAATATAATCAAATAAATTATATTTGGTGCCACTTTTGAATTCAAAATTGGGGAAGCCGAATTTATAGCCTCTAAACTTATGTTATCGAAATGTATAATGAATTTCGTCCAAAAGCGCCTATAAAAACCTTTTAATTGGCTATATAGAATGAGAACATAATAATGTTGATATAAAGTTGCTAATTTAATCAAATGAATTATATTTGGTGACACTTCTCAATTCGAATTGGGCAAGACGAACTTTATTGCATCGAAACTTATGTTATTTTTAAAGAGAAATATAGAATGAATTTCAACCAAAAGCGTCTGGAAAAACCAGTTAGTTAGTTATAAATATTGACAACGTAATAAAGTTGATAAAAAGTTGCTAATATAATCAAATAAATTATATTTGGTGCCACTTTTGAATTCAAAATTGGGGAAGTCGAATTTATAGCCTCTAAACTTACGTTATCGAAATGTATAATGAATTTCATCCAAAAGCGTCTATAAAAACCTTTTAATTGGCTATATAGAATGAGAACGTAATAATGTTGATATATAGTTGCTAATTTAATGAAATGAATTAAATTTGGTTACACTTCTCAATTCAAATTGGGCAAGTTGAACTTTAATGCATCTAAACTTACGTTATTTTTAAAGAGAAGTATAGAATGAATTTCATTCAAAAGCGTCTAGAAAAACCTGTTAGTTAGTTATAAATAATGATATCGTAGTAAAGTTCATAACAAGTTGCTAATATAATCAAATAAATTATATTTGGTGCCACTTTTGAATTCAAAATTGGGGAAGCCGAATTTATAGCCTCTAAACTTACGTTATCGAAATGTATAATGAATTTCGTCCAAAAGCGCTTATAAAAACCTTTTAATTGGCTATATAGAATGAGAACATAATAATGTTGATATAAAGTTGCTAATTTAATCAAATGAATTATATTTGGTGACACTTCTCAATTCGAATTGGGCAAGACGAACTTTATTGTATCGAAACTTATGTTATTTTTAAAGAGAAATATAGAATGAATTTCAACCAAAAGCGTCTGGAAAAACCAGTTAGTTAGTTATAAATATTGACAACGTAATAAAGTTGATAAAAATTGCTAATATAACCAAATAAATTATATTTGGTGCTACTTTTGAATTCAAAATTGGGGAAGTCGAATTTATAGCCTCTAAACTTACGTTATCGAAATGTATAATGAATTTCGTCCAAAAGCATCTATAAAAACCTTTTAATTGGCTATATAGAAAGAGAACGTAATAATGTTGATATATAGTTGCTAATTTAATCAAATGAATTAAATTTGGTGACACTTCTCAATTCAAATTGGGCAAGTCGAACTTTAGTGCATCTAAACTTACGTTATTTTTAAAGAGAAGTATAGAATGAATTTCATCCAAAAGCGTCTACAAAAACCTGTTAGTTAGTTATAAATAATGATATCGTAATAAAGTTCATAACAAGTTGCTAATATAATCAAATAAATTATATTTGGTGCCACTTTTGAATTCAAAATTGGGGAAGTCGAATTTATAGCCTCTAAACTTATGTTATCGAAATGTATAATGAATTTCGTCCAAAAGCGCCTATAAAAACCTTTTAATTGGCTATATAGAATGAGAACATAATAATGTTGATATAAAGTTGCTAATTTAATCAAATGAATTATATTTGGTGACACTTCTCAATTCGAATTGGGCAAGACGAACTTTATTGCATCGAAACTTATGTTATTTTTAAAGAGAAATATAGAATGAATTTCAACCAAAAGCGTCTGGAAAAACCAGTTAGTTAGTTATAAATATTGACAACGTAATAAAGTTGATAAAAAGTTGCTAATATAATCAAATAAATTATATTTGGTGCCACTTTTGAATTCAAAATTGGGGAAGTCGAATTTATAGCCTCTAAACTTACGTTATCGAAATGTATAATAAATTTCATCCAAAAGCGTCTATAAAAACCTTTTAATTGGCTATATAGAATGAGAACGTAATAATGTTGATATATAGTTGCTAATTTAATCAAATGAATTAAATTTGGTTACACTTCTCAATTCAAATTGGGCAAGTTGAACTTTAATGCATCTAAACTTACGTTATTTTTAAAGAGAAGTATAGAATGAATTTCATTCAAAAGCGTCTAGAAAAACCTGTTAGTTAGTTATAAATAATGATATCGTAGTAAAGTTCATAACAAGTTGCTAATATAATCAAATAAATTATATTTGGTGCCACTTTTGAATTCAAAATTGGGGAAGCCGAATTTATAGCCTCTAAACTTACGTTATCGAAATGTATAATGAATTTCGTCCAAAAGCGCCTACAAAAACCTTTTAATTGGCTATATAGAATGAGAACATAATAATGTTGATATAAAGTTGCTAATTTAATCAAATGAATTATATTTGGTGACACTTCTCAATTCGAATTGGGCAAGACAAACTTTATTGTATCGAAACTTAAGTTATTTTTAAAGAGAAATATAGAATGAATTTCAACCAAAAGCGTCTGGAAAAACCAGTTAGTTAGTTATAAATATTGACAACGTAATAAAGTTGATAAAAATTGCTAATATAACCAAATAATTATATTTGGTGCTACTTTTGAATTCAAAATTGGGGAAGTCGAATTTATAGCCTCTAAACTTACGTTATCGAAATGTATAATGAATTTCGTCCAAAAGCGTCTATAAAAACCTTTTAATTGGCTATATAGAAAGAGAACGTAATAATGTTGATATATAGTTGGTAATTTAATCAAATGAATTAAATTTGGTGACACTTCTCAATTCAAATTGGGCAAGTCGAACTTTAGTGCATCTAAACTTACGTTATTTTTAAAGAGAAGTATAGAATTAATTTCATCCAAAAGCGTCTACAAAAACCTGTTAGTTAGTTATAAATAATGATATCGTAATAAAGTTCATAACAAGTTGCTAATATAATCAAATAAATTATATTTGGTGCCACTTTTGAATTCAAAATTGGGGAAGTCGAATTTATAGCCTCTAAACTTATGTTATCGAAATGTATAATGAATTTCGTCCAAAAGCGCCTATAAAAACCTTTTAATTGGCTATATAGAATGAGAACATAATAATGTTGATATAAAGTTGCTAATTTAATCAAATGAATTATATTTGGTGACACTTCTCAATTCAAATTGGGCAAGTCAAACTTTATTGCATCTAAACTTACGTTATTTTTAAAGAGAAGTATAGAATGAATTTCATCCAAAAGCGTCTAGAAAAACCTGTTCGTTAGTTATAAATAATGATAACGTAATAAAGTTGATAACAAGTTGCTAATATAATCAAATAAATTATATTTGGTGCCACTTTTGAATTCAAAATATGGGAAGTCGAATTCATAGCCTCTAAACTTACGTTATCGAAATGTATAATGAATTTCGTCCAAAAGCGTCTATAAAACCCTTTAATTGGCTATATAGAATGAGAACATAATAATGTTGATATAAAGTTGCTAATTTAATCAAATGAATTATATTTGGTGACACTTCTCAATTCAAATTGGGCAAGTCGAACTTTATTGCATCCAAACTTATGTTATTTTCAAAGAAAATATAGAATGAATTTCATCCAAAAGCGTCTAGAAAAACCTGTTACTTAGTTAGCTATGAATAATGAAAACGTAATAATTTTGATAAAAAGATGCTAATATAATCAAATAAATTATATTTGGTGCCACTTTTGAATTCAAAATTGGGGAAGTCGAATTTATAGCCTCTAAACTTACGTTATCGAAATGTATAATGAATTTCGTCCAAAAGCGTCTATAAAAACCTTTTAATTGACTATATAGAATGAGAACGTAATAATGTTGATATAAAGTTGCTAATTTAATCAAATGAATTATATTTGGTGACACTTCTCAATTCAAATTGGGCAAGTCGAACTTTATTGCATTTAACTTATGTTATTTTTAAAAAGAAATATAGAATGAAATTGATCCAAAAGCGTCTAGAAAAACCTGTTAGTTAGTTATAAATAATGACAACGTAATAAAGTTGATAAAAAGTTGCTAATATAATCAAATAAATTATATTTGGTGCCACTTTTGAATTCAAAATTGGGGAAGTCGAATTTATAGCCTTTAAACTTACTTTATCGAAATGTATAATGAATTTCGTCCAAAAGCGTCTATAAAAACCTTTTAATTGGCAATATAGAATGAGAACGTAATAATGTTGATATATAGTTGCTAATTTAATCAAATGAATTCAATTTGGTGACACTTCTCAATTCAAATTGGGCAAGTCGAACTTTAATGCATCTAAACTTACGTTATTTTTAAAGAGAAGTATAGAATGAATTTCATCCAAAAGCGTCTAGAAAAACCTGTTAGTTAGTTATAAATAATGATATCGTAATAAAGTTCATAACAAGTTGCTAATATAATCAAATAAATTATATTTGGTGTCACTTTTGAATTCAAAATTGGGGAAGTCGAATTTATAGCCTCTAAACTTACGTTATCGAAATGTATAATGAATTTCGTCCAAAAGCGCGTATAAAAACCTTTTAATTGGCTATATAGAATGAGAACATAATAATGTTGATATAAAGTTGCTAATTTAATCAAATGAATTATATTTGGTGACACTTCTCAATTCGAATTGGGCAAGACGACCTTTATTGCATCGAAACTTACGTTATTTTTAAAGAGAAATATAGAATGAATTTCAACCAAAAGCGTCTGGAAAAACCAGTTAGTTAGTTATAAATATTGACAACGTAATAAAGTTGATAAAAAGTTGCTAATATAATCAAATAAATTATATTTGGTGCCACTTTTGAATTCAAAATTAGGGAAGTCGAATTTATAGCCTCTAAACTTACGTTATCGAAATGTATAATGAATTTCATCCAAAAGCGTCTATAAAAACCTTTTAATTGGCTATATAGAATGAGAACGTAATAATGTTGATATATAGTTGCTAATTTAATCAAATGAATTAAATTTGGTTACACTTCTCAATTCAAATTGGGCAAGTCGAACTTTAATGCATCTAAACTTACGTTATTTTTAAAGAGAAGTATAGAATGAATTTCATCCAAAAGCGTCTAGAAAAACCTGTTAGTTAGTTATAAATAATGATATCGTAATAAAGTTCATAACAAGTTGCTAATATAATCAAATAAATTATATTTGGTGCCACTTTTGAATTCAAAATTGGGGAAGTCGAATTTATAGCCTCTAAACTTACGTTATCGAAATGTATAATGAATTTCGTCCAAAAGCGCGTATAAAAACCTTTTAATTGGCTATATAGAATGAGAACATAATAATGTTGATATAAAGTTGCTAATTTAATCAAATGAATTATATTTGGTGACACTTCTCAATTCGAATTGGGCAAGACGAACTTTATTGCATCGAAACTTATGTTATTTTTAAAGAGAAATATAGAATGAATTTCAACCAAAAGCGTCTGGAAAAACCAGTTAGTTAGTTATAAATATTGAACATGTAATAAAGTTGATAAAAAGTTGCTAATATAACCAAATAAATTATATTTGGTGCCACTTTTGAATTCAAAATTGGGGAAGTCGAATTTATAGCCTCTAAACTTACGTTATCGAAATGTATAATGAATTTCGTCCAAAAGCGTCTATAAAAACCTTTTAATTGGCTATATAGAATGAGAACGTAATAATGTTGATATATAGTTGCTAATTTAATCAAATGAATTAAATTTGGTGACACTTCTCAATTCAAATTGGGCAAGTCGAACTTTAATGCATCTAAACTTACGTTATTTTTAAAGAGAAGTATAGAATGAATTTCATCCAAAAGCGTCTACAAAAACCTGTTAGTTAGTTATAAATAATGATATCGTAATAAAGTTCATAACAAGTTGCTAATATAATCAAATAAATTATATTTGGTGCCACTTTTGAATTCAAAATTGGGGAAGTCGAATTTATAGCCTCTAAACTTACGTTATCGAAATGTATAATGAATTTCGTCCAAAAGCGCCTATAAAAACCTTTTAATTGGCTATATAGAATGACAACATAATAATGTTGATATAAAGTTGCTAATTTAATCAAATGAATTATATTTGGTGACACTTCTCAATTCGAATTGGGCAAGACGAACTTTATTGCATCGAAACTTATGTTATTTTTAAAGAGAAATATAGAATGAATTTCAACCAAAAGCGTCTGGAAAAACCAGTTAGTTAGTTATAAATATTGACAACGTAATAAAGTTGATAAAAAGTTGCTAATATAATCAAATAAATTATATTTGGTGCCACTTTTTAATTCAAAATTGGGGAAGTCGAATTTATAGCCTCTAAACTTACGTTATCGAAATGTATAATGAATTTCATCCAAAAGCGTCTATAAAAACCTTTTAATTGGCTATATAGAATGAGAACGTAATAATGTTGATATATAGTTGCTAATTTAATCAAATGAATTAAATTTGGTTACACTTCTCAATTCAAATTGGGCAAGTCGAACTTTAATGCATCTAAACTTACGTTATTTTTAAAGAGAAGTATAGAATGAAAATTTCATTCAAAAGCATCTAGAAAAACCTGTTAGTTAGTTATAAATAATGATATCGTAATAAAGTTCATAACAATTTGCTAATATAATAAAATAAATTATATTTGGTGCCACTTTTGAATTCAAAATTGGGGAAGTCGAATTTATAGCCTCTAAACTTACGTTATCGAAATGTATAATGAATTTCGTCCAAAAGCGCCTATAAAAACCTTTTAATTGGCTATATAGAATGAGAACATAAAAATGTTGATATAAAGTTGCTAATTTAATCAAATGAATTATATTTGGTGACACTTCTCAATTCGAATTGGGCAAGACGAACTTTATTGTATCGAAACTTATGTTATTTTTAAAGAGAAATATAGAATGAATTTCAACCAAAAGCGTCTGGAAAAACCAGTTAGTTAGTTATAAATATTGACAACGTAATAAAGTTGATAAAAAGTTGCTAATATAACCCAATAAATTATATTTGGTGCCACTTTTGAATTCAAAATTGGGGAAGTCGAATTTATAGCCTCTAAACTTACGTTATCGAAATGTATAATGAATTTCGTCCAAAAGCGTCTATAAAAACCTTTTAATTGGCTATATAGAATGAGAACGTAATAATATTGATATATAGTTGCTAATTTAATCAAATGAATTAAATTTGGTGACACTTCTCAATTCGAATTGGGCAAGACGAACTTTATTGTATCGAAACTTATGTTATTTTTAAAGAGAAATATAGAATGAATTTCAACCAAAAGCGTCTGGAAAAACCAGTTAGTTAGTTATAAATATTGACAACGTAATAAAGTTGATAAAAAGTTGCTAATATAATCAAATAAATTATATTTGGTGCCACTTTTGAATTCAAAATTGGGGAAGTCGAATTTATAGCCTCTAAACTTACGTTATCGAAATGTATAATGAATTTCATCCAAAAGCGTCTATAAAAACCTTTTAATTGGCTATATAGAATGAGAACGTAATAATGTTGATATATAGTTGCTAATTTAATCAAATGAATTAAATTTGGTTACACTTCTCAATTCAAATTGGGCAAGTTGAACTTTAATGCATCTAAACTTACGTTATTTTTAAAGAGAAGTATAGAATGAATTTCATTCAAAAGCGTCTAGAAAAACCTGTTAGTTAGTTATAAATAATGATATCGTAATAAAGTTCATAACAAGTTGCTAATATAATCAAATAAATTATATTTGGTGCCACTTTTGAATTCAAAATTGGGGAAGTCGAATTTATAGCCTCTAAACTTACGTTATCGAAATGTATAATGAATTTCGTCCAAAAGCGCCTATAAAAACCTTTTAATTGGCTATATAGAATGAGAACATAATAATGTTGATATAAAGTTGCTAATTTAATCAAATGAATTATATTTGGTGACACTTCTCAATTCGAATTGGGCAAGACGAACTTTATTGTATCGAAACTTATGTTATTTTTAAAGAGAAATATAGAATGAATTTCAACCAAAAGCGTCTGGAAAAACCAGTTAGTTAGTTATAAGTATTGACAACGTAATAAAGTTGATAAAAATTGCTAATATAACCAAATAAATTATATTTGGTGCTACTTTTGAATTCAAAATTGGGGAAGTCGAATTTATAGCCTCTAAACTTACGTTATCGAAATGTATAATGAATTTCGTCCAAAAGCGTCTATAAAAACCTTTTAATTGGCTATATAGAATGAGAACGTAATAATGTTGATATATAGTTGCTAATTTAATCAAATGAATTAAATTTGGTGACACTTCTCAATTCAAATTGGGCAAGTCGAACTTTAGTGCATCTAAACTTACGTTATTTTTAAAGAGAAGTATAGAATGAATTTCATCCAAAAGCGTCTACAAAAACCTGTTAGTTAGTTATAAATAATGATATCGTAATAAAGTTCATAACAAGTTGCTAATATAATCAAATAAATTATATTTGGTGCCACTTTTGAATTCAAAATTGGGGAAGTCGAATTTATAGCCTCTAAACTTATGTTATCGAAATGTATAATGAATTTCGTCCAAAAGCGCCTATAAAAACCTTTTAATTGGCTATATAGAATGAGAACATAATAATGTTGATATAAAGTTGCTAATTTAATCAAATGAATTATATTTGGTGACACTTCTCAATTCGAATTGGGCAAGACGAACTTTATTGCATCGAAACTTATGTTATTTTTAAAGAGAAATATAGAATGAATTTCAACCAAAAGCGTCTGGAAAAACCAGTTAGTTAGTTATAAATATTGACAACGTAATAAAGTTGATAAAAAGTTGCTAATATAATCAAATAAATTATATTTGGTGCCACTTTTGAATTCAAAATTGGGGAAGTCGAATTTATAGCCTCTAAACTTACGTTATCGAAATGTATAATGAATTTCATCCAAAAGCGTCTATAAAAACCTTTTAATTGGCTATATAGAATGAGAACGTAATAATGTTGATATATAGTTGCTAATTTAATCAAATGAATTAAATTTGGTTACACTTCTCAATTCAAATTGGGCAAGTTGAACTTTAATGCATCTAAACTTACGTTATTTTTAAAGAGAAGTATAGAATGAATTTCATTCAAAAGCGTCTAGAAAAACCTGTTAGTTAGTTATAAATAATGATATCGTAGTAAAGTTCATAACAAGTTGCTAATATAATCAAATAAATTATATTTGGTGCCACTTTTGAATTCAAAATTGGGGAAGCCGAATTTATAGCCTCTAAACTTACGTTATCGAAATGTATAATGAATTTCGTCCAAAAGCGCCTACAAAAACCTTTTAATTGGCTATATAGAATGAGAACATAATAATGTTGATATAAAGTTGCTAATTTAATCAAATGAATTATATTTGGTGACACTTCTCAATTCGAATTGGGCAAGACGAACTTTATTGTATCGAAACTTATGTTATTTTTAAAGAGAAATATAGAATGAATTTCAACCAAAAGCGTCTGGAAAAACCAGTTAGTTAGTTATAAATATTGACAACGTAATAAAGTTGATAAAAATTGCTAATATAACCAAATAATTATATTTGGTGCTACTTTTGAAGTCAAAATTGGGGAAGTCGAATTTATAGCCTCTAAACTTACGTTATCGAAATGTATAATGAATTTCGTCCAAAAGCGTCTATAAAAACCTTTTAATTGGCTATATAGAAAGAGAACGTAATAATGTTGATATATAGTTGCTAATTTAATCAAATGAATTAAATTTGGTGACACTTCTCAATTCAAATTGGGCAAGTCGAACTTTAGTGCATCTAAACTTACGTTATTTTTAAAGAGAAGTATAGAATGAATTTCATCCAAAAGCGTCTACAAAAACCTGTTAGTTAGTTATAAATAATGATATCGTAATAAAGTTCATAACAAGTTGCTAATATAATCAAATAAATTATATTTGGTGCCACTTTTGAATTCAAAATTGGGGAAGTCGAATTTATAGCCTCTAAACTTATGTTATCGAAATGTATAATGAATTTCGTCCAAAAGCGCCTATAAAAACCTTTTAATTGGCTATATAGAATGAGAACATAAGAATGTTGATATAAAGTTGCTAATTTAATCAAATGAATTATATTTGGTGACACTTCTCAATTCAAATTGGGCAAGTCAAACTTTATTGCATCTAAACTTACGTTATTTTTAAAGAGAAGTATAGAATGAATTTCATCCAAAAGCGTCTAGAAAAACCTGTTCGTTAGTTATAAATAATGATAACGTAATAAAGTTGATAACAAGTTGCTAATATAATCAAATAAATTATATTTGGTGCCACTTTTGAATTCAAAATATGGGAAGTCGAATTCATAGCCTCTAAACTTACGTTATCGAAATGTATAATGAATTTCGTCCAAAAGCGTCTATAAAACCCTTTAATTGGCTATATAGAATGAGAACATAATAATGTTGATATAAAGTTGCTAATTTAATCAAATGAATTATATTTGGTGACACTTCTCAATTCAAATTGGGCAAGTCGAACTTTATTGCATGCAAACTTATGTTATTTTCAAAGAAAATATAGAATGAATTTCATCCAAAAGCGTCTAGAAAAACCTGTTACTTAGTTAGCTATGAAGAATGAAAACGTAATAATTTTGATAAAAAGATGCTAATATAATCAAATAAATTATATTTGGTGCCACTTTTGAATTCAAAATTGGGGAAGTCGAATTTATAGCCTCTAAACTTACGTTATCGAAATGTATAATGAATTTCGTCCAAAAGCGTCTATAAAAACCTTTTAATTGACTATATAGAATGAGAACGTAATAATGTTGATATAAAGTTGCTAATTTAATCAAATGAATTATATTTGGTGACACTTCTCAATTCAAATTGGGCAAGTCGAACTTTATTGCATTTAACTTATGTTATTTTTAAAGAGAAATATAGAATGAAATTGATCCAAAAGCGTCTAGAAAAACCTGTTAGTTAGTTATAAATAATGACAACGTAATAAAGTTGATAAAAAGTTGCTAATATAATCAAATAAATTATATTTGGTGCCACTTTTGAATTCAAAATTGGGGAAGTCGAATTTATAGCCTTTAAACTTACTTTATCGAAATGTATAATGAATTTCGTCCAAAAGCGTCTATAAAAACCTTTTAATTGGTAATATAGAATGAGAACGTAATAATGTTGATATATAGTTGCTAATTTAATCAAATGAATTCAATTTGGTGACACTTCTCAATTCAAATTGGGCAAGTCGAACTTTAATGCATCTAAACTTACGTTATTTTTAAAGAGAAGTATAGAATGAATTTCATCCAAAAGCGTCTAGAAAAACCTGTTAGTTAGTTATAAATAATGATATCGTAATAAAGTTCATAACAAGTTGCTAATATAATCAAATAAATTATATTTGGTGCCACTTTTGAATTCAAAATTGGGGAAGTCGAATTTATAGCCTCTAAACTTACGTTATCGAAATGTATAATGAATTTCGTCCAAAAGCGCGTATAAAAACCTTTTAATTGGCTATATAGAATGAGAACATAATAATGTTGCTATAAAGTTGCTAATTTAATCAAATGAATTATATTTGGTGACACTTCTCAATTCGAATTGGGCAAGACGAACTTTATTGCATCGAAACTTATGTTATTTTTAAAGAGAAATATAGAATGAATTTCAACCAAAAGCGTCTGGAAAAACCAGTTAGTTAGTTATAAATATTGACAACGTAATAAAGTTGATAAAAAGTTGCTAATATAATCAAATAAATTATATTTGGTGCCACTTTTGAATTCAAAATTAGGGAAGTCGAATTTATAGCCTCTAAACTTACGTTATCGAAATGTATAATGAATTTCATCCAAAAGCGTCTATAAAAACCTTTTAATTGGCTATATAGAATGAGAACGTAATAATGTTGATATATAGTTGCTAATTTAATCAAATGAATTAAATTTGGTTACACTTCTCAATTCAAATTGGGCAAGTCGAACTTTAATGCATCTAAACTTACGTTATTTTTAAAGAGAAGTATAGAATGAATTTCATCCAAAAGCGTCTAGAAAAACCTGTTAGTTAGTTATAAATAATGATATCGTAATAAAGTTCATAACAAGTTGCTAATATAATCAAATAAATTATATTTGGTGCCACTTTTGAATTCAAAATTGGGGAAGTCGAATTTATAGCCTCTAAACTTACGTTATCGAAATGTATAATGAATTTCGTCCAAAAGCGCGTATAAAAACCTTTTAATTGGCTATATAGAATGAGAACATAATAATGTTGATATAAAGTTGCTAATTTAATCAAATGAATTATATTTGGTGACACTTCTCAATTCGAATTGGGCAAGACGAACTTTATTGCATCGAAACTTATGTTATTTTTAAAGAGAAATATAGAATGAATTTCAACCAAAAGCGTCTGGAAAAACCAGTTAGTTAGTTATAAATATTGAACATGTAATAAAGTTGATAAAAAGTTGCTAATATAACCAAATAAATTATATTTGGTGCCACTTTTGAATTCAAAATTGGGGAAGTCGAATTTATAGCCTCTAAACTTACGTTATCGAAATGTATAATGAATTTCGTCCAAAAGCGTCTATAAAAACCTTTTAATTGGCTATATAGAATGAGAACGTAATAATGTTGATATATAGTTGCTAATTTAATCAAATGAATTAAATTTGGTGACACTTCTCAATTCAAATTGGGCAAGTCGAACTTTAATGCATTTAAACTTACGTTATTTTTAAAGAGAAGTATAGAATGAATTTCATCCAAAAGCGTCTACAAAAACCTGTTAGTTAGTTATAAATAATGATATCGTAATAAAGTTCATAACAAGTTGCTAATATAATCAAATAAATTATATTTGGTGCCACTTTTGAATTCAAAATTGGGGAAGTCGAATTTATAGCCTCTAAACTTACGTTATCGAAATGTATAATGAATTTCGTCCAAAAGCGCCTATAAAAACCTTTTAATTGGCTATATAGAATGACAACATAATAATGTTGATATAAAGTTGCTAATTTAATCAAATGAATTATATTTGGTGACACTTCTCAATTCGAATTGGGCAAGACGAACTTTATTGCATCGAAACTTATGTTATTTTTAAAGAGAAATATAGAATGAATTTCAACCAAAAGCGTCTGGAAAAACCAGTTAGTTAGTTATAAATATTGACAACGTAATAAAGTTGATAAAAAGTTGCTAATATAATCAAATAAATTATATTTGGTGCCACTTTTTAATTCAAAATTGGGGAAGTCGAATTTATAGCCTCTAAACTTACGTTATCGAAATGTATAATGAATTTCATCCAAAAGCGTCTATAAAAACCTTTTAATTGGCTATATAGAATGAGAACGTAATAATGTTGATATATAGTTGCTAATTTAATCAAATGAATTAAATTTGGTTACACTTCTCAATTCAAATTGGGCAAGTCGAACTTTAATGCATCTAAACTTACGTTATTTTTAAAGAGAAGTATAGAATGAATTTCATTCAAAAGCATCTAGAAAAACCTGTTAGTTAGTTATAAATAATGATATCGTAATAAAGTTCATAACAAGTTGCTAATATAATCAAATAAATTATATTTTGTGCCACTTTTGAATTCAAAATTGGGGAAGTCGAATTTATAGCCTCTAAACTTACGTTATCGAAATGTATAATGAATTTCGTCCAAAAGCGCCTATAAAAACCTTTTAATTGGCTATATAGAATGAGAACATAATAATGTTGATATAAAGTTGCTAATTTAATCAAATGAATTATATTTGGTGACACTTCTCAATTCGAATTGGGCAAGACGAACTTTATTGTATCGAAACTTGTGTTATTTTTAAAGAGAAATATAGAATGAATTTCAACCAAAAGCGTCTGGAAAAACCAGTTAGTTAGTTATAAATATTGACAACGTAATAAAGTTGATAAAAAGTTGCTAATATAACCCAATAAATTATATTTGGTGCCACTTTTGAATTCAAAATTGGGGAAGCCGAATTTATAGCCTCTAAACTTACGTTATCGAAATGTATAATGAATTTCGTCCAAAAGCGCCTACAAAAACCTTTTAATTGGCTATATAGAATGAGAACATAATAATGTTGATATAAAGTTGCTAATTTAATCAAATGAATTATATTTGGTGACACTTCTCAATTCGAATTGGGCAAGACGAACTTTATTGTATCGAAACTTATGTTATTTTTAAAGAGAAATATAGAATGAATTTCAACCAAAAGCGTCTGGAAAAACCAGTTAGTTAGTTATAAATATTGACAACGTAATAAAGTTGATAAAAATTGCTAATATAACCAAATAATTATATTTGGTGCTACTTTTGAATTCAAAATTGGGGAAGTCGAATTTATAGCCTCTAAACTTACGTTATCGAAATGTATAATGAATTTCGTCCAAAAGCGTCTATAAAAACCTTTTAATTGGCTATATAGAAAGAGAACGTAATAATGTTGATATATAGTTGCTAATTTAATCAAATGAATTAAATTTGGTGACACTTCTCAATTCAAATTGGGCAAGTCGAACTTTAGTGCATCTAAACTTACGTTATTTTTAAAGAGAAGTATAGAATGAATTTCATCCAAAAGCGTCTACAAAAACCTGTTAGTTAGTTATAAATAATGATATCGTAATAAAGTTCATAACAAGTTGCTAATATAATCAAATAAATTATATTTGGTGCCACTTTTGAATTCAAAATTGGGGAAGTCGAATTTATAGCCTCTAAACTTATGTTATCGAAATGTATAATGAATTTCGTCCAAAAGCGCCTATAAAAACCTTTTAATTGGCTATATAGAATGAGAACATAATAATGTTGATATAAAGTTGCTAATTTAATCAAATGAATTATATTTGGTGACACTTCTCAATTCAAATTGGGCAAGTCAAACTTTATTGCATCTAAACTTACGTTATTTTTAAAGAGAAGTATAGAATGAATTTCATCCAAAAGCGTCTAGAAAAACCTGTTCGTTAGTTATAAATAATGATAACGTAATAAAGTTGATAACAAGTTGCTAATATAATCAAATAAATTATATTTGATGCCACTTTTGAATTCAAAATATGGGAAGTCGAATTCATAGCCTCTAAACTTACGTTATCGAAATGTATAATGAATTTCGTCCAAAAGCGTCTATAAAACCCTTTAATTGGCTATATAGAATGAGAACATAATAATGTTGATATAAAGTTGCTAATTTAATCAAATGAATTATATTTGGTGACACTTCTCAATTCAAATTGGGCAAGTCGAACTTTATTGCATGCAAACTTATGTTATTTTCAAAGAAAATATAGAATGAATTTCATCCAAAAGCGTCTAGAAAAACCTGTTACTTAGTTAGCTATGAAGAATGAAAACGTAATAATTTTGATAAAAAGATGCTAATATAATCAAATAAATTATATTTGGTGCCACTTTTGAATTCAAAATTGGGGAAGTCGAATTTATAGCCTCTAAACTTACGTTATCGAAATGTATAATGAATTTCGTCCAAAAGCGTCTATAAAAACCTTTTAATTGACTATATAGAATGAGAACGTAATAATGTTGATATAAAGTTGCTAATTTAATCAAATGAATTATATTTGGTGACACTTCTCAATTCAAATTGGGCAAGTCGAACTTTATTGCATTTAACTTATGTTATTTTTAAAGAGAAATATAGAATGAAATTGATCCAAAAGCGTCTAGAAAAACCTGTTAGTTAGTTATAAATAATGACAACGTAATAAAGTTGATAAAAAGTTGCTAATATAATCAAATAAATTATATTTGGTGCCACTTTTGAATTCAAAATTGGGGAAGTCGAATTTATAGCCTTTAAACTTACTTTATCGAAATGTATAATGAATTTCGTCCAAAAGCGTCTATAAAAACCTTTTAATTGGTAATATAGAATGAGAACGTAATAATGTTGATATATAGTTGCTAATTTAATCAAATGAATTCAATTTGGTGACACTTCTCAATTCAAATTGGGCAAGTCGAACTTTAATGCATCTAAACTTACGTTATTTTTAAAGAGAAGTATAGAATGAATTTCATCCAAAAGCGTCTAGAAAAACCTGTTAGTTAGTTATAAATAATGATATCGTAATAAAGTTCATAACAAGTTGCTAATATAATCAAATAAATTATATTTGGTGCCACTTTTGAATTCAAAATTGGGGAAGTCGAATTTATAGCCTCTAAACTTACGTTATCGAAATGTATAATGAATTTCGTCCAAAAGCGCGTATAAAAACCTTTTAATTGGCTATATAGAATGAGAACATAATAATGTTGATATAAAGTTGCTAATTTAATCAAATGAATTATATTTGGTGACACTTCTCAATTCGAATTGGGCAAGACGAACTTTATTGCATCGAAACTTATGTTATTTTTAAAGAGAAATATAGAATGAATTTCAACCAAAAGCGTCTGGAAAAACCAGTTAGTTAGTTATAAATATTGACAACGTAATAAAGTTGATAAAAAGTTGCTAATATAATCAAATAAATTATATTTGGTGCCACTTTTGAATTCAAAATTAGGGAAGTCGAATTTATAGCCTCTAAACTTACGTTATCGAAATGTATAATGAATTTCATCCAAAAGCGTCTATAAAAACCTTTTAATTGGCTATATAGAATGAGAACGTAATAATGTTGATATATAGTTGCTAATTTAATCAAATGAATTAAATTTGGTTACACTTCTCAATTCAAATTGGGCAAGTCGAACTTTAATGCATCTAAACTTACGTTATTTTTAAAGAGAAGTATAGAATGAATTTCATCCAAAAGCGTCTAGAAAAACCTGTTAGTTAGTTATAAATAATGATATCGTAATAAAGTTCATAACAAGTTGCTAATATAATCAAATAAATTATATTTGGTGCCACTTTTGAATTCAAAATTGGGGAAGTCGAATTTATAGCCTCTAAACTTACGTTATCGAAATGTATAATGAATTTCGTCCAAAAGCGCGTATAAAAACCTTTTAATTGGCTATATAGAATGAGAACATAATAATGTTGATATAAAGTTGCTAATTTAATCAAATGAATTATATTTGGTGACACTTCTCAATTCGAATTGGGCAAGACGAACTTTATTGCATCGAAACTTATGTTATTTTTAAAGAGAAATATAGAATGAATTTCAACCAAAAGCGTCTGGAAAAACCAGTTAGTTAGTTATAAATATTGAACATGTAATAAAGTTGATAAAAAGTTGCTAATATAACCAAATAAATTATATTTGGTGCCACTTTTGAATTCAAAATTGGGGAAGTCGAATTTATAGCCTCTAAACTTACGTTATCGAAATGTATAATGAATTTCGTCCAAAAGCGTCTATAAAAACCTTTTAATTAGCTATATAGAATGAGAACGTAATAATGTTGATATATAGTTGCTAATTTAATCAAATGAATTAAATTTGGTGACACTTCTCAATTCAAATTGGGCAAGTCGAACTTTAATGCATCTAAACTTACGTTATTTTTAAAGAGAAGTATAGAATGAATTTCATCCAAAAGCGTCTACAAAAACCTGTTAGTTAGTTATAAATAATGATATCGTAATAAAGTTCATAACAAGTTGCTAATATAATCAAATAAATTATATTTGGTGCCACTTTTGAATTCAAAATTGGGGAAGTCGAATTTATAGCCTCTAAACTTACGTTATCGAAATGTATAATGAATTTCGTCCAAAAGCGCCTATAAAAACCTTTTAATTGGCTATATAGAATGACAACATAATAATGTTGATATAAAGTTGCTAATTTAATCAAATGAATTATATTTGGTGACACTTCTCAATTCGAATTGGGCAAGACGAACTTTATTGCATCGAAACTTATGTTATTTTTAAAGAGAAATATAGAATGAATTTCAACCAAAAGCGTCTGGAAAAACCAGTTAGTTAGTTATAAATATTAACAACGTAATAAATTTGATAAAAAGTTGCTAATATAATCAAATAAATTATATTTGGTGCCACTTTTTAATTCAAAATTGGGGAAGTCGAATTTATAGCCTCTAAACTTACGTTATCGAAATGTATAATGAATTTCATCCAAAAGCGTCTATAAAAACCTTTTAATTGGCTATATAGAATGAGAACGTAATAATGTTGATATATAGTTGCTAATTTAATCAAATGAATTAAATTTGGTTACACTTCTCAATTCAAATTGGGCAAGTCGAACTTTAATGCATCTAAACTTACGTTATTTTTAAAGAGAAGTATAGAATGAATTTCATTCAAAAGCATCTAGAAAAACCTGTTAGTTAGTTATAAATAATGATATCGTAATAAAGTTCATAACAAGTTGCTAATATAATCAAATAAATTATATTTGGTGCCACTTTTGAATTCAAAATTGGGGAAGTCGAATTTATAGCCTCTAAACTTACGTTATCGAAATGTATAATGAATTTCGTCCAAAAGCGCCTATAAAAACCTTTTAATTGGCTATATAGAATGAGAACATAATAATGTTGATATAAAGTTGCTAATTTAATCAAATGAATTATATTTGGTGACACTTCTCAATTCGAATTGGGCAAGACGAACTTTATTGTATCGAAACTTATGTTATTTTTAAAGAGAAATATAGAATGAATTTCAACCAAAAGCGTCTGGAAAAACCAGTTAGTTAGTTATAAATATTGACAACGTAATAAAGTTGATAAAAAGTTGCTAATATAACCCAATAAATTATATTTGGTGCCACTTTTGAATTCAAAATTGGGGAAGTCGAATTTATAGCCTCTAAATTTACGTTATCGAAATGTATAATGAATTTCGTCCAAAAGCGTCTATAAAAACCTTTTAATTGGCTATATAGAATGAGAACGTAATAATATTGATATATAGTTGCTAATTTAATCAAATGAATTAAATTTGGTGACACTTCTCAATTCGAATTGGGCAAGACGAACTTTATTGTATCGAAACTTATGTTATTTTTAAAGAGAAATATAGAATGAATTTCAACCAAAAGCGTCTGGAAAAACCAGTTAGTTAGTTATAAATATTGACAACGTAATAAAGTTGATAAAAAGTTGCTAATATAATCAAATAAATTATATTTGGTGCCACTTTTGAATTCAAAATTGGGGAAGTCGAATTTATAGCCTCTAAACTTACGTTATCGAAATGTATAATGAATTTCATCCAAAAGCGTCTATAAAAACCTTTTAATTGGCTATATAGAATGAGAACGTAATAATGTTGATATATAGTTGCTAATTTAATCAAATGAATTAAATTTGGTTACACTTCTCAATTCAAATTGGGCAAGTTGAACTTTAATGCATCTAAACTTACGTTATTTTTAAAGAGAAGTATAGAATGAATTTCATTCAAAAGCGTCTAGAAAAACCTGTTAGTTAGTTATAAATAATGATATCGTAATAAAGTTCATAACAAGTTGCTAATATAATCAAATAAATTATATTTGGTGCCACTTTTGAATTCAAAATTGGGGAAGTCGAATTTATAGCCTCTAAACTTACGTTATCGAAATGTATAATGAATTTCGTCCAAAAGCGCCTATAAAAACCTTTTAATTGGCTATATAGAATGAGAACATAATAATGTTGATATAAAGTTGCTAATTTAATCAAATGAATTATATTTGGTGACACTTCTCAATTCGAATTGGGCAAGACGAACTTTATTGTATCGAAACTTATGTTATTTTTAAAGAGAAATATAGAATGAATTTCAACCAAAAGCGTCTGGAAAAACCAGTTAGTTAGTTATAAGTATTGACAACGTAATAAAGTTGATAAAAATTGCTAATATAACCAAATAAATTATATTTGGTGCCACTTTTTAATTCAAAATTGGGGAAGTCGAATTTATAGCCTCTAAACTTACGTTATCGAAATGTATAATGAATTTCGTCCAAAAGCGTCTATAAAAACCTTTTAATTGGCTATATAGAATGAGAACGTAATAATGTTGATATATAGTTGCTAATTTAATCAAATGAATTAAATTTGGTGACACTTCTCAATTCAAATTGGGCAAGTCGAACTTTAGTGCATCTAAACTTACGTTATTTTTAAAGAGAAGTATAGAATGAATTTCATCCAAAAGCGTCTACAAAAACCTGTTAGTTAGTTATAAATAATGATATCGTAATAAAGTTCATAACAAGTTGCTAATATAATCAAATAAATTATATTTGGTGCCACTTTTGAATTCAAAATTGGGGAAGTCGAATTTATAGCCTCTAAACTTACGTTATCGAAATGTATAATGAATTTCGTCCAAAAGCGCCTATAAAAACCTTTTAATTGGCTATATAGAATGAGAACATAATAATGTTGATATAAAGTTGCTAATTTAATGAAATGAATTATATTTGGTGACACTTCTCAATTCAAATTGGGCAAGTCAAACTTTATTGCATCTAAACTTACGTTATTTTTAAAGAGAAGTATAGAATGAATTTCATCCAAAAGCGTCTAGAAAAACCTGTTCGTTAGTTATAAATAATGATAACGTAATAAAGTTGATAACAAGTTGCTAATATAATCAAATAAATTATATTTGGTGCCACTTTTGAATTCAAAATATGGGAAGTCGAATTCATAGCCTCTAAACTTACGTTATCGAAATGTATAATGAATTTCGTCCAAAAGCGTCTATAAAACCCTTTAATTGGCTATATAGAATGAGAACATAATAATGTTGATATAAAGTTGCTAATTTAATCAAATGAATTATATTTGGTGACACTTCTCAATTCAAATTGGGCAAGTCGAACTTTATTGCATCCAAACTTATGTTATTTTCAAAGAAAATATAGAATGAATTTCATCCAAAAGCGTCTAGAAAAACCTGTTACTTAGTTAGCTATGAAGAATGAAAACGTAATAATTTTGATAAAAAGATGCTAATATAATCAAATAAATTATATTTGGTGCCACTTTTGAATTCAAAATTGGGGAAGTCGAATTTATAGCCTCTAAACTTACGTTATCGAAATGTATAATGAATTTCGTCCAAAAGCGTCTATAAAAACCTTTTAATTGACTATATAGAATGAGAACGTAATAATGTTGATATAAAGTTGCTAATTTTATCAAATGAATTATATTTGTTGACACTTCTCAATTCAAATTGGGCAAGTCGAACTTTATTGCATTTAACTTATGTTATTTTTAAAGAGAAATATAGAATGAAATTGATCCAAAAGCGTCTAGAAAAACCTGTTAGTTAGTTATAAATAATGACAACGTAATAAAGTTGATAAAAAGTTGCTAATATAATCAAATAAATTATATTTGGTGCCACTTTTGAATTCAAAAGTGGGGAAGTCGAATTTATAGCCTTTAAACTTACTTTATCGAAATGTATAATGAATTTCGTCCAAAAGCGTCTATAAAAACCTTTTAATTGGCAATATAGAATGAGAACGTAATAATGTTGATATATAGTTGCTAATTTAATCAAATGAATTCAATTTGGTGACACTTCTCAATTCAAATTGGGCAAGTCGAACTTTAATGCATCTAAACTTACGTTATTTTTAAAGAGAAGTATAGAATGAATTTCATCCAAAAGCGTCTAGAAAAACCTGTTAGTTAGTTATAAATAATGATATCGTAATAAAGTTCATAACAAGTTGCTAATATAATCAAATAAATTATATTTGGTGCCACTTTTGAATTCAAAATTTGGGAAGTCGAATTTATAGCCTCTAAACTTACGTTATCGAAATGTATAATGAATTTCGTCCAAAAGCGCGTATAAAAACCTTTTAATTGGCTATATAGAATGAGAACATAATAATGTTGATATAAAGTTGCTAATTTAATCAAATGAATTATATTTGGTGACACTTCTCAATTCGAACTGGGCAAGACGAACTTTATTGCATCGAAACTTATGTTATTTTTAAAGAGAAATATAGAATGAATTTCAACCAAAAGCGTCTGGAAAAACCAGTTAGTTAGTTATAAATATTGACAACGTAATAAAGTTGATAAAAATTGCTAATATAACCAAATAAATTATATTTGGTGCTACTTTTGAATTCAAAATTGGGGAAGTCGAATTTATAGCCTCTAAACTTACGTTATCGAAATGTATAATGAATTTCGTCCAAAAGCGTCTATAAAAACCTTTTAATTGGCTATATAGAATGAGAACGTAATAATGTTGATATATAGTTGCTAATTTAATCAAATGAATTAAATTTGGTGACACTTCTCAATTCAAATTGGGCAAGTCGAACTTTAGTGCATCTAAACTTACGTTATTTTTAAAGAGAAGTATAGAATGAATTTCATCCAAAAGCGTCTACAAAAACCTGTTAGTTAGTTATAAATAATGATATCGTAATAAAGTTCATAACAAGTTGCTAATATAATCAAATAAATTATATTTGGTGCCACTTTTGAATTCAAAATTGGGGAAGTCGAATTTATAGCCTCTAAACTTACGTTATCGAAATGTATAATGAATTTCGTCCAAAAGCGCCTATAAAAACCTTTTAATTGGCTATATAGAATGAGAACATAATAATGTTGATATAAACTTGCTAATTTAATCAAATGAATTATATTTGGTGACACTTCTCAATTCAAATTGGGCAAGTCAAACTTTATTGCATCTAAACTTACGTTATTTTTAAAGAGAAGTATAGAATGAATTTCATCCAAAAGCGTCTAGAAAAACCTATTCGTTAGTTATAAATAATGATAACGTAATAAAGTTGATAACAAGTTGCTAATATAATCAAATAAATTATATTTGGTGCCACTTTTGAATTCAAAATATGGGAAGTCGAATTCATAGCCTCTAAACTTACGTTATCGAAATGTATAATGAATTTCGTCCAAAAGCGTCTATAAAACCCTTTAATTGGCTATATAGAATGAGAACATAATAATGTTGATATAAAGTTGCTAATTTAATCAAATGAATTATATTTGGTGACACTTCTCAATTCAAATTGGGCAAGTCGAACTTTATTGCATCCAAACTTATGTTATTTTCAAAGAAAATATAGAATGAATTTCATCCAAAAGCGTCTAGAAAAACCTGTTACTTAGTTAGCTATGAAGAATGAAAACGTAATAATTTTGATAAAAAGATGCTAATATAATCAAATAAATTATATTTGGTGCCACTTTTGAATTCAAAATTGGGGAAGTCGAATTTATAGCCTCTAAACTTACGTTATCGAAATGTATAATGAATTTCGTCCAAAAGCGTCTATAAAAACCTTTTAATTGACTATATAGAATGAGAACGTAATAATGTTGATATAAAGTTGCTAATTTAATCAAATGAATTATATTTGGTGACACTTCTCAATTCAAATTGGGCAAGTCGAACTTTATTGCATTTAACTTATGTTATTTTTAAAGAGAAATATAGAATGAAATTGATCCAAAAGCGTCTAGAAAAACCTGTTAGTTAGTTATAAATAATGACAACGTAATAAAGTTGATAAAAAGTTGCTAATATAATCAAATAAATTATATTTGGTGCCACTTTTGAATTCAAAATTGGGGAAGTCGAATTTATAGCCTTTAAACTTACTTTATCGAAATGTATAATGAATTTCGTCCAAAAGCGTCTATAAAAACCTTTTAATTGGCAATATAGAATGAGAACGTAATAATGTTGATATATAGTTGCTAATTTAATCAAATGAATTCAATTTGGTGACACTTCTCAATTCAAATTGGGCAAGTCGAACTTTAATGCATCTAAACTTACGTTATTTTTAAAGAGAAGTATAGAATGAATTTCATCCAAAAGCGTCTAGAAAAACCTGTTAGTTAGTTATAAATAATGATATCGTAATAAAGTTCATAACAAGTTGCTAATATAATCAAATAAATTATATTTGGTGCCACTTTTGAATTCAAAATTGGGGAAGTCGAATTTATAGCCTCTAAACTTACGTTATCGAAATGTATAATGAATTTCGTCCAAAAGCGCGTATAAAAACCTTTTAATTGGCTATATAGAATGAGAACATAATAATGTTGATATAAAGTTGCTAATTTAATCAAATGAATTATATTTGGTGACACTTCTCAATTCGAATTGGGCAAGACGAACTTTATTGCATCGAAACTTATGTTATTTTTAAAGAGAAATATAGAATGAATTTCAACCAAAAGCGTCTGGAAAAACCAGTTAGTTAGTTATAAATATTGACAACGTAATAAAGTTGATAAAAATTGCTAATATAACCAAATAAATTATATTTGGTGCTACTTTTGAATTCAAAATTGGGGAAGTCGAATTTATAGCCTCTAAACTTACGTTATCGAAATGTATAATGAATTTCGTCCAAAAGCGTCTATAAAAACCTTTTAATTGGCTATATAGAATGAGAACGTAATAATGTTGATATATAGTTGCTAATTTAATCAAATGAATTAAATTTGGTGACACTTCTCAATTCAAATTGGGCAAGTCGAACTTTAGTGCATCTAAACTTACGTTATTTTTAAAGAGAAGTATAGAATGAATTTCATCCAAAAGCGTCTACAAAAACCTGTTAGTTAGTTATAAATAATGATATCGTAATAAAGTTCATAACAAGTTGCTAATATAATCAAATAAATTATATTTGGTGCCACTTTTGAATTCAAAATTGGGGAAGTCGAATTTATAGCCTCTAAACTTACGTTATCGAAATGTATAATGAATTTCGTCCAAAAGCGCCTATAAAAACCTTTTAATTGGCTATATAGAATGAGAACATAATAATGTTGATATAAAGTTGCTAATTTAATCAAATGAATTATATTTGGTGACACTTCTCAATTCAAATTGGGCAAGTCAAACTTTATTGCATCTAAACTTACGTTATTTTTAAAGAGAAGTATAGAATGAATTTCATCCAAAAGCGTCTAGAAAAACCTGTTCGTTAGTTATAAATAATGATAACGTAATAAAGTTGATAACAAGTTGCTAATATAATCAAATAAATTATATTTGGTGCCACTTTTGAATTCAAAATATGGGAAGTCGAATTTATAGCCTCTAAACTTACGTTATCGAAATGTATAATGAATTTCGTCCAAAAGCGTCTATAAAAACCTTTTAATTGACTATATAGAATGAGAACGTAATAATGTTGATATAAAGTTGCTAATTTAATCAAATGAATTATATTTGGTGACACTTCTCAATTCAAATTGGGCAAGTCGAACTTTATTGCATTTAACTTATGTTATTTTTAAAGAGAAATATAGAATGAAATTGATCCAAAAGCGTCTAGAAAAACCTGTTAGTTAGTTATAAATAATGACAACGTAATAAAGTTGATAAAAAGTTGCTAATATAATCAAATAAATTATATTTGGTGCCACTTTTGAATTCAAAATTGGGGAAGTCGAATTTATAGCCTTTAAACTTACTTTATCGAAATGTATAATGAATTTCGTCCAAAAGCATCTATAAAAACCTTTTAATTGGCAATATAGAATGAGAACGTAATAATGTTGATATATAGTTGCTAATTTAATCAAATGAATTCAATTTGGTGACACTTCTCAATTCAAATTGGGCAAGTCGAACTTTAATGCATCTAAACTTACGTTATTTTTAAAGAGAAGTATAGAATGAATTTCATCCAAAAGCGTCTAGAAAAACCTGTTAGTTAGTTATAAATAATGATATCGTAATAAAGTTCATAACAAGTTGCTAATATAATCAAATAAATTATATTTGGTGCCACTTTTGAATTCAAAATTGGGGAAGTCGAATTTATAGCCTCTAAACTTACGTTATCGAAATGTATAATGAATTTCGTCCAAAAGCGCGTATAAAAACCTTTTAATTGGCTATATAGAATGAGAACATAATAATGTTGATATAAAGTTGCTAATTTAATCAAATGAATTATATTTGGTGACACTTCTCAATTCGAATTGGGCAAGACGAACTTTATTGCATCGAAACTTATGTTATTTTTAAAGAGAAATATAGAATGAATTTCAACCAAAAGCGTCTGGAAAAACCAGTTAGTTAGTTATAAATATTGACAACGTAATAAAGTTGATAAAAAGTTGCTAATATAATCAAATAAATTATATTTGGTGCCACTTTTGAATTCAAAATTAGGGAAGTCGAATTTATAGCCTCTAAACTTACGTTATCGAAATGTATAATGAATTTTATCCAAAAGCGTCTATAAAAACCTTTTAATTGGCTATATAGAATGAGAACGTAATAATGTTGATATATAGTTGCTAATTTAATCAAATGAATTAAATTTGGTTACATTTCTCAATTCAAATTGGGCAAGTCGAACTTTAATGCATCTAAACTTACGTTATTTTTAAAGAGAAGTATAGAATGAATTTCATCCAAAAGCGTCTAGAAAAACTTGTTAGTTAGTTATAAATAATGATATCGTAATAAAGTTCATAACAAGTTGCTAATATAATCAAATAAATTATATTTGGTGCCACTTTTGAATTCAAAATTGGGGAAGTCGAATTTATAGCCTCTAAACTTACGTTATCGAAATGTATAATGAATTTCGTCCAAAAGCGCGTATAAAAACCTTTTAATTGGCTATATAGAATGAGAACATAATAATGTTGATATAAAGTTGCTAATTTAATCAAATGAATTATATTTGGTGACACTTCTCAATTCGAATTGGGCAAGACGAACTTTATTGCATCGAAACTTATGTTATTTTTAAAGAGAAATATAGAATGAATTTCAACCAAAAGCGTCTGGAAAAACCAGTTAGTTAGTTATAAATATTGACAACGTAATAAAGTTGATAAAAAGTTGCTAATATAATCAAATAAATTATATTTGGTGCCACTTTTGAATTCAAAATTAGGGAAGTCGAATTTATAGCCTCTAAACTTACGTTATCGAAATGTATAATGAATTTTATCCAAAAGCGTCTATAAAAACCTTTTAATTGGCTATATAGAATGAGAACGTAATAATGTTGATATATAGTTGCTAATTTAATCAAATGAATTAAATTTGGTTACATTTCTCAATTCAAATTGGGCAAGTCGAACTTTAATGCATCTAAACTTACGTTATTTTTAAAGAGAAGTATAGAATGAATTTCATCCAAAAGCGTCTAGAAAAACCTGTTAGTTAGTTATAAATAATGATATCGTAATAAAGTTCATAACAAGTTGCTAATATAATCAAATAAATTATATTTGGTGCCACTTTTGAATTCAAAATTGGGGAAGTCGAATTTATAGCCTCTAAACTTACGTTATCTAAATGTATAATGAATTTCGTCCAAAAGCGCGTATAAAAACCTTTTAATTGGCTATATAGAATGAGCACATAATAATGTTGATATAAAGTTGCTAATTTAATCAAATGAATTATATTTGGTGACACTTCTCAATTCGAATTGGGCAAGACGAACTTTATTGCATCGAAACTTATGTTATTTTTAAAGAGAAATATAGAATGAATTTCAACCAAAAGCGTCTGGAAAAACCAGTTAGTTAGTTATAAATATTGAACATGTAATAAAGTTGATAAAAAGTTGCTAATATAACCAAATAAATTATATTTGGTGCCACTTTTGAATTCAAAATTGGGGAAGTCGAATTTATAGCCTCTAAACTTACGTTATCGAAATGTATAATGAATTTCGTCCAAAAGCGTCTATAAAAACCTTTTAATTGGCTATATAGAATGAGAACGTAATAATGTTGATATATAGTTGCTAATTTAATCAAATGAATTAAATTTGGTGACACTTCTCAATTCAAATTGGGCAAGTCGAACTTTAATGCATCTAAACTTACGTTATTTTTAAAGAGAAGTATAGAATGAATTTCATCCAAAAGCGTCTACAAAAACCTGTTAGTTAGTTATAAATAATGATATCATAATAAAGTTCATAACAAGTTGCTAATATAATCAAATAAATTATATTTGGTGCCACTTTTGAATTCAAAATTGGGGAAGTCGAATTTATAGCCTCTAAACTTACATTATCAAAATGTATAATGAATTTCGTCCAAAAGCGCCTATAAAAACCTTTTAATTGGCTATATAGAATGAGAACATAATAATGTTGATATAAAGTTGCTAATTTAATCAAATGAATTATATTTGGTGACACTTCTCAATTCGAATTGGGCAAGACGAACTTTATTGCATCGAAACTTATGTTATTTTTAAAGAGAAATATAGAATGAATTTCAACCAAAAGCGTCTGGAAAAACCAGTTAGTTAGTTATAAATATTGACAATGTAATAAAGTTGATAAAAAGTTGCTAATATAATCAAATAAATTATATTTGGTGCCACTTTTTAATTCAAAATTGGGGAAGTCGAATTTATAGCCTCTAAACTTACGTTATCGAAATGTATAATGAATTTCATCCAAAAGCGTCTATAAAAACCTTTTAATTGGCTATATAGAATGAGAACGTAATAATGTTGATATATAGTTGCTAATTTAATCAAATGAATTAAATTTGGTTACACTTCTCAATTCAAATTGGGCAAGTCGAACTTTAATGCATCTAAACTTACGTTATTTTTAAAGAGAAGTATAGAATGAATTTCATTCAAAAGCATCTAGAAAAACCTGTTAGTTAGTTATAAATAATGATATCATAATAAAGTTCATAACAAGTTGCTAATATAATCAAATAAATTATATTTGGTGCCACTTTTGAATTCAAAATTGGGGAAGTCGAATTTATAGCCTCTAAACTTACATTATCGAAATGTATAATGAATTTCGTCCAAAAGCGTCTATAAAACCCTTTAATTGGCTATATAGAATGAGAACATAATAATGTTGATATAAAGTTGCTAATTTAATCAAATGAATTATATTTGGTGACACTTCTCAATTCAAATTGGGCAAGTCGAACTTTATTGCATCCAAACTTATGTTATTTTCAAAGAAAATATAGAATGAATTTCATCCAAAAGCGTCTAGAAAAACCTGTTACTTAGTTAGCTATGAAGAATGAAAACGTAATAATTTTGATAAAAAGATGCTAATATAATCAAATAAATTATATTTGGTGCCACTTTTGAATTCAAAATTGGGGAAGTCGAATTTATAGCCTCTAAACTTACGTTATCGAAATGTATAATGAATTTCGTCCAAAAGCGTCTATAAAAACCTTTTAATTGACTATATAGAATGAGAACGTAATAATGTTGATATAAAGTTGCTAATTTAATCAAATGAATTATATTTGGTGACACTTCTCAATTCAAATTGGGCAAGTCGAACTTTATTGCATTTAACTTATGTTATTTTTAAAGAGAAATATAGAATGAAATTGATCCAAAAGCGTCTAGAAAAACCTGTTAGTTAGTTATAAATAATGACAACGTAATAAAGTTGATAAAAAGTTGCTAATATAATCAAATAAATTATATTTGGTGCCACTTTTGAATTCAAAATTGGGGAAGTCGAATTTATAGCCTTTAAACTTACTTTATCGAAATGTATAATGAATTTCGTCCAAAAGCGTCTATAAAAACCTTTTAATTGGCAATATAGAATGAGAACGTAGTAATGTTGATATATAGTTGCTAATTTAATCAAATGAATTCAATTTGGTGACACTTCTCAATTCAAATTGGGCAAGTCGAACTTTAATGCATCTAAACTTACGTTATTTTTAAAGAGAAGTATAGAATGAATTTCATCCAAAAGCGTCTAGAAAAACCTGTTAGTTAGTTATAAATAATGATATCGTAATAAAGTTCATAACAAGTTGCTAATATAATCAAATAAATTATATTTGGTGCCACTTTTGAATTCAAAATTGGGGAAGTCGAATTTGTAGCCTCTAAACTTACGTTATCGAAATGTATAATGAATTTCGTCCAAAAGCGCGTATAAAAACCTTTTAATTGGCTATATAGAATGAGAACATAATAATGTTGATATAAAGTTGCTAATTTAATCAAATGAATTATATTTGGTGACACTTCTCAATTCGAATTGGGCAAGACGAACTTTATTGCATCGAAACTTATGTTATTTTTAAAGAGAAATATAGAATGAATTTCAACCAAAAGCGTCTGGAAAAACCAGTTAGTTAGTTATAAATATTGACAACGTAATAAAGTTGATAAAAAGTTGCTAATATAATCAAATAAATTATATTTGGTGCCACTTTTGAATTCAAAATTAGGGAAGTCGAATTTATAGCCTCTAAACTTACGTTATCGAAATGTATAATGAATTTTATCCAAAAGCGTCTATAAAAACCTTTTAATTGGCTATATAGAATGAGAACGTAATAATGTTGATATATAGTTGCTAATTTAATCAAATGAATTAAATTTGGTTACATTTCTCAATTCAAATTGGGCAAGTCGAACTTTAATGCATCTAAACTTACGTTATTTTTAAAGAGAAGTATAGAATGAATTTCATCCAAAAGCGTCTAGAAAAACCTGTTAGTTAGTTATAAATAATGATATCGTAATAAAGTTCATAACAAGTTGCTAATATAATCAAATAAATTATATTTGGTGCCACTTTTGAATTCAAAATTGGGGAAGTCGAATTTATTGCCTCTAAACTTACGTTATCGAAATGTATAATGAATTTCGTCCAAAAGCGCGTATAAAAACCTTTTAATTGGCTATATAGAATGAGAACATAATAATGTTGATATAAAGTTGCTAATTTAATCAAATGAATTATATTTGGTGACACTTCTCAATTCGAATTGGGCAAGACGAACTTTATTGCATCGAAACTTATGTTATTTTTAAAGAGAAATATAGAATGAATTTCAACCAAAAGCGTCTGGAAAAACCAGTTAGTTAGTTATAAATATTGAACATGTAATAAAGTTGATAAAAAGTTGCTAATATAACCAAATAAATTATATTTGGTGCCACTTTTGATTTCAAAATTGGGGAAGTCGAATTTATAGCCTCTAAACTTACGTTATCGAAATGTATAATGAATTTCGTCCAAAAGCGTCTATAAAAACCTTTTAATTGGCTATATAGAATGTGAACGTAATAATGTTGATATATAGTTGCTAATTTAATCAAATGAATTAAATTTGGTGACACTTCTCAATTCAAATTGGGCAAGTCGAACTTTAATGCATCTAAACTTACGTTATTTTTAAAGAGAAGTATAGAATGAATTTCATCCAAAAGCGTCTACAAAAACCTGTTAGTTAGTTATAAATAATGATATCATAATAAAGTTCATAACAAGTTGCTAATATAATCAAATAAATTATATTTGGTGCCACTTTTGCATTCAAAATTGGGGAAGTCGAATTTATAGCCTCTAAACTTACGTTATCGAAATGTATAATGAATTTCATCCAAAAGCGCCTATAAAAACCTTTTAATTGGCTATATAGAATGAGAACATAATAATGTTGATATAAAGTTGCTAATTTAATAAAATGAATTATATTTGGTGACACTTCTCAATTCGAATTGGGCAAGACGAACTTTATTGCATCGAAACTTATGTTATTTTTAAAGAGAAATATAGAATGAATTTCAACCAAAAGCGTCTGGAAAAACCAGTTAGTTAGTTATAAATATTGAGAACGTAATAAAGTTGATAAAAAGTTGCTAATATAATCAAATAAATTATATTTGGTGCCACTTTTGAATTCAAAATTGGGGAAGTCGAATTTATAGCCTCTAAACTTACGTTATCGAAATGTATAATGAATTTCGTCCAGAAGCGTCTATAAAAACCTTTTAATTGGCCATATAGAATGAGAACGTAATAATGTTGATATACAGTTGCTAATTTAATCAAATGAATTAAATTTGGTTACACTTCTCAATTCAAATTGGGCAAGTCGAACTTTAATGCATCTAAACTTACGTTATTTTTAAAGAGAAGTATAGAAGGAATTTCATCCAAAAGCGTCTAGAAAAACCTGTTAGTTAGTTATAAATAATGATATCGTAATAAAGTTCATAACAAGTTGCTAATATAATCAAATAAATTATATTTGGTGCCACTTTTGAATTCAAAATTGGGGAAGTCGAATTTATAGCCTCTAAACTTACGTTATCGAAATGTATAATGAATTTCGTCCAAAAGCGCGTATAAAAACCTTTTAATTGGCTATATAGAATGAGAACATAATAATGTTGATATAAAGTTGCTAATTTAATCAAATGAATTATATTTGGTGACACTTCTCAATTCGAATTGGGCAAGACGAACTTTATTGCATCGAAACTTATGTTATTTTTAAAGAGAAATATAGAATGAATTTCAACCAAAAGCGTCTGGAAAAACCAGTTAGTTAGTTATAAATATTGAACATGTAATAAAGTTGATAAAAAGTTGCTAATATAACCAAATAAATTATATTTGGTGCAACTTTTGAATTCAAAATTGGGGAAGTCGAATTTATAGCCTCTAAACTTACGTTATCGAAATGTATAATGAATTTCGTCCAAAAGCGTCTATAAAAACCTTTTAATTGGCTATATAGAATGAGAACGTAATAATGTTGATATATAGTTGCTAATTTAATCAAATGAATTAAATTTGGTGACACTTCTCAATTCAAATTGGGCAAGTCGAACTTTAATGCATCTAAACTTACGTTATTTTTAAAGAGAAGTATAGAATGAATTTCATCCAAAAGCGTCTACAAAAACCTGTTAGTTAGTTATAAATAATGATATCGTAATAAAGTTCATAACAAGTTGCTAATATAATCAAATAAATTATATTTGGTGCCACTTTTGAATTCAAAATTGGGGAAGTCGAATTTATAGCCTCTAAACTTACGTTATCGAAATGTATAATGAATTTCGTCCAAAAGCGCCTATAAAAACCTTTTAATTGGCTATATAGAATGAGAACATAATAATGTTGATATAAAGTTGCTAATTTAATCAAATGAATTATATTTGGTGACACTTCTCAATTCGAATTGGGCAAGACGAACTTTATTGCATCGAAACTTATGTTATTTTTAAAGAGAAATATAGAATGAATTTCAACCAAAAGCCTCTGGAAAAACCAGTTAGTTAGTTATAAATATTGACAACGTAATAAAGTTGATAAAAAGTTGCTAAAATAATCAAATAAATTATATTTGGTGCCACTTTTTAATTCAAAATTGGGGAAGTCGAATTTATAGCCTCTAAACTTACGTTATCGAAATGTATAATGAATTTCATCCAAAAGCGTCTATAAAAACCTTTTAATTGGCTATATAGAATGAGAACGTAATAATGTTGATATATAGTTGCTAATTTAATCAAATGAATTAAATTTGGTTACACTTCTCAATTCAAATTGGGCAAGTCGAACTTTAATGCATCTAAACTTAAGTTATTTTTAAAGAGAAGTATAGAATGAATTTCATTCAAAAGCATCTAGAAAAACCTGTTAGTTAGTTATAAATAATGATATCGTAATAAAGTTCATAACAAGTTGCTAATATAATCAAATAAATTATATTTGGTGCCACTTTTGAATTCAAAATTGGGGAAGTCGAATTTATAGCCTCTAAACTTACGTTATCGAAATGTATAATGAATTTCGTCCAAAAGTGCCTATAAAAACCTTTTAATTGGCTATATAGAATGAGAACATAATAATGTTGATATAAAGTTGCTAATTTAATCAAATGAATTATATTTGGTGACACTTCTCAATTCGAATTGGGCAAGACGAACTTTATTGTATCGAAACTTATGTTATTTTTAAAGAGAAATATAGAATGAATTTCAACCAAAAGCATCTGGAAAAACCAGTTAGTTAGTTATAAATATTGACAACGTAATAAAGTTGATAAAAAGTTGCTAATATAACCAAATAAATTATATTTGGTGCCACTTTTGAATTCAAAATTGGGGAAGTCGAATTTATAGCCTCTAAACTTACGTTATCGAAATGTATAATGAATTTCGTCCAAAAGCGTCTATAAAAACCTTTTAATTGGCTATATAGAATGAGAACGTAATAATGTTGATATATAGTTGCTAATTTAATCAAATGAATTAAATTTGGTGACACCTCTCAATTCAAATTGGGCAAGTTGAACTTTAGTGCATCTAAACTTACGTTATTTTTAAAGAGAAGTATAGAATGAATTTCATCCAAAAGCGTCTACAAAAACCTGTTAGTTAGTTATAAATAATGATATCGTAATAAAGTTCGTAACAAGTTGCTAATATAATCAAATAAATTATATTTGGTACCACTTTTGAATTCAAAATTGGGGAAGTCGAATTTATAGCCTCTAAACTTACGTTATCGAAATGTATAATGAATTTCGTCCAAAAGCGCCTATAAAAACCTTTTAATTGGCAATATAGAATGAGAACGTAATAATGTTGATATAAAGTTGCTAATTTAATCAAATGAATTATATTTGGTGACACTTCTCAATTCGAATTGGGCAAGACGAACTTTATTGCATCGAAACTTATGTTATTTTTAAAGAGAAATATAGAATGAATTTCAACCAAAAGCGTCTGGAAAAACCAGTTAGTTAGTTATAAATATTGACAACGTAATAAAGTTGATAAAAAGTTGCTAATATAACCAAATAAATTATATTTGGTGCCACTTTTGAATTCAAAATTGGGGAAGTCGAATTTATAGCCTCTAAACTTACGTTATCGAAATGTATAATGAATTTCGTCCAAAAGCGTCTATAAAAACCTTTTAATTTGCTATATAGAATGAGAACGTAATAATGTTGATATATAGTTGCTAATTTAATCAAATGAATTAAATTTGGTGACACCTCTCAATTCAAATTGGGCAAGTCGAACTTTAGTGCATCTAAACTTACGTTATTTTTAAAGAGAAGTATAGAATGAATTTCATCCAAAAGCGTCTACAAAAACCTGTTAGTTACTTATAAATAATGATATCGTAATAAAGTTCGTAACAAGTTGCTAATATAATCAAATAAATTATATTTGGTGCCACTTTTGAATTCAAAATTGGGGAAGTCGAATTTATAGCCTCTAAACTTACGTTATCGAAATGTATAATGAATTTCGTCCAAAAGCGCCTATAAAAACCTTTTAATTGGCTATATAGAATGAGAACGTAATAATGTTGATATAAAGTTGCTAATTTAATCAAATGAATTATATTTGGTGACACTTCTCAATTCGAATTGGGCAAGACGAACTTTATTGCATCGAAACTTATGTTATTTTTAAAGAGAAATATAGAATGAATTTCAACCAAAAGCGTCTGGAAAAACCAGTTAGTTAGTTATAAATATTGAGAACGTAATAAAGTTGATAAAAAGTTGCTAATATAATCAAATAAATTATATTTGGTGCCACTTTTGAATTCAAAATTGGGGAAGTCGAATTTATAGCCTCTAAACTTACGTTATCGAAATGTATAATGAATTTCGTCCAGAAGCGTCTATAAAACCCTTTTAATTGGCTATATAGAATGAGAACGTAATAATGTTGATATAAAGTTGCTAATTTAATCAAATGAATTAAATTTGGTTACACTTCTCAATTCAAATTGGGCAAGTCGAACTTTAATGCATCTAAACTTACATTATTTTTAAAGAGAAGTATAGAATGAATTTCATCCAAAAGCGTCTAGAAAAACCTGTTAGTTAGTTATAAATAATGATATCGTAATAAAGTTCATAACAAGTTGCTAATGTAATCAAATAAATTATATTTGGTGCCACTTTTGAATTCATAATTGGGGAAGTCGAATTTATAGCCTCTAAACTTACGTTATCGAAATGTATAATGAATTTCGTCCAAAAGCGCCTATAAAAACCTTTTAATTGGCTATATAGAATGATAACATAATAATGTTGATATAAAGTTGCTAATTTAATCAAATGAATTATATTTGGTGACACTTCTCAATTCGAATTGGGCAAGATGAACTTTATTGCATCGAAACTTATGTTATTTTTAAAGAGAAATATAGAATGAATTTCAACCAAAAGCGTCTGGAAAAACCAGTTAGTTAGTTATAAATATTGACAACGTAATAAAATTGATAAAAAGTTGCTAATATAATCAAATAAATTATATTTGGTGCCACTTTTGAATTCAAAATTGGGGAATTCGAATTTATAGCCTCTAAACTTACGTTATCGAAATGTATAATAAATTTCGTCCAAAAGCGTCTATAAAAACCTTTTAATTGGCTATATAGAATGAGAACGTAATAATGTTGATATATAGTTGCTAATTTAATCAAATGAATTAAATTTGGTGACATTTCTCAATTCAAATTGGGCAAGTCGAACTTTAATGCATCTAAACTTACGTTATTTTTAAAGAGAAGTATAGAATGAATTTCATCCAAAAGCGTCTACAAAAACCTGTTAGTTAGTTATAAATAATGATATCGTAATAAAGTTCATAACAAGTTGCTAATATAATCAAATAAATTATATTTGGTGCCACTTTTGAATTCAAAATTGGGGAAGTCGAATTTATAGCCTCTAAACTTACGTTATCGAAATGTATAATGAATTTCGTCCAAAAGCGCCTATAAAAACCTTTTAATTGGCTATATAGAATGAGAACGTAATAATGTTGATATATAGTTGCTAATTTAATCAAATGAATTAAATTTGGTGACACCTCTCAATTCAAATTGGGCAAGTTGAACTTTAGTGCATCTAAACTTACGTTATTTTTAAAGAGAAGTATAGAATGAATTTCATCCAAAAGCGTCTACAAAAACCTGTTAGTTAGTTATAAATAATGATATCGTAATAAAGTTCGTAACAAGTTGCTAATATAATCAAATAAATTATATTTGGTACCACTTTTGAATTCAAAATTGGGGAAGTCGAATTTATAGCCTCTAAACTTACGTTATCGAAATGTATAATGAATTTCGTCCAAAAGCGCCTATAAAAACCTTTTAATTGGCAATATAGAATGAGAACGTAATAATGTTGATATAAAGTTGCTAATTTAATCAAATGAATTATATTTGGTGACACTTCTCAATTCGAATTGGGCAAGACGAACTTTATTGCATCGAAACTTATGTTATTTTTAAAGAGAAATATAGAATGAATTTCAACCAAAAGCGTCTGGAAAAACCAGTTAGTTAGTTATAAATATTGACAACGTAATAAAGTTGATAAAAAGTTGCTAATATAACCAAATAAATTATATTTGGTGCCACTTTTGAATTCAAAATTGGGGAAGTCGAATTTATAGCCTCTAAACTTACGTTATCGAAATGTATAATGAATTTCGTCCAAAAGCGTCTATAAAAACCTTTTAATTTGCTATATAGAATGAGAACGTAATAATGTTGATATATAGTTGCTAATTTAATCAAATGAATTAAATTTGGTGACACCTCTCAATTCAAATTGGGCAAGTCGAACTTTAGTGCATCTAAACTTACGTTATTTTTAAAGAGAAGTATAGAATGAATTTCATCCAAAAGCGTCTACAAAAACCTGTTAGTTACTTATAAATAATGATATCGTAATAAAGTTCGTAACAAGTTGCTAATATAATCAAATAAATTATATTTGGTGCCACTTTTGAATTCAAAATTGGGGAAGTCGAATTTATAGCCTCTAAACTTACGTTATCGAAATGTATAATGAATTTCGTCCAAAAGCGCCTATAAAAACCTTTTAATTGGCTATATAGAATGAGAACGTAATAATGTTGATATAAAGTTGCTAATTTAATCAAATGAATTATATTTGGTGACACTTCTCAATTCGAATTGGGCAAGACGAACTTTATTGCATCGAAACTTATGTTATTTTTAAAGAGAAATATAGAATGAATTTCAACCAAAAGCGTCTGGAAAAACCAGTTAGTTAGTTATAAATATTGAGAACGTAATAAAGTTGATAAAAAGTTGCTAATATAATCAAATAAATTATATTTGGTGCCACTTTTGAATTCAAAATTGGGGAAGTCGAATTTATAGCCTCTAAACTTACGTTATCGAAATGTATAATGAATTTCGTCCAGAAGCGTCTATAAAACCCTTTTAATTGGCTATATAGAATGAGAACGTAATAATGTTGATATAAAGTTGCTAATTTAATCAAATGAATTAAATTTGGTTACACTTCTCAATTCAAATTGGGCAAGTCGAACTTTAATGCATCTAAACTTACATTATTTTTAAAGAGAAGTATAGAATGAATTTCATCCAAAAGCGTCTAGAAAAACCTGTTAGTTAGTTATAAATAATGATATCGTAATAAAGTTCATAACAAGTTGCTAATGTAATCAAATAAATTATATTTGGTGCCACTTTTGAATTCATAATTGGGGAAGTCGAATTTATAGCCTCTAAACTTACGTTATCGAAATGTATAATGAATTTCGTCCAAAAGCGCCTATAAAAACCTTTTAATTGGCTATATAGAATGATAACATAATAATGTTGATATAAAGTTGCTAATTTAATCAAATGAATTATATTTGGTGACACTTCTCAATTCGAATTGGGCAAGATGAACTTTATTGCATCGAAACTTATGTTATTTTTAAAGAGAAATATAGAATGAATTTCAACCAAAAGCGTCTGGAAAAACCAGTTAGTTAGTTATAAATATTGACAACGTAATAAAATTGATAAAAAGTTGCTAATATAATCAAATAAATTATATTTGGTGCCACTTTTGAATTCAAAATTGGGGAATTCGAATTTATAGCCTCTAAACTTACGTTATCGAAATGTATAATAAATTTCGTCCAAAAGCGTCTATAAAAACCTTTTAATTGGCTATATAGAATGAGAACGTAATAATGTTGATATATAGTTGCTAATTTAATCAAATGAATTAAATTTGGTGACATTTCTCAATTCAAATTGGGCAAGTCGAACTTTAATGCATCTAAACTTACGTTATTTTTAAAGAGAAGTATAGAATGAATTTCATCCAAAAGCGTCTACAAAAACCTGTTAGTTAGTTATAAATAATGATATCGTAATAAAGTTCATAACAAGTTGCTAATATAATCAAATAAATTATATTTGGTGCCACTTTTGAATTCAAAATTGGGGAAGTCGAATTTATAGCCTCTAAACTTACGTTATCGAAATGTATAATGAATTTCGTCCAAAAGCGCCTATAAAAACCTTTTAATTGGCTATATAGAATGAGAACATAATAATGTTGATATAAAGTTGCTAATTTAATCAAATGAATTATATTTGGTGACACTTCTCAATTCGAATTGGGCAAGACGAACTTTATTGCATCGAAACTTATGTTATTTTTAAAGAGAAATATAGAATGAATTTCAACCAAAAGCATCTGGAAAAACCAGTTAGTTAGTTATAAATATTGACAACGTAATAAAGTTGATAAAAAGTTGCTAATATAATCAAATAAATTATATTTGGTGCCACTTTTTAATTCAAAATTGGGGAAGTCGAATTTATAGCCTCTAAACTTACGTTATCGAAATGTATAATGAATTTCATCCAAAAGCGTCTATAAAAACCTTTTAATTGGCTATATAGAATGAGAACGTAATAATGTTGATATATAGTTGCTAATTTAATCAAATGAATTAAATTTGGTTACACTTCTCAATTCAAATTGGGCAAGTCGAACTTTAATGCATCTAAACTTACGTTATTTTTAAAGAGAAGTATAGAATGAATTTCATCCAAAAGCGTCTACAAAAACCTGTTAGTTAGTTATAAATAATGATATCGTAATAAAGTTCATAACAAGTTGCTAATATAATCAAAGAAATTATATTTGGTGCCACTTTTGAATTCAAAATTGGGGAAGTCGAATTTATAGCCTCTAAACTTACGTTATCGAAATGTATAATGAATTTCGTCCAAAAGCGCCTATAAAAACCTTTTAATTGGCTATATAGAATGAGAACATAATAATGTTGATATAAAGTTGCTAATTTAATCAAATGAATTATATTTGGTGACACTTCTCAATTCGAATTGGGCAAGACGAACTTTATTGTATCGAAACTTATGTTATTTTTAAAGAGAAATATAGAATGAATTTCAACCAAAAGCGTCTGGAAAAACCAGTTAGTTAGTTATAAATATTGACAACGTAATAAAGTTGATAAAAAGTTGCTAATATAACCAAATAAATTATATTTGGTGCCACTTTTGAATTCAAAATTTGGGAAGTCGAATTTATAGCCTCTAAACTTACGTTATCGAAATGTATAATGAATTTCGTCCAAAAGCGTCTATAAAAACCTTTTAATTGGCTATATAGAATGAGAACGTAATAATGTTGATATATAGTTGCTAATTTAATCAAATGAATTAAATTTGGTGACACTTCTCAATTCAAATTGGGCAAGTCGAACTTTAATGCATCTAAACTTACGTTATTTTTAAAGAGAAGTATAGAATGAATTTCATCCAAAAGCGTCTACAAAAACCTGTTAGTTAGTTATAAATAATGATATCGTAATAAAGTTCGTAACAAGTTGCTAGTATAATCAAATAAATTATATTTGGTGCCACTTTTGAATTCAAAATTGGGGAAGTCGAATTTATAGCCTCTAAACTTACTTTATCGAAATGTATAATGAATTTCGTCCAAAAGCGCCTATAAAAACCTTTTAATTGGCTATATAGAATGAGAACATAATAATGTTGATATAAAGTTGCTAATTTAATCAAATGAATTATATTTGGTGACACTTCTCAATTCGAATTGGGCAAGACGAACTTTATTGCATCGAAACTTATGTTATTTTTAAAGAGAAATATAGAATGAATTTCAACCAAAAGCGTCCGGAAAAACCAGTTAGTTAGTTATAAATATTGAGAACGTAATAAAGTTGATAAAAAGTTGCTAATATAATCAAATAAATTATATTTGGTGCCACTTTTGAATTCAAAATTGGGGAAGTCGAATTTATAGCCTCTAAACTTACGTTATCGAAATGTATAATGAATTTCGTCCAGAAGCGTCTATAAAAACCTTTTAATTGGCTATATAGAATGAGAACGTAATAATGTTGATATACAGTTGCTAATTTAATCAAATGAATTAAATTTGGTTACACTTCTCAATTCAAATTGGGCAAGTCGAACTTTAATGCATCTAAACTTACGTTATTTTTAAAGAGAATTATAGAATGAATTTCATCCAAAAGCGTCTATAAAAACCTGTTAGTTAGTTATAAATAATGATATCGTAATAAAGTTCATAACAAGTTGCTAATGTAATCAAATAAATTATATTTGGTGCCACTTTTGAATTCATAATTGGGGAAGTCGAATTTATAGCCTCTAAACTTACGTTATCGAAATGTATAATGAATTTCGTCCAAAACCGTCTATAAAACCCTTTTAATTGGCTATATAGAATGAGAACGTAATAATGTTGATATATAGTTGCAAATTTAATCAAATGAATTAAATTTAGTGACACTTCTCAATTCAAATTGGGCAAGTCGAACTTTAGTGCATCTAAACTTACGTCATTTTTAAAGAGAAGTATAGAATGAATTTCATCCAAAAGCGTCTACAAAAACCTGTTAGTTAGTTATAAATAATGATATCGTAATAAAGTTCATAACAAGTTGCTAATATAATCAAATAAATGATATTTGGTGCCACTTTTGAATTCAAAATTGGGGAAGTCGAATTTATAGCCTCTAAACTTACGTTATCGAAATGTATAATGAATTTCGTCCAAAAGCGCCTATAAAAACCTTTTAATTGGCTATATAGAATGAGAACATAATAATGTTGATATAAAGTTGCTAATTTAATCAAATGAATTATATTTGGTGACACTTCTCAATTCAAATTGGGCAAGTCAAACTTTATTGCATCTAAACTTACGTTATTTTTAAAAAGAAGTATAGAATGAATTTCATCCAAAAGCGTCTAGAAAAACCTGTTCGTTAGTTATAAATAATGATAACGTAATAAAGTTGATAACAAGTTGCTAATATAATCAAATAAATTATATTTGGTGCCACTTTTGAATTCAAAATATGGGAAGTCGAATTCATAGCCTCTAAACTTACGTTATCGAAATATATAATGAATTTCGTCCAAAAGCGTCTATAAAACCTTTTAATTGGCTATATAGAATGAGAACATAATAATGTTGATATAAAGTTGCTAATTTAATCAAATGAATTATATTTGGTGACACTTCTCAATTCAAATTGGGCAAGTCGAACTTTATTGCATCCAAACTTATGTTATTTTCAAAGAAAATATAGAATGAATTTCATCCAAAAGCGTTTAGAAAAACCTGTTACTTAGTTAGCTATGAAGAATGAAAACGTAATAATTTTGATAAAAAGATGCTAATATAATCAAATAAATTATATTTGGTGCCACTTTTGAATTCAAAATTGGGGAAGTCGAATTTATAGCCTCTAAACTTACGTTATCGAAATGTATAATGAATTTCGTCCAAAAGCGTCTATAAAAACCTTTTAATTGACTATATATAATGAGAACGTAATAATGTTGATATAAAGTTGCTAATTTAATCAAATGAATTATATTTGGTGACACTTCTCAATTCAAATTGGGCAAGTCGAACTTTATTGCATTTAACTTATGTTATTTTTAAAGAGAAATATAGAATGAAATTGATCCAAAAGCGTCTAGAAAAACCTGTTAGTTAGTTATAAATAATGCAACGTAATAAAGTTGATAAAAAGTTGCTAATATAATCAAAAAAATTATATTTGGTGCCACTTTTGAATTCAAAATTGGGGAAGTCGAATTTATAGCCTTTAAACTTACTTTATCGAAATGTATAATGAATTTCGTCCAAAAGCGTCTATAAAAACCTTTTAATTGGCAATATAGAATGAGAACGTAATAATGTTGATATATAGTTGCTAATTTAATCAAATGAATTAAATTTGGTGACACTTCTCAATTCAAATTGGGCAAGTCGAACTTTAATGCATCTAAACTTACGTTATTTTTAAAGAGAAGTATAAAATGAATTTCATCCAAAAGCGTCTAGAAAAACCTGTTAGTTAGTTATAAATAATGATATCGTAATAAAGTTCATAACAAGTTGCTAATATAATCAAATAAATTATATTTGGTGCCACTTTTGAATTCAAAATTGGGGAAGTCGAATTTATAACCTCTAAACTTACGTTATCGAAATGTATAATGAATTTCGTCCAAAAGCGCGTATAAAAACCTTTTAATTGGCTATATAGAATGAGAACATAATAATGTTGATATAAAGTTGCTAATTTAATCAAATGAATTATATTTGGTGACACTTCTCAATTCGAATTGGGCAAGACGAACTTTATTGCATCGAAACTTATGTTATTTTTAAAGAGAAATATAGAATGAATTTCAACCAAAAGCGTCTGGAAAAACCAGTTAGTTAGTTATAAATATTGACAATGTAATAAAGTTGATAAAAAGTTGCTAATATAACCAAATAAATTATATTTTGTGCCACTTTTGAATTCAAAATTGGGGAAGTCGAATTTATAGCCTCTAAACTTACGTTATCGAAATGTATAATGAATTTCGTCCAAAAGCGTCTATAAAAACCTTTTAATTGGCTATATAGAATGAGAACGTAATAATGTTGATATATAGTTGCTAATTTAATCAAATGAATTAAATTTGGTGACACTTCTCAATTCAAATTGGGCAAGTCGAACTTTAATGCATCTAAACTTACGTTATTTTTAAAGAGAAGTATAGAATGAATTTCATCCAAAAGCGTCTACAAAAACCTGTTAGTTAGTTATAAATAATGATATCGTAATAAAGTTCATAACAAGTTGCTAATTTAATCAAATAAATTATATTTGGTGCCACTTTTGAATTCAAAATTGGGGAAGTCGAATTTATAGCCTCTAAACTTACGTTATCGAAATGTATAATGAATTTCGTCCAAAAGCGCCTATGAAAACCTTTTAATTGGCTATATAGAATGAGAACATAATAATGTTGATATAAAGTTGCTAATTTAATCAAATGAATTATATTTGGTGACACTTCTCAATTCGAATTGGGCAAGACGAACTTTATTGTATCGAAACTTATGTTATTTTTAAAGAGAAATATAGAATGAATTTCAACCAAAAGTGTCTGGAAAAACCAGTTAGTTAGTTATAAATATTGACGACGTAATAAAGTTGATAAAAAGTTGCTAATATAACCAAATAAATTATATTTGGTGCCACTTTTGAATTCAAAATTGGGGAAGTCGAATTTATAGCCTCTAAACTTACGTTATCGAAATGTATAATGAATTTTGTCCAAAAGCGTCTATAAAAACCTTTTAATTGGCTATATAGAATGAGAACGTAATAATGTTGATATATAGTTGCTAATTTAATCAAATGAATTAAATTTGGTGACACTTCTCAATTCAAATTGGGCAAGTCGAACTTTAATGCATCTAAACTTACGTTATTTTTAAAGAGAAGTATAGAATGAATTTCATCCAAAAGCGTCTACAAAAACCTGTTAGTTAGTTATAAATAATGATATCGTAATAAAGTTCATAACAAGTTGCTAATATAATCAAATAAATTATATTTGGTGCCACTTTTGAATTCAAAATTGGGGAAGTCGAATTTATAGCCTCTAAACTTACGTTATCGAAATGTATAATGAATTTCGTCCAAAAGCGCCTATAAAAACCTTTTAATTGGCTATATAGAATGAGAACATAATAATGTTGATATAAAGTTGCTAATTTAATCAAATGAATTATATTTGGTGACACTTCTCGATTCGAATTGGGCAAGACGAACTTTATTGCATCGAAACTTATGTTATTTTTAAAGAGAAATATAGAATGAATTTCAACCAAAAGCGTCTGGAAAAACAGTTAGTTAGTTATAAATATTGACAATGTAATAAAGTTGATAAAAAGTTGCTAATATAACGAAATAAATTATATTTGGTGCCACTTTTGAATTCAAAATTGGGAAGTCGAATTTATAGCCTCTAAACTTACGTTATCGAAATGTATAGTGAATTTCGTCCAAAAGCGTCTATAAAAACCTTTTAAATGGCTATATAGAATGAGAACGTAATAATGTTGATATATAGTTGCTAATTTAATCAAATGAATTAAATTTGGTGACACTTCTCAATTCAAATTGGGCAAGTCGAACTTTAATGCATCTAAACTTACGTTATTTTTAAAGAGAAGTATAGAATGAATTTCATCCAAAAGCGTCTACAAAAACCTGTTAGTTAGTTATAAATAATGATATCGTAATAAAGTTCATAACAAGTTGCTAATATAATCAAATAAATTATATTTGGTGCCACTTTTGAATTCAAAATTCGGGAAGTCGAATTTATAGCCTCTAAACTTACGTTATCGAAATGTATAATGAATTTCGTCCAAAAGCGCCTATAAAAATCTTTTAATTGGCTATATAGAATGAGAACATAATAATGTTGATATAAAGTTGCTAATTTAATCAAATGAATTATATTTGGTGACACTTCTCAATTCGAATTGGGCAAGACGAACTTTATTGTATCGAAACTTATGTTATTTTTAAAGAGAAATATAGAATGAATTTCAACCAAAAGCGTCTGGAAAAACCAGTTAGTTAGTTATAAATATTGACAACGTAATAAAGTTGATAAAAAGTTGCTAATATAACCAAATAAATTATATTTGGTGCCACTTTTGAATTCAAAATTGGGGAAGTCGAATTTATAGCCTCTAAACTTACGTTATCGAAATGTATAATGAATTTCGTCCAAAAGCGTCTATAAAAACCTTTTAATTGACTATATATAATGAGAACGTAATAATGTTGATATAAAGTTGCTAATTTAATCAAATGAATTATATTTGGTGACACTTCTCAATTCAAATTGGGCAAGTCGAACTTTATTGCATTTAACTTATGTTATTTTTAAAGAGAAATATAGAATGAAATTGATCCAAAAGCGTCTAGAAAAACCTGTTAGTTAGTTATAAATAATGACAACGTAATAAAGTTGATAAAAAGTTGCTAATATAATCAAAAAAATTATATTTGGTGCCACTTTTGAATTCAAAATTGGGGAAGTCGAATTTATAGCCTTTAAACTTACTTTATCGAAATGTATAATGAATTTCGTCCAAAAGCGTCTATAAAAACCTTTTAATTGGCAATATAGAATGAGAACGTAATAATGTTGATATATAGTTGCTAATTTAATCAAATGAATTAAATTTGGTGACACTTCTCAATTCAAATTGGGCAAGTCGAACTTTAATGCATCTAAACTTACGTTATTTTTAAAGAGAAGTATAAAATGAATTTCATCCAAAAGCGTCTAGAAAAACCTGTTAGTTAGTTATAAATAATGATATCGTAATAAAGTTCATAACAAGTTGCTAATATAATCAAATAAATTATATTTGGTGCCACTTTTGAATTCAAAATTGGGGAAGTCGAATTTATAACCTCTAAACTTACGTTATCGAAATGTATAATGAATTTCGTCCAAAAGCGCGTATAAAAACCTTTTAATTGGCTATATAGAATGAGAACATAATAATGTTGATATAAAGTTGCTAATTTAATCAAATGAATTATATTTGGTGACACTTCTCAATTCGAATTGGGCAAGACGAACTTTATTGCATCGAAACTTATGTTATTTTTAAAGAGAAATATAGAATGAATTTCAACCAAAAGCGTCTGGAAAAACCAGTTAGTTAGTTATAAATATTGACAATGTAATAAAGTTGATAAAAAGTTGCTAATATAACCAAATAAATTATATTTTGTGCCACTTTTGAATTCAAAATCGGGGAAGTCGAATTTATAGCCTCTAAACTTACGTTATCGAAATGTATAATGAATTTCGTCCAAAAGCGTCTATAAAAACCTTTTAATTGGCTATATAGAATGAGAACGTAATAATGTTGATATATAGTTGCTAATTTAATCAAATGAATTAAATTTGGTGACACTTCTCAATTCAAATTGGGCAAGTCGAACTTTAATGCATCTAAACTTACGTTATTTTTAAAGAGAAGTATAGAATGAATTTCATCCAAAAGCGTCTACAAAAACCTGTTAGTTAGTTATAAATAATGATATCGTAATAAAGTTCATAACAAGTTGCTAATTTAATCAAATAAATTATATTTGGTGCCACTTTTGAATTCAAAATTGGGGAAGTCGAATTTATAGCCTCTAAACTTACGTTATCGAAATGTATAATGAATTTCGTCCAAAAGCGCCTATGAAAACCTTTTAATTGGCTATATAGAATGAGAACATAATAATGTTGATATAAAGTTGCTAATTTAATAAAATGAATTATATTTGGTGACACTTCTCAATTCGAATTGGGCAAGACGAACTTTATTGTATCGAAACTTATGTTATTTTTAAAGAGAAATATAGAATGAATTTCAACCAAAAGTGTCTGGAAAAACCAGTTAGTTAGTTATAAATATTGACGACGTAATAAAGTTGATAAAAAGTTGCTAATATAACCAAATAAATTATATTTGGTGCCACTTTTGAATTCAAAATTGGGGAAGTCGAATTTATAGCCTCTAAACTTACGTTATCGAAATGTATAATGAATTTTGTCCAAAAGCGTCTATAAAAACCTTTTAATTGGCTATATAGAATGAGAACGTAATAATGTTGATATATAGTTGCTAATTTAATCAAATGAATTAAATTTGGTGACACTTCTCAATTCAAATTGGGCAAGTCGAACTTTAATGCATCTAAACTTACGTTATTTTTAAAGAGAAGTATAGAATGAATTTCATCCAAAAGCGTCTACAAAAACCTGTTAGTTAGTTATAAATAATGAGATCGTAATAAAGTTCATAACAAGTTGCTAATATAATCAAATAAATTATATTTGGTGCCACTTTTGAATTCAAAATTGGGGAAGTCGAATTTATAGCCTCTAAACTTACGTTATCGAAATGTATAATGAATTTCGTCCAAAAGCGCCTATAAAAACCTTTTAATTGGCTATATAGAATGAGAACATAATAATGTTGATATAAAGTTGCTAATTTAATCAAATGAATTATATTTGGTGACACTTCTCGATTCGAATTGGGCAAGACGAACTTTATTGCATCGAAACATATGTTATTTTTAAAGAGAAATATAGAATGAATTTCAACCAAAAGCGTCTGGAAAAACAGTTAGTTAGTTATAAATATTGACAATGTAATAAAGTTGATAAAAAGTTGCTAATATAACCAAATAAATTATATTTGGTGCCACTTTTGAATTCAAAATTGGGAAGTCGAATTTATAGCCTCTAAACTTACGTTATCGAAATGTATAGTGAATTTCGTCCAAAAGCGTCTATAAAAACCTTTTAAATGGCTATATAGAATGAGAACGTAATAATGTTGATATATAGTTGCTAATTTAATCAAATGAATTAAATTTGGTGACACTTCTCAATTCAAATTGGGCAAGTCGAACTTTAATGCATCTAAACTTACGTTATTTATAAAGAGAAGTATAGAATGAATTTCATCCAAAAGCGTCTACAAAAACCTGTTAGTTAGTTATAAATAATGATATCGTAATAAAGTTCATAACAAGTTGCTAATATAATCAAATAAATTATATTTGGTGCCACTTTTGAATTCAAAATTCGGGAAGTCGAATTTATAGCCTCTAAACTTACGTTATCGAAATGTATAATGAATTTCGTCCAAAAGCGCCTATAAAAATCTTTTAATTGGCTATATAGAATGAGAACATAATAATGTTGATATAAAGTTGCTAATTTAATCAAATGAATTATATTTGGTGACACTTCTCAATTCGAATTGGGCAAGACGAACTTTATTGTATCGAAACTTATGTTATTTTTAAAGAGAAATATAGAATGAATTTCAACCAAAAGCGTCTGGAAAAACCAGTTAGTTAGTTATAAATATTCACAACGTAATAAAGTTGATAAAAAGTTGCTAATATAACCAAATAAATTATATTTGGTGCCACTTTTGAATTCAAAATTGGGGAAGTCGAATTTATAGCCTCTAAACTTACGTTATCGAAATGTATAATGAATTTCGTCCAAAAGCGTCTATAAAAACCTTTTAATTGGCTATATAGAATGAGAACGTAATAATGTTGATATATAGTTGCTAATTTAATCAAATGAATTAAATTTGGTGACACTTCTCAATTCAAATTGGGCAAGTCGAACTTTAATGCATCTAAACTTACGTGATTTTTAAAGAGAAGTATAGAATGAATTTCATCCAAAAGCGTCTACAAAAACCTGTTAGTTAGTTATAAATAATGATATCGTAATAAAGTTCATAACAAGTTGCTAATATAATCAAATAAATTATATTTGGTGCCACTTTTGAATTCAAAATTGGGGAAGTCGAATTTATAGCCTCTAAACTTAGGTTATCGAAATGTATAATCAATTTCGTCCAAAAGCGCCTATAAAAACCTTTTAATTGGCTATATAGAATGAGAACATAATAATGTTGATATAAAGTTGCTAATTTAATCAAATGAATTATATTTGGTGACACTTCTCAATTCGAATTGGGCAAGACGAACTTTATTGCATCGAAACTTATGTTATTTTTAAAGAGAAATATAGAATGAATTTCAACCAAAAGCGTCTGGAAAAACCAGTTAGTTAGTTATAAATATTGACAATGTAATAAAGTTGATAAAAAGTTGCTAATATAACCAAATAAATTATATTTGGTGCCACTTTTGAATTCAAAATTGGGGAAGTCGAATTTATAGCCTCTAAACTTACGTTATCGAAATGTATAATGAATTTCGTCCAAAAGCGTCTATAAAAACCTTTTAATTGGCTATATAGAATGAGAACGTAATAATGTTGATATATAGTTGCTAATTTAATCAAATGAATTAAATTTGGTTACACTTCTCAATTCAAATTGGGCAAGTCGAACTTTAATGCATCTAAACTTACGTTATTTTTAAAGAGAAGTATAGAATGAATTTCATTCAAAAGCGTCTAGAAAAACCTGTTAGTTAGTTATAAATAATGATATCGTAATAAAGTTCATAACAAGTTGCTAATATAATCAAATAAATTATATTTGGTGCCACTTTTGAATTCAAAATTGGGGAAGTCGAATTTATAGCCTCTAAACTTAGGTTATCGAAATGTATAATCAATTTCGTCCAAAAGCACGTATAAAAACCTTTTAATTGGCTATATAGAATGAGAACATAATAATGTTGATATAAAGTTGCTAATTTAATCAAATGAATTATATTTGGTGACACTTCTCAATTCGAATTGGGCAAGACGAACTTTATTGTATCGAAACTTATGTTATTTTTAAAGAGAAATATAGAATGAATTTCAACCAAAAGCGTCTGGAAAAACCAGTTAGTTAGTTATAAATATTGACAACGTAATAAAGTTGATAAAAAGTTGCTAATATAACCAAATAAATTATATTTGGTGCCACTATTGAATTCAAAATTGGGGAAGTCGTATTTATAGACTCTAAACTTACGTTATCGAAATGTATAATGAATTTCGTCCAAAAGCGTCTATAAAAACCTTTTAATTGGCTATATAGAATGAGAACGTAATAATGTTGATATATAGTTGCTAATTTAATCAAATGAATTAAATTTGGTGACACTTCTCAATTCAAATTGGGCAAGTCGAACTTTAGTGCATCTAAACTTACGTTATTTTTAAAGAGAAGTATAGAATGAATTTCATCCAAAAGCGTCTACAAAAACCTGTTAGTTAGTTATAAATAATGATATCGTAATAAAGTTCATAACAAGTTGCTAATATAATCAAATAAATTATATTTGGTGCCACTTTTGAATTCAAAATTGGGGAAGTCGAATTTATAGCCTCTAAACTTACGTTATCGAAATGTATAATGAATTTCGTCCAAAAGCGCCTATAAAAACCTTTTAATTGGCTATATAGAATGAGAACATAATAATGTTGATATAAAGTTGCTAATTTAATCAAATGAATTATATTTGGTGACACTTCTCAATTCGAATTGGGCAAGACGAACTTTATTGCATCGAAACTTATGTTATTTTTAAAGAGAAATATAGAATGAATTTCAACCAAAAGCGTATGGAAAAACCCGTTAGTTAGTTATAAATATTGACAACGTAATAAAGTTGATAAAAAGTTGCTAATATAATCAAATAAATTATATTTGGTGCCACTTTTGAATTCAAAATCGGGGAAGTCGAATTTATAGCCTCTAAACTTACGTTATCGAAATGTATAATGAATTTCGTCCAAAAGCGTCTATAAAAACCTTTTAATTGGCTATATAGAATGAGAACGTAATAATGTTGATATATAGTTGCTAATTTAATCAAATGAATTAAATTTGGTGACACTTCTCAATTCAAATTGGGCAAGTCGAACTTTAATGCATCTAAACTTACGTTATTTTTAAAGAGAAGTATAGAATGAATTTCATCCAAAAGCGTCTACAAAAACCTGTTAGTTAGTTATAAATAATGATATCGTAATAAAGTTCATAACAAGTTGCTAATATAATCAAATAAATTATATTTGGTGCCACTTTTGAATTCAAAATTGGGGAAGTCGAATTTATAGCCTCTAAACTTACGTTATCGAAATGTATAATGAATTTCGTCCAAAAGCGCCTATAAAAACCTTTTAATTGGCTATATAGAATGAGAACATAATAATGTTGATATAAAGTTGCTAATTTAATCAAATGAATTATATTTGGTGACACTTCTCAATTCGAATTGGGCAAGACGAACTTTATTGTATCGAAACTTATGTTATTTTTAAAGAGAAATATAGAATGAATTTCAACCAAAAGCGTCTGGAAAAACCAGTTAGTTAGTTATAAATATTGACAACGTAATAAAGTTGATAAAAAGTTGCTAATATAACCAAATAAATTATATTTGGTGCCACTTTTGAATTCAAATTTGGGGAAGTCGAATTTATAGCCTCTAAACTTACGTTATCGAAATGTATAATGAATTTCGTCCAAAAGCGTCTATAAAAACCTTTTAATTGGCTATATAGAATGAGAACGTAATAATGTTGATATATAGTTGCTAATTTAATCAAATGAATTAAATTTGGTGACACTTCTCAATTCAAATTGGGCAAGTCGAACTTTAGTGCATCTAAACTTACGTTATTTTTAAAGAGAAGTATAGAATGAATTTCATCCAAAAGCGTCTAGAAAAACCTGTTAGTTAGTTATAAATAATGATATCGTAATAAAGTTCATAACAAGTTGCTAATATAATCAAATAAATTATATTTGGTGCCACTTTTGAATTCAAAATTGGGGAAGTCGAATTTATAGCCTCTAAACTTACGTTATCGAAATGTATAATGAATTTCGTCCAAAAGCGCCTATAAAAACCTTTTAATTGGCTATATAGAATGAGAACATAATAATGTTGATATAAAGTTGCTAATTTAATCAAATTAATTATATTTGGTGACACTTCTCAATTCGAATTGGGCAAGACGAACTTTATTGTATCGAAACTTATGTTATTTTTAAAGAGAAATATAGAATGAATTTCAACCAAAAGCGTCTGGAAAAACCAGTTAGTTAGTTATAAATATTGACAACGTAATAAAGTTGATAAAAAGTTGCTAATATAACCAAATAAATTATATTTGGTGCCACTTTTGAATTCAAAATCGGGGAAGTCGAATTTATAGCCTCTAAACTTACGTTATCGAAATGTATAATGAATTTCGTCCAAAAGCGTCTATAAAAACCTTTTAATTGGCTATATAGAATGAGAACGTAATAATGTTGATATATAGTTGCTAATTTAATCAAATGAATTAAATTTGGTGACACTTCTCAATTCAAATTGGGCAAGTCGAACTTTAATGCATCTAAACTTACGTTATTTTTAAAGAGAAGTATAGAATGAATTTCATCCAAAAGCGTCTACAAAAACCTGTTAGTTAGTTATAAATAATGATATCGTAATAAAGTTCATAACAAGTTGCTAATATAATCAAATAAATTATATTTGGTGCCACTTTTGAATTCAAAATTGGGGAAGTCGAATTTATAGCCTCTAAACTTACGTTATCGAAATGTATAATCAATTTCGTCCAAAAGCGTCTATCAAAACCTTTTAATTGGCTATATAGAATGAGAACATAATAATGTTGATATAAAGTTGCTAATTTAATCAAATGAATTATATTTGGTGACACTTCTCAATTCGAATTGGGCAAGACGAACTTTATTGTATCGAAACTTATGTTATTTTTAAAGAGAAATATAGAATGAATTTCAACCAAAAGCGTCTGGAAAAACCAGTTAGTTAGTTATAAATATTGACAACGTAATAAAGTTGATAAAAAGTTGCTAATATAACCAAATAAATTATATTTGGTGCCACTTTTGAATTCAAAATTGGGGAAGTCGAATTTATAGCCTCTAAACTTACGTTATCGAAATGTATAATGAATTTCGTCCAAAAGCGTCTATAAAAACCTTTTAATTGGCTATATAGAATGAGAACGTAATAATGTTGATATATAGTTGCTAATTTAATCAAATGAATTATATTTGGTGACACTTCTCAATTCGAATTGGGCAAGAAGAAATTTATTGTATCGAAACTTATGTTATTTTTAAAGAGAAATATAGAATGAATTTCAACCAAAAGCGTCTGGAAAAACCAGTTAGTTAGTTATAAATATTGACAACGTAATAAAGTTGATAAAAAGTTGCTAATATAATCAAATAAATTATATTTGGTGCCACTTTTGAATTCAAAATTGGGGAAGTCGAATTTATAGCCTCTAAACTTACGTTATCGAAATGTATAATGAATTTCATCCAAAAGCGTCTATAAAAACCTTTTAATTGGCTATATAGAATGAGAACGTAATAATGTTGATATATAGTTTCTAATTTAATCAAATGAATTAAATTTGGTGACACTTCTCAATTCAAATTGGGCAAGTCGAACTTTAGTGCATCTAAACTTACGTTATTTTTAAAGAGAAGTATAGAATGAATTTCATCCAAAAGCGTCTAGAAAAACCTGTTAGTTAGTTATAAATAATGATATCGTAATAAAGTTCATAACAAGTTGCTAATATAATCAAATAAATTATATTTGGTGCCACTTTTGAATTCAAAATTGGGGAAGTCGAATTTATAGCCTCTAAACTTACGTTATCGAAATGTATAATGAATTTCGTCCAAAAGCGCCTATAAAAACCTTTTAATTGGCTATATAGAATGAGAACATAATAATGTTGATATAAAGTTGCTAATTTAATCAAATTAATTATATTTGGTGACACTTCTCAATTCGAATTGGGCAAGACGAACTTTATTGTATCGAAACTTATGTTATTTTTAAAGAGAAATATAGAATGAATTTCAACCAAAAGCGTCTGGAAAAACCAGTTAGTTAGTTATAAATATTGACAACGTAATAAAGTTGATAAAAAGTTGCTAATATAACCAAATAAATTATATTTGGTGCCACTTTTGAATTCAAAATCGGGGAAGTCGAATTTATAGCCTCTAAACTTACGTTATCGAAATGTATAATGAATTTCGTCCAAAAGCGTCTATAAAAACCTTTTAATTGGCTATATAGAATGAGAACGTAATAATGTTGATATATAGTTGCTAATTTAATCAAATGAATTAAATTTGGTGACACTTCTCAATTCAAATTGGGCAAGTCGAACTTTAATGCATCTAAACTTACGTTATTTTTAAAGAGAAGTATAGAATGAATTTCATCCAAAAGCGTCTACAAAAACCTGTTAGTTAGTTATAAATAATGATATCGTAATAAAGTTCATAACAAGTTGCTAATATAATCAAATAAATTATATTTGGTGCCACTTTTGAATTCAAAATTGGGGAAGTCGAATTTATAGCCTCTAAACTTACGTTATCGAAATGTATAATCAATTTCGTCCAAAAGCGTCTATCAAAACCTTTTAATTGGCTATATAGAATGAGAACATAATAATGTTGATATAAAGTTGCTAATTTAATCAAATGAATTATATTTGGTGACACTTCTCAATTCGAATTGGGCAAGACGAACTTTATTGTATCGAAACTTATGTTATTTTTAAAGAGAAATATAGAATGAATTTCAACCAAAAGCGTCTGGAAAAACCAGTTAGTTAGTTATAAATATTGACAACGTAATAAAGTTGATAAAAAGTTGCTAATATAACCAAATAAATTATATTTGGTGCCACTTTTGAATTCAAAATTGGGGAAGTCGAATTTATAGCCTCTAAACTTACGTTATCGAAATGTATAATGAATTTCGTCCAAAAGCGTCTATAAAAACCTTTTAATTGGCTATATAGAATGAGAACGTAATAATGTTGATATATAGTTGCTAATTTAATCAAATGAATTATATTTGGTGACACTTCTCAATTCGAATTGGGCAAGAAGAAATTTATTGTATCGAAACTTATGTTATTTTTAAAGAGAAATATAGAATGAATTTCAACCAAAAGCGTCTGGAAAAACCAGTTAGTTAGTTATAAATATTGACAACGTAATAAAGTTGATAAAAAGTTGCTAATATAATCAAATAAATTATATTTGGTGCCACTTTTGAATTCAAAATTGGGGAAGTCGAATTTATAGCCTCTAAACTTACGTTATCGAAATGTATAATGAATTTCATCCAAAAGCGTCTATAAAAACCTTTTAATTGGCTATATAGAATGAGAACGTAATAATGTTGATATATAGTTTCTAATTTAATCAAATGAATTAAATTTGGTGACACTTCTCAATTCAAATTGGGCAAGTCGAACTTTAATGCATCTAAACTTACGTTATTTTTAAAGAGAAGTATAGAATGAATTTCATCCAAAAGCGTCTACAAAAACCTGTTAGTTAGTTATAAATAATGATATCGTAATAAAGTTCATAACAAGTTGCTAATATAATCAAATAAATTATATTTGGTGCCACTTTTGAATTGAAAATTGGGGAAGTCGAATTTATAGCCTCTAAACTTACGTTATCGAAATGTATAATCAATTTCGTCCAAAAGCGCCTATAAAAACCTTTTAATTGGCTATATAGAATGAGAACATAATAATGTTGATATAAAGTTGCTAATTTAATCAAATGAATTATATTTGGTGACACTTCTCAATTCGAATTGGGCAAGACGAACTTTATTGCATCGAAACTTATGTTATTTTTAAAGAGAAATATAGAATGAATTTCAACCAAAAGCGTCTGGAAAAACCAGTTGGTTAGTTATAAATATTGACAATGTAATAAAGTTGATAAAAAGTTGCTAATATAACCAAATAAATTATATTTGGTGCCACTTTTGAATTCAAAATTGGGGAAGTCGAATTTATAGCCTCTAAACTTACGTTATCGAAATGTATAATGAATTTCGTCCAAAAGCGTCTATAAAAACCTTTTAATTGGCTATATAGAATGAGAACGTAATAATGTTGATATATAGTTGCTAATTTAATCAAATGAATTAAATTTGGTGACACTTCTCAATTCAAATTGGGCAAGTCGAACTTTAATGCATCTAAACTTACGTTATTTTTAAAGAGAAGTATAGAATGAATTTCATCCAAAAGCGTCTACAAAAACCTGTTAGTTAGTTATAAATAATGATATCGTAATAAAGTTCATAACAAGTTGCTAATATAATCAAATAAATTATATTTGGTGCCACTTTTGAATTCAAAATTGGGGAAGTCGAATTTATAGCCTCTAAACTTACGTTATCGAAATGTATAATCAATTTCGTCCAAAAGCGCCTATAAAAACCTTTTAATTGGCTATATAGAATGAGAACATAATAATGTTGATATAAAGTTGCTAATTTAATCAAATGAATTATATTTGGTGACACTTCACAATTCGAATTGGGCAAGACGAACTTTATTGCATCGAAACTTATGTTATTTTTAAAGAGAAATATAGAATGAATTTCAACCAAAAGCGTCTGGAAAAACCAGTTGGTTAGTTATAAATATTGACAATGTAATAAAGTTGATAAAAAGTTGCTAATATAACCAAATAAATTATATTTGGTGCCACTTTTGAATTCAAAATTGGGGAAGTCGAATTTATAGCCTCTAAACTTACGTTATCGAAATGTATAATGAATTTCGTCCAAAAGCGTCTATAAAAACCTTTTAATTGGCTATATAGAATGAGAACGTAATAATGTTGATATATAGTTGCTAATTTAATCAAATGATTTAAATTTGGTGACACTTCTCAATTCAAATTGGGCAAGTCGAACTTTAATGCATCTAAACTTACGTTATTTTTAAAGAGAAGTATAGAATGAATTTCATCCAAAAGCGTCTACAAAAACCTGTTAGTTAGTTATAAATAATGATATCGTAATAAAGTTCATAACAAGTTGCTAATATAATCAAATAAATTATATTTGGTGCCACTTTTGAATTCAAAATTGGGGAAGTCGAATTTATAGCCTCTAAACTTACGTTATTGAAATGTATAATGAATTTCGTCCAAAAGCGCCTATAAAAACCTTTTAATTGGCTATATAGAATGAGAACATAATAATGTTGATATAAAGTTGCTAATTTAATCAAATGAATTATATTTGGTGACACTTCTCAATTCGAATTGGGCAAGACGAACTTTATTGTATCGAAACTTATGTTATTTTTAAAGAGAAATATAGAATGAATTTCAACCAAAAGCGTCTGGAAAAACCAGTTAGTTAGTTATAAATATTGACAACGTAATAAAGTTGATAAAAAGTTGCTAATATAACCAAATAAATTATATTTGGTGCCACTTTTGAATTCAAAATTGGGGAAGTCGAATTTATAGCCTCTAAACTTACGTTATCGAAATGTATAATTAATTTCGTCCAAAAGCGTCTATAAAAACCTTTTAATTGGCTATATAGAATGAGAACGTAATAATGTTGATATATAGTTGCTAATTTAATCAAATGATTTAAATTTGGTAACACTTCTCAATTCAAATTGGGCAAGTCGAACTTTAATGCATCTAAACTTACGTTATTTTTAAAGAGAAGTATAGAATGAATTTCATCCAAAAGCGTCTACAAAAACCTGTTAGTTAGTTATAAATAATGATATCGTAATAAAGTTCATAACAAGTTGCTAATATAATCAAATAAATTATATTTGGTGCCACTTTTGAATTCAAAATTGGGGAAGTCGAATTTATAGCCTCTAAACTTACGTTATCGAAATGTATAATCAATTTCGTCCAAAAGCGTCTATAAAAACCTTTTAATTGGCTATATAGAATGAGAACATAATAATGTTGATATAAAGTTGCTAATTTAATCAAATGAATTATATTTGGTGACACTTCACAATTCGAATTGGGCAAGACGAACTTTATTGCATCGAAACTTATGTTATTTTTAAAGAGAAATATAGAATGAATTTCAACCAAAAGCGTCTGGAAAAACCAGTTAGTTAGTTATAAATATTGACAATGTAATAAAGTTGATAAAAAGTTGCTAATATAACCAAATAAATTATATTTGGTGCCACTTTTGAATTCAAAATTGGGGAAGTCGAATTTATAGCCTCTAAACTTACGTTATCGAAATGTATAATGAATTTCGTCCAAAAGCGTCTATAAAAACCTTTTAATTGGCTATATAGAATGAGAACGTAATAATGTTGATATATAGTTGCTAATTTAATCGAATGAATTAAATTTGGTGACACTTCTCAATTCAAATTGGGCAAGTCGAACTTTAATGCATCTAAACTTACGTTATTTTTAAAGAGAAGTATAGAATGAATTTCATCCAAAAGCGTCTACAAAAACCTGTTAGTTAGTTATAAATAATGATATCGTAATAAAGTTCATAACAAGTTGCTAATATAATCAAATAAATTATATTTGGTGCCACTTTTGAATTCAAAATTGGGGAAGTCGAATTTATAGCCTCTAAACTTACGTTATCGAAATGTATAATGAATTTCGTCCAAAAGAGCCTATAAAAACCTTTTAATTGGCTATATAGAATGAGAACATAATAATGTTGATATAAAGTTGCTAATTTAATCAAATGAATTATATTTGGTGACACTTCTCAATTCGAATTGGGCAAGAAGAAATTTATTGTATCGAAACTTATGTTATTTTTAAAGAGAAATATAGAATGAATTTCAACCAAAAGCGTCTGGAAAAACCAGTTAGTTAGTTATAAATATTGACAACGTAATAAAGTTGATAAAAAGTTGCTAATATAATCAAATAAATTATATTTGGTGCCACTTTTGAATTCAAAATTGGGGAAGTCGAATTTATAGCCTCTAAACTTACGTTATCGAAATGTATAATGAATTTCATCCAAAAGCGTCTATAAAAACCTTTTAATTGGCTATATAGAATGAGAACGTAATAATGTTGATATATAGTTGCTAATTTAATCAAATGATTTAAATTTGGTGACACTTCTCAATTCAAATTGGGCAAGTCGAACTTTAATGCATCTAAACTTACGTTATTTTTAAAGAGAAGTATAGAATGAATTTCATCCAAAAGCGTCTACAAAAACCTGTTAGTTAGTTATAAATAATGATATCGTAATAAAGTTCATAACAAGTTGCTAATATAATCAAATAAATTATATTTGGTGCCACTTTTGAATTCAAAATTGGGGAAGTCGAATTTATAGCCTCTAAACTTACGTTATTGAAATGTATAATGAATTTCGTCCAAAAGCGCCTATAAAAACCTTTTAATTGGCTATATAGAATGAGAACATAATAATGTTGATATAAAGTTGCTAATTTAATCAAATGAATTATATTTGGTGACACTTCTCAATTCGAATTGGGCAAGACGAACTTTATTGTATCGAAACTTATGTTATTTTTAAAGAGAAATATAGAATGAATTTCAACCAAAAGCGTCTGGAAAAACCAGTTAGTTAGTTATAAATATTGACAACGTAATAAAGTTGATAAAAAGTTGCTAATATAACCAAATAAATTATATTTGGTGCCACTTTTGAATTCAAAATTGGGGAAGTCGAATTTATAGCCTCTAAACTTACGTTATCGAAATGTATAATTAATTTCGTCCAAAAGCGTCTATAAAAACCTTTTAATTGGCTATATAGAATGAGAACGTAATAATGTTGATATATAGTTGCTAATTTAATCAAATGATTTAAATTTGGTAACACTTCTCAATTCAAATTGGGCAAGTCGAACTTTAATGCATCTAAACTTACGTTATTTTTAAAGAGAAGTATAGAATGAATTTCATCCAAAAGCGTCTACAAAAACCTGTTAGTTAGTTATAAATAATGATATCGTAATAAAGTTCATAACAAGTTGCTAATATAATCAAATAAATTATATTTGGTGCCACTTTTGAATTCAAAATTGGGGAAGTCGAATTTATAGCCTCTAAACTTACGTTATTGAAATGTATAATGAATTTCGTCCAAAAGCGCCTATAAAAACCTTTTAATTGGCTATATAGAATGAGAACATAATAATGTTGATATAAAGTTGCTAATTTAATCAAATGAATTATATTTGGTGACACTTCTCAATTCGAATTGGGCAAGACGAACTTTATTGTATCGAAACTTATGTTATTTTTAAAGAGAAATATAAAATGAATTTCAACCAAAAGCGTCTGGAAAAACCAGTTGGTTAGTTATAAATATTGACAATGTAATAAAGTTGATAAAAAGTTGCTAATATAACCAAATAAATTATATTTGGTGCCACTTTTGAATTCAAAATTGGGGAAGTCGAATTTATAGCCTCTAAACTTACGTTATCGAAATGTATAATGAATTTCGTCCAAAAGCGTCTATAAAAACCTTTTAATTGGCTATATAGAATGAGAACGTAATAATGTTGATATATAGTTGCTAATTTAATCAAATGATTTAAATTTGGTGACACTTCTCAATTCAAATTGGGCAAGTCGAACTTTAATGCATCTAAACTTACGTTATTTTTAAAGAGAAGTATAGAATGAATTTCATCCAAAAGCGTCTACAAAAACCTGTTAGTTAGTTATAAATAATGATATCGTAATAAAGTTCATAACAAGTTGCTAATATAATCAAATAAATTATATTTGGTGCCACTTTTGAATTCAAAATTGGGGAAGTCGAATTTATAGCCTCTAAACTTACGTTATTGAAATGTATAATGAATTTCGTCCAAAAGCGCCTATAAAAACCTTTTAATTGGCTATATAGAATGAGAACATAATAATGTTGATATAAAGTTGCTAATTTAATCAAATGAATTATATTTGGTGACACTTCTCAATTCGAATTGGGCAAGACGAACTTTATTGTATCGAAACTTATGTTATTTTTAAAGAGAAATATAGAATGAATTTCAACCAAAAGCGTCTGGAAAAACCAGTTAGTTAGTTATAAATATTGACAACGTAATAAAGTTGATAAAAAGTTGCTAATATAACCAAATAAATTATATTTGGTGCCACTTTTGAATTCAAAATTGGGGAAGTCGAATTTATAGCCTCTAAACTTACGTTATCGAAATGTATAATTAATTTCGTCCAAAAGCGTCTATAAAAACCTTTTAATTGGCTATATAGAATGAGAACGTAATAATGTTGATATATAGTTGCTAATTTAATCAAATGATTTAAATTTGGTAACACTTCTCAATTCAAATTGGGCAAGTCGAACTTTAATGCATCTAAACTTACGTTATTTTTAAAGAGAAGTATAGAATGAATTTCATCCAAAAGCGTCTACAAAAACCTGTTAGTTAGTTATAAATAATGATATCGTAATAAAGTTCATAACAAGTTGCTAATATAATCAAATAAATTATATTTGGTGCCACTTTTGAATTCAAAATTGGGGAAGTCGAATTTATAGCCTCTAAACTTACGTTATCGAAATGTATAATCAATTTCGTCCAAAAGCGTCTATAAAAACCTTTTAATTGGCTATATAGAATGAGAACATAATAATGTTGATATAAAGTTGCTAATTTAATCAAATGAATTATATTTGGTGACACTTCACAATTCGAATTGGGCAAGACGAACTTTATTGCATCGAAACTTATGTTATTTTTAAAGAGAAATATAGAATGAATTTCAACCAAAAGCGTCTGGAAAAACAGTTAGTTAGTTATAAATATTGACAATGTAATAAAGTTGATAACAAGTTGCTAATATAACCAAATAAATTATATTTGGTGCCACTTTTGAATTCAAAATTGGGGAAGTCGAATTTATAGCCTCTAAACTTACGTTATCGAAATGTATAATGAATTTCGTCCAAAAGCGTCTATAAAAACCTTTTAATTGGCTATATAGAATGAGAACGTAATAATGTTGATATATAGTTGCTAATTTAATCGAATGAATTAAATTTGGTGACACTTCTCAATTCAAATTGGGCAAGTCGAACTTTAATGCATCTAAACTTACGTTATTTTTAAAGAGAAGTATAGAATGAATTTCATCCAAAAGCGTCTACAAAAACCTGTTAGTTAGTTATAAATAATGATATCGTAATAAAGTTCATAACAAGTTGCTAATATAATCAAATAAATTATATTTGGTGCCACTTTTGAATTCAAAATTGGGGAAGTCGAATTTATAGCCTCTAAACTTACGTTATCGAAATGTATAATGAATTTCGTCCAAAAGAGCCTATAAAAACCTTTTAATTGGCTATATAGAATGAGAACATAATAATGTTGATATAAAGTTGCTAATTTAATCAAATGAATTATATTTGGTGACACTTCTCAATTCGAATTGGGCAAGAAGAAATTTATTGTATCGAAACTTATGTTATTTTTAAAGAGAAATATAGAATGAATTTCAACCAAAAGCGTCTGGAAAAACCAGTTAGTTAGTTATAAATATTGACAACGTAATAAAGTTGATAAAAAGTTGCTAATATAATCAAATAAATTATATTTGGTGCCACTTTTGAATTCAAAATTGGGGAAGTCGAATTTATAGCCTCTAAACTTACGTTATCGAAATGTATAATGAATTTCATCCAAAAGCGTCTATAAAAACCTTTTAATTGGCTATATAGAATGAGAACGTAATAATGTTGATATATAGTTGCTAATTTAATCAAATGATTTAAATTTGGTGACACTTCTCAATTCAAATTGGGCAAGTCGAACTTTAATGCATCTAAACTTACGTTATTTTTAAAGAGAAGTATAGAATGAATTTCATCCAAAAGCGTCTACAAAAACCTGTTAGTTAGTTATAAATAATGATATCGTAATAAAGTTCATAACAAGTTGCTAATATAATCAAATAAATTATATTTGGTGCCACTTTTGAATTCAAAATTGGGGAAGTCGAATTTATAGCCTCTAAACTTACGTTATTGAAATGTATAATGAATTTCGTCCAAAAGCGCCTATAAAAACCTTTTAATTGGCTATATAGAATGAGAACATAATAATGTTGATATAAAGTTGCTAATTTAATCAAATGAATTATATTTGGTGACACTTCTCAATTCGAATTGGGCAAGACGAACTTTATTGTATCGAAACTTATGTTATTTTTAAAGAGAAATATAGAATGAATTTCAACCAAAAGCGTCTGGAAAAACCAGTTAGTTAGTTATAAATATTGACAACGTAATAAAGTTGATAAAAAGTTGCTAATATAACCAAATAAATTATATTTGGTGCCACTTTTGAATTCAAAATTGGGGAAGTCGAATTTATAGCCTCTAAACTTACGTTATCGAAATGTATAATTAATTTCGTCCAAAAGCGTCTATAAAAACCTTTTAATTGGCTATATAGAATGAGAACGTAATAATGTTGATATATAGTTGCTAATTTAATCAAATGATTTAAATTTGGTAACACTTCTCAATTCAAATTGGGCAAGTCGAACTTTAATGCATCTAAACTTACGTTATTTTTAAAGAGAAGTATAGAATGAATTTCATCCAAAAGCGTCTACAAAAACCTGTTAGTTAGTTATAAATAATGATATCGTAATAAAGTTCATAACAAGTTGCTAATATAATCAAATAAATTATATTTGGTGCCACTTTTGAATTCAAAATTGGGGAAGTCGAATTTATAGCCTCTAAACTTACGTTATCGAAATGTATAATCAATTTCGTCCAAAAGCGTCTATAAAAACCTTTTAATTGGCTATATAGAATGAGAACATAATAATGTTGATATAAAGTTGCTAATTTAATCAAATGAATTATATTTGGTGACACTTCACAATTCGAATTGGGCAAGACGAACTTTATTGCATCGAAACTTATGTTATTTTTAAAGAGAAATATAGAATGAATTTCAACCAAAAGCGTCTGGAAAAACCAGTTAGTTAGTTATAAATATTGACAATGTAATAAAGTTGATAAAAAGTTGCTAATATAACCAAATAAATTATATTTGGTGCCACTTTTGAATTCAAAATTGGGGAAGTCGAATTTATAGCCTCTAAACTTACGTTATCGAAATGTATAATGAATTTCGTCCAAAAGCGTCTATAAAAACCTTTTAATTGGCTATATAGAATGAGAACGTAATAATGTTGATATATAGTTGCTAATTTAATCGAATGAATTAAATTTGGTGACACTTCTCAATTCAAATTGGGCAAGTCGAACTTTAATGCATCTAAACTTACGTTATTTTTAAAGAGAAGTATAGAATGAATTTCATCCAAAAGCGTCTAGAAAAACCTGTTAGTTAGTTATAAATAATGATATCGTAATAAAGTTCATAACAAGTTGCTAATATAATCAAATAAATTATATTTGGTGCCACTTTTGAATTCAAAATTGGGGAAGTCGAATTTATAGCCTCTAAACTTACGTTATCGAAATGTATAATGAATTTCGTCCAAAAGAGCCTATAAAAACCTTTTAATTGGCTATATAGAATGAGAACATAATAATGTTGATATAAAGTTGCTAATTTAATCAAATGAATTATATTTGGTGACACTTCTCAATTCGAATTGGGCAAGAAGAAATTTATTGTATCGAAACTTATGTTATTTTTAAAGAGAAATATAGAATGAATTTCAACCAAAAGCGTCTGGAAAAACCAGTTAGTTAGTTATAAATATTGACAACGTAATAAAGTTGATAAAAAGTTGCTAATATAATCAAATAAATTATATTTGGTGCCACTTTTGAATTCAAAATTGGGGAAGTCGAATTTATAGCCTCTAAACTTACGTTATCGAAATGTATAATGAATTTCATCCAAAAGCGTCTATAAAAACCTTTTAATTGGCTATATAGAATGAGAACGTAATAATGTTGATATATAGTTGCTAATTTAATCAAATGATTTAAATTTGGTGACACTTCTCAATTCAAATTGGGCAAGTCGAACTTTAATGCATCTAAACTTACGTTATTTTTAAAGAGAAGTATAGAATGAATTTCATCCAAAAGCGTCTACAAAAACCTGTTAGTTAGTTATAAATAATGATATCGTAATAAAGTTCATAACAAGTTGCTAATATAATCAAATAAATTATATTTGGTGCCACTTTTGAATTCAAAATTGGGGAAGTTGAATTTATAGCCTCTAAACTTACGTTATTGAAATGTATAATGAATTTCGTCCAAAAGCGCCTATAAAAACCTTTTAATTGGCTATATAGAATGAGAACATAATAATGTTGATATAAAGTTGCTAATTTAATCAAATGAATTATATTTGGTGACACTTCTCAATTCGAATTGGGCAAGACGAACTTTATTGTATCGAAACTTATGTTATTTTTAAAGAGAAATATAGAATGAATTTCAACCAAAAGCGTCTGGAAAAACCAGTTCGTTAGTTATAAATATTGACAACGTAATAAAGTTGATAAAAAGTTGCTAATATAACCAAATAAATTATATTTGGTGCCACTTTTGAATTCAAAATTGGGGAAGTCGAATTTATAGCCTCTAAACTTACGTTATCGAAATGTATAATTAATTTCGTCCAAAAGCGTCTATAAAAACCTTTTAATTGGCTATATAGAATGAGAACGTAATAATGTTGATATATAGTTGCTAATTTAATCAAATGATTTAAATTTGGTAACACTTCTCAATTCAAATTGGGCAAGTCGAACTTTAATGCATCTAAACTTACGTTATTTTTAAAGAGAAGTATAGAATGAATTTCATCCAAAAGCGTCTACAAAAACCTGTTAGTTAGTTATAAATAATGATATCGTAATAAAGTTCATAACAAGTTGCTAATATAATCAAATAAATTATATTTGGTGCCACTTTTGAATTCAAAATTGGGGAAGTCGAATTTATAGCCTCTAAACTTACGTTATCGAAATGTATAATCAATTTCGTCCAAAAGCGTCTATAAAAACCTTTTAATTGGCTATATAGAATGAGAACATAATAATGTTGATATAAAGTTGCTAATTTAATCAAATGAATTATATTTGGTGACACTTCACAATTCGAATTGGGCAAGACGAACTTTATTGCATCGAAACTTATGTTATTTTTAAAGAGAAATATAGAATGAATTTCAACCAAAAGCGTCTGGAAAAACCAGTTAGTTAGTTATAAATATTGACAATGTAATAAAGTTGATAAAAAGTTGCTAATATAACCAAATAAATTATATTTGGTGCCACTTTTGAATTCAAAATTGGGGAAGTCGAATTTATAGCCTCTAAACTTACGTTATCGAAATGTATAATGAATTTCGTCCAAAAGCGTCTATAAAAACCTTTTAATTGGCTATATAGAATGAGAACGTAATAATGTTGATATATAGTTGCTAATTTAATCGAATGAATTAAATTTGGTGACACTTCTCAATTCAAATTGGGCAAGTCGAACTTTAATGCATCTAAACTTACGTTATTTTTAAAGAGAAGTATAGAATGAATTTCATCCAAAAGCGTCTACAAAAACCTGTTAGTTAGTTATAAATAATGATATCGTAATAAAGTTCATAACAAGTTGCTAATATAATCAAATAAATTATATTTGGTGCCACTTTTGAATTCAAAATTGGGGAAGTCGAATTTATAGCCTCTAAACTTACGTTATCGAAATGTATAATGAATTTCGTCCAAAAGAGCCTATAAAAACCTTTTAATTGGCTATATAGAATGAGAACATAATAATGTTGATATAAAGTTGCTAATTTAATCAAATGAATTATATTTGGTGACACTTCTCAATTCGAATTGGGCAAGAAGAAATTTATTGTATCGAAACTTATGTTATTTTTAAAGAGAAATATAGAATGAATTTCAACCAAAAGCGTCTGGAAAAACCAGTTAGTTAGTTATAAATATTGACAACGTAATAAAGTTGATAAAAAGTTGCTAATATAATCAAATAAATTATATTTGGTGCCACTTTTGAATTCAAAATTGGGGAAGTCGAATTTATAGCCTCTAAACTTACGTTATCGAAATGTATAATGCATTTCATCCAAAAGCGTCTATAAAAACCTTTTAATTGGCTATATAGAATGAGAACGTAATAATGTTGATATATAGTTGCTAATTTAATCAAATGATTTAAATTTGGTGACACTTCTCAATTCAAATTGGGCAAGTCGAACTTTAATGCATCTAAACTTACCTTATTTTTAAAGAGAAGTATAGAATGAATTTCATCCAAAAGCGTCTACAAAAACCTGTTAGTTAGTTATAAATAATGATATCGTAATAAAGTTCATAACAAGTTGCTAATATAATCAAATAAATTATATTTGGTGCCACTTTTGAATTCAAAATTAGGGAAGTCGAATTTATAGCCTCTAAACTTACGTTATTGAAATGTATAATGAATTTCGTCCAAAAGCGCCTATAAAAACCTTTTAATTGGCTATATAGAATGAGAACATAATAATGTTGATATAAAGTTGCTAATTTAATCAAATGAATTATATTTGGTGACACTTCTCAATTCGAATTGGGCAAGACGAACTTTATTGTATCGAAACTTATGTTATTTTTAAAGAGAAATATAGAATGAATTTCAACCAAAAGCGTCTGGAAAAACCAGTTCGTTAGTTATAAATATTGACAACGTAATAAAGTTGATAAAAAGTTGCTAATATAACCAAATAAATTATATTTGGTGCCACTTTTGAATTCAAAATTGGGGAAGTCGAATTTATAGCCTCTAAACTTACGTTATCGAAATGTATAATTAATTTCGTCCAAAAGCGTCTATAAAAACCTTTTAATTGGCTATATAGAATGAGAACGTAATAATGTTGATATATAGTTGCTAATTTAATCAAATGATTTAAATTTGGTAACACTTCTCAATTCAAATTGGGCAAGTCGAACTTTAATGCATCTAAACTTACGTTATTTTTAAAGAGAAGTATAGAATGAATTTCATCCAAAAGCGTCTACAAAAACCTGTTAGTTAGTTATAAATAATGATATCGTAATAAAGTTCATAACAAGTTGCTAATATAATCAAATAAATTATATTTGGTGCCACTTTTGAATTCAAAATTGGGGAAGTCGAATTTATAGCCTCTAAACTTACGTTATCGAAATGTATAATCAATTTCGTCCAAAAGCGTCTATAAAAACCTTTTAATTGGCTATATAGAATGAGAACATAATAATGTTGATATAAAGTTGCTAATTTAATCAAATGAATTATATTTGGTGACACTTCACAATTCGAATTGGGCAAGACGAACTTTATTGCATCGAAACTTATGTTATTTTTAAAGAGAAATATAGAATGAATTTCAACCAAAAGCGTCTGGAAAAACCAGTTAGTTAGTTATAAATATTGACAATGTAATAAAGTTGATAAAAAGTTGCTAATATAACCAAATAAATTATATTTGGTGCCACTTTTGAATTCAAAATTGGGGAAGTCGAATTTATAGCCTCTAAACTTACGTTATCGAAATGTATAATGAATTTCGTCCAAAAGCGTCTATAAAAACCTTTTAATTGGCTATATAGAATGAGAACGTAATAATGTTGATATATAGTTGCTAATTTAATCGAATGAATTAAATTTGGTGACACTTCTCAATTCAAATTGGGCAAGTCGAACTTTAATGCATCTAAACTTACGTTATTTTTAAAAAGAAGTATAGAATGAATTTCATCCAAAAGCGTCTACAAAAACCTGTTAGTTAGTTATAAATAATGATATCGTAATAAAGTTCATAACAAGTTGCTAATATAATCAAATAAATTATATTTGGTGCCACTTTTGAATTCAAAATTGGGGAAGTCGAATTTATAGCCTCTAAACTTACGTTATCGAAATGTATAATGAATTTCGTCCAAAAGAGCCTATAAAAACCTTTTAATTGGCTATATAGAATGAGAACATAATAATGTTGATATAAAGTTGCTAATTTAATCAAATGAATTATATTTGGTGACACTTCTCAATTCGAATTGGGCAAGAAGAAATTTATTGTATCGAAACTTATGTTATTTTTAAAGAGAAATATAGAATGAATTTCAACCAAAAGCGTCTGGAAAAACCAGTTAGTTAGTTATAAATATTGACAACGTAATAAAGTTGATAAAAAGTTGCTAATATAATCAAATAAATTATATTTGGTGCCACTTTTGAATTCAAAATTGGGGAAGTCGAATTTATAGCCTCTAAACTTACGTTATCGAAATGTATAATGCATTTCATCCAAAAGCGTCTATAAAAACCTTTTAATTGGCTATATAGAATGAGAACGTAATAATGTTGATATATAGTTGCTAATTTAATCAAATGATTTAAATTTGGTGACACTTCTCAATTCAAATTGGGCAAGTCGAACTTTAATGCATCTAAACTTACCTTATTTTTAAAGAGAAGTATAGAATGAATTTCATCCAAAAGCGTCTACAAAAACCTGTTAGTTAGTTATAAATAATGATATCGTAATAAAGTTCATAACAAGTTGCTAATATAATCAAATAAATTATATTTGGTGCCACTTTTGAATTAAAAATTGGGGAAGTCGAATTTATAGCCTCTAAACTTACGTTATCGAAATGTATAATGAATTTCGTCCAAAAGAGCCTATAAAAACCTTTTAATTGGCTATATAGAATGAGAACATAATAATGTTGATATAAAGTTGCTAATTTAATCAAATGAATTATATTTGGTGACACTTCTCAATTCGAATTGGGCAAGAAGAAATTTATTGTATCGAAACTTATGTTATTTTTAAAGAGAAATATAGAATGAATTTCAACCAAAAGCGTCTGGAAAAACCAGTTAGTTAGTTATAAATATTGACAACGTAATAAAGTTGATAAAAAGTTGCTAATATAATCAAATAAATTATATTTGGTGCCACTTTTGAATTCAAAATTGGGGAAGTCGAATTTATAGCCTCTAAACTTACGTTATCGAAATGTATAATGAATTTCATCCAAAAGCGTCTATAAAAACCTATTAATTGGCTATATAGAATGAGAACGTAATAATGTTGATATATAGTTTCTAATTTAATCAAATGAATTAAATTTGGTTACACTTCTCAATTCAAATAGGGCAAGTCGAACTTTAATGCATCTAAACTTACGTTATTTTTAAAGAGAAGTATAGAATGAATTTCATCCAAAAGCGTCTACAAAAACCTGTTAGTTAGTTATAAATAATGATATCGTAATAAAGTTCATAACAAGTTGCTAATATAATCAAATAAATTATATTTGGTGCCACTTTTGAATTCAAAATTGGGGAAGTCGAATTTATAGCCTCTAAACTTACGTTATCGAAATGTATAATCAATTTCGTCCAAAAGCGCCTATAAAAACCTTTTAATTGGCTATATAGAATGAGAACATAATAATGTTGATATAAAGTTGCTAATTTAATCAAATGAATTATATTTGGTGACACTTCACAATTCGAATTGGGCAAGACGAACTTTATTGCATCGAAACTTATGTTATTTTTAAAGAGAAATATAGAATGAATTTCAACCAAAAGCGTCTGGAAAAACCAGTTGGTTAGTTATAAATATTGACAATGTAATAAAGTTGATAAAAAGTTGCTAATATAACCAAATAAATTATATTTGGTGCCACTTTTGAATTCAAAATTGGGGAAGTCGAATTTATAGCCTCTAAACTTACGTTATCGAAATGTATAATGAATTTCGTCCAAAAGCGTCTATAAAAACCTTTTAATTGGCTATATAGAATGAGAACGTAATAATGTTGATATATAGTTGCTAATTTAATCAAATGATTTAAATTTGGTGACACTTCTCAATTCAAATTGGGCAAGTCGAACTTTAATGCATCTAAACTTACGTTATTTTTAAAGAGAAGTATAGAATGAATTTCATCCAAAAGCGTCTACAAAAACCTGTTAGTTAGTTATAAATAATGATATCGTAATAAAGTTCATAACAAGTTGCTAATATAATCAAATAAATTATATTTGGTGCCACTTTTGAATTCAAAATTGGGGAAGTCGAATTTATAGCCTCTAAACTTACGTTATCGAAATGTATAATCAATTTCGTCCAAAAGCGCCTATAAAAACCTTTTAATTGGCTATATAGAATGAGAACATAATAATGTTGATATAAAGTTGCTAATTTAATCAAATGAATTATATTTGGTGACACTTCACAATTCGAATTGGGCAAGACGAACTTTATTGCATCGAAACTTATGTTATTTTTAAAGAGAAATATAGAATGAATTTCAACCAAAAGCGTCTGGAAAAACCAGTTGGTTAGTTATAAATATTGACAATGTAATAAAGTTGATAAAAAGTTGCTAATATAACCAAATAAATTATATTTGGTGCCACTTTTGAATTCAAAATTGGGGAAGTCGAATTTATAGCCTCTAAACTTACGTTATCGAAATGTATAATGAATTTCGTCCAAAAGCGTCTATAAAAACCTTTTAATTGGCTATATAGAATGAGAACGTAATAATGTTGATATATAGTTGCTAATTTAATCAAATGATTTAAATTTGGTGACACTTCTCAATTCAAATTGGGCAAGTCGAACTTTAATGCATCTAAACTTACGTTATTTTTAAAGAGAAGTATAGAATGAATTTCATCCAAAAGCGTCTACAAAAACCTGTTAGTTAGTTATAAATAATGATATCGTAATAAAGTTCATAACAAGTTGCTAATATAATCAAATAAATTATATTTGGTGCCACTTTTGAATTCAAAATTGGGGAAGTCGAATTTATAGCCTCTAAACTTACGTTATTGAAATGTATAATGAATTTCGTCCAAAAGCGCCTATAAAAACCTTTTAATTGGCTATATAGAATGAGAACATAATAATGTTGATATAAAGTTGCTAATTTAATCAAATGAATTATATTTGGTGACACTTCTCAATTCGAATTGGGCAAGACGAACTTTATTGTATCGAAACTTATGTTATTTTTAAAGAGAAATATAGAATGAATTTCAACCAAAAGCGTCTGGAAAAACCAGTTAGTTAGTTATAAATATTGACAACGTAATAAAGTTGATAAAAAGTTGCTAATATAACCAAATAAATTATATTTGGTGCCACTTTTGAATTCAAAATTGGGGAAGTCGAATTTATAGCCTCTAAACTTACGTTATCGAAATGTATAATTAATTTCGTCCAAAAGCGTCTATAAAAACCTTTTAATTGGCTATATAGAATGAGAACGTAATAATGTTGATATATAGTTGCTAATTTAATCAAATGATTTAAATTTGGTAACACTTCTCAATTCAAATTGGGCAAGTCGAACTTTAATGCATCTAAACTTACGTTATTTTTAAAGAGAAGTATAGAATGAATTTCATCCAAAAGCGTCTACAAAAACCTGTTAGTTAGTTATAAATAATGATATCGTAATAAAGTTCATAACAAGTTGCTAATATAATCAAATAAATTATATTTGGTGCCACTTTTGAATTCAAAATTGGGGAAGTCGAATTTATAGCCTCTAAACTTACGTTATCGAAATGTATAATCAATTTCGTCCAAAAGCGTCTATAAAAACCTTTTAATTGGCTATATAGAATGAGAACATAATAATGTTGATATATAGTTGCTAATTTAATCAAATGATTTAAATTTGGTGACACTTCTCAATTCAAATTGGGCAAGTCGAACTTTAATGCATCTAAACTTACGTTATTTTTAAAGAGAAGTATAGAATGAATTTCATCCAAAAGCGTCTACAAAAACCTGTTAGTTAGTTATAAATAATGATATCGTAATAAAGTTCATAACAAGTTGCTAATATAATCAAATAAATTATATTTGGTGCCACTTTTGAATTCAAAATTGGGGAAGTCGAATTTATAGCCTCTAAACTTACGTTATCGAAATGTATAATCAATTTCGTCCAAAAGCGTCTATAAAAACCTTTTAATTGGCTATATAGAATGAGAACATAATAATGTTGATATAAAGTTGCTAATTTAATCAAATGAATTATATTTGGTGACACTTCACAATTCGAATTGGGCAAGACGAACTTTATTGCATCGAAACTTATGTTATTTTTAAAGAGAAATATAGAATGAATTTCAACCAAAAGCGTCTGGAAAAACCAGTTAGTTAGTTATAAATATTGACAATGTAATAAAGTTGATAAAAAGTTGCTAATATAACCAAATAAATTATATTTGGTGCCACTTTTGAATTCAAAATTGGGGAAGTCGAATTTATAGCCTCTAAACTTACGTTATCGAAATGTATAATGAATTTCGTCCAAAAGCGTCTATAAAAACCTTTTAATTGGCTATATAGAATGAGAACGTAATAATGTTGATATATAGTTGCTAATTTAATCGAATGAATTAAATTTGGTGACACTTCTCAATTCAAATTGGGCAAGTCGAACTTTAATGCATCTAAACTTACGTTATTTTTAAAGAGAAGTATAGAATGAATTTCATCCAAAAGCGTCTACAAAAACCTGTTAGTTAGTTATAAATAATGATATCGTAATAAAGTTCATAACAAGTTGCTAATATAATCAAATAAATTATATTTGGTGCCACTTTTGAATTCAAAATTGGGGAAGTCGAATTTATAGCCTCTAAACTTACGTTATCGAAATGTCTAATGAATTTCGTCCAAAAGAGCCTATAAAAACCTTTTAATTGGCTATATAGAATGAGAACATAATAATGTTGATATAAAGTTGCTAATTTAATCAAATGAATTATATTTGGTGACACTTCTCAATTCGAATTGGGCAAGAAGAAATTTATTGTATCGAAACTTATGTTATTTTTAAAGAGAAATATAGAATGAATTTCAACCAAAAGCGTCTGGAAAAACCAGTTAGTTAGTTAAAAATATTGACAACGTAATAAAGTTGATAAAAAGTTGCTAATATAATCAAATAAATTATATTTGGTGCCACTTTTGAATTCAAAATTGGGGAAGTCGAATTTATAGCCTCTAAACTTACGTTATCGAAATGTATAATGAATTTCATCCAAAAGCGTCTATAAAAACCTATTAATTGGCTATATAGAATGAGAACGTAATAATGTTGATATATAGTTTCTAATTTAATCAAATGAATTAAATTTGGTTACACTTCTCAATTTAAATAGGGCAAGTCGAACTTTAATGCATCTAAACTTACGTTATTTTTAAAGAGAAGTATAGAATGAATTTCATTCAAAAGCGTCTAGAAAAACCTGTTAGTTAGTTATAAATAATGATATCGTAATAAAGTTCCTAACAAGTTGCTAATATAATCAAATAAATTATATTTGGTGCCACTTTTGAATTCAAAATTGGGGAAGTCGAATTTATAGCCTCTAAACTTACGTTATCGAAATGTATAATGAATTTCGTCCAAAAGCGCCTATAAAAACCTTTTAAATGGCTATATAGAATGAGAACATAATAATGTTGATATAAAATTGCTAATTTAATCAAATGAATTATATTTGGTGACACTTCTCAATTCGAATTGGGCAAGACGAACTTTATTGTATCGAAACTTATGTTATTTTTAAAGAGAAATATAGAATGAATTTCAACCAAAAGCGTCTGGAAAAACCAGTTAGTTAGTTATAAATATTGACAACGTAATAAAGTTGATAAAAAGTTGCTAATATAACCAAATAAATTATATTTGGTGCCACTATTGAATTCAAAATTGGGGAAGTCGAATTTATAGACTCTAAACTTACGTTATCGAAATGTATAATGAATTTCGTCCAAAAGCGTCTATAAAAACCTTTTAATTGGCTATATAGAATGAGAACGTAATAATGTTGATATATAGTTGCTAATTTAATCAAACGAATTAAATTTGGTGACACTTCTCAATTCAAATTGGGCAAGTCGAACTTTAGTGCATCTAAACTTACGTTATTTTTAAAGAGAAGTATAGAATGAATTTCATCCAAAAGCGTCTACAAAAACCTGTTAGTTAGTTATAAATAATGATATCGTAATAAAGTTCATAACAAGTTGCTAATATAATCAAATAAATTATATTTGGTGCCACTTTTGAATTCAAAATTGGGGAAATCGAATTTATAGCCTCTAAACTTACGTTATCGAAATGTATAATGAATTTCGTACAAAAGCGCCTATAAAAACCTTTTAATTGGCTATATAGAATGAGAACATAATAATGTTGATATAAAGTTGCTAATTTAATCAAATGAATTATATTTGGTGACACTTCTCAATTCGAATTGGGCAAGACGAACTTTATTGTATCGAAACTTATGTTATTTTTAACGAGAAATATAGAATGAATTTCAACCAAAAGCGTCTGGAAAAACCAGTTAGTTAGTTATAAATATTGACAACGTAATAAAGTTGATAAAAAGTTGCTAATATAACCAAATAAATTATATTTGGTGCCACTTTTGAATTCAAAATTGGGGAAGTCGAATTTATAGCCTCTAAACTTACGTTATCGAAATGTATAATGAATTTCGTCCAAAAGCGTCTATAAAAACCTTTTAATTGGCTATATAGAATGAGAACGTAATAATGTTGATATATAGTTGCTAATTTAATCAAATGAATTAAATTTGGTGACACTTCTTAATTCAAATTGGGCAAGTCGAACTTTAATGCATCTAAACTTACGTTATTTTTAAAGTGAAGTATAGAATGAATTTCATCCAAAAGCGCCTACAAAAACCTGTTAGTTAGTTATAATAATGATATCGTAATAAAGTTCATAACAAGTTGCTAATATAATCAAATAAATTATATTTGGTGCCACTTTTGAATTCAAAATTGGGGAAGTCGAATTTATAGCCTCTAAACTTACGTTATGGAAATGTATAATCAATTTCGTCCAAAAGCGCCTATAAAAACCTTTTAATTGGCTATATAGAATGAGAACATAATAATGTTGATATAAAGTTGCTAATTTAATCAAATGAATTATATTTGGTGACACTTCTCAATTCGAATTGGGCAAGATGAACTTTATTGTATCGAAACTTATGTTATTTTTAAAGAGAAATATAGAATGAATTTCAACCAAAAGCGTCTGGAAAAACCAGTTAGTTAGTTATAAATATTGACAATGTAATAAAGTTGATAAAAAGTTGCTAATATAACCAAATAAATTATATTTGGTGCCACTTTTGAATTCAAAATTGGGGAAGTCGAATTTATAGCCTCTAAACTTACGTTATCGAAATGTATAATCAATTTCGTCCAAAAGCGTCTATAAAAACCTTTTAATTGGCTATATAGAATGAGAACATAATAATGTTGATATAAAGTTGCTAATTTAATCAAATGAATTATATTTGGTGACACTTCACAATTCGAATTGGGCAAGACGAACTTTATTGCATCGAAACTTATGTTATTTTTAAAGAGAAATATAGAATGAATTTCAACCAAAAGCGTCTGGAAAAACCAGTTAGTTAGTTATAAATATTGACAATGTAATAAAGTTGATAAAAAGTTGCTAATATAACCAAATAAATTATATTTGGTGCCACTTTTGAATTCAAAATTGGGGAAGTCGAATTTATAGCCTCTAAACTTACGTTATCGAAATGTATAATGAATTTCGTCCAAAAGCGTCTATAAAAACCTTTTAATTGGCTATATAGAATGAGAACGTAATAATGTTGATATATAGTTGCTAATTTAATCGAATGAATTAAATTTGGTGACACTTCTCAATTCAAATTGGGCAAGTCGAACTTTAATGCATCTAAACTTACGTTATTTTTAAAGAGAAGTATAGAATGAATTTCATCCAAAAGCGTCTACAAAAACCTGTTAGTTAGTTATAAATAATGATATCGTAATAAAGTTCATAACAAGTTGCTAATATAATCAAATAAATTATATTTGGTGCCACTTTTGAATTCAAAATTGGGGAAGTCGAATTTATAGCCTCTAAACTTACGTTATCGAAATGTCTAATGAATTTCGTCCAAAAGAGCCTATAAAAACCTTTTAATTGGCTATATAGAATGAGAACATAATAATGTTGATATAAAGTTGCTAATTTAATCAAATGAATTATATTTGGTGACACTTCTCAATTCGAATTGGGCAAGAAGAAATTTATTGTATCGAAACTTATGTTATTTTTAAAGAGAAATATAGAATGAATTTCAACCAAAAGCGTCTGGAAAAACCAGTTAGTTAGTTAAAAATATTGACAACGTAATAAAGTTGATAAAAAGTTGCTAATATAATCAAATAAATTATATTTGGTGCCACTTTTGAATTCAAAATTGGGGAAGTCGAATTTATAGCCTCTAAACTTACGTTATCGAAATGTATAATGAATTTCATCCAAAAGCGTCTATAAAAACCTATTAATTGGCTATATAGAATGAGAACGTAATAATGTTGATATATAGTTTCTAATTTAATCAAATGAATTAAATTTGGTTACACTTCTCAATTTAAATAGGGCAAGTCGAACTTTAATGCATCTAAACTTACGTTATTTTTAAAGAGAAGTATAGAATGAATTTCATTCAAAAGCGTCTAGAAAAACCTGTTAGTTAGTTATAAATAATGATATCGTAATAAAGTTCATAACAAGTTGCTAATATAATCAAATAAATTATATTTGGTGCCACTTTTGAATTCAAAATTGGGGAAGTCGAATTTATAGCCTCTAAACTTACGTTATCGAAATGTATAATGAATTTCGTCCAAAAGCGCCTATAAAAACCTTTTAAATGGCTATATAGAATGAGAACATAATAATGTTGATATAAAATTGCTAATTTAATCAAATGAATTATATTTGGTGACACTTCTCAATTCGAATTGGGCAAGACGAACTTTATTGTATCGAAACTTATGTTATTTTTAAAGAGAAATATAGAATGAATTTCAACCAAAAGCGTCTGGAAAAACCAGTTAGTTAGTTATAAATATTGACAACGTAATAAAGTTGATAAAAAGTTGCTAATATAACCAAATAAATTATATTTGGTGCCACTATTGAATTCAAAATTGGGGAAGTCGAATTTATAGACTCTAAACTTACGTTATCGAAATGTATAATGAATTTCGTCCAAAAGCGTCTATAAAAACCTTTTAATTGGCTATATAGAATGAGAACGTAATAATGTTGATATATAGTTGCTAATTTAATCAAACGAATTAAATTTGGTGACACTTCTCAATTCAAATTGGGCAAGTCGAACTTTAGTGCATCTAAACTTACGTTATTTTTAAAGAGAAGTATAGAATGAATTTCATCCAAAAGCGTCTACAAAAACCTGTTAGTTAGTTATAAATAATGATATCGTAATAAAGTTCATAACAAGTTGCTAATATAATCAAATAAATTATATTTGGTGCCACTTTTGAATTCAAAATTGGGGAAATCGAATTTATAGCCTCTAAACTTACGTTATCGAAATGTATAATGAATTTCGTACAAAAGCGCCTATAAAAACCTTTTAATTGGCTATATAGAATGAGAACATAATAATGTTGATATAAAGTTGCTAATTTAATCAAATGAATTATATTTGGTGACACTTCTCAATTCGAATTGGGCAAGACGAACTTTATTGTATCGAAACTTATGTTATTTTTAACGAGAAATATAGAATGAATTTCAACCAAAAGCGTCTGGAAAAACCAGTTAGTTAGTTATAAATATTGACAACGTAATAAAGTTGATAAAAAGTTGCTAATATAACCAAATAAATTATATTTGGTGCCACTTTTGAATTCAAAATTGGGGAAGTCGAATTTATAGCCTCTAAACTTACGTTATCGAAATGTATAATGAATTTCGTCCAAAAGCGTCTATAAAAACCTTTTAATTGGCTATATAGAATGAGAACGTAATAATGTTGATATATAGTTGCTAATTTAATCAAATGAATTAAATTTGGTGACACTTCTTAATTCAAATTGGGCAAGTCGAACTTTAATGCATCTAAACTTACGTTATTTTTAAAGTGAAGTATAGAATGAATTTCATCCAAAAGCGCCTACAAAAACCTGTTAGTTAGTTATAATAATGATATCGTAATAAAGTTCATAACAAGTTGCTAATATAATCAAATAAATTATATTTGGTGCCACTTTTGAATTCAAAATTGGGGAAGTCGAATTTATAGCCTCTAAACTTACGTTATGGAAATGTATAATCAATTTCGTCCAAAAGCGCCTATAAAAACCTTTTAATTGGCTATATAGAATGAGAACATAATAATGTTGATATAAAGTTGCTAATTTAATCAAATGAATTATATTTGGTGACACTTCTCAATTCGAATTGGGCAAGATGAACTTTATTGTATCGAAACTTATGTTATTTTTAAAGAGAAATATAGAATGAATTTCAACCAAAAGCGTCTGGAAAAACCAGTTAGTTAGTTATAAATATTGACAATGTAATAAAGTTGATAAAAAGTTGCTAATATAACCAAATAAATTATATTTGGTGCCACTTTTGAATTCAAAATTGGGGAAGTCGAATTTATAGCCTCTAAACTTACGTTATCGAAATGTATAATGAATTTCATCCAAAAGCTTCTATAAAAACCTTTTAATTGGCTATATAGAATGAGAACGTAATAATGTTGATATATAGTTGCTAATTTAATCGAATGAATTAAATTTGGTGACACTTCTCAATTCAAATTGGGCAAGTCGAACTTTAATGCATCTAAACTTACGTTATTTTTAAAGAGAAGTATAGAATGAATTTCATCCAAAAGCGTCTACAAAAACCTGTTAGTTAGTTATAAATAATGATATCGTAATAAAGTTCATAACAAGTTGCTAATATAATCAAATAAATTATATTTGGTGCCACTTTTGAATTCAAAATTGGGGAAGTCGAATTTATAGCCTCTAAACTTACGTTATCGAAATGTATAATGAATTTCGTCCAAAAGAGCCTATAAAAACCTTTTAATTGGCTATATAGAATGAGAACATAATAATGTTGATATAAAGTTGCTAATTTAATCAAATGAATTATATTTGGTGACACTTCTCAATTCGAATTGGGCAAGAAGAAATTTATTGTATCGAAACTTATGTTATTTTTAAAGAGAAATATAGAATGAATTTCAACCAAAAGCGTCTGGAAAAACCAGTTAGTTAGTTATAAATATTGACAACGTAATAAAGTTGATAAAAAGTTGCTAATATAATCAAATAAATTATATTTGGTGCCACTTTTGAATTCAAAATTGGGGAAGTCGAATTTATAGCCTCTAAACTTACGTTATCGAAATGTATAATGAATTTCATCCAAAAGCGTCTATAAAAACCTATTAATTGGCTATATAGAATGAGAACGTAATAATGTTGATATATAGTTTCTAATTTAATCAAATGAATTAAATTTGGTTACACTTCTCAATTCAAATAGGGCAAGTCGAACTTTAATGCATCTAAACTTACGTTATTTTTAAAGAGAAGTATAGAATGAATTTCATTCAAAAGCGTCTAGAAAAACCTGTTAGTTAGTTATAAATAATGATATCGTAATAAAGTTCATAACAAGTTGCTAATATAATCAAATAAATTATATTTGGTGCCACTTTTGAATTCAAAATTGGGGAAGTCGAATTTATAGCCTCTAAACTTACGTTATCGAAATGTATAATGAATTTCGTCCAAAACGCCTATAAAAACCTTTTAAATGGCTATATAGAATGAGAACATAATAATGTTGATATAAAATTGCTAATTTAATCAAATGAATTATATTTGGTGACACTTCTCAATTCGAATTGGGCAAGACGAACTTTATTGTATCGAAACTTATGTTATTTTTAAAGAGAAATATAGAATGAATTTCAACCAAAAGCGTCTGGAAAAACCAGTTAGTTAGTTATAAATATTGACAACGTAATAAAGTTGATAAAAAGTTGCTAATATAACCAAATAAATTATATTTGGTGCCACTATTGAATTCAAAATTGGGGAAGTCGAATTTATAGACTCTAAACTTACGTTATCGAAATGTATAATGAATTTCGTCCAAAAGCGTCTATAAAAACCTTTTAATTGGCTATATAGAATAAGAACGTAATAATGTTGATATATAGTTGCTAATTTAATCAAATGAATTAAATTTGGTGACACTTCTCAATTCAAATTGGGCAAGTCGAACTTTAGTGCATCTAAACTTACGTTATTTTTAAAGAGAAGTATAGAATGAATTTCATCCAAAAGCGTCTACAAAAACCTGTTAGTTAGTTATAAATAATGATATCGTAATAAAGTTCATAACAAGTTGCTAATATAATCAAATAAATTATATTTGGTGCCACTTTTGAATTCAAAATTGGGGAAGTCGAATTTATTGCCTCTAAACTTACGTTATCGAAATGTATAATGAATTTCGTCCAAAAGCGCCTATAAAAACCTTTTAATTGGCTATATAGAATGAGAACATAATAATGTTGATATAAAGTTGCTAATTTAATCAAATGAATTATATTTGGTGACACTTCTCAATTCGAATTGGGCAAGACGAACTTTATTGTATCGAAACTTATGTTATTTTTAAAGAGAAATATAGAATGAATTTCAACCAAAAGCGTCTGGAAAAACCAGTTAGTTAGTTATAAATATTGACAACGTAATAAAGTTGATAAAAAGTTGCTAATATAACCAAATAAATTATATTTGGTGCCACTTTTGAATTCAAAATTGGGGAAGTCGAATTTATAGCCTCTAAACTTACGTTATCGAAATGTATAATGAATTTCGTCCAAAAGCGTCTATAAAAACCTTTTAATTGGCTATATAGAATGAGAACGTAATAATGTTGATATATAGTTGCTAATTTAATCAAATGAATTAAATTTGGTAACACTTCTCAATTCAAATTGGGCAAGTCGAACTTTAATGCATCTAAACTTACGTTATTTTTAAAGAGAAGTATAGAATGAATTTCATCCAAAAGCGTCTACAAAAACCTGTTAGTTAGTTATAAATAATGATATCGTAATAAAGTTCATAACAAGTTGCTAATATAATCAAATAAATTATATTTGGTGCCACTTTTGAATTCAAAATTGGGGAAGTCGAATTTATAGCCTCTAAACTTACGTTATCGAAATGTATAATCAATTTCGTCCAAAAGCGCCTATAAAAACCTTTTAATTGGCTATATAGAATGAGAACATAATAATGTTGATATAAAGTTGCTAATTTAATCAAATGAATTATATTTGGTGACACTTCACAATTCGAATTGGGCAAGACGAACTTTATTGCATCGAAACTTATGTTATTTTTAAAGAGAAATATAGAATGAATTTCAACCAAAAGCGTCTGGAAAAACCAGTTGGTTAGTTATAAATATTGACAATGTAATAAAGTTGATAAAAAGTTGCTAATATAACCAAATAAATTATATTTGGTGCCACTTTTGAATTCAAAATTGGGGAAGTCGAATTTATAGCCTCTAAACTTACGTTATCGAAATGTATAATGAATTTCGTCCAAAAGCGTCTATAAAAACCTTTTAATTGGCTATATAGAATGAGAACGTAATAATGTTGATATATAGTTGCTAATTTAATCAAATGATTTAAATTTGGTGACACTTCTCAATTCAAATTGGGCAAGTCGAACTTTAATGCATCTAAACTTACGTTATTTTTAAAGAGAAGTATAGAATGAATTTCATCCAAAAGCGTCTACAAAAACCTGTTAGTTAGTTATAAATAATGATATCGTAATAAAGTTCATAACAAGTTGCTAATATAATCAAATAAATTATATTTGGTGCCACTTTTGAATTCAAAATTGGGGAAGTCGAATTTATAGCCTCTAAACTTACGTTATTGAAATGTATAATGAATTTCGTCCAAAAGCGCCTATAAAAACCTTTTAATTGGCTATATAGAATGAGAACATAATAATGTTGATATAAAGTTGCTAATTTAATCAAATGAATTATATTTGGTGACACTTCTCAATTCGAATTGGGCAAGACGAACTTTATTGTATCGAAACTTATGTTATTTTTAAAGAGAAATATAGAATGAATTTCAACCAAAAGCGTCTGGAAAAACCAGTTAGTTAGTTATAAATATTGACAACGTAATAAAGTTGATAAAAAGTTGCTAATATAACCAAATAAATTATATTTGGTGCCACTTTTGAATTCAAAATTGGGGAAGTCGAATTTATAGCCTCTAAACTTACGTTATCGAAATGTATAATGAATTTCGTCCAAAAGCGTCTATAAAAACCTTTTAATTGGCTATATAGAATGAGAACGTAATAATGTTGATATATAGTTGCTAATTTAATCAAATGATTTAAATTTGGTAACACTTCTCAATTCAAATTGGGCAAGTCGAACTTTAATGCATCTAAACTTACGTTATTTTTAAAGAGAAGTATAGAATGAATTTCATCCAAAAGCGTCTAGAAAAACCTGTTAGTTAGTTATAAATAATGATATCGTAATAAAGTTCATAACAAGTTGCTAATATAATCAAATAAATTATATTTGGTGCCACTTTTGAATTCAAAATTGGGGAAGTCGAATTTATAGCCTCTAAACTTACGTTATCGAAATGTATAATCAATTTCGTCCAAAAGCGTCTATAAAAACCTTTTAATTGGCTATATAGAATGAGAACATAATAATGTTGATATAAAGTTGCTAATTTAATCAAATGAATTATATTTGGTGACACTTCACAATTCGAATTGGGCAAGACGAACTTTATTGCATCGAAACTTATGTTATTTTTAAAGAGAAATATAGAATGAATTTCAACCAAAAGCGTCTGGAAAAACCAGTTAGTTAGTTATAAATATTGACAACGTAATAAAGTTGATAAAAAGTTGCTAATATAACCAAATAAATTATATTTGGTGCCACTATTGAATTCAAAATTGGGGAAGTCGAATTTATAGACTCTAAACTTACGTTATCGAAATGTATAATGAATTTCGTCCAAAAGCGTCTATAAAAACCTTTTAATTGGCTATATAGAATGAGAACGTAATAATGTTGATATATAGTTGCTAATTTAATCAAACGAATTAAATTTGGTGACACTTCTCAATTCAAATTGGGCAAGTCGAACTTTAATGCATCTAAACTTACGTTATTTTTAAAGAGAAGTATAGAATGAATTTCATCCAAAAGCGTCTACAAAAACCTGTTAGTTAGTTATAAATAATGATATCGTAATAAAGTTCATAACAAGTTGCTAATATAATCAAATAAATTATATTTGGTGCCACTTTTGAATTCAAAATTGGGGAAGTCGAATTTATAGCCTCTAAACTTACGTTATCGAAATGTATAATCAATTTCGTCCAAAAGCGCCTATAAAAACCTTTTAATTGGCTATATAGAATGAGAACATAATAATGTTGATATAAAGTTGCTAATTTAATCAAATGAATTATATTTGGTGACACTTCACAATTCGAATTGGGCAAGACGAACTTTATTGCATCGAAACTTATGTTATTTTTAAAGAGAAATATAGAATGAATTTCAACCAAAAGCGTCTGGAAAAACCAGTTGGTTAGTTATAAATATTGACAATGTAATAAAGTTGATAAAAAGTTGCTAATATAACCAAATAAATTATATTTGGTGCCACTTTTGAATTCAAAATTGGGGAAGTCGAATTTATAGCCTCTAAACTTACGTTATCGAAATGTATAATGAATTTCGTCCAAAAGCGTCTATAAAAACCTTTTAATTGGCTATATAGAATGAGAACGTAATAATGTTGATATATAGTTGCTAATTTAATCAAATGATTTAAATTTGGTGACACTTCTCAATTCAAATTGGGCAAGCCGAACTTTAATGCATCTAAACTTACGTTATTTTTAAAGAGAAGTATAGAATGAATTTCATCCAAAAGCGTCTACAAAAACCTGTTAGTTAGTTATAAATAATGATATCGTAATAAAGTTCATAACAAGTTGCTAATATAATCAAATAAATTATATTTGGTGCCACTTTTGAATTCAAAATTGGGGAAGTCGAATTTATAGCCTCTAAACTTACGTTATCGAAATGTATAATGAATTTCGTCCAAAAGCGCCTATAAAAACCTTTTAATTGGCTATATAGAATGAGAACATAATAATGTTGATATAAAGTTGCTAATTTAATCAAATGAATTATATTTGGTGACACTTCTCAATTCGAATTGGGCAAGATGAACTTTATTGTATCGAAACTTATGTTATTTTTAAAGAGAAATATAGAATGAATTTCAACCAAAAGCGTCTGGAAAAACCAGTTAGTTAGTTATAAATATTGACAACGTAATAAAGTTGATAAAAAGTTGCTAATATAACCAAATAAATTATATTTGGTGCCACTTTTGAATTCAAAATTGGGGAAGTCGAATTTATAGCCTCTAAACTTACGTTATCGAAATGTATAATTAATTTCGTCCAAAAGCGTCTATAAAAACCTTTTAATTGGCTATATAGAATGAGAACGTAATAATGTTGATATATAGTTGCTAATTTAATCAAATGATTTAAATTTGGTAACACTTCTCAATTCAAATTGGGCAAGTCGAACTTTAATGCATCTAAACTTACGTTATTTTTAAAGAGAAGTATAGAATGAATTTCATCCAAAAGCGTCTACAAAAACCTGTTAGTTAGTTATAAATAATGATATCGTAATAAAGTTCATAACAAGTTGCTAATATAATCAAATAAATTATATTTGGTGCCACTTTTGAATTCAAAATTGGGGAAGTCGAATTTATAGCCTCTAAACTTACGTTATCGAAATGTATAATCAATTTCGTCCAAAAGCGTCTATAAAAACCTTTTAATTGGCTATATAGAATGAGAACATAATAATGTTGATATAAAGTTGCTAATTTAATCAAATGAATTATATTTGGTGACACTTCACAATTCGAATTGGGCAAGACGAACTTTATTGCATCGAAACTTATGTTATTTTTAAAGAGAAATATAGAATGAATTTCAACCAAAAGCGTCTGGAAAAACCAGTTAGTTAGTTATAAATATTGACAATGTAATAAAGTTGATAAAAAGTTGCTAATATAACCAAATAAATTATATTTGGTGCCACTTTTGAATTCAAAATTGGGGAAGTCGAATTTATAGCCTCTAAACTTACGTTATCGAAATGTATAATGAATTTCGTCCAAAAGCGTCTATAAAAACCTTTTAATTGGCTATATAGAATGAGAACGTAATAATGTTGATATATAGTTGCTAATTTAATCGAATGAATTAAATTTGGTGACACTTCTCAATTCAAATTGGGCAAGTCGAACTTTAATGCATCTAAACTTACGTTATTTTTAAAGAGAAGTATAGAATGAATTTCATCCAAAAGCGTCTACAAAAACCTGTTAGTTAGTTATAAATAATGATATCGTAATAAAGTTCATAACAAGTTGCTAATATAATCAAATAAATTATATTTGGTGCCACTTTTGAATTCAAAATTGGGGAAGTCGAATTTATAGCCTCTAAACTTACGTTATCGAAATGTATAATCAATTTCGTCCAAAAGCGCCTATAAAAACCTTTTAATTGGCTATATAGAATGAGAACATAATAATGTTGATATAAAGTTGCTAATTTAATCAAATGAATTATATTTGGTGACACTTCACAATTCGAATTGGGCAAGACGAACTTTATTGCATCGAAACTTATGTTATTTTTAAAGAGAAATATAGAATGAATTTCAACCAAAAGCGTCTGGAAAAACCAGTTGGTTAGTTATAAATATTGACAATGTAATAAAGTTGATAAAAAGTTGCTAATATAACCAAATAAATTATATTTGGTGCCACTTTTGAATTCAAAATTGGGGAAGTCGAATTTATAGCCTCTAAACTTACGTTATCGAAATGTATAATGAATTTCGTCCAAAAGCGTCTATAAAAACCTTTTAATTGGCTATATAGAATGAGAACGTAATAATGTTGATATATAGTTGCTAATTTAATCAAATGATTTAAATTTGGTGACACTTCTCAATTCAAATTGGGCAAGTCGAACTTTAATGCATCTAAACTTACGTTATTTTTAAAGAGAAGTATAGAATGAATTTCATCCAAAAGCGTCTACAAAAACCTGTTAGTTAGTTATAAATAATGATATCGTAATAAAGTTCATAACAAGTTGCTAATATAATCAAATAAATTATATTTGGTGCCACTTTTGAATTTAAAATTGGGGAAGTCGAATTTATAGCCTCTAAACTTACGTTATTGAAATGTATAATGAATTTCGTCCAAAAGCGCCTATAAAAACCTTTTAATTGGCTATATAGAATGAGAACATAATAATGTTGATATAAAGTTGCTAATTTAATCAAATGAATTATATTTGGTGACACTTCTCAATTCGAATTGGGCAAGACGAACTTTATTGTATCGAAACTTATGTTATTTTTAAAGAGAAATATAGAATGAATTTCAACCAAAAGCGTCTGGAAAAACCAGTTAGTTAGTTATAAATATTGACAACGTAATAAAGTTGATAAAAAGTTGCTAATATAACCAAATAAATTATATTTGGTGCCACTTTTGAATTCAAAATTGGGGAAGTCGAATTTATAGCCTCTAAACTTACGTTATCGAAATGTATAATTAATTTCGTCCAAAAGCGTCTATAAAACCTTTTAATTGGCTATATAGAATGAGAACGTAATAATGTTGATATATAGTTGCTAATTTAATCAAATGATTTAAATTTGGTAACACTTCTCAATTCAAATTGGGCAAGTCGAACTTTAATGCATCTAAACTTACGTTATTTTTAAAGAGAAGTATAGAATGAATTTCATCCAAAAGCGTCTACAAAAACCTGTTAGTTAGTTATAAATAATGATATCGTAATAAAGTTCATAACAAGTTGCTAATATAATCAAATAAATTATATTTGGTGCCACTTTTGAATTCAAAATTGGGGAAGTCGAATTTATAGCCTCTAAACTTACGTTATCGAAATGTATAATCAATTTCGTCCAAAAGCGCCTATAAAAACCTTTTAATTGGCTATATAGAATGAGAACATAATAATGTTGATATAAAGTTGCTAATTTAATCAAATGAATTATATTTGGTGACACTTCACAATTCGAATTGGGCAAGACGAACTTTATTGCATCAAAACTTATGTTATTTTTAAAGAGAAATATAGAATGAATTTCAACCAAAAGCGTCTAGAAAAACCAGTTGGTTAGTTATAAATATTGACAATGTAATAAAGTTGATAAAAAGTTGCTAATATAACCAAATAAATTATATTTGGTGCCACTTTTGAATTCAAAATTGGGGAAGTCGAATTTATAGCCTCTAAACTTACGTTATCGAAATGTATAATGAATTTCGTCCAAAAGCGTCTATAAAAACCTTTTAATTGGCTATATAGAATGAGAACGTAATAATGTTGATATATAGTTGCTAATTTAATCAAATGATTTAAATTTGGTGACACTTCTCAATTCAAATTGGGCAAGTCGAACTTTAATGCATCTAAACTTACGTTATTTTTAAAGAGAAGTATAGAATGAATTTCATCCAAAAGCGTCTAGAAAAACCTGTTAGTTAGTTATAAATAATGATATCGTAATAAAGTTCATAACAAGTTGCTAATATAATCAAATAAATTATATTTGGTGCCACTTTTGAATTCAAAATTGGGGAAGTCGAATTTATAGCCTCTAAACTTACGTTATCGAAATGTATAATGAATTTCGTCCAAAAGCGCCTATAAAAACCTTTTAAATGGCTATATAGAATGAGAACATAATAATGTTGATATAAAATTGCTAATTTAATCAAATGAATTATATTTGGTGACACTTCTCAATTCGAATTGGGCAAGACGAACTTTATTGTATCGAAACTTATGTTATTTTTAAAGAGAAATATAGAATGAATTTCAACCAAAAGCGTCTGGAAAAACCTGTTAGTTAGTTATAAATATTGACAACGTAATAAAGTTGATAAAAAGTTGCTAATATAACCAAATAAATTATATTTGGTGCCACTTTTGAATTCAAAATTGGGGAAGTCGAATTTATAGCCTCTAAACTTACGTTATCGAAATGTATAATGAATTTCGTCCAAAAGCGTCTATAAAAACCTTTTAATTGGCTATATAGAATGAGAACGTAATAATGTTGATATATAGTTGCTAATTTAATCAAATGATTTAAATTTGGTAACACTTCTCAATTCAAATTGGGCAAGTCGAACTTTAATGCATCTAAACTTACGTTATTTTTAAAGAGAAGTATAGAATGAATTTCATCCAAAAGCGTCTACAAAAACCTGTTAGTTAGTTATAAATAATGATATCGTAATAAAGTTCATAACAAGTTGCTAATATAATCAAATAAATTATATTTGGTGCCACTTTTGAATTCAAAATTGGGGAAGTCGAATTTATAGCCTCTAAACTTACGTTATCGAAATGTATAATCAATTTCGTCCAAAAGCGCCTATAAAAACCTTTTAATTGGCTATATAGAATGAGAACATAATAATGTTGATATAAAGTTGCTAATTTAATCAAATGAATTATATTTGGTGACACTTCACAATTCGAATTGGGCAAGACGAACTTTATTGCATCGAAACTTATGTTATTTTTAAAGAGAAATATAGAATGAATTTCAACCAAAAGCGTCTAGAAAAACCAGTTGGTTAGTTATAAATATTGACAATGTAATAAAGTTGATAAAAAGTTGCTAATATAACCAAATAAATTATATTTGGTGCCACTTTTGAATTCAAAATTGGGGAAGTCGAATTTATAGCCTCTAAACTTACGTTATCGAAATGTATAATGAATTTCGTCCAAAAGCGTCTATAAAAACCTTTTAATTGGCTATATAGAATGAGAACGTAATAATGTTGATATATAGTTGCTAATTTAATCAAATGATTTAAATTTGGTGACACTTCTCAATTCAAATTGGGCAAGTCGAACTTTAATGCATCTAAACTTACGTTATTTTTAAAGAGAAGTATAGAATGAATTTCATCCAAAAGCGTCTAGAAAAACCTGTTAGTTAGTTATAAATAATGATATCGTAATAAAGTTCATAACAAGTTGCTAATATAATCAAATAAATTATATTTGGTGCCACTTTTGAATTCAAAATTGGGGAAGTCGAATTTATAGCCTCTAAACTTACGTTATCGAAATGTATAATGAATTTCGTCCAAAAGCGCCTATAAAAACCTTTTAAATGGCTATATAGAATGAGAACATAATAATGTTGATATAAAATTGCTAATTTAATCAAATGAATTATATTTGGTGACACTTCTCAATTCGAATTGGGCAAGACGAACTTTATTGTATCGAAACTTATGTTATTTTTAAAGAGAAATATAGAATGAATTTCAACCAAAAGCGTCTGGAAAAACCAGTTAGTTAGTTATAAATATTGACAACGTAATAAAGTTGATAAAAAGTTGCTAATATAACCAAATAAATTATATTTGGTGCCACTATTGAATTCAAAATTGGGGAAGTCGAATTTATAGACTCTAAACTTACGTTATCGAAATGTATAATGAATTTCGTCCAAAAGCGTCTATAAAAACCTTTTAATTGGCTATATAGAATGAGAACGTAATAATGTTGATATATAGTTGCTAATTTAATCAAATGAATTAAATTTGGTGACACTTCTCAATCCAAATTGGGCAAGTCGAACTTTAGTGCATCTAAACTTACGTTATTTTTAAAGAGAAGTATAGAATAAATTTCATCCAAAAGCGTCTACAAAAACCTGTTAGTTAGTTATAAATAATGATATCGTAATAAAGTTCATAACAAGTTGCTAATATAATCAAATAAATTATATTTGGTGCCACTTTTGAATTCAAAATTGGGGAAGTCGAATTTATAGCCTCTAAACTTACGTTATCGAAATGTATAATGAATTTCGTCCAAAAGCGCCTATAAAAACCTTTTAATTGGCTATATAGAATGAGAACATAATAATGTTGATATAAAGTTGCTAATTTAATCAAATGAATTATATTTGGTGACACTTCTCAATTCGAATTGGGCAAGACGAACTTTATTGTATCGAAACTTATGTTATTTTTAAAGAGAAATATAGAATGAATTTCAACCAAAAGCGTCAGGAAAAACCAGTTAGTTAGTTATAAATATTGACAACGTAATAAAGTTGATAAAAAGTTGCTAATATAACCAAATAAATTATATTTGGTGCCACTTTTGAATTCAAAATTGGGGAAGTCGAATTTATAGCCTCTAAACTTACGTTATCGAAATGTATAATGAATTTCGTCCAAAAGCGTCTATAAAAACCTTTTAATTGGCTATATAGAATGAGAACATAATAATGTTGATATATAGTTGCTAATTTAATCAAATGAATTAAATTTGGTGACACTTCTTAATTCAAATTGGGCAAGTCGAACTTTAATGCATCTAAACTTACGTTATTTTTAAAGAGAAGTATAGAATGAATTTCATCCAAAAGCGTCTACAAAAACCTGTTAGTTAGTTATAAATAATGATATCGTAATAAAGTTCATAACAAGTTGCTAATATAATCAAATAAATTATATTTGGTGCCACTTTTGAATTCAAAATTGGGGAAGTCGAATTTATAGCCTCTAAAATTACGTTATCGAAATGTATAATGAATTTCGTCCAAAATCGCCTATAAAAACCTTTTAAATGGCTATATAGAATGAGAACATAATAATGTTGATATAAAATTGCTAATTTAATCAAATGAATTATATTTGGTGACACTTCTCAATTCGAATTGGGCAAGACGAACTTTATTGTATCGAAACTTATGTTATTTTTAAAGAGAAATATAGAATGAATTTCAACCAAAAGCGTCTGGAAAAACCAGTTAGTTAGTTATAAATATTGACAACGTAATAAAGTTGATAAAAAGTTGCTAATATAACCAAATAAATTATATTTGGTGCCACTTTTGAATTCAAAATTGGGGAAGTCGAATTTATAGCCTCTAAACTTACGTTATCGAAATGTATAATGAATTTCGTCCAAAAGCGTCTATAAAAACCTTTTAATTGGCTATATAGAATGAGAACGTAATAATGTTGATATATAGTTGCTAATTTAATCAAATGATTTAAATTTAGTAACACTTCTCAATTCATATTGGGCAAGTCGAACTTTAATGCATCTAAACTTACGTTATTTTTAAAGAGAAGTATAGAATGAATTTCATCCAAAAGCGTCTACAAAAACCTGTTAGTTAGTTATAAATAATGATATCGTAATAAAGTTCATAACAAGTTGCTAATATAATCAAATAAATTATATTTGGTGCCACTTTTGAATTCAAAATTGGGGAAGTCGAATTTATAGCCTCTAAACTTACGTTATCGAAATGTATAATCAATTTCGTCCAAAAGCGCCTATAAAAACCTTTTAATTGGCTATATAGAATGAGAACATAATAATGTTGATATAAAGTTGCTAATTTAATAAAATGAATTATATTTGGTGACACTTCACAATTCGAATTGGGCAAGACGAACTTTATTGCATCGAAACTTATGTTATTTTTAAAGAGAAATATAGAATGAATTTCAACCAAAAGCGTCTAGAAAAACCAGTTGGTTAGTTATAAATATTGACAATGTAATAAAGTTGATAAAAAGTTGCTAATATAACCAAATAAATTATATTTGGTGCCACTTTTGAATTCAAAATTGGGGAAGTCGAATTTATAGCCTCTAAACTTACGTTATCGAAATGTATAATGAATTTCGTCCAAAAGCGTCTATAAAAACCTTTTAATTGGCTATATAGAATGAGAACGTAATAATGTTGATATATAGTTGCTAATTTAATCAAATGATTTAAATTTGGTGACACTTCTCAATTCAAATTGGGCAAGTCGAACTTTAATGCATCTAAACTTACGTTATTTTTAAAGAGAAGTATAGAATGAATTTCATCCAAAAGCGTCTAGAAAAACCTGTTAGTTAGTTATAAATAATGATATCGTAATAAAGTTCATAACAAGTTGCTAATATAATCAAATAAATTATATTTGGTGCCACTTTTGAATTCAAAATTGGGGAAGTCGAATTTATAGCCTCTAAACTTACGTTATCGAAATGTATAATGAATTTCGTCCAAAAGCGCCTATAAAAACCTTTTAAATGGCTATATAGAATGAGAACATAATAATGTTGATATAAAATTGCTAATTTAATCAAATGAATTATATTTGGTGACACTTCTCAATTCGAATTGGGCAAGACGAACTTTATTGTATCGAAACTTATGTTATTTTTAAAGAGAAATATAGAATGAATTTCAACCAAAAGCGTCTGGAAAAACCAGTTAGTTAGTTATAAATATTGACAACGTAATAAAGTTGATAAAAATTTGCTAATATAACCAAATAAATTATATTTGGTGCCACTATTGAATTCAAAATTGGGGAAGTCGAATTTATAGACTCTAAACTTACGTTATCGAAATGTATAATGAATTTCGTCCAAAAGCGTCTATAAAAACCTTTTAATTGGCTATATAGAATGAGAACGTAATAATGTTGATATATAGTTGCTAATTTAATCAAATGAATTAAATTTGGTGACACTTCTCAATTCAAATTGGGCAAGTCGAACTTTAGTGCATCTAAACTTACGTTATTTTTAAAGAGAAGTATAGAATAAATTTCATCCAAAAGCGTCTACAAAAACCTGTTAGTTAGTTATAAATAATGATATCATAATAAAGTTCATAACAAGTTACTAATATAATCAAATAAATTATATTTGGTGCCACTTTTGAATTCAAAATTGGGGAAGTCGAATTTATAGCCTCTAAACTTACGTTATCGAAATGTATAATGAATTTCGTCCAAAAGCGCCTATAAAAACCTTTTAATTGGCTATATAGAATGAGAACATAATAATGTTGATATAAAGTTGCTAATTTAATCAAATGAATTATATTTGGTGACACTTCTCAATTCGAATTGGGCAAGACGAACTTTATTGTATCGAAACTTATGTTATTTTTAAAGAGAAATATAGAATGAATTTCAACCAAAAGCGTCTGGAAAAACCAGTTAGTTAGTTATAAATATTGACAACGTAATAAAGTTGATAAAAAGTTGCTAATATAACCAAATAAATTATATTTGGTGCCACTTTTGAATTCAAAATTGGGGAAGTCGAATTTATAGCCTCTAAACTTACGTTATCGAAATGTATAATGAATTTCGTCCAAAAGCGTCTATAAAAACCTTTTAATTGGCTATATAGAATGAGAACGTAATAATGTTGATATATAGTTGCTAATTTAATCAAATGAATTAAATTTGGTGACACTTCTTAATTCAAATTGGGCAAGTCGAACTTTAATGCATCTAAACTTACGTTATTTTTAAAGAGAAGTATAGAATGAATTTCATCCAAAAGCGTCTACAAAAACCTGTTAGTTAGTTATAAATAATGATATCGTAATAAAGTTCATAACAAGTTGCTAATATAATCAAATAAATTATATTTGGTGCCACTTTTGAATTCAAAATTGGGGAAGTCGAATTTATAGCCTCTAAACTTACGTTATCGAAATGTATAATGAATTTCGTCCAAAAGCGCCTATAAAAACCTTTTAATTGGCTATATAGAATGAGAACATAATAATGTTGATATAAAGTTGCTAATTTAATCAAATGAATTATATTTGGTGACACTTCTCAATTCGAATTGGGCAAGACGAACTTTATTGTATCGAAACTTATGTTATTTTTAAAGAGAAATATAGAATGAATTTCAACCAAAAGCGTCTGGAAAAACCAGTTAGTTAGTTATAAATATTGACAACGTAATAAAGTTGATAAAAAGTTGCTAATATAACCAAATAAATTATATTTGGTGCCACTTTTGAATTCAAAATTGGGGAAGTCGAATTTATAGCCTCTAAACTTACGTTATCGAAATGTATAATGAATTTCGTCCAAAAGCGTCTATAAAAACCTTTTAATTGGCTATATAGAATGAGAACGTAATAATGTTGATATATAGTTGCTAATTTAATCAAATGAATTAAATTTGGTGACACTTCTTAATTCAAATTGGGCAAGTCGAACTTTAATGCATCTAAACTTACGTTATTTTTAAAGAGAAGTATAGAATGAATTTCATCCAAAAGCGTCTACAAAAACCTGTTAGTTAGTTATAAATAATGATATCGTAATAAAGTTCATAACAAGTTGCTAATATAATCAAATAAATTATATTTGGTGCCACTTTTGAATTCAAAATTGGGGAAGTCGAATTTATAGCCTCTAAACTTATGTTATCGAAATGTATAATGAATTTCGTCCAAAAGCGCCTATAAAAACCTTTTAAATGGCTATATAGAATGAGAACATAATAATGTTGATATAAAATTGCTAATTTAATCAAATGAATTTTATTTGGTGACACTTCTCAATTCGAATTGGGCAAGACGAACTTTATTGTATCGAAACTTATGTTATTTTTAAAGAGAAATATAGAATGAATTTCAACCAAAAGCGTCTGGAAAAACCAGTTAGTTAGTTATAAATATTGACAACGTAATAAAGTTGATAAAAAGTTGCTAATATAACCAAATAAATTATATTTGGTGCCACTTTTGAATTCAAAATTGGGGAAGTCGAATTTATAGCCTCTAAACTTACGTTATCGAAATGTATAATGAATTTCGTCCAAAAGCGTCTATAAAAACCTTTTAATTGGCTATATAGAATGAGAACGTAATAATGTTGATATATAGTTGCTAATTTAATCAAATGATTTAAATTTGGTAACACTTCTCAATTCAAATTGGGCAAGTCGAACTTTAATGCATCTAAACTTACGTTATTTTTAAAGAGAAGTATAGAATGAATTTCATCCAAAAGCGTCTACAAAAACCTGTTAGTTAGTTATAAATAATGATATCGTAATAAAGTTCATAACAAGTTGCTAATATAATCAAATAAATTATATTTGGTGCCACTTTTGAATTCAAAATTGGGGAAGTCGAATTTATAGCCTCTAAACTTACGTTATCGAAATGTATAATCAATTTCGTCCAAAAGCGCCTATAAAAACCTTTTAATTGGCTATATAGAATGAGAACATAATAATGTTGATATAAAGTTGCTAATTTAATCAAATGAATTATATTTGGTGACACTTCACAATTCGAATTGGGCAAGACGAACTTTATTGCATCGAAACTTATGTTATTTTTAAAGAGAAATATAGAATGAATTTCAACCAAAAGCGTCTAGAAAAACCAGTTGGTTAGTTATAAATATTGACAATGTAATAAAGTTGATAAAAAGTTGCTAATATAACCAAATAAATTATATTTGGTGCCACTTTTGAATTCAAAATTGGGGAAGTCGAATTTATAGCCTCTAAACTTACGTTATCAAAATGTATAATGAATTTCGTCCAAAAGCGTCTATAAAAACCTTTTAATTGGCTATATAGAATGAGAACGTAATAATGTTGATATATAGTTGCTAATTTAATCAAATGATTTAAATTTGGTGACACTTCTCAATTCAAATTGGGCAAGTCGAACTTTAATGCATCTAAACTTACGTTATTTTTAAAGAGAAGTATAGAATGAATTTCATCCAAAAGCGTCTAGAAAAACCTGTTAGTTAGTTATAAATAATGATATCGTAATAAAGTTCATAACAAGTTGCTAATATAATCAAATAAATTATATTTGGTGCCACTTTTGAATTCAAAATTGGGGAAGTCGAATTTATAGCCTCTAAACTTACGTTATCGAAATGTATAATGAATTTCGTCCAAAAGCGCCTATAAAAACCTTTTAAATGGCTATATAGAATGAGAACATAATAATGTTGATATAAAATTGCTAATTTAATCAAATGAATTATATTTGGTGACACTTCTCAATTCGAATTGGGCAAGACGAACTTTATTGTATCGAAACTTATGTTATTTTTAAAGAGAAATATAGAATGAATTTCAACCAAAAGCGTCTGGAAAAACCAGTTAGTTAGTTATAAATATTGACAACGTAATAAAGTTGATAAAAAGTTGCTAATATAACCAAATAAATTATATTTGGTGCCACTATTGAATTCAAAATTGGGGAAGTCGAATTTATAGACTCTAAACTTACGTTATCGAAATGTATAATGAATTTCGTCCAAAAGCGTCTATAAAAACCTTTTAATTGGCTATATAGAATGAGAACGTAATAATGTTGATATATAGTTGCTAATTTAATCAAATGAATTAAATTTGGTGACACTTCTCAATTCAAATTGGGCAAGTCGAACTTTAGTGCATCTAAACTTACGTTATTTTTAAAGAGAAGTATAGAATAAATTTCATCCAAAAGCGTCTACAAAAACCTGTTAGTTAGTTATAAATAATGATATCGTAATAAAGTTCATAACAAGTTGCTAATATAATCAAATAAATTATATTTGGTGCCACTTTTGAATTCAAAATTGGGGAAGTCGAATTTATAGCCTCTAAACTTACGTTATCGAAATGTATAATGAATTTCGTCCAAAAGCGCCTATAAAAACCTTTTAATTGGCTATATAGAATGAGAACATAATAATGTTGATATAAAGTTGCTAATTTAATCAAATGAATTATATTTGGTGACACTTCTCAATTCGAATTGGGCAAGACGAACTTTATTGTATCGAAACTTATGTTATTTTTAAAGAGAAATATAGAATGAATTTCAACCAAAAGCGTCTGGAAAAACCAGTTAGTTAGTTATAAATATTGACAACGTAATAAAGTTGATAAAAAGTTGCTAATATAACCAAATAAATTATATTTGGTGCCACTTTTAAATTCAAAATTGGGGAAGTCGAATTTATAGCCTCTAAACTTACGTTATCGAAATGTATAATGAATTTCGTCCAAAAGCGTCTATAAAAACCTTTTAATTGGCTATATAGAATGAGAACGTAATAATGTTGATATATAGTTGCTAATTTAATCAAATGATTTAAATTTGGTAACACTTCTCAATTCAAATTGGGCAAGTCGAACTTTAATGCATCTAAACTTACGTTATTTTTAAAGAGAAGTATAGAATGAATTTCATCCAAAAGCGTCTAGAAAAACCTGTTAGTTAGTTATAAATAATGATATCGTAATAAAGTTCATAACAAGTTGCTAATATAATCAAATAAATTATATTTGGTGCCACTTTTGAATTCAAAATTGGGGAAGTCGAATTTATAGCCTCTAAACTTACGTTATCGAAATGTATAATGAATTTCGTCCAAAAGCGCCTATAAAAACCTTTTAAATGGCTATATAGAATGAGAACATAATAATGTTGATATAAAATTGCTAATTTAATCAAATGAATTATATTTGGTGACACTTCTCAATTCGAATTGGGCAAGACGAACTTTATTGTATCGAAACTTATGTTATTTTTAAAGAGAAATATAGAATGAATTTCAACCAAAAGCGTCTGGAAAAACCAGTTAGTTAGTTATAAATATTGACAACGTAATAAAGTTGATAAAAAGTTGCTAATATAACCAAATAAATTATATTTGGTGCCACTATTGAATTCAAAATTGGGGAAGTCGAATTTATAGACTCTAAACTTACGTTATCGAAATGTATAATGAATTTCGTCCAAAAGCGTCTATAAAAACCTTTTAATTGGCTATATAGAATGAGAACGTAATAATGTTGATATATAGTTGCTAATTTAATCAAATGAATTAAATTTGGTGACACTTCTCAATTCAAATTGGGCAAGTCGAACTTTAGTGCATCTAAACTTACGTTATTTTTAAAAAGAAGTATAGAATAAATTTCATCCAAAAGCGTCTACAAAAACCTGTTAGTTAGTTATAAATAATGATATCGTAATAAAGTTCATAACAAGTTGCTAATATAATCAAATAAATTATATTTGGTGCCACTTTTGAATTCAAAATTGGGGAAGTCGAATTTATAGCCTCTAAACTTACGTTATCGAAATGTATAATGAATTTCGTCCAAAAGCGCCTATAAAAACCTTTTAATTGGCTATATAGAATGAGAACATAATAATGTTGATATAAAGTTGCTAATTTAATCAAATGAATTATATTTGGTGACACTTCTCAATTCGAATTGGGCAAGACGAACTTTATTGTATCGAAACTTATGTTATTTTTAAAGAGAAATATAGAATGAATTTCAACCAAAAGCGTCTGGAAAAACCAGTTAGTTAGTTATAAATATTGACAACGTAATAAAGTTGATAAAAAGTTGCTAATATAACCAAATAAATTATATTTGGTGCCACTTTTGAATTCAAAATTGGGGAAGTCGAATTTATAGCCTCTAAACTTACGTTATCGAAATGTATAATGAATTTCGTCCAAAAGCGTCTATAAAAACCTTTTAATTGGCTATATAGAATGAGAACGTAATAATGTTGATATATAGTTGCTAATTTAATCAAATGAATTAAATTTGGTGACACTTCTTAATTCAAATTGGGCAAGTCGAACTTTAATGCATCTAAACTTACGTTATTTTTAAAGAGAAGTATAGAATGAATTTCATCCAAAAGCGTCTACAAAAACCTGTTAGTTAGTTATAAATAATGATATCGTAATAAAGTTCATAACAAGTTGCTAATATAATCAAATAAATTATATTTGGTGCCACTTTTGAATTCAAAATTGGGGAATTTGAATTTATAGCCTCTAAACTTACGTTATCGAAATGTATAATGAATTTCGTCCAAAAGCGCCTATAAAAACCTTTTAATTGGCTATATAGAATGAGAACATAATAATGTTGATATAAAGTTGCTAATTTAATCAAATGAATTATATTTGGTGACACTTCTCAATTCGAATTGGGCAAGACGAACTTTATTGTATCGAAACTTATGTTATTTTTAAAGAGAAATATAGAATGAATTTCCACCAAAAGCGTCTGGAAAAACCAGTTAGTTAGTTATAAATATTGACAACGTAATAAAGTTGATAAAAAGTTGCTAATATAACCAAATAAATTATATTTGGTGCCACTTTTGAATTCAAAATTGGGGAAGTCGAATTTATAGCCTCTAAACTTACGTTATCGAAATGTATAATGAATTTCGTCCAAAAGCGTCTATAAAAACCTTTTAATTGGCTATATAGAATGAGAACGTAATAATGTTGATATATAGTTGCTAATTTAATCAAATGATTTAAATTTGGTAACACTTCTCAATTCAAATTGGGCAAGTCGAACTTTAATGCATCTAAACTTACGTTATTTTTAAAGAGAAGTATAGAATGAATTTCATCCAAAAGCGTCTACAAAAACCTGTTAGTTAGTTATAAATAATGATATCGTAATAAAGTTCATAACAAGTTGCTAATATAATCAAATAAATTATATTTGGTGCCACTTTTGAATTCAAAATTGGGGAAGTCGAATTTATAGCCTCTAAACTTACGTTATCGAAATGTATAATCAATTTCGTCCAAAAGCGCCTATAAAAACCTTTTAATTGGCTATATAGAATGAGAACATAATAATGTTGATATAAAGTTGCTAATTTAATCAAATGAATTATATTTGGTGACACTTCACAATTCGAATTGGGCAAGACGAACTTTATTGCATCGAAACTTATGTTATTTTTAAAGAGAAATATAGAATGAATTTCAACCAAAAGCGTCTAGAAAAACCAGTTGGTTAGTTATAAATATTGACAATGTAATAAAGTTGATAAAAAGTTGCTAATATAACCAAATAAATTATATTTGGTGCCACTTTTGAATTCAAAATTGGGGAAGTCGAATTTATAGCCTCTAAACTTACGTTATCGAAATGTATAATGAATTTCGTCCAAAAGCGTCTATAAAAACCTTTTAATTGGCTATATAGAATGAGAACGTAATAATGTTGATATATAGTTGCTAATTTAATCAAATGATTTAAATTTGGTGACACTTCTCAATTCAAATTGGGCAAGTCGAACTTTAATGCATCTAAACTTACGTTATTTTTAAAGAGAAGTATAGAATGAATTTCATCCAAAAGCGTCTAGAAAAACCTGTTAGTTAGTTATAAATAATGATATCGTAATAAAGTTCATAACAAGTTGCTAATATAATCAAATAAATTATATTTGGTGCCACTTTTGAATTCAAAATTGGGGAAGTCGAATTTATAGCCTCTAAACTTACGTTATCGAAATGTATAATGAATTTCGTCCAAAAGCGCCTATAAAAACCTTTTAAATGGCTATATAGAATGAGAACATAATAATGTTGATATAAAATTGCTAATTTAATCAAATGAATTATATTTGGTGACACTTCTCAATTCGAATTGGGCAAGACGAACTTTATTGTATCGAAACTTATGTTATTTTTAAAGAGAAATATAGAATGAATTTCAACCAAAAGCGTCTGGAAAAACCAGTTAGTTAGTTATAAATATTGACAACGTAATAAAGTTGATAAAAAGTTGCTAATATAACCAAATAAATTATATTTGGTGCCACTATTGAATTCAAAATTGGGGAAGTCGAATTTATAGACTCTAAACTTACGTTATCGAAATGTATAATGAATTTCGTCCAAAAGCGTCTATAAAAACCTTTTAATTGGCTATATAGAATGAGAACGTAATAATGTTGATATATAGTTGCTAATTTAATCAAATGAATTAAATTTGGTGACACTTCTCAATTCAAATTGGGCAAGTCGAACTTTAGTGCATCTAAACTTACGTTATTTTTAAAGAGAAGTATAGAATAAATTTCATCCAAAAGCGTCTACAAAAACCTGTTAGTTAGTTATAAATAATGATATCGTAATAAAGTTCATAACAAGTTGCTAATATAATCAAATAAATTATATTTGGTGCCACTTTTGAATTCAAAATTGGGGAAGTCGAATTTATAGCCTCTAAACTTACGTTATCGAAATGTATAATGAATTTCGTCCAAAAGCGCCTATAAAAACCTTTTAATTGGCTATATAGAATGAGAACATAATAATGTTGATATAAAGTTGCTAATTTAATCAAATGAATTATATTTGGTGACACTTCTCAATTCGAATTGGGCAAGACGAACTTTATTGTATCGAAACTTATGTTATTTTTAAAGAGAAATATAGAATGAATTTCAACCAAAAGCGTCTGGAAAAACCAGTTAGTTAGTTATAAATATTGACAACGTAATAAAGTTGATAAAAAGTTGCTAATATAACCAAATAAATTATATTTGGTGCCACTTTTGAATTCAAAATTGGGGAAGTCGAATTTATAGCCTCTAAACTTACGTTATCGAAATGTATAATGAATTTCGTCCAAAAGCGTCTATAAAAACCTTTTAATTGGCTATATAGAATGAGAACGTAATAATGTTGATATATAGTTGCTAATTTAATCAAATGAATTAAATTTGGTGACACTTCTTAATTTAAATTGGGCAAGTCGAACTTTAATGCATCTAAACTTACGTTATTTTTAAAGAGAAGTATAGAATGAATTTCATCCAAAAGCGTCTACAAAAACCTGTTAGTTAGTTATAAATAATGATATCGTAATAAAGTTCATAACAAGTTGCTAATATAATCAAATAAATTATATTTGGTGCCACTTTTGAATTCAAAATTGGGGAAGTCGAATTTATAGCCTCTAAACTTACGTTATCGAAATGTATAATGAATTTCGTCCAAAAGCGCCTATAAAAACCTTTTAAATGGCTATATAGAATGAGAACATAATAATGTTGATATAAAATTGCTAATTTAATCAAATGAATTATATTTGGTGACACTTCTCAATTCGAATTGGGCAAGACGAACTTTATTGTATCGAAACTTATGTTATTTTTAAAGAGAAATATAGAATGAATTTCAACCAAAAGCGTCTGGAAAAACCAGTTAGTTAGTTATAAATATTGACAACGTAATAAAGTTGATAAAAAGTTGCTAATATAACCAAATAAATTATATTTGGTGCCACTTTTGAATTCAAAATTGGGGAAGTTGAATTTATAGCCTCTAAACTTACGTTATCGAAATGTATAATGAATTTCGTCCAAAAGCGTCTATAAAAACCTTTTAATTGGCTATATAGAATGAGAACGTAATAATGTTGATATATAGTTGCTAATTTAATCAAATGAATTAAATTTGGTGACACTTCTTAATTCAAATTGGGCAAGTCGAACTTTAATGCATCTAAACTTACGTTATTTTTAAAGAGAAGTATAGAATGAATTTCATCCAAAAGCGTCTACAAAAACCTGTTAGTTAGTTATAAATAATGATATCGTAATAAAGTTCATAACAAGTTGCTAATATAATCAAATAAATTATATTTGGTGCCACTTTTGAATTCAAAATTGGGGAAGTCGAATTTATAGCCTCTAAACTTACGTTATCGAAATGTATAATCAATTTCGTCCAAAAGCGCCTATAAAAACCTTTTAATTGGCTATATAGAATGAGAACATAATAATGTTGATATAAAGTTGCTAATTTAATCAAATGAATTATATTTGGTGACACTTCACAATTCGAATTGGGCAAGACGAACTTTATTGCATCGAAACTTATGTTATTTTTAAAGAGAAATATAGAATGAATTTCAACCAAAAGCGTCTAGAAAAACCAGTTGGTTAGTTATAAATATTGACAATGTAATAAAGTTGATAAAAAGTTGCTAATATAACCAAATAAATTATATTTGGTGCCACTTTTGAATTCAAAATTGGGGAAGTCGAATTTATAGCCTCTAAACTTACGTTATCGAAATGTATAATGAATTTCGTCCAAAAGCGTCTATAAAAACCTTTTAATTGGCTATATAGAATGAGAACGTAATAATGTTGATATATAGTTGCTAATTTAATCAAATGATTTAAATTTGGTGACACTTCTCAATTCAAATTGGGCAAGTCGAACTTTAATGCATCTAAACTTACGTTATTTTTAAAGAGAAGTATAGAATGAATTTCATCCAAAAGCGTCTAGAAAAACCTGTTAGTTAGTTATAAATAATGATATCGTAATAAAGTTCATAACAAGTTGCTAATATAATCAAATAAATTATATTTGGTGCCACTTTTGAATTCAAAATTGGGGAAGTCGAATTTATAGCCTCTAAACTTACGTTATCGAAATGTATAATGAATTTCGTCCAAAAGCGCCTATAAAAACCTTTTAAATGGCTATATAGAATGAGAACATAATAATGTTGATATAAAATTGCTAATTTAATCAAATGAATTATATTTGGTGACACTTCTCAATTCGAATTGGGCAAGACGAACTTTATTGTATCGAAACTTATGTTATTTTTAAAGAGAAATATAGAATGAATTTCAACCAAAAGCGTCTGGAAAAACCAGTTAGTTAGTTATAAATATTGACAACGTAATAAAGTTGATAAAAAGTTGCTAATATAACCAAATAAATTATATTTGGTGCCACTATTGAATTCAAAATTGGGGAAGTCGAATTTATAGACTCTAAACTTACGTTATCGAAATGTATAATGAATTTCGTCCAAAAGCGTCTATAAAAACCTTTTAATTGGCTATATAGAATGAGAACGTAATAATGTTGATATATAGTTGCTAATTTAATCAAATGAATTAAATTTGGTGACACTTCTCAATTCAAATTGGGCAAGTCGAACTTTAGTGCATCTAAACTTACGTTATTTTTAAAGAGAAGTATAGAATAAATTTCATCCAAAAGCGTCTACAAAAACCTGTTAGTTAGTTATAAATAATGATATCGTAATAAAGTTCATAACAAGTTGCTAATATAATCAAATAAATTATATTTGGTGCCACTTTTGAATTCAAAATTGGGGAAGTCGAATTTATAGCCTCTAAACTTACGTTATCGAAATGTATAATGAATTTCGTCCAAAAGCGCCTATAAAAACCTTTTAATTGGCTATATAGAATGAGAACATAATAATGTTGATATAAAGTTGCTAATTTAATCAAATGAATTATATTTGGTGACACTTCTCAATTCGAATTGGGCAAGACGAACTTTATTGTATCGAAACTTATGTTATTTTTAAAGAGAAATATAGAATGAATTTCAACCAAAAGCGTCTGGAAAAACCAGTTAGTTAGTTATAAATATTGACAACGTAATAAAGTTGATAAAAAGTTGCTAATATAACCAAATAAATTATATTTGGTGCCACTTTTGAATTCAAAATTGGGGAAGTCGAATTTATAGCCTCTAAACTTACGTTATCGAAATGTATAATGAATTTCGTCCAAAAGCGTCTATAAAAACCTTTTAATTGGCTATATAGAATGAGAACGTAATAATGTTGATATATAGTTGCTAATTTAATCAAATGAATTAAATTTGGTGACACTTCTTAATTTAAATTGGGCAAGTCGAACTTTAATGCATCTAAACTTACGTTATTTTTAAAGAGAAGTATAGAATGAATTTCATCCAAAAGCGTCTACAAAAACCTGTTAGTTAGTTATAAATAATGATATCGTAATAAAGTTCATAACAAGTTGCTAATATAATCAAATAAATTATATTTGGTGCCACTTTTGAATTCAAAATTGGGGAAGTCGAATTTATAGCCTCTAAACTTACGTTATCGAAATGTATAATGAATTTCGTCCAAAAGCGCCTATAAAAACCTTTTAAATGGCTATATAGAATGAGAACATAATAATGTTGATATAAAATTGCTAATTTAATCAAATGAATTATATTTGGTGACACTTCTCAATTCGAATTGGGCAAGACGAACTTTATTGTATCGAAACTTATGTTATTTTTAAAGAGAAATATAGAATGAATTTCAACCAAAAGCGTCTGGAAAAACCAGTTAGTTAGTTATAAATATTGACAACGTAATAAAGTTGATAAAAAGTTGCTAATATAACCAAATAAATTATATTTGGTGCCACTTTTGAATTCAAAATTGGGGAAGTTGAATTTATAGCCTCTAAACTTACGTTATCGAAATGTATAATGAATTTCGTCCAAAAGCGTCTATAAAAACCTTTTAATTGGCTATATAGAATGAGAACGTAATAATGTTGATATATAGTTGCTAATTTAATCAAATGAATTAAATTTGGTGACACTTCTTAATTCAAATTGGGCAAGTCGAACTTTAATGCATCTAAACTTACGTTATTTTTAAAGAGAAGTATAGAATGAATTTCATCCAAAAGCGTCTACAAAAACCTGTTAGTTAGTTATAAATAATGATATCGTAATAAAGTTCATAACAAGTTGCTAATATAATCAAATAAATTATATTTGGTGCCACTTTTGAATTCAAAATTGGGGAAGTCGAATTTATAGCCTCTAAACTTACGTTATCGAAATGTATAATGAATTTCGTCCAAAAGCGCCTATAAAAACCTTTTAATTGGCTATATAGAATGAGAACATAATAATGTTGATATAAAGTTGCTAATTTAATCAAATGAATTATATTTGGTGACACTTCTCAATTCGAATTGGGCAAGACGAACTTTATTGCATCGAAACTTATGTTATTTTAAAGAGAAATATAGAATGAATTTCAACCAAAAGCTTCTGGAAAAACCAGTTAGTTAGTTATAAATATTGACAACGTAATAAAGTTGATAAAAAGTTGCTAATATAACCAAATAAATTATATTTGGTGCCACTTTTGAATTCAAAATTGGGGAAGTCGAATTTATAGCCTCTAAACTTACGTTATCGAAATGTATAATGAATTTCGTCCAAAAGCGTCTATAAAAACCTTTTAATTGGCTATATAGAATGAGAACGTAATAATGTTGATATATAGTTGCTAATTTAGTCAAATGAATTAAATTTGGTTACACTTCTCAATTCAAATAGGGCAAGTCGAACTTTAATGCATCTAAACTTACGTTATTTTTAAAGAGAAGTATAGAATGAATTTCATTCAAAAGCGTCTAGAAAAACTTGTTAGTTAGTTATATATAATGATATCGTAATAAAGTTCATAACAAGTTGCTAATATAATCAAATAAATTATATTTGGTGCCACTTTTGAATTCAAAATTGGGGAAGTCGAATTTATAGCCTCTAAACTTACGTTATCGAAATGTATAATGAATTTCGTCCAAAAGCGCCTATAAAAACCTTTTAAATGGCTATATAGAATGAGAACATAATAATGTTGATATAAAATTGCTAATTTAATCAAATGAATTATATTTGGTGACACTTCTCAATTCGAATTGGGCAAGACGAACTTTATTGTATCGAAACTTATGTTATTTTTAAAGAGAAATATAGAATGAATTTCAACCAAAAGCGTCTGGAAAAACCAGTTAGTTAGTTATAAATATTGACAACGTAATAAAGTTGATAAAAAGTTGCTAATATAACCAAATAAATTATATTTGGTGCCACTATTGAATTCAAAATTGGGGAAGTCGAATTTATAGACTCTAAACTTACGTTATCGAAATGTATAATGAATTTCGTCCAAAAGCGTCTATAAAAACCTTTTAATTGGCTATATAGAATGAGAACGTAATAATGTTGATATATAGTTGCTAATTTAATCAAATGAATTAAATTTGGTGACACTTCTCAATTCAAATTGGGCAAGTCGAACTTTAGTGCATCTAAACTTACGTTATTTTTAAAGAGAAGTATAGAATAAATTTCTTCCAAAAGCGTCTACAAAAACCTGTTAGTTAGTTATAAATAATGATATCGTAATAAAGTTCATAACAAGTTGCTAATATAATCAAATAAATTATATTTGGTGCCACTTTTGAATTCAAAATTGGGGAAGTCGAATTTATAGCCTCTAAACTTACGTTATCGAAATGTATAATGAATTTCGTCCAAAAGCGCCTATAAAAACCTTTTAATTGGCTATATAGAATGAGAACATAATAATGTTGATATAAAGTTGCTAATTTAATCAAATGAATTATATTTGGTGACACTTCTCAATTCGAATTGGGCAAGACGAACTTTATTGTATCGAAACTTATGTTATTTTTAAAGAGAAATATAGAATGAATTTCAACCAAAAGCGTCTGGAAAAACCAGTTAGTTAGTTATAAATATTGACAACGTAATAAAGTTGATAAAAAGTTGCTAATATAACGAAATAAATTATATTTGGTGCCACTTTTGAATTCAAAATTGGGGAAGTCGAATTTATAGCCTCTAAACTTACGTTATCGAAATGTATAATGAATTTCGTCCAAAAGCGTCTATAAAAACCTTTTAATTGGCTATATAGAATGAGAACGTAATAATGTTGATATATAGTTGCTAATTTAATCAAATGAATTAAATTTGGTAACACTTCTCAATTCAAATTGGGCAAGTCGAACTTTAATGCATCTAAACTTACGTTATTTTTAAAGAGAAGTATAGAATGAATTTCATCCAAAAGCGTCTACAAAAACCTGTTAGTTAGTTATAAATAATGATATCGTAATAAAGTTCATAACAAGTTGCTAATATAATCAAATAAATTATATTTGGTGCCACTTTTGAATTCAAAATTGGGGAAGTCGAATTTATAGCCTCTAAACTTACGTTATCGAAATGTATAATCAATTTCGTCCAAAAGCGCCTATAAAAACCTTTTAATTGGCTATATAGAATGAGAACATAATAATGTTGATATAAAGTTGCTAATTTAATCAAATGAATTATATTTGGTGACACTTCACAATTCGAATTGGGCAAGACGAACTTTATTGCATCGAAACTTATGTTATTTTTAAAGAGAAATATAGAATGAATTTCAACCAAAAGCGTCTGGAAAAACCAGTTGGTTAGTTATAAATATTGACAATGTAATAAAGTTGATAAAAAGTTGCTAATATAACCAAATAAATTATATTTGGTGCCACTTTTGAATTCAAAATTGGGGAAGTCGAATTTATAGCCTCTAAACTTACGTTATCGAAATGTATAATGAATTTCGTCCAAAATGGTCTATAAAAACCTTTTAATTGGCTATATAGAATGAGAACGTAATAATGTTGATATATAGTTGCTAATTTAATCAAATGATTTAAATTTGGTGACACTTCTCAATTCAAATTGGGCAAGTCGAACTTTAATGCATCTAAACTTACGTTATTTTTAAAGAGAAGTATAGAATGAATTTCATCCAAAAGCGTCTATAAAAACCTGTTAGTTAGTTATAAATAATGATATCGTAATAAAGTTCATAACAAGTTGCTAATATAATCAAATAAATTATATTTGGTGCCACTTTTGAATTCAAAATTGGGGAAGTCGAATTTATAGCCTCTAAACTTACGTTATCGAAATGTATAATGAATTTCGTCCAAAAGCGCCTATAAAAACCTTTTAATTGGCTATATAGAATGAGAACATAATAATGTTGATATAAAGTTGCTAATTTAATCAAATGAATTATATTTGGTGACACTTCTCAATTCGAATTGGGCAAGACGAACTTTATTGTATCGAAACTTATGTTATTTTTAAAGAGAAATATAGAATGAATTTCAACCAAAAGCGTCTGGAAAAACCAGTTAGTTAGTTATAAATATTGACAACGTAATAAAGTTGATAAAAAGTTGCTAATATAACGAAATAAATTATATTTGGTGCCACTTTTAAATTCAAAATTGGGGAAGTCGAATTTATAGCCTCTAAACTTACGTTATCGAAATGTATAATGAATTTCGTCCAAAAGCGTCTATAAAAACCTTTTAATTGGCTATATAGAATGAGAACGTAATAATGTTGATATATAGTTGCTAATTTAATCAAATGAATTAAATTTGGTAACACTTCTCAATTCAAATTGGGCAAGTCGAACTTTAATGCATCTAAACTTACGTTATTTTTAAAGAGAAGTATAGAATGAATTTCATCCAAAAGCGTCTACAAAAACCTGTTAGTTAGTTATAAATAATGATATCGTAATAAAGTTCATAACAAGTTGCTAATATAATCAAATAAATTATATTTGGTGCCACTTTTGAATTCAAAATTGGGGAAGTCGAATTTATAGCCTCTAAACTTACGTTATCGAAATGTATAATCAATTTCGTCCAAAAGCGCCTATAAAAACCTTTTAATTGGCTATATAGAATGAGAACATAATAATGTTGATATAAAGTTGCTAATTTAATCAAATGAATTATATTTGGTGACACTTCACAATTCGAATTGGGCAAGACGAACTTTATTGCATCGAAACTTATGTTATTTTTAAAGAGAAATATAGAATGAATTTCAACCAAAAGCGTCTGGAAAAACCAGTTGGTTAGTTATAAATATTGACAATGTAATAAAGTTGATAAAAAGTTGCTAATATAACCAAATAAATTATATTTGGTGCCACTTTTGAATTCAAAATTGGGGAAGTCGAATTTATAGCCTCTAAACTTACGTTATCGAAATGTATAATGAATTTCGTCCAAAATGGTCTATAAAAACCTTTTAATTGGCTATATAGAATGAGAACGTAATAATGTTGATATATAGTTGCTAATTTAATCAAATGATTTAAATTTGGTGACACTTCTCAATTCAAATTGGGCAAGTCGAACTTTAATGCATCTAAACTTACGTTATTTTTAAAGAGAAGTATAGAATGAATTTCATCCAAAAGCGTCTATAAAAACCTGTTAGTTAGTTATAAATAATGATATCGTAATAAAGTTCATAACAAGTTGCTAATATAATCAAATAAATTATATTTGGTGCCACTTTTGAATTCAAAATTGGGGAAGTCGAATTTATAGCCTCTAAACTTACGTTATCGAAATGTATAATGAATTTCGTCCAAAAGCGCCTATAAAAACCTTTTAATTGGCTATATAGAATGAGAACATAATAATGTTGATATAAAGTTGCTAATTTAATCAAATGAATTATATTTGGTGACACTTCTCAATTCGAATTGGGCAAGACGAACTTTATTGTATCGAAACTTATGTTATTTTTAAAGAGAAATATAGAATGAATTTCAACCAAAAGCGTCTGGAAAAACCAGTTAGTTAGTTATAAATATTGACAACGTAATAAAGTTGATAAAAAGTTGCTAATATAACCAAATAAATTATATTTGGTGCCACTTTTGAATTCAAAATTGGGGAAGTCGAATTTATAGCCTCTAAACTTACGTTATCGAAATGTATAATGAATTTCGTCCAAAAGCGTCTATAAAAACCTTTTAATTGGCTATATAGAATGAGAACGTAATAATGTTGATATATAGTTGCTAATTTAATCAAATGAATTAAATTTGGTAACACTTCTCAATTCAAATTGGGCAAGTCGAACTTTAATGCATCTAAACTTACGTTATTTTTAAAGAGAAGTATAGAATGAATTTCATCCAAAAGCGTCTACAAAAACCTGTTAGTTAGTTATAAATAATGATATCGTAATAAAGTTCATAACAAGTTGCTAATATAATCAAATAAATTATATTTGGTGCCACTTTTGAATTCAAAATTGGGGAAGTCGAATTTATAGCCTCTAAACTTACGTTATCGAAATGTATAATGAATTTCGTCCAAAAGCGCCTATAAAAACCTTTTAATTGGCTATATAGAATGAGAACATAATAATGTTGATATAAAGTTGCTAATTTAATCAAATGAATTATATTTGGTGACACTTCTCAATTCGAATTGGGCAAGACGAACTTTATTGTATCGAAACTTATGTTATTTTTAAAGAGAAATATAGAATGAATTTCAACCAAAAGCGTCTGGAAAAACCAGTTAGTTAGTTATAAATATTTACAACGTAATAAAGTTGATAAAAACTTGCTAATATAACCAAATAAATTATATTTGGTGCCACTTTTGAATTCAAAATTGGGGAAGTCGAATTTATAGCCTCTAAACTTACGTTATCGAAATGTATAATGAATTTCGTCCAAAAGCGTCTATAAAAACCTTTTAATTGGCTATATAGAATGAGAACGTAATAATGTTGATATATAGTTGCTAATTTAATCAAATGAATTAAATTTGGTGACACTTCTTAATTCAAATTGGGCAAGTCGAACTTTAATGCATCTAAACTTACGTTATTTTTAAAGAGAAGTATAGAATGAATTTCATCCAAAAGCGTCTACAAAAACCTGTTAGTTAGTTATAAATAATGATATCGTAATAAAGTTCATAACAAGTTGCTAATATAATCAAATAAATTATATTTGGTGCCACTTTTGAATTCAAAATTGGGGAAGTCGAATTTATAGCCTCTAAACTTACGTTATGGAAATGTATAATCAATTTCGTCCAAAAGCGCCTATAAAAACCTTTTAATTGGCTATATAGAATGAGAACATAATAATGTCGATATAAAGTTGCTAATTTAATCAAATGAATTATATTTGGTGACACTTCTCAATTCGAATTGGGCAAGACGAACTTTATTGCATCGAAACTTATGTTATTTTTAAAGAGAAATATAGAATGAATTTCAACCAAAAGCGTCTGGAAAAACCAGTTAGTTAGTTATAAATATTGACAATGTAATAAAGTTGATAAAAAGTTGCTAATATAACCAAATAAATTATATTTGGTGCCACTTTTGAATTCAAAATTGGGGAAGTCGAATTTATAGCCTCTAAACTTACGTTATCGAAATGTATAATGAATTTCGTCCAAAAGCGTCTATAAAAACCTTTTAATTGGCTATATAGAATGAGAACGTAATAATGTTGATATATAGTTGCTAATTTAATCGAATGAATTAAATTTGGTGACACTTCTCAATTCAAATTGGGCAAGTCGAACTTTAATGCATCTAAACTTACGTTATTTTTAAAGAGAAGTATAGAATGAATTTCGTCCAAAAGCGTCTACAAAAACCTGTTAGTTAGTTATAAATAATGATATCGTAATAAAGTTCATAACAAGTTGCTAATATAATCAAATAAATTATATTTGGTGCCACTTTTGAATTCAAAATTGGGGAAGTCGAATTTATAGCCTCTAAACTTACGTTATCGAAATGTATAATCAATTTCGTCCAAAAGCGCCTATAAAAACCTTTTAATTGGCTATATAGAATGAGAACATAATAATGTTGATATAAAGTTGCTAATTTAATCAAATGAATTATATTTGGTGACACTTCTCAATTCGAATTGGGCAAGACGAACTTTATGGTATCGAAACTTATGTTATTTTTAAAGAGAAATATAGAATGAATTTCAACCAAAAGCGTCTGGAAAAACCAGTTAGTTAGTTATAAATATTGACAACGTAATAAAGTTGATAAAAAGTTGCTAATATAACCAAATAAATTATATTTGGTGCCACTTTTAAATTCAAAATTCGGGAAGTCGAATTTATAGCCTCTAAACTTACGTTATCGAAATGTATAATGAATTTCGTCCAAAAGCGTCTATAAAAACCTTTTAATTGGCTATATAGAATGAGAACGTAATAATGTTGATATATAGTTGCTAATTTAATCAAATGAATTAAATTTGGTGACACTTCTCAATTCAAATTGGGCAAGTCGAACTTTAATGCATCTAAACTTACGTTATTTTTAAAGAGAAGTATAGAATAAATTTCATCCAAAAGCGTCTGCAAAAACCTGTTAGTTAGTTATAAATAATGATATCGTAATAAAGTTCATAAAAAGTTGCTAATATAATCAAATAAATTATATTTGGTGCCACTTTTGAATTCAAAATTGGGGAAGTCGAATTTATAGCCTCTAAACTTACGTTATCGAAATGTATAATGAATTTCGTCCAAAAGCGCCTATAAAAACCTTTTAATTGTCTATATAGAATGAGAACATAATAATGTTGATATAAAGTTGCTAATTTAATCAAATGAATTATATTTGGTGACACTTCTCAATTCGAATTGGGCAAGACGAACTTTATTGTATCGAAACTTATGTTATTTTTAAAGAGAAATATAGAATGAATTTCAACCAAAAGCGTCTGGAAAAACCAGTTAGTTAGTTATAAATATTGACAACGTAATAAAGTTGATAAAAACTTGCTAATATAACCAAATAAATTATATTTGGTGCCACTTTTGAATTCAAAATTGGGGAAGTCGAATTTATAGCCTCTAAACTTACGTTATCGAAATGTATAATGAATTTCGTCCAAAAGCGTCTATAAAAACCTTTTAATTGGCTATATAGAATGAGAACGTAATAATGTTGATATATAGTTGCTAATTTAATCAAATGAATTAAATTTGGTGACACTTCTTAATTCAAATTGGGCAAGTCGAACTTTAATGCATCTAAACTTACGTTATTTTTAAAGAGAAGTATAGAATGAATTTCATCCAAAAGCGTCTACAAAAACCTGTTAGTTAGTTATAAATAATGATATCGTAATAAAGTTCATAACAAGTTGCTAATATAATCAAATAAATTATATTTGGTGCCACTTTTGAATTCAAAATTGCGGAAGTCGAATTTATAGCCTCTAAACTTACGTTATGGAAATGTATAATCAATTTCATCCAAAAGCGCCTATAAAAACCTTTTAATTGGCTATATAGAATGAGAACATAATAATGTTGATATAAAGTTGCTAATTTAATCAAATGAATTATATTTGGTGACACTTCTCAATTCGAATTGGGCAAGACGAACTTTATTGCATCGAAACTTATGTTATTTTTAAAGAGAAATATAGAATGAATTTCAACCAAAAGCGTCTGGAAAAACCAGTTAGTTAGTTATAAATATTGACAATGTAATAAAGTTGATAAAAAGTTGCTAATATAACCAAATAAATTATATTTGGTGCCACTTTTGAATTCAAAATTGGGGAAGTCGAATTTATAGCCTCTAAACTTACGTTATCGAAATGTATAATGAATTTCGTCCAAAAGCGTCTATAAAAACCTTTTAATTGGCTATATAGAATGAGAACGTAATAATGTTGATATATAGTTGCTAATTTAATCAAATGAATTAAATTTGGTGACACTTCTCAATTCAAATTGGGCAAGTCGAACTTTAATGCATCTAAACTTACGTTATTTTTAAAGAGAAGTATAGAATGAATTTCATCCAAAAGCGTCTACAAAAACCTGTTAGTTAGTTATAAATAATGATATCGTAATAAAGTTCATAACAAGTTGCTAATATAATCAAATAAATTATATTTGGTGCCACTTTTGAATTCAAAATTGGGGAAGTCGAATTTATAGCCTCTAAACTTACGTTATCGAAATGTATAATCAATTTCGTCCAAAAGCGCCTATAAAAACCTTTTAATTGGCTATATAGAATGAGAACATAATAATGTTGATATAAAGTTGCTAATTTAATCAAATGAATTATATTTGGTGACACTTCTCAATTCGAATTGGGCAAGACGAACTTTATGGTATCGAAACTTATGTTATTTTTAAAGAGAAATATAGAATGAATTTCAACCAAAAGCGTCTGGAAAAACCAGTTAGTTAGTTATAAATATTGACAACGTAATAAAGTTGATAAAAAGTTGCTAATATAACCAAATAAATTATATTTGGTGCCACTTTTAAATTCAAAATTCGGGAAGTCGAATTTATAGCCTCTAAACTTACGTTATCGAAATGTATAATGAATTTCGTCCAAAAGCGTCTATAAAAACCTTTTAATTGGCTATATAGAATGAGAACGTAATAATGTTGATATATAGTTGCTAATTTAATCAAATGAATTAAATTTGGTGACACTTCTCAATTCAAATTGGGCAAGTCGAACTTTAATGCATCTAAACTTACGTTATTTTTAAAGAGAAGTATAGAATAAATTTCATCCAAAAGCGTCTGCAAAAACCTGTTAGTTAGTTATAAATAATGATATCGTAATAAAGTTCATAAAAAGTTGCTAATATAATCAAATAAATTATATTTGGTGCCACTTTTGAATTCAAAATTGGGGAAGTCGAATTTATAGCCTCTAAACTTACGTTATCGAAATGTATAATGAATTTCGTCCAAAAGCGCCTATAAAAACCTTTTAATTGGCTATATAGAATGAGAACATAATAATGTTGATATAAAGTTGCTAATTTAATCAAATGAATTATATTTGGTGACACTTCTCAATTCGAATTGGGCAAGACGAACTTTATTGTATCGAAACTTATGTTATTTTTAAAGAGAAATATAGAATGAATTTCAACCAAAAGCGTCTGGAAAAACCAGTTAGTTAGTTATAAATATTGACAACGTAATAAAGTTGATAAAAACTTGCTAATATAACCAAATAAATTATATTTGGTGCCACTTTTGAATTCAAAATTGGGGAAGTCGAATTTATAGCCTCTAAACTTACGTTATCGAAATGTATAATGAATTTCGTCCAAAAGCGTCTATAAAACCTTTTAATTGGCTATATAGAATGAGAACGTAATAATGTTGATATATAGTTGCTAATTTAATCAAATGAATTAAATTTGGTGACACTTCTTAATTCAAATTGGGCAAGTCGAACTTTAATGCATCTAAACTTACGTTATTTTTAAAGAGAAGTATATAATGAATTTCATCCAAAAGCGTCTACAAAAACCTGTTAGTTAGTTATAAATAATGATATCGTAATAAAGTTCATAACAAGTTGCTAATATAATCAAATAAATTATATTTGGTGCCACTTTTGAATTCAAAATTGGGGAAGTCGAATTTATAGCCTCTAAACTTACGTTATCGAAATGTATAATCAATTTCGTCCAAAAGCGCCTATAAAAACCTTTTAATTGGCTATATAGAATGAGAACATAATAATGTTGATATAAAGTTGCTAATTTAATCAAATGAATTATATTTGGTGACACTTCTCAATTCGAATTGGGCAAGACGAACTTTATGGTATCGAAACTTATGTTATTTTTAAAGAGAAATATAGAATGAATTTCAACCAAAAGCGTCTGGAAAAACCAGTTAGTTAGTTATAAATATTGACAACGTAATAAAGTTGATAAAAAGTTGCTAATATAACCAAATAAATTATATTTGGTGCCACTTTTAAATTCAAAATTCGGGAAGTCGAATTTATAGCCTCTAAACTTACGTTATCGAAATGTATAATGAATTTCGTCCAAAAGCGTCTATAAAAACCTTTTAATTGGCTATATAGAATGAGAACGTAATAATGTTGATATATAGTTGCTAATTTAATCAAATGAATTAAATTTGGTGACACTTCTCAATTCAAATTGGGCAAGTCGAACTTTAATGCATCTAAACTTACGTTATTTTTAAAGAGAAGTATAGAATAAATTTCATCCAAAAGCGTCTGCAAAAACCTGTTAGTTAGTTATAAATAATGATATCGTAATAAAGTTCATAAAAAGTTGCTAATATAATCAAATAAATTATATTTGGTGCCACTTTTGAATTCAAAATTGGGGAAGTCGAATTTATAGCCTCTAAACTTACGTTATCGAAATGTATAATGAATTTCGTCCAAAAGCGCCTATAAAAACCTTTTAATTGGCTATATAGAATGAGAACATAATAATGTTGATATAAAGTTGCTAATTTAATCAAATGAATTATATTTGGTGACACTTCTCAATTCGAATTGGGCAAGACGAACTTTATTGTATCGAAACTTATGTTATTTTTAAAGAGAAATATAGAATGAATTTCAACCAAAAGCGTCTGGAAAAACCAGTTAGTTAGTTATAAATATTGACAACGTAATAAAGTTGATAAAAACTTGCTAATATAACCAAATAAATTATATTTGGTGCCACTTTTGAATTCAAAATTGGGGAAGTCGAATTTATAGCCTCTAAACTTACGTTATCGAAATGTATAATGAATTTCGTCCAAAAGCGTCTATAAAACCTTTTAATTGGCTATATAGAATGAGAACGTAATAATGTTGATATATAGTTGCTAATTTAATCAAATGAATTAAATTTGGTGACACTTCTTAATTCAAATTGGGCAAGTCGAACTTTAATGCATCTAAACTTACGTTATTTTTAAAGAGAAGTATAGAATGAATTTCATCCAAAAGCGTCTACAAAAACCTGTTAGTTAGTTATAAATAATGATATCGTAATAAAGTTCATAACAAGTTGCTAATATAATCAAATAAATTATATTTGGTGCCACTTTTGAATTCAAAATTGGGGAAGTCGAATTTATAGCCTCTAAACTTACGTTATGGAAATGTATAATCAATTTCGTCCAAAAGCGCCTATAAAAACCTTTTAATTGGCTATATAGAATGAGAACATAATAATGTTGATATAAAGTTGCTAATTTAATCAAATGAATTATATTTGGTGACACTTCTCAATTCGAATTGGGCAAGACGAACTTTATTGCATCGAAACTTATGTTATTTTTAAAGAGAAATATAGAATGAATTTCAACCAAAAGCGTCTGGAAAAACCAGTTAGTTAGTTATAAATATTGACAATGTAATAAAGTTGATAAAAAGTTGCTAATATAACCAAATAAATTATATTTGGTGCCACTTTTGAATTCAAAATTGGGGAAGTCGAATTTATAGCCTCTAAACTTACGTTATCGAAATGTATAATGAATTTCGTCCAAAAGCGTCTATAAAAACCTTTTAATTGGCTATATAGAATGAGAACGTAATAATGTTGATATATAGTTGCTAATTTAATCAAATGAATTAAATTTGGTGACACTTCTCAATTCAAATTGGGCAAGTCGAACTTTAATGCATCTAAACTTACGTTATTTTTAAAGAGAAGTATAGAATGAATTTCATCCAAAAGCGTCTACAAAAACCTGTTAGTTAGTTATAAATAATGATATCGTAATAAAGTTCATAACAAGTTGCTAATATAATCAAATAAATTATATTTGGTGCCACTTTTGAATTCAAAATTGGGGAAGTCGAATTTATAGCCTCTAAACTTACGTTATCGAAATGTATAATCAATTTCGTCCAAAAGCGCCTATAAAAACCTTTTAATTGGCTATATAGAATGAGAACATAATAATGTTGATATAAAGTTGCTAATTTAATCAAATGAATTATATTTGGTGACACTTCTCAATTCGAATTGGGCAAGACGAACTTTATGGTATCGAAACTTATGTTATTTTTAAAGAGAAATATAGAATGAATTTCAACCAAAAGCGTCTGGAAAAACCAGTTAGTTAGTTATAAATATTGACAACGTAATAAAGTTGATAAAAAGTTGCTAATATAACCAAATAAATTATATTTGGTGCCACTTTTAAATTCAAAATTCGGGAAGTCGAATTTATAGCCTCTAAACTTACGTTATCGAAATGTATAATGAATTTCGTCCAAAAGCGTCTATAAAAACCTTTTAATTGGCTATATAGAATGAGAACGTAATAATGTTGATATATAGTTGCTAATTTAATCAAATGAATTAAATTTGGTGACACTTCTCAATTCAAATTGGGCAAGTCGAACTTTAATGCATCTAAACTTACGTTATTTTTAAAGAGAAGTATAGAATAAATTTCATCCAAAAGCGTCTGCAAAAACCTGTTAGTTAGTTATAAATAATGATATCGTAATAAAGTTCATAAAAAGTTGCTAATATAATCAAATAAATTATATTTGGTGCCACTTTTGAATTCAAAATTGGGGAAGTCGAATTTATAGCCTCTAAACTTACGTTATCGAAATGTATAATGAATTTCGTCCAAAAGCGCCTATAAAAACCTTTTAATTGGCTATATAGAATGAGAACATAATAATGTTGATATAAAGTTGCTAATTTAATCAAATGAATTATATTTGGTGACACTTCTCAATTCGAATTGGGCAAGACGAACTTTATTGTATCGAAACTTATGTTATTTTTAAAGAGAAATATAGAATGAATTTCAACCAAAAGCGTCTGGAAAAACCAGTTAGTTAGTTATAAATATTGACAACGTAATAAAGTTGATAAAAAGTTGCTAATATAATCAAATAAATTATATTTGGTGCCACTTTTGAATTCAAAATTGGGGAAGTCGAATTTATAGCCTCTGAACTTACGTTATCGAAATGTATAATGAATTTCGTCTAGAAGCGTCTATAAAAACCTTTTAATTGGCTATATAGAATGAGAACGTAATAATGTTGATATATAGTTGCTAATTTAATCAAATGAATTAAATTTGGTTACACTTCTCAATTCAAATTGGGCAAGTCGAACTTTAATGCATCTAAACTTACGTTATTTTTAAAGAGAAGTATAGAATGAATTTCATCCAAAAGCGTCTAGAAAAACCTGTTAGTTAGTTATAAATAATGATATCGTAATAAAGTTCATAACAAGTTGCTAATGTAATCAAATAAATTATATTTGGTGCCACTTTTGAATTCAAAATTGGGGAAGTCGAATTTATAGCCTCTAAGCTTACGTTATCGAAATGTATTATGAATTTCGTCCAAAAGCGCCTATAAAAACCTTTTAATTGGCTATATAGAATGATAACATAATAATGTTGATATCAAGTTGCTAATTTAATCAAATGAATTATATTTGGTGACACTTCTCAATTCGAATTGGGCAAGACGAACTTTATTGCATCGAAACTTATGTTATTTTTAAAGAGAAATATAGAATGAATTTCAACCAAAAGTGTCTGGAAAAACCAGTTAGTTAGTTATAAATATTGACAACATAATAAAGTTGATAAAAAGTTGCTAATATAATCAAATAAATTATATTTGGTGCCACTTTTGAATTCAAAATTGGGGAAGTCGAATTTATAGCCTCTAAACTTACGTTATCGATATGTATAATGAATTTCGTCCAACAGCGTCTATAAAAACCTTTTAATTGGCTATATAGAATGAGAACGTAATAATGTTGATATATAGTTGCTAATTTAATCAAATGAATTAAATTTGGTGACACTTCTCAATTCAAATTGGGCAAGTCGAACTTTAATGCATCTAAACTTACGTTATTTTTAAAGAGAAGTATAGAATGAATTTCATCCAAAAGCGTCTACAAAAACCTGTTAGTTAGTTATAAATAATGATATCGTAATAAAGTTCATAACAAGTTGCTAATATAATCAAATAAATTATATTTGGTGCCACTTTTGAATTCAAAATTGGGGAAGTCGAATTTATAGCCTCTAAACTTACGTTATCGAAATGTATAATTAATTTCGTCCAAAAGCGCCTATAAAAACCTTTTAATTGGCTATATAGAATGAGAACATAATAATGTTGATATAAAGTTGCTAATTTAATCAAATGAATTATATTTGGTGACACTTCTCAATTCGAATTGGGCAAGACGAACTTTATTGCATCGAAACTTATGTTATTTTTAAAGAGAAATATAGAATGAATTTCAACTAAAGCGTCTGGAAAAACCAGTTAGTTAGTTATAAATATTGACAACGTAATAAAGTTGATAAAAAGTTGCTAATATAATCAAATAAATTATATTTGGTGCCACTTTTGAATTCAAAATTGGGGAAGTCGAATTTATAACCTCTAAACTTACGTTATCGAAATGTATAATGAATTTCGTCCAAAAGCGTCTATAAAAACCTTTTAATTGGCTATATAGAATGAGAACGTAATAATGTTGATATATAGTTGCTAATTTAATCAAATGAATTAAATTTGGTTACACTTCTCAATTCAAATTGGGCAAGTCGAACTTTAATGCATCTAAACTTACGTTATTTTTAAAGAGAAGTATATAATAAATTTCATCCAAAAGCGTCTACAAAAACCTGTTAGTTAGTTATAAATAATGATATCGTAATAAAGTTCATAACAAGTTGCTAATATAATCAAATAAATTATATTTGGTGCCACTTTTGAATTCAAAATTGGGGAAATCGAATTTATAGCCTCTAAACTTACGTTATCGAAATGTATAATGAATTTCGTCCAAAAGCGCCTATAAAAACCTTTTAATTGGCTATATAGAATGAGAACATAATAATGTTGATATAAAGTTGCTAATTTAATCAAATGAATTATATTTGGTGACACTTCTCAATTCGAATTGGGCAAGACGAACTTTATTGCATCGAAACTTATGTTATTTTTAAAGAGAAATATAGAATGAATTTCAACCAAAAGCTTCTGGAAAAACCAGTTAGTTACTTATAAATATTGACAACGTAATAAAGTTGATAAAAAGTTGCTAATATAACCAAATAAATTATATTTGGTGCCACTTTTGAATTCAAAATTGGGGAAGTCGAATTTATAGCCTCTAAACTTACGTTATCGAAATGTATAATGAATTTCGTCCAAAAGCGTCTATAAAAACCTTTTAATTGGCTATATAGAATGAGAACGTAATAATGTTGATATATAGTTGCTAATTTAATCAAATGAATTAAATTTTGTGACACTTCTCAATTCAAATTGGGTAAGTCGAACTTTAGTGCATCTAAACTTACGTTATTTTTAAAGAGAAGTATAGAATGAATTTCATCCAAAAGCGTCTACAAAAACCTGTTAGTTAGTTATAAATAATGATATCGTAATAAAGTTCATAACAAGTTGCTAATATAATCAAATAAATTATATTTGGTGCCACTTTTGAATTCAAAATTGGGGAAGTCGAATTTATAGCCTCTAAACTTACGTTATCGAAATGTATAATGAATTTCGTCCAAAAGCGCCTATAAAAACCTTTTAATTGGCTATATAGAATGAGAACATAATAATGTTGATATAAAGTTGCTAATTTAATCAAATGAATTATATTTGGTGACACTTCTCAATTCGAATTGGGCAAGACGAACTTTATTGCATCGAAACTTATGTTATTTTTAAAGAGAAATATAGAATGAATTTCAACCAAAAGCTTCTGGAAAAACCAGTTAGTTAGTTATAAATATTGACAACATAATAAAGTTGATAAAAAGTTGCTAATATAACCAAATAAATTATATTTGGTGCCACTTTTGAATTCAAAATTGGGGAAGTCGAATTTATAGCCTCTAAACTTACGTTATCGAAATGTATAATGAATTTCGTCTAGAAGCGTCTATAAAAACCTTTTAATTGGCTATATAGAATGAGAACGTAATAATGTTGATATATAGTTGCTAATTTAATCAAATGAATTAAATTTGGTTACACTTCTCAATTCAAATTGGGCAAGTCGAACTTTAATGCATCTAAACTTACGTTATTTTTAAAGAGAAGTATAGAATGAATTTCATCCAAAAGCGTCTAGAAAAACCTGTTAGTTAGTTATAAATAATGATATCGTAATAAAGTTCATAACAAGTTGCTAATGTAATCAAATAAATTATATTTGGTGCCACTTTTGAATTCAAAATTGGGGAAGTCGAATTTATAGCCTCTAAACTTACGTTATCGAAATGTATTATGAATTTCGTCCAAAAGCGCCTATAAAAACCTTTTAATTGGCTATATAGAATGATAACATAATAATGTTCATATCAAGTTGCTAATTTAATCAAATGAATTATATTTGGTGACACTTCTCAATTCGAATTGGGCAAGACGAACTTTATTGCATCGAAACTTATGTTATTTTTAAAGAGAAATATAGAATGAATTTCACCAAAAGCGTCTGGAAAAACCAGTTAGTTAGTTATAAATATTGACAACGTAATAAAGTTGATAAAAAGTTGCTAATATAATCAAATAAATTATATTTGGTGCCACTTTTGAATTCAAAATTGGGGAAGTCGAATTTATAACCTCTAAACTTACGTTATCGAAATGTATAATGAATTTCGTCCAAAAGCGTCTATAAAAACCTTTTAATTGGCTATATAGAATGAGAACGTAATAATGTTGATATATAGTTGCTAATTTAATCAAATGAATTAAATTTGGTTACACTTCTCAATTCAAATTGGGCAAGTCGAACTTTAATGCATCTAAACTTACGTTATTTTTAAAGAGAAGTATATAATAAATTTCATCCAAAAGCGTCTACAAAAACCTGTTAGTTAGTTATAAATAATGATATCGTAATAAAGTTCATAACAAGTTTCTAATATAATCAAATAAATTATATTTGGTGCCACTTTTGAATTCAAAATTGGGGGAAATCGAATTTATAGCCTCTAAACTTACGTTATCGAAATGTATAATGAATTTCGTCCAAAAGCGCCTATAAAAACCTTTTAATTGGCTATATAGAATGAGAACATAATAATGTTGATATAAAGTTGCTAATTTAATCAAATGAATTATATTTGGTGACACTTCTCAATTCGAATTGGGCAAGACGAACTTTATTGCATCGAAACTTATGTTATTTTTAAAGAGAAATATAGAATGAATTTCAACCAAAAGCTTCTGGAAAAACCAGTTAGTTAGTTATAAATATTGACAACGTAATAAAGTTGATAAAAAGTTGCTAATATAACCAAATAAATTATATTTGGTGCCACTTTTGAATTCAAAATTGGGGAAGTCGAATTTATAGCCTCTAAACTTACGTTATCGAAATGTATAATGAATTTCGTCCAAAAGCGTCTATAAAAACCTTTTAATTGGCTATATAGAATGAGAACGTAATAATGTTGATATATAGTTGCTAATTTAATCAAATGAATTAAATTTTGTGACACTTCTCAATTCAAATTGGGTAAGTCGAACTTTAGTGCATCTAAACTTACGTTATTTTTAAAGAGAAGTATAGAATGAATTTCATCCAAAAGCGTCTACAAAAACCTGTTAGTTAGTTATAAATAATGATATCGTAATAAAGTTCATAACAAGTTGCTAATATAATCAAATAAATTATATTTGGTGCCACTTTTGAATTCAAAATTGGGGAAGTCGAATTTATAGCCTCTAAACTTACGTTATCGAAATGTATAATCAATTTCGTCCAAAAGCGCCTATAAAAACCTTTTAATTGGCTATATAGAATGAGAACATAATAATGTTGATATAAAGTTGCTAATTTAATCAAATGAATTATATTTGGTGACACTTCTCAATTCGAATTGGGCAAGACGAACTTTATTGCATCGAAACTTATGTTATTTTTAAAGAGAAATATAGAATGAATTTCAACCAAAAGCTTCTGGAAAAACCAGTTAGTTAGTTATAAATATTGACAACGTAATAAAGTTGATAAAAAGTTGCTAATATAACCAAATAAATTATATTTGGTGCCACTTTTGAATTCAAAATTGGGGAAGTCGAATTTATAGCCTCTAAACTTACGTTATCGAAATGTATAATGAATTTCGTCCAAAAGCGTCTATAAAAACCTTTTAATTGGCTATATAGAATGAGAACGTAATAATGTTGATATATAGTTGCTAATTTAATCAAATGAATTAAATTTTGTGACACTTCTCAATTCAAATTGGGCAAGTCGAACTTTAGTGCATCTAAACTTACGTTATTTTTAAAGAGAAGTATAGAATGAATTTCATCCAAAAGCGTCTACAAAAACCTGTTAGTTAGTTATAAATAATGATATCGTAATAAAGTTCATAACAAGTTGCTAATATAATCAAATAAATTATATTTGGTGCCACTTTTGAATTCAAAATTGGGGAAGTCGAATATATAGCCTCTAAACTTACGTTATCGAAATGTATAATGAATTTCGTCCAAAAGCGCCTATAAAAACCTTTTAATTGGCTATATAGAATGAGAACATAATAATGTTGATATAAAGTTGCTAATTTAATCAAATGAATTATATTTGGTGACACTTCTCAATTCGAATTGGGCAAGACGAACTTTATTGCATCGAAACTTATGTTATTTTTAAAGAGAAATATAGAATGAATTTCAACCAAAAACGTCTGGAAAAACCAGTTAGTTAGTTATAAATATTGACAATGTAATAAAGTTGATAAAAAGTTGCTAATATAACCAAATAAATTATATTTGGTGCCACTTTTGAATTCAAAATTGGGGAAGTCGAATTTATAGCCTCTAAACTTACGTTATCGAAATGTATAATGAATTTCGTCCAAAAGCGTCTATAAAAACCTTTTAATTGGCTATATAGAATGAGAACGTAATAATGTTGATATATAGTTGCTAATTTAATCAAATGAATTAAATTTGGTGACACTTCTCTATTCAAATTGGGCAAGTCGAACTTTAATGCATCTAAACTTACGTTATTTTTAAAGAGAAGTATAGAATGAATTTCATCCAAAAGCGTCTACAAAAACCTGTTAGTTAGTTATAAATAATGATATCGTAATAAAGTTCATAACAAGTTGCTAATATAATCAAATAAATTATATTTGGTGCCACTTTTGAATTCAAAATTGGGGAAGTCGAATTTATAGCCTCTAAACTTACGTTATCGAAATGTATAATGAATTTCGTCCAAAAGCGCCTATAAAAACCTTTTAATTGGCTATATAGAATGAGAACATAATAATGTTGATATAAAGTTGCTAATTTAATCAAATGAATTATATTTGGTGACACTTCTCAATTCGAATTGGGCAAGACGAACTTTATTGCATCGAAACTTATGTTATTTTTAAAGAGAAATATAGAATGAATTTCAACCAAAAGCGTCTGGAAAAACCAGTTAGTTAGTTATAAATATTGACAACGTAATAAAGTTGATAAAAAGTTGCTAATATAACCAAATAAATTATATTTGGTGCCACTTTTGAATTCAAAATTGGGGAAGTCGAATTTATAGCCTCTAAACTTACGTTATCGAAATGTATAATGAATTTCGTCCAAAAGCGTCTATAAAAACCTTTTAATTGGCTATATAGAATGAGAACATAATAATGTTGATACATAGTTGCTAATTTAATCAAATGAGTTAAATTTTTGTGACACTTCTCAATTCAAATTGGGCAAGTCGAACTTTAGTGCATCTAAACTTACGTTATTTTTAAAGAGAAGTATAGAATGAATTTCATCCAAAAGCGTCTACAAAAACCTGTTAGTTAGTTATAAATAATGATATCGTAATAAAGTTCATAACAAGTTGCTAATATAATCAAATAAATTATATCTGGTGCCACTTTTGAATTCAAAATTGGGGAAATCGAATTTATAGCCTCTAAACTTACGTTATCGAAATGTATTATGAATTTCGTCCAAAAGCGCCTATAAAAACCTTTTAATTGGCTATATAGAATGATAACATAATAATGTTGATATCAAGTTGCTAATTTAATCAAATGAATTATATTTGGTGACACTTCTCAATTCGAATTGGGCAAGACGAACTTTATTGCATCGAAACTTATGTTATTTTTAAAGAGAAATATAGAATGAATTTCAACCAAAAGCGTCTGGAAAAACCAGTTAGTTAGTTATAAATATTGACAACATAATAAAGTTGATAAAAAGTTGCTAATATAATCAAATAAATTATATTTGGTGCCACTTTTGAATTCAAAATTGGGGAAGTCGAATTTATAGCCTCTAAACTTACGTTATCGATATGTATAATGAATTTCGTCCAACAGCGTCTATAAAAACCTTTTAATTGGCTATATAGAATGAGAACGTAATAATGTTGATATATAGTTGCTAATTTAATCAAATGAATTAAATTTGGTGACACTTCTCAATTCAAATTGGGCAAGTCGAACTTTAATGCATCTAAACTTACGTTATTTTTAAAGAGAAATATAGAATGAATTTCATCCAAAAGCGTCTACAAAAACCTGTTAGTTAGTTATAAATAATGATATCGTAATAAAGTTCATAACAAGTTGCTAATATAATCAAATAAATTATATTTGGTGCCACTTTTGAATTCAAAATTGGGGAAGTCGAATTTATAGCCTCTAAACTTACGTTATCGAAATGTATAATCAATTTCGTCCAAAAGCGCCTATAAAAACCTTTTAATTGGCTATATAGAATGAGAACATAATAATGTTGATATAAAGTTGCTAATTTAATCAAATGAATTATATTTGGTGACACTTCTCAATTCGAATTGGGCAAGACGAACTTTATTGCATCGAAACTTATGTTATTTTTAAAGAGAAATATAGAATGAATTTCAACTAAAGCGTCTGGAAAAACCAGTTAGTTAGTTATAAATATTGACAACGTAATAAAGTTGATAAAAAGTTGCTAATATAATCAAATAAATTATATTTGGTGCCACTTTTGAATTCAAAATTGGGGAAGTCGAATTTATAACCTCTAAACTTACGTTATCGAAATGTATAATGAATTTCGTCCAAAAGCGTCTATAAAAACCTTTTAATTGGCTATATAGAATGAGAACGTAATAATGTTGATATATAGTTGCTAATTTAATCAAATGAATTAAATTTGGTTACACTTCTCAATTCAAATTGGGCAAGTCGAACTTTAATGCATCTAAACTTACGTTATTTTTAAAGAGAAGTATATAATAAATTTCATCCAAAAGCGTCTACAAAAACCTGTTAGTTAGTTATAAATAATGATATCGTAATAAAGTTCATAACAAGTTGCTAATATAATCAAATAAATTATATTTGGTGCCACTTTTGAATTCAAAATTGGGGAAATCGAATTTATAGCCTCTAAACTTACGTTATCGAAATGTATAATGAATTTCGTCCGAAAGCGCCTATAAAAACCTTTTAATTGGCTATATAGAATGAGAACATAATAATGTTGATATAAAGTTGCTAATTTAATCAAATGAATTATATTTGGTGACACTTCTCAATTCGAATTGGGCAAGACGAACTTTATTGCAGCGAAACTTATGTAATTTTTAAAGAGAAATATAGAATGAATTTCAACCAAAAGCTTCTGGAAAAACCAGTTAGTTAGTTATAAATATTGACAACGTAATAAAGTTGATAAAAAGTTGCTAATATAACCAAATAAATTATATTTGGTGCCACTTTTGAATTCAAAATTGGGGAAGTCGAATTTATAGCCTCTAAACTTACGTTATCGAAATGTATAATGAATTTCGTCCAAAAGCGTCTATAAAAACCTTTTAATTGGCTATATAGAATGAGAACGTAATAATGTTGATATATAGTTGCTAATTTAATCAAATGAATTAAATTTTGTGACACTTCTCAATTCAAATTGGGTAAGTCGAACTTTAGTGCATCTAAACTTACGTTATTTTTAAAGAGAAGTATAGAATGAATTTCATCCAAAAGCGTCTACAAAAACCTGTTAGTTAGTTATAAATAATGATATCGTAATAAAGTTCATAACAAGTTGCTAATATAATCAAATAAATTATATTTGGTGCCACTTTTGAATTCAAAATTGGGGAAATCGAATTTTTAGCCTCTAAACTTACGTTATCGAAATGTATAATGAATTTCGTCCAAAAGCGCCTATAAAAACCTTTTAATTGGCTATATAGAATGAGAACATAATAATGTTGATATAAAGTTGCTAATTTAATCAAATGAATTATATTTGGTGACACTTCTCAATTCGAATTGGGCAAGACGAACTTTATTGCATCGAAACTTATGTTATTTTTAAAGAGAAATATAGAATGAATTTCAACCAAAAGCTTCTGGAAAAACCAGTTAGTTAGTTATAAATATTGACAACGTAATAAAGTTGATAAAAAGTTGCTAATATAACCAAATAAATTATATTTGGTGCCACTTTTGAATTCAAAATTGGGGAAGTCGAATTTATAGCCTCTAAACTTACGTTATCGAAATGTATAATGAATTTCGTCCAAAAGCGTCTATAAAAACCTTTTAATTGGCTATATATAATGAGAACGTAATAATGTTGATATATAGTTGCTAATTTAATCAAATGAATTAAATTTTGTGACACTTCTCGATTCAAATTGGGTAAGTCGAACTTTAGTGCATCTAAACTTACGTTATTTTTAAAGAGAAGTATAGAATGAATTTCATCCAAAAGCGTCTACAAAAACCTGTTAGTTAGTTATAAATAATGATATCGTAATAAAGTTCATAACAAGTTGCTAATATAATCAAATAAATTATATTTGGTGCCACTTTTGAATTCAAAATTGGGGAAGTCGAATTTATAGCCTCTAAACTTACGTTATCGAAATGTATAATCAATTTCGTCCAAAAGCGCCTATAAAAACCTTTTAATTGGCTATATAGAATGAGAACATAATAATGTTGATATAAAGTTGCTAATTTAATCAAATGAATTATATTTGGTGACACTTCTCAATTCGAATTGGGCAAGACGAACTTTATTGCATCGAAACTTATGTTATTTTTAAAGAGAAATATAGAATGAATTTCAACCAAAAACGTCTGGAAAAACCAGTTAGTTAGTTATAAATATTGACAATGTAATAAAGTTGATAAAAAGTTGCTAATATAACCAAATAAATTATATTTGGTGCCACTTTTGAATTCAAAATTGGGGAAGTCGAATTTATAGCCTCTAAACTTACGTTATCGAAATGTATAATGAATTTCGTCCAAAAGCGTCTATAAAAACCTTTTAATTGGCTATATAGAATGAGAACGTAATAATGTTGATATATAGTTGCTAATTTAATCAAATGAATTAAATTTGGTGACACTTCTCTATTCAAATTGGGCAAGTCGAACTTTAATGCATCTAAACTTACGTTATTTTTAAAGAGAAGTATAGAATGAATTTCATCCAAAAGCGTCTACAAAAACCTGTTAGTTAGTTATAAATAATGATATCGTAATAAAGTTCATAACAAGTTGCTAATATAATCAAATAAATTATATTTGGTGCCACTTTTGAATTCAAAATTGGGGAAGTCGAATTTATAGCCTCTAAACTTACGTTATCGAAATGTATAATGAATTTCGTCCAAAAGCGCCTATAAAAACCTTTTAATTGGCTATATAGAATGAGAACATAATAATGTTGATATAAAGTTGCTAATTTAATCAAATGAATTATATTTGGTGACACTTCTCAATTCGAATTGGGCAAGACGAACTTTATTGCATCGAAACTTATATTATTTTTAAAGAGAAATATAGAATGAATTTCAACTAAAGCGTCTGGAAAAACCAGTTAGTTAGTTATAAATATTGACAACGTAATAAAGTTGATAAAAAGTTGCTAATATAATCAAATAAATTATATTTGGTGCCACTTTTGAATTCAAAATTGGGGAAGTCGAATTTATAACCTCTAAACTTACGTTATCGAAATGTATAATGAATTTCGTCCAAAAGCGTCTATAAAAACCTTTTAATTGGCTATATAGAATGAGAACGTAATAATGTTGATATATAGTTGCTAATTTAATCAAATGAATTAAATTTGGTTACACTTCTCAATTCAAATTGGGCAAGTCGAACTTTAATGCATCTAAACTTACGTTATTTTTAAAGAGAAGTATATAATAAATTTCATCCAAAAGCGTCTACAAAAACCTGTTAGTTAGTTATAAATAATGATATCGTAATAAAGTTCATAACAAGTTGCTAATATAATCAAATAAATTATATTTGGTGCCACTTTTGAATTCAAAATTGGGGAAGTCGAATTTATAGCCTCTAAACTTACGTTATCGAAATGTATAATGAATTTCGTCCAAAAGCGCCTATAAAAACCTTTTAATTGGCTATATAGAATGAGAACATAATAATGTTGATATAAAGTTGCTAATTTAATCAAATGAATTATATTTGGTGACACTTCTAAATTCGAATTGGGCAAGACGAACTTTATTGCATCGAAACTTATATTATTTTTAAAGAGAAATATAGAATGAATTTCAACTAAAGCGTCTGGAAAAACCAGTTAGTTAGTTATAAATATTGACAACGTAATAAAGTTGATAAAAAGTTGCTAATATAATCAAATAAATTATATTTGGTGCCACTTTTGAATTCAAAATTGGGGAAGTCGAATTTATAACCTCTAAACTTACGTTATCGAAATGTATAATGAATTTCGTCCAAAAGCGTCTATAAAAACCTTTTAATTGGCTATATAGAATGAGAACGTAATAATGTTGATATATAGTTGCTAATTTAATCAAATGAATTAAATTTGGTTACACTTCTCAATTCAAATTGGGCAAGTCGAACTTTAATGCATCTAAACTTACGTTATTTTTAAAGAGAAGTATATAATAAATTTCATCCAAAAGCGTCTACAAAAACCTGTTAGTTAGTTATAAATAATGATATCGTAATAAAGTTCATAACAAGTTGCTAATATAATCAAATAAATGATATCTGGTGCCACTTTTGAATTCAAAATTGGGGAAATCGAATTTATAGCCTCTAAACTTACGTTATCGAAATGTATTATGAATTTCGTCCAAAAGCGCCTATAAAAACCTTTTAATTGGCTATATAGAATGATAACATAATAATGTTGATATCAAGTTGCTAATTTAATCAAATGAATTATATTTGGTGACACTTCTCAATTCGAATTGGGCAAGACGAACTTTATTGCATCGAAACTTATGTTATTTTTAAAGAGAAATATAGAATGAATTTCAACCAAAAGCGTCTGGAAAAACCAGTTAGTTAGTTATAAATATTGACAACATAATAAAGTTGATAAAAAGTTGCTAATATAATCAAATAAATTATATTTGGTGCCACTTTTGAATTCAAAATTGGGGAAGTCGAATTTATAGCCTCTAAACTTACGTTATCGATATGTATAATGAATTTCGTCCAACAGCGTCTATAAAAACCTTTTAATTGGCTATATAGAATGAGAACGTAATAATGTTGATATATAGTTGCTAATTTAATCAAATGAATTAAATTTGGTGACACTTCTCAATTCAAATTGGGCAAGTCGAACTTTAATGCATCTAAACTTACGTTATTTTTAATGAGAAATATAGAATGAATTTCATCCAAAAGCGTCTACAAAAACCTGTTAGTTAGTTATAAATAATGATATTGTAATAAAGTTCATAACAAGTTGCTAATATAATCAAATAAATTATATTTGGTGCCACTTTTGAATTCAAAATTGGGGAAGTCGAATTTATAGCCTCTAAACTTACGTTATCGAAATGTATAATCAATTTCGTCCAAAAGCGCCTATAAAAACCTTTTAATTGGCTATATAGAATGAGAACATAATAATGTTGATATAAAGTTGCTAATTTAATCAAATGAATTATATTTGGTGACACTTCTCAATTCGAATTGGGCAAGACGAACTTTATTGCATCGAAACTTATGTTATTTTTAAAGAGAAATATAGAATGAATTTCAACTAAAGCGTCTGGAAAAACCAGTTAGTTAGTTATAAATATTGACAACGTAATAAAGTTGATAAAAAGTTGCTAATATAATCAAATAAATTATATTTGGTGCCACTTTTGAATTCAAAATTGGGGAAGTCGAATTTATAGCCTCTAAACTTACGTTATCGAAATGTATAATGAATTTCGTCCAAAAGCGTCTATAAAAACCTTTTAATTGGCTATATAGAATGAGAACGTAATAATGTTGATATATAGTTGCTAATTTAATCAAATGAATTAAATTTTGTGACACTTCTCAATTCAAATTGGGTAAGTCGAACTTTAGTGCATCTAAACTTACGTTATTTTTAAAGAGAAGTATAGAATGAATTTCATCCAAAAGCGTCTACAAAAACCTGTTAGTTAGTTATAAATAATGATATCGTAATAAAGTTCATAACAAGTTGCTAATATAATCAAATAAATTATATTTGGTGCCACTTTTGAATTCAAAATTGGGGAAATCGAATTTATAGCCTCTAAACTTACGTTATCGAAATGTATAATGAATTTCGTCCAAAAGCGCCTATAAAAACCTTTTAATTGGCTATATAGAATGAGAACATAATAATGTTGATATAAAGTTGCTAATTTAATCAAATGAATTATATTTGGTGACACTTCTCAATTCGAATTGGGCAAGACGAACTTTATTGCATCGAAACTTATGTTATTTTTAAAGAGAAATATAGAATGAATTTCAACCAAAAGCTTCTGGAAAAACCAGTTAGTTAGTTATAAATATTGACAACGTAATAAAGTTGATAAAAAGTTGCTAATATAACCAAATAAATTATATTTGGTGCCACTTTTGAATTCAAAATTGGGGAAGTCGAATTTATAGCCTCTAAACTTACGTTATCGAAATGTATAATGAATTTCGTCCAAAAGCGTCTATAAAAACCTTTTAATTGGCTATATATAATGAGAACGTAATAATGTTGATATATAGTTGCTAATTTAATCAAATGAATTAAATTTTGTGACACTTCTCGATTCAAATTGGGTAAGTCGAACTTTAGTGCATCTAAACTTACGTTATTTTTAAAGAGAAGTATAGAATGAATTTCATCCAAAAGCGTCTACAAAAACCTGTTAGTTAGTTATAAATAATGATATCGTAATAAAGTTCATAACAAGTTGCTAATATAATCAAATAAATTATATTTGGTGCCACTTTTGAATTCAAAATTGGGGAAGTCGAATTTATAGCCTCTAAACTTACGTTATCGAAATGTATAATCAATTTCGTCCAAAAGCGCCTATAAAAACCTTTTAATTGGCTATATAGAATGAGAACATAATAATGTTGATATAAAGTTGCTAATTTAATCAAATGAATTATATTTGGTGACACTTCTCAATTCGAATTGGGCAAGACGAACTTTATTGCATCGAAACTTATGTTATTTTTAAAGAGAAATATAGAATGAATTTCAACCAAAAACGTCTGGAAAAACCAGTTAGTTAGTTATAAATATTGACAATGTAATAAAGTTGATAAAAAGTTGCTAATATAACCAAATAAATTATATTTGGTGCCACTTTTGAATTCAAAATTGGGGAAGTCGAATTTATAGCCTCTAAACTTACGTTATCGAAATGTATAATGAATTTCGTCCAAAAGCGTCTATAAAAACCTTTTAATTGGCTATATAGAATGAGAACGTAATAATGTTGATATATAGTTGCTAATTTAATCAAATGAATTAAATTTGGTGACACTTCTCTATTCAAATTGGGCAAGTCGAACTTTAATGCATCTAAACTTACGTTATTTTTAAAGAGAAGTATAGAATGAATTTCATCCAAAAGCGTCTACAAAAACCTGTTAGTTAGTTATAAATAATGATATCGTAATAAAGTTCATAACAAGTTGCTAATATAATCAAATAAATTATATTTGGTGCCACTTTTGAATTCAAAATTGGGGAAGTCGAATTTATAGCCTCTAAACTTACGTTATCGAAATGTATAATGAATTTCGTCCAAAAGCGCCTATAAAAACCTTTTAATTGGCTATATAGAATGAGAACATAATAATGTTGATATAAAGTTGCTAATTTAATCAAATGAATTATATTTGGTGACACTTCTCAATTCGAATTGGGCAAGACGAACTTTATTGCATCGAAACTTATATTATTTTTAAAGAGAAATATAGAATGAATTTCAACTAAAGCGTCTGGAAAAACCAGTTAGTTAGTTATAAATATTGACAACGTAATAAAGTTGATAAAAAGTTGCTAATATAATCAAATAAATTATATTTGGTGCCACTTTTGAATTCAAAATTGGGGAAGTCGAATTTATAACCTCTAAACTTACGTTATCGAAATGTATAATGAATTTCGTCCAAAAGCGTCTATAAAAACCTTTTAATTGGCTATATAGAATGAGAACGTAATAATGTTGATATATAGTTGCTAATTTAATCAAATGAATTAAATTTGGTTACACTTCTCAATTCAAATTGGGCAAGTCGAACTTTAATGCATCTAAACTTACGTTATTTTTAAAGAGAAGTATATAATAAATTTCATCCAAAAGCGTCTACAAAAACCTGTTAGTTAGTTATAAATAATGATATCGTAATAAAGTTCATAACAAGTTGCTAATATAATCAAATAAATTATATTTGGTGCCACTTTTGAATTCAAAATTGGGGAAGTCGAATTTATAGCCTCTAAACTTACGTTATCGAAATGTATAATGAATTTCGTCCAAAAGCGCCTATAAAAACCTTTTAATTGGCTATATAGAATGAGAACATAATAATGTTGATATAAAGTTGCTAATTTAATCAAATGAATTATATTTGGTGACACTTCTAAATTCGAATTGGGCAAGACGAACTTTATTGCATCGAAACTTATATTATTTTTAAAGAGAAATATAGAATGAATTTCAACTAAAGCGTCTGGAAAAACCAGTTAGTTAGTTATAAATATTGACAACGTAATAAAGTTGATAAAAAGTTGCTAATATAATCAAATAAATTATATTTGGTGCCACTTTTGAATTCAAAATTGGGGAAGTCGAATTTATAACCTCTAAACTTACGTTATCGAAATGTATAATGAATTTCGTCCAAAAGCGTCTATAAAAACCTTTTAATTGGCTATATAGAATGAGAACGTAATAATGTTGATATATAGTTGCTAATTTAATCAAATGAATTAAATTTGGTTACACTTCTCAATTCAAATTGGGCAAGTCGAACTTTAATGCATCTAAACTTACGTTATTTTTAAAGAGAAGTATATAATAAATTTCATCCAAAAGCGTCTACAAAAACCTGTTAGTTAGTTATAAATAATGATATCGTAATAAAGTTCATAACAAGTTGCTAATATAATCAAATAAATGATATCTGGTGCCACTTTTGAATTCAAAATTGGGGAAATCGAATTTATAGCCTCTAAACTTACGTTATCGAAATGTATTATGAATTTCGTCCAAAAGCGCCTATAAAAACCTTTTAATTGGCTATATAGAATGATAACATAATAATGTTGATATCAAGTTGCTAATTTAATCAAATGAATTATATTTGGTGACACTTCTCAATTCGAATTGGGCAAGACGAACTTTATTGCATCGAAACTTATGTTATTTTTAAAGAGAAATATAGAATGAATTTCAACCAAAAGCGTCTGGAAAAACCAGTTAGTTAGTTATAAATATTGACAACATAATAAAGTTGATAAAAAGTTGCTAATATAATCAAATAAATTATATTTGGTGCCACTTTTGAATTCAAAATTGGGGAAGTCGAATTTATAGCCTCTAAACTTACGTTATCGATATGTATAATGAATTTCGTCCAACAGCGTCTATAAAAACCTTTTAATTGGCTATATAGAATGAGAACGTAATAATGTTGATATATAGTTGCTAATTTAATCAAATGAATTAAATTTGGTGACACTTCTCAATTCAAATTGGGCAAGTCGAACTTTAATGCATCTAAACTTACGTTATTTTTAATGAGAAATATAGAATGAATTTCATCCAAAAGCGTCTACAAAAACCTGTTAGTTAGTTATAAATAATGATATTGTAATAAAGTTCATAACAAGTTGCTAATATAATCAAATAAATTATATTTGGTGCCACTTTTGAATTCAAAATTGGGGAAGTCGAATTTATAGCCTCTAAACTTACGTTATCGAAATGTATAATCAATTTCGTCCAAAAGCGCCTATAAAAACCTTTTAATTGGCTATATAGAATGAGAACATAATAATGTTGATATAAAGTTGCTAATTTAATCAAATGAATTATATTTGGTGACACTTCTCAATTCGAATTGGGCAAGACGAACTTTATTGCATCGAAACTTATGTTATTTTTAAAGAGAAATATAGAATGAATTTCAACTAAAGCGTCTGGAAAAACCAGTTAGTTAGTTATAAATATTGACAACGTAATAAAGTTGATAAAAAGTTGCTAATATAATCAAATAAATTATATTTGGTGCCACTTTTGAATTCAAAATTGGGGAAGTCGAATTTATAACCTCTAAACTTACGTTATCGAAATGTATAATGAATTTCGTCCAAAAGCGTCTATAAAAACCTTTTAATTGGCTATATAGAATGAGAACGTAATAATGTTGATATATAGTTGCTAATTTAATCAAATGAATTAAATTTGGTTACACTTCTCAATTCAAATTGGGCAAGTCGAACTTTAATGCATCTAAACTTACGTTATTTTTAAAGAGAAGTATAGAATGAATTTCATCCAAAAGCGTCTACAAAAACCTGTTAGTTAGTTATAAATAATGATATCGTAATAAAGTTCATAACAAGTTGCTAATATAATCAAATAAATTATATTTGGTGCCACTTTTGAATTCAAAATTGGGGAGGTCGAATTTATAGCCTCTAAACTTACGTTATCGAAATGTATAATCAATTTCGTCCAAAAGCGCCTATAAAAACCTTTTAATTGGCTATATAGAATGAGAACATAATAATGTTGATATAAAGTTGCTAATTTAATCAAATGAATTATATTTGGTGACACTTCTCAATTCGAATTGGGCAAGACGAACTTTATTGCATCGAAACTTATATTATTTTTAAAGAGAAATATAGAATGAATTTCAACTAAAGCGTCTGGAAAAACCAGTTAGTTAGTTATAAATATTGACAACGTAATAAAGTTGATAAAAAGTTGCTAATATAATCAAATAAATTATATTTGGTGCCACTTTTGAATTCAAAATTGGGGAAGTCGAATTTATAACCTCTAAACTTACGTTATCGAAATGTATAATGAATTTCGTCCAAAAGCGTCTATAAAAACCTTTTAATTGGCTATATAGAATGAGAACGTAATAATGTTGATATATAGTTGCTAATTTAATCAAATGAATTAAATTTGGTTACACTTCTCAATTCAAATTGGGCAAGTCGAACTTTAATGCATCTAAACTTACGTTATTTTTAAAGAGAAGTATAGAATGAATTTCATCCAAAAGCGTCTACAAAAACCTGTTAGTTAGTTATAAATAATGATATCGTAATAAAGTTCATAACAAGTTGCTAATATAATCAAATAAATTATATTTGGTGCCACTTTTGAATTCAAAATTGGGGAAGTCGAATTTATAGCCTCTAAACTTACGTTATGGAAATGTATAATCAATTTCGTCCAAAAGCGCCTATAAAAACCTTTTAATTGGCTATATAAAATGAGAACATAATAATGTTGATATAAAGTTGCTAATTTAATCAAATGAATTATATTTGGTGACACTTCTCAATTCGAATTGGGCAAGACGAACTTTATTGCATCGAAACTTATGTTATTTTTAAAGAGAAATATAGAATGAATTTCAACCAAAAGCGTCTGGAAAAACCAGTTAGTTAGTTATAAATATTGACAATGTAATAAAGTTGATAAAAAGTTGTTAATATAACCAAATAAATTATATTTGGTGCCACTTTTGAATTCAAAATTGGGGAAGTCGAATTTATAGCCTCTAAACTTACGTTATCGAAATGTATAATGAATTTCGTCCAAAAGCGTCTATAAAAACCTTTTAATTGGCTATATAGAATGAGAACGTAATAATGTTGATATATAGTTGCTAATTTAATCAAATGAATTAAATTTGGTGACACTTCTCAATTCAAATTGGGCAAGTCGAACTTTAATGCATCTAAACTTACGTTATTTTTAAAGAGAAGTATAGAATGAATTTCATCCAAAAGCGTCTACAAAAACCTGTTAGTTAGTTATAAATAATGATATCGTAATAAAGTTCATAACAAGTTGCTAATATAATCAAATAAATTATATTTGGTGCCACTTTTGAATTCAAAATTGGGGAAGTCGAATTTATAGCCTCTAAACTTACGTTATGGAAATGTATAATCAATTTCGTCCAAAAGCGCCTATAAAAACCTTTTAATTGGCTATATAGAATGAGAACATAATAATGTTGATATAAAGTTGCTAATTTAATCAAATGAATTATATTTGGTGACACTTCTCAATTCGAATTGGGCAAGACGAACTTTATTGCATCGAAACTTATGTTATTTTTAAAGAGAAATATAGAATGAATTTCAACTAAAGCGTCTGGAAAAACCAGTTAGTTAGTTATAAATATTGACAACGTAATAAAGTTGATAAAAAGTTGCTAATATAATCAAATAAATTATATTTGGTGCCACTTTTGAATTCAAAATTGGGGAAGTCGAATTTATAACCTCTAAACTTACGTTATCGAAATGTATAATGAATTTCGTCCAAAAGCGTCTATAAAAACCTTTTAATTGGCTATATAGAATGAGAACGTAATAATGTTGATATATAGTTGCTAATTTAATCAAATGAATTAAATTTGGTTACACTTCTCAATTCAAATTGGGCAAGTCGAACTTTAATGCATCTAAACTTACGTTATTTTTAAAGAGAAGTATAGAATGAATTTCATCCAAAAGCGTCTACAAAAACCTGTTAGTTAGTTATAAATAATGATATCGTAATAAAGTTCATAACAAGTTGCTAATATAATCAAATAAATTATATTTGGTGCCACTTTTGAATTCAAAATTGGGGAAGTCGAATTTATAGCCTCTAAACTTACGTTATCGAAATGTATAATCAATTTCGTCCAAAAGCGCCTATAAAAACCTTTTAATTGGCTATATAGAATGAGAACATAATAATGTTGATATAAAGTTGCTAATTTAATCAAATGAATTATATTTGGTGACACTTCTCAATTCGAATTGGGCAAGACGAACTTTATTGCATCGAAACTTATGTTATTTTTAAAGAGAAATATAGAATGAATTTCAACCAAAAACGTCTGGAAAAACCAGTTAGTTAGTTATAAATATTGACAATGTAATAAAGTTGATAAAAAGTTGCTAATATAACCAAATAAATTATATTTGGTGCCACTTTTGAATTCAAAATTGGGGAAGTCGAATTTATAGCCTCTAAACTTACGTTATCGAAATGTATAATGAATTTCGTCCAAAAGCGTCTATAAAAACCTTTTAATTGGCTATATAGAATGAGAACGTAATAATGTTGATATATAGTTGCTAATTTAATCAAATGAATTAAATTTGGTGACACTTCTCTATTCAAATTGGGCAAGTCGAACTTTAATGCATCTAAACTTACGTTATTTTTAAAGAGAAGTATAGAATGAATTTCATCCAAAAGCGTCTACAAAAACCTGTTAGTTAGTTATAAATAATGATATCGTAATAAAGTTCATAACAAGTTGCTAATATAATCAAATAAATTATATTTGGTGCCACTTTTGAATTCAAAATTGGGGAAGTCGAATTTATAGCCTCTAAACTTACGTTATCGAAATGTATAATGAATTTCGTCCAAAAGCGCCTATAAAAACCTTTTAATTGGCTATATAGAATGAGAACATAATAATGTTGATATAAAGTTGCTAATTTAATCAAATGAATTATATTTGGTGACACTTCTCAATTCGAATTGGGCAAGACGAACTTTATTGCATCGAAACTTATATTATTTTTAAAGAGAAATATAGAATGAATTTCAACTAAAGCGTCTGGAAAAACCAGTTAGTTAGTTATAAATATTGACAACGTAATAAAGTTGATAAAAAGTTGCTAATATAATCAAATAAATTATATTTGGTGCCACTTTTGAATTCAAAATTGGGGAAGTCGAATTTATAACCTCTAAACTTACGTTATCGAAATGTATAATGAATTTCGTCCAAAAGCGTCTATAAAAACCTTTTAATTGGCTATATAGAATGAGAACGTAATAATGTTGATATATAGTTGCTAATTTAATCAAATGAATTAAATTTGGTTACACTTCTCAATTCAAATTGGGCAAGTCGAACTTTAATGCATCTAAACTTACGTTATTTTTAAAGAGAAGTATATAATAAATTTCATCCAAAAGCGTCTACAAAAACCTGTTAGTTAGTTATAAATAATGATATCGTAATAAAGTTCATAACAAGTTGCTAATATAATCAAATAAATGATATCTGGTGCCACTTTTGAATTCAAAATTGGGGAAATCGAATTTATAGCCTCTAAACTTACGTTATCGAAATGTATTATGAATTTCGTCCAAAAGCGCCTATAAAAACCTTTTAATTGGCTATATAGAATGATAACATAATAATGTTGATATCAAGTTGCTAATTTAATCAAATGAATTATATTTGGTGACACTTCTCAATTCGAATTGGGCAAGACGAACTTTATTGCATCGAAACTTATGTTATTTTTAAAGAGAAATATAGAATGAATTTCAACCAAAAGCGTCTGGAAAAACCAGTTAGTTAGTTATAAATATTGACAACATAATAAAGTTGATAAAAAGTTGCTAATATAATCAAATAAATTATATTTGGTGCCACTTTTGAATTCAAAATTGGGGAAGTCGAATTTATAGCCTCTAAACTTACGTTATCGATATGTATAATGAATTTCGTCCAACAGCGTCTATAAAAACCTTTTAATTGGCTATATAGAATGAGAACGTAATAATGTTGATATATAGTTGCTAATTTAATCAAATGAATTAAATTTGGTGACACTTCTCAATTCAAATTGGGCAAGTCGAACTTTAATGCATCTAAACTTACGTTATTTTTAAAGAGAAATATAGAATGAATTTCATCCAAAAGCGTCTACAAAAACCTGTTAGTTAGTTATAAATAATGATATTGTAATAAAGTTCATAACAAGTTGCTAATATAATCAAATAAATTATATTTGGTGCCACTTTTGAATTCAAAATTGGGGAAGTCGAATTTATAGCCTCTAAACTTACGTTATCGAAATGTATAATCAATTTCGTCCAAAAGCGCCTATAAAAACCTTTTAATTGGCTATATAGAATGAGAACATAATAATGTTGATATAAAGTTGCTAATTTAATCAAATGAATTATATTTGGTGACACTTCTCAATTCGAATTGGGCAAGACGAACTTTATTGCATCGAAACTTATGTTATTTTTAAAGAGAAATATAGAATGAATTTCAACTAAAGCGTCTGGAAAAACCAGTTAGTTAGTTATAAATATTTACAACGTAATAAAGTTGATAAAAAGTTGCTAATATAATCAAATAAATTATATTTGGTGCCACTTTTGAATTCAAAATTGGGGAAGTCGAATTTATAACCTCTAAACTTACGTTATCGAAATGTATAATGAATTTCGTCCAAAAGCGTCTATAAAAACCTTTTAATTGGCTATATAGAATGAGAACGTAATAATGTTGATATATAGTTGCTAATTTAATCAAATGAATTAAATTTGGTTACACTTCTCAATTCAAATTGGGCAAGTCGAACTTTAATGCATCTAAACTTACGTTATTTTTAAAGAGAAGTATACAATAAATTTCATCCAAAAGCGTCTACAAAAACCTGTTAGTTAGTTATAAATAATGATATCGTAATAAAGTTCATAACAAGTTGCTAATATAATCAAATAAGTTATATTTGGTGCCACTTTTGAATTCAAAATTGGGGAAATCGAATTTATAGCCTCTAAACTTACGTTATCGAAATCTATAATGAATTTCGTCCAAAAGCGCCTATAAAAACCTTTTAATTGGCTATATAGAATGAGAACATAATAATGTTGATATAAAGTTGCTAATTTAATCAAATGAATTATATTTGGTGACACTTCTCAATTCGAATTGGGCAAGACGAACTTTATTGCATCGAAACTTATGTTATTTTTAAAGAGAAATATAGAATGAATTTCAACCAAAAGCTTCTGGAAAAACCAGTTAGTTAGTTATAAATATTGACAACGTAATAAAGTTGATAAAAAGTTGCTAATATAACCAAATAAATTATATTTGGTGCCACTTTTGAATTCAAAATTGGGGAAGTCGAATTTATAGCCTCTAAACTTACGTTATCGAAATGTATAATGAATTTCGTCCAAAAGCGTCTATAAAAACCTTTTAATTGGCTATATAGAATGAGAACGTAATAATGTTGATATATAGTTGCTAATTTAATCAAATGAATTAAATTTTGTGACACTTCTCAATTCAAATTGGGTAAGTCGAACTTTAGTGCATCTAAACTTACGTTATTTTTAAAGAGAAGTATAGAATGAATTTCATCCAAAAGCGTCTACAAAAACCTGTTAGTTAGTTATAAATAATGATATCGTAATAAAGTTCATAACAAGTTGCTAATATAATCAAATAAATTATATTTGGTGCCACTTTTGAATTCAAAATTGGGGAAATCGAATTTATAGCCTCTAAACTTACGTTATCGAAATGTATAATGAATTTCGTCCAAAAGCGCCTATAAAAACCTTTTAATTGGCTATATAGAATGAGAACATAATAATGTTGATATAAAGTTGCTAATTTAATCAAATGAATTATATTTGGTGACACTTCTCAATTCGAATTGGGCAAGACGAACTTTATTGCATCGAAACTTATGTTATTTTTAAAGAGAAATATAGAATGAATTTCAACCAAAAGCTTCTGGAAAAACCAGTTAGTTAGTTATAAATATTGACAACGTAATAAAGTTGATAAAAAGTTGCTAATATAACCAAATAAATTATATTTGGTGCCACTTTTGAATTCAAAATTGGGGAAGTCGAATTTATAGCCTCTAAACTTACGTTATCGAAATGTATAATGAATTTCGTCCAAAAGCGTCTATAAAAACCTTTTAATTGGCTATATAGAATGAGAACGTAATAATGTTGATATATAGTTGCTAATTTAATCAAATGAATTAAATTTTGTGACACTTCTCGATTCAAATTGGGTAAGTCGAACTTTAGTGCATCTAAACTTACGTTATTTTTAAAGAGAAGTATAGAATGAATTTCATCCAAAAGCGTCTACAAAAACCTGTTAGTTAGTTATAAATAATGATATCGTAATAAAGTTCATAACAAGTTGCTAATATAATCAAATAAATTATATTTGGTGCCACTTTTGAATTCAAAATTGGGGAAGTCGAATTTATAGCCTCTAAACTTACGTTATCGAAATGTATAATCAATTTCGTCCAAAAGCGCCTATAAAAACCTTTTAATTGGCTATATAGAATGAGAACATAATAATGTTGATATAAAGTTGCTAATTTAATCAAATGAATTATATTTGGTGACACTTCTCAATTCGAATTGGGCAAGACGAACTTTATTGCATCGAAACTTATGTTATTTTTAAAGAGAAATATAGAATGAATTTCAACCAAAAGCTTCTGGAAAAACCAGTTAGTTAGTTATAAATATTGACAACGTAATAAAGTTGATAAAAAGTTGCTAATATAACCAAATAAATTATATTTGGTGCCACTTTTGAATTCAAAATTGGGGAAGTCGAATTTATAGCCTCTAAACTTACGTTATCGAAATGTATAATGAATTTCGTCCAAAAGCGTCTATAAAAACCTTTTAATTGGCTATATAGAATGAGAACGTAATAATGTTGATATATAGTTGCTAATTTAATCAAATGAATTAAATTTTGTGACACTTCTCAATTCAAATTGGGCAAGTCGAACTTTAGTGCATCTAAACTTACGTTATTTTTAAAGAGAAGTATAGAATGAATTTCATCCAAAAGCGTCTACAAAAACCTAACTTACGTTATTTTTAAAGAGAAGTATAGAATGAATTTCATCCAAAAGCGTCTACAAAAACCTGTTAGTTAGTTATAAATAATGATATCGTAATAAAGTTCATAACAAGTTGCTAATATAATCAAATAAATTATATTTGGTGCCACTTTTGAATTCAAAATTGGGGAAGTCGAATATATAGCCTCTAAACTTACGTTATCGAAATGTATAATGAATTTCGTCCAAAAGCGCCTATAAAAACCTTTTAATTGGCTATATAGAATGAGAACATAATAATGTTGATATAAAGTTGCTAATTTAATCAAATGAATTATATTTGGTGACACTTCTCAATTCGAATTGGGCAAGACGAACTTTATTGCATCGAAACTTATGTTATTTTTAAAGAGAAATATAGAATGAATTTCAACCAAAAACGTCTGGAAAAACCAGTTAGTTAGTTATAAATATTGACAATGTAATAAAGTTGATAAAAAGTTGCTAATATAACCAAATAAATTATATTTGGTGCCACTTTTGAATTCAAAATTGGGGAAGTCGAATTTATAGCCTCTAAACTTACGTTATCGAAATGTATAATGAATTTCGTCCAAAAGCGTCTATAAAAACCTTTTAATTGGCTATATAGAATGAGAACGTAATAATGTTGATATATAGTTGCTAATTTAATCAAATGAATTAAATTTGGTGACACTTCTCTATTCAAATTGGGCAAGTCGAACTTTAATGCATCTAAACTTACGTTATTTTTAAAGAGAAGTATAGAATGAATTTCATCCAAAAGCGTCTACAAAAACCTGTTAGTTAGTTATAAATAATGATATGAATTTCGTCCAAAAGCGCCTATAAAAACCTTTTAATAGGCTATATAGAATGAGAACATAATAATGTTGATATAAAGTTGCTAATTTAATCAAATGAATTATATTTGGTGACACTTCTCAATTCGAATTGGGCAAGACGAACTTTATTGCATCGAAACTTATGTTATTTTTAAAGAGAAATATAGAATGAATTTCAACCAAAAGCGTCTGGAAAAACCAGTTAGTTAGTTATAAATATTGACAACGTAATAAAGTTGATAAAAAGTTGCTAATATAACCAAATAAATTATATTTGGTGCCACTTTTGAATTCAAAATTGGGGAAGTCGAATTTATAGCCTCTAAACTTACGTTATCGAAATGTATAATGAATTTCGTCCAAAAGCGTCTATAAAAACCTTTTAATTGGCTATATAGAATGAGAACGTAATAATGTTGATACATAGTTGTTAATTTAATCAAATGAATTAAATTTTTGTGACACTTCTCAATTCAAATTGGGCAAGTCGAACTTTAGTGCATCTAAACTTACGTTATTTTTAAAGAGAAGTATAGAATGAATTTCATCCAAAAGCGTCTACAAAAACCTGTTAGTTAGTTATAAATAATGATATCGTAATAAAGTTCATAACAAGTTGCTAATATAATCAAATAAATTATATTTGGTGCCACTTTTGAATTCAAAATTGGGGAAGTCGAATTTATAGCCTCTAAACTTACGTTATCGAAATGTATAATGAATTTCGTCCAAAAGCGCCTATAAAAACCTTTTAATTGGCTATATAGAATGAGAACATAATAATGTTGATATAAAGTTGCTAATTTAATCAAATGAATTATATTTGGTGACACTTCTCAATTCGAATTGGGCAAGACGAACTTTATTGCATCGAAACTTATATTATTTTTAAAGAGAAATATAGAATGAATTTCAACTAAAGCGTCTGGAAAAACCAGTTAGTTAGTTATAAATATTGACAACGTAATAAAGTTGATAAAAAGTTGCTAATATAATCAAATAAATTATATTTGGTGCCACTTTTGAATTCAAAATTGGGGAAGTCGAATTTATAACCTCTAAACTTACGTTATCGAAATGTATAATGAATTTCGTCCAAAAGCGTCTATAAAAACCTTTTAATTGGCTATATAGAATGAGAACGTAATAATGTTGATATATAGTTGCTAATTTAATCAAATGAATTAAATTTGGTTACACTTCTCAATTCAAATTGGGCAAGTCGAACTTTAATGCATCTAAACTTACGTTATTTTTAAAGAGAAGTATATAATAAATTTCATCCAAAAGCGTCTACAAAAACCTGTTAGTTAGTTATAAATAATGATATCGTAATAAAGTTCATAACAAGTTGCTAATATAATCAAATAAATTATATCTGGTGCCACTTTTGAATTCAAAATTGGGGAAATCGAATTTATAGCCTCTAAACTTACGTTATCGAAATGTATAATGAATTTCGTCCAAAAGCGCCTATAAAAACCTTTTAATTGGCTATATAGAATGAGAACATAATAATGTTGATATAAAGTTGCTAATTTAATCAAATGAATTATATTTGGTGACACTTCTCAATTCGAATTGGGCAAGACGAACTTTATTGCATCGAAACTTATGTTATTTTTAAAGAGAAATATAGAATGAATTTCAACCAAAAGCGTCTGGAAAAACCAGTTAGTTAGTTATAAATATTGACAACGTAATAAAGTTGATAAAAAGTTGCTAATATAACCAAATAAATTATATTTGGTGCCACTTTTGAATTCAAAATTGGGGAAGTCGAATTTATAGCCTCTAAACTTACGTTATCGAAATGTATAATGAATTTCGTCCAGAAGCGTCTATAAAAACCTTTTAATTGGCTATATAGAATGAGAACGTAATAATGTTGATATATAGTTGCTAATTTAATCAAATGAATTAAATTTGGTGACACTTCTCAATTCAAATTGGGCAAGTCGAACTTTAATGCATCTAAACTTACGTTATTTTTAAAGAGAAGTATAGAATGAATTTCATCCAAAAGCGTCTAGAAAAACCTGTTAGTTAACTATAAATAATGATATCGTAATAAAGTTCATAACAAGTTGCTACTATAATCAAATAAATTATATTTGGTGCCACTTTTGAATTCAAAATTGGGGAAGTCGAATTTATAGCCTCTAAACTTACGTTATCGAAATGTATAATGAATTTCGTCCAAAAGCGCCTATAAAAACCTTTTAATTGGCTATATAGAATGAGAACATAATAATGTTGATATAAAGTTGCTAATTTAATCAAATGAATTATATTTGGTGACACTTCTCAATTCGAATTGGGCAAGACGAACTTTATTGCATCGAAACTTATGTTATTTTTAAAGAGAAATATAGAATGAATTTCAACAAAAAGCGTCTGAAAAACCAGTTAGTTAGTTATAAATATTGACAACGTAATAAAGTTGATAAAAAGTTGCTAATATAACCAAATAAATTATATTTGGTGCCACTTTTGAATTCAAAATTGGGGAAGTCGAATTTATAGCCTCTAAACTTACGTTATCGAAATGTATAATGAATTTCGTCCAAAAGCGTCTATAAAAACCTTTTAATTGGCTATATAGAATGAGAACGTAATAATGTCGATATATAGTTGCTAATTTAATCAAATGAATTAAATTTTGTGACACTTATCAATTCAAATTGGGTAAGTCGAACTTTAGTGCATCTAAACTTACGTTATTTTTAAAGAGAAGTATAGAATGAATTTCATCCAAAAGCGTCTACAAAAACCTGTTAGTTAGTTATAAATAATGATATCGTAATAAAGTTCATAACAAGTTGCTAATATAATCAAATAAATTATATTTGGTGCCACTTTTGAATTCAAAATTGGGGAAGTCGAATTTATAGCCTCTAAACTTACGTTATCGAAATGTATAATCAATTTCGTCCAAAAGCGCCTATAAAAACCTTTTAATTGGCTATATAGAATGAGAACATAATAATGTTGATATAAAGTTGCTAATTTAATCAAATGAATTATATTTGGTGACACTTCTCAATTCGAATTGGGCAAGACGAACTTTATTGCATCGAAACTTATGTTATTTTTAAAGAGAAATATAGAATGAATTTCAACCAAAAGCTTCTGGAAAAACCAGTTAGTTAGTTATAAATATTGACAACGTAATAAAGTTGATAAAAAGTTGCTAATATAACCAAATAAATTATATTTGGTGCCACTTTTGAATTCAAAATTGGGGAAGTCGAATTTATAGCCTCTAAACTTACGTTATCGAAATGTATAATGAATTTCGTCCAAAAGCGTCTATAAAAACCTTTTAATTGGCTATATAGAATGAGAACGTAATAATGTTGATATATAGTTGCTAATTTAATCAAATGAATTAAATTTTGTGACACTTCTCAATTCAAATTGGGCAAGTCGAACTTTAGTGCATCTAAACTTACGTTATTTTTAAAGAGAAGTATAGAATGAATTTCATCCAAAAGCGTCTACAAAAACCTGTTAGTTAGTTATAAATAATGATATCGTAATAAAGTTCATAACAAGTTGCTAATATAATCAAATAAATTATATTTGGTGCCACTTTTGAATTCAAAATTGGGGAAGTCGAATATATAGCCTCTAAACTTACGTTATCGAAATGTATAATGAATTTCGTCCAAAAGCGCCTATAAAAACCTTTTAATTGGCTATATAGAATGAGAACATAATAATGTTGATATAAAGTTGCTAATTTAATCAAATGAATTATATTTGGTGACACTTCTCAATTCGAATTGGGCAAGACGAACTTTATTGCATCGAAACTTATGTTATTTTTAAAGAGAAATATAGAATGAATTTCAACCAAAAACGTCTGGAAAAACCAGTTAGTTAGTTATAAATATTGACAATGTAATAAAGTTGATAAAAAGTTGCTAATATAACCAAATAAATTATATTTGGTGCCACTTTTGAATTCAAAATTGGGGAAGTCGAATTTATAGCCTCTAAACTTACGTTATCGAAATGTATAATGAATTTCGTCCAAAAGCGTCTATAAAAACCTTTTAATTGGCTATATAGAATGAGAACGTAATAATGTTGATATATAGTTGCTAATTTAATCAAATGAATTAAATTTGGTGACACTTCTCTATTCAAATTGGGCAAGTCGAACTTTAATGCATCTAAACTTACGTTATTTTTAAAGAGAAGTATAGAATGAATTTCATCCAAAAGCGTCTACAAAAACCTGTTAGTTAGTTATAAATAATGATATCGTAATAAAGTTCATAACAAGTTGCTAATATAATCAAATAAATTATATTTGGTGCCACTTTTGAATTCAAAATTGGGGAAGTCGAATTTATAGCCTCTAAACTTACGTTATCGAAATGTATAATGAATTTCGTCCAAAAGCGCCTATAAAAACCTTTTAATTGGCTATATAGAATGAGAACATAATAATGTTGATATAAAGTTGCTAATTTAATCAAATGAATTATATTTGGTGACACTTCTCAATTCGAATTGGGCAAGACGAACTTTATTGCATCGAAACTTATGTTATTTTTAAAGAGAAATATAGAATGAATTTCAACCAAAAGCGTCTGGAAAAACCAGTTAGTTAGTTATAAATATTGACAACGTAATAAAGTTGATAAAAAGTTGCTAATATAACCAAATAAATTATATTTGGTGCCACTTTTGAATTCAAAATTGGGGAAGTCGAATTTATAGCCTCTAAACTTACGTTATCGAAATGTATAATGAATTTCGTCCAAAAGCGTCTATAAAAACCTTTTAATTGGCTATATAGAATGAGAACGTAATAATGTTGATACATAGTTGCTAATTTAATCAAATGAATTAAATTTTTGTGACACTTCTCAATTCAAATTGGGCAAGTCGAACTTTAGTGCATCTAAACTTACGTTATTTTTAAAGAGAAGTATAGAATGAATTTCATCCAAAAGCGTCTACAAAAACCTGTTAGTTAGTTATAAATAATGATATCGTAATAAAGTTCATAACAAGTTGCTAATATAATCAAATAAATTATATTTGGTGCCACTTTTGAATTCAAAATTGGGGAAGTCGAATTTATAGCCTCTAAACTTACGTTATCGAAATGTATAATGAATTTCGTCCAAAAGCGCCTATAAATACCTTTTAATTGGCTATATAGAATGAGAACATAATAATGTTGATATAAAGTTGCTAATTTAATCAAATGAATTATATTTGGTGACACTTCTCAATTCGAATTGGGCAAGACGAACTTTATTGCATCGAAACTTATATTATTTTTAAAGAGAAATATAGAATGAATTTCAACTAAAGCGTCTGGAAAAACCAGTTAGTTAGTTATAAATATTGACAACGTAATAAAGTTGATAAAAAGTTGCTAATATAATCAAATAAATTATATTTGGTGCCACTTTTGAATTCAAAATTGGGGAAGTCGAATTTATAACCTCTAAACTTACGTTATCGAAATGTATAATGAATTTCGTCCAAAAGCGTCTATAAAAACCTTTTAATTGGCTATATAGAATGAGAACGTAATAATGTTGATATATAGTTGCTAATTTAATCAAATGAATTAAATTTGGTTACACTTCTCAATTCAAATTGGGCAAGTCGAACTTTAATGCATCTAAACTTACGTTATTTTTAAAGAGAAGTATATAATAAATTTCATCCAAAAGCGTCTACAAAAACCTGTTAGTTAGTTATAAATAATGATATCGTAATAAAGTTCATAACAAGTTGCTAATATAATCAAATAAATTATATCTGGTGCCACTTTTGAATTCAAAATTGGGGAAATCGAATTTATAGCCTCTAAACTTACGTTATCGAAATGTATAATGAATTTCGTCCAAAAGCGCCTATAAAAACCTTTTAATTGGCTATATAGAATGAGAACATAATAATGTTGATATAAAGTTGCTAATTTAATCAAATGAATTATATTTGGTGACACTTCTCAATTCGAATTGGGCAAGACGAACTTTATTGCATCGAAACTTATGTTATTTTTAAAGAGAAATATAGAATGAATTTCAACCAAAAGCGTCTGGAAAAACCAGTTAGTTAGTTATAAATATTGACAACGTAATAAAGTTGATAAAAAGTTGCTAATATAACCAAATAAATTATATTTGGTGCCACTTTTGAATTCAAAATTGGGGAAGTCGAATTTATAGCCTCTAAACTTACGTTATCGAAATGTATAATGAATTTCGTCCAAAAGCGTCTATAAAAACCTTTTAATTGGCTATATAGAATGAGAACGTAATAATGTTGATACATAGTTGCTAATTTAATCAAATGAATTAAATTTTTGTGACACTTCTCAATTCAAATTGGGCAAGTCGAACTTTAGTGCATCTAAACTTACGTTATTTTTAAAGAGAAGTATAGAATGAATTTCATCCAAAAGCGTCTACAAAAACCTGTTAGTTAGTTATAAATAATGATATCGTAATAAAGTTCATAACAAGTTGCTAATATAATCAAATAAATTATATTTGGTGCCACTTTTGAATTCAAAATTGGGGAAGTCGAATTTATAGCCTCTAAACTTACGTTATCGAAATGTATAATGAATTTCGTCCAAAAGCGCCTATAAATACCTTTTAATTGGCTATATAGAATGAGAACATAATAATGTTGATATAAAGTTGCTAATTTAATCAAATGAATTATATTTGGTGACACTTCTCAATTCGAATTGGGCAAGACGAACTTTATTGCATCGAAACTTATATTATTTTTAAAGAGAAATATAGAATGAATTTCAACTAAAGCGTCTGGAAAAACCAGTTAGTTAGTTATAAATATTGACAACGTAATAAAGTTGATAAAAAGTTGCTAATATAATCAAATAAATTATATTTGGTGCCACTTTTGAATTCAAAATTGGGGAAGTCGAATTTATAACCTCTAAACTTACGTTATCGAAATGTATAATGAATTTCGTCCAAAAGCGTCTATAAAAACCTTTTAATTGGCTATATAGAATGAGAACGTAATAATGTTGATATATAGTTGCTAATTTAATCAAATGAATTAAATTTGGTTACACTTCTCAATTCAAATTGGGCAAGTCGAACTTTAATGCATCTAAACTTACGTTATTTTTAAAGAGAAGTATATAATAAATTTCATCCAAAAGCGTCTACAAAAACCTGTTAGTTAGTTATAAATAATGATATCGTAATAAAGTTCATAACAAGTTGCTAATATAATCAAATAAATTATATCTGGTGCCACTTTTGAATTCAAAATTGGGGAAATCGAATTTATAGCCTCTAAACTTACGTTATCGAAATGTATAATGAATTTCGTCCAAAAGCGCCTATAAAAACCTTTTAATTGGCTATATAGAATGAGAACATAATAATGTTGATATAAAGTTGCTAATTTAATCAAATGAATTATATTTGGTGACACTTCTCAATTCGAATTGGGCAAGACGAACTTTATTGCATCGAAACTTATGTTATTTTTAAAGAGAAATATAGAATGAATTTCAACCAAAAGCGTCTGGAAAAACCAGTTAGTTAGTTATAAATATTGACAACGTAATAAAGTTGATAAAAAGTTGCTAATATAACCAAATAAATTATATTTGGTGCCACTTTTGAATTCAAAATTGGGGAAGTCGAATTTATAGCCTCTAAACTTACGTTATCGAAATGTATAATGAATTTCGTCCAGAAGCGTCTATAAAAACCTTTTAATTGGCTATATAGAATGAGAACGTAATAATGTTGATATATAGTTGCTAATTTAATCAAATGAATTAAATTTGGTGACACTTCTCAATTCAAATTGGGCAAGTCGAACTTTAATGCATCTAAACTTACGTTATTTTTAAAGAGAAGTATAGAATGAATTTCATCCAAAAGCGTCTAGAAAAACCTGTTAGTTAACTATAAATAATGATATCGTAATAAAGTTCATAACAAGTTGCTACTATAATCAAATAAATTATATTTGGTGCCACTTTTGAATTCAAAATTGGGGAAGTCGAATTTATAGCCTCTAAACTTACGTTATCGAAATGTATAATGAATTTCGTCCAAAAGCGCCTATAAAAACCTTTTAATTGGCTATATAGAATGAGAACATAATAATGTTGATATAAAGTTGCTAATTTAATCAAATGAATTATATTTGGTGACACTTCTCAATTCGAATTGGGCAAGACGAACTTTATTGCATCGAAACTTATGTTATTTTTAAAGAGAAATATAGAATGAATTTCAACCAAAAACGTCTGGAAAAACCAGTTAGTTAGTTATAAATATTGACAATGTAATAAAGTTGATAAAAAGTTGCTAATATAACCAAATAAATTATATTTGGTGCCACTTTTGAATTCAAAATTGGGGAAGTCGAATTTATAGCCTCTAAACTTACGTTATCGAAATGTATAATGAATTTCGTCCAAAAGCGTCTATAAAAACCTTTTAATTGGCTATATAGAATGAGAACGTAATAATGTTGATATATAGTTGCTAATTTAATCAAATGAATTAAATTTGGTGACACTTCTCTATTCAAATTGGGCAAGTCGAACTTTAATGCATCTAAACTTACGTTATTTTTAAAGAGAAGTATAGAATGAATTTCATCCAAAAGCGTCTACAAAAACCTGTTAGTTAGTTATAAATAATGATATCGTAATAAAGTTCATAACAAGTTGCTAATATAATCAAATAAATTATATTTGGTGCCACTTTTGAATTCAAAATTGGGGAAGTCGAATTTATAGCCTCTAAACTTACGTTATCGAAATGTATAATGAATTTCGTCCAAAAGCGCCTATAAAAACCTTTTAATTGGCTATATAGAATGAGAACATAATAATGTTGATATAAAGTTGCTAATTTAATCAAATGAATTATATTTGGTGACACTTCTCAATTCGAATTGGGCAAGACGAACTTTATTGCATCGAAACTTATGTTATTTTTAAAGAGAAATATAGAATGAATTTCAACCAAAAGCGTCTGGAAAAACCAGTTAGTTAGTTATAAATATTGACAACGTAATAAAGTTGATAAAAAGTTGCTAATATAACCAAATAAATTATATTTGGTGCCACTTTTGAATTCAAAATTGGGGAAGTCGAATTTATAGCCTCTAAACTTACGTTATCGAAATGTATAATGAATTTCGTCCAAAAGCGTCTATAAAAACCTTTTAATTGGCTATATAGAATGAGAACGTAATAATGTTGATACATAGTTGCTAATTTAATCAAATGAATTAAATTTTTGTGACACTTCTCAATTCAAATTGGGCAAGTCGAACTTTAGTGCATCTAAACTTACGTTATTTTTAAAGAGAAGTATAGAATGAATTTCATCCAAAAGCGTCTACAAAAACCTGTTAGTTAGTTATAAATAATGATATCGTAATAAAGTTCATAACAAGTTGCTAATATAATCAAATAAATTATATTTGGTGCCACTTTTGAATTCAAAATTGGGGAAGTCGAATTTATAGCCTCTAAACTTACGTTATCGAAATGTATAATGAATTTCGTCCAAAAGCGCCTATAAATACCTTTTAATTGGCTATATAGAATGAGAACATAATAATGTTGATATAAAGTTGCTAATTTAATCAAATGAATTATATTTGGTGACACTTCTCAATTCGAATTGGGCAAGACGAACTTTATTGCATCGAAACTTATATTATTTTTAAAGAGAAATATAGAATGAATTTCAACTAAAGCGTCTGGAAAAACCAGTTAGTTAGTTATAAATATTGACAACGTAATAAAGTTGATAAAAAGTTGCTAATATAATCAAATAAATTATATTTGGTGCCACTTTTGAATTCAAAATTGGGGAAGTCGAATTTATAACCTCTAAACTTACGTTATCGAAATGTATAATGAATTTCGTCCAAAAGCGTCTATAAAAACCTTTTAATTGGCTATATAGAATGAGAACGTAATAATGTTGATATATAGTTGCTAATTTAATCAAATGAATTAAATTTGGTTACACTTCTCAATTCAAATTGGGCAAGTCGAACTTTAATGCATCTAAACTTACGTTATTTTTAAAGAGAAGTATATAATAAATTTCATCCAAAAGCGTCTACAAAAACCTGTTAGTTAGTTATAAATAATGATATCGTAATAAAGTTCATAACAAGTTGCTAATATAATCAAATAAATTATATCTGGTGCCACTTTTGAATTCAAAATTGGGGAAATCGAATTTATAGCCTCTAAACTTACGTTATCGAAATGTATAATGAATTTCGTCCAAAAGCGCCTATAAAAACCTTTTAATTGGCTATATAGAATGAGAACATAATAATGTTGATATAAAGTTGCTAATTTAATCAAATGAATTATATTTGGTGACACTTCTCAATTCGAATTGGGCAAGACGAACTTTATTGCATCGAAACTTATGTTATTTTTAAAGAGAAATATAGAATGAATTTCAACCAAAAGCGTCTGGAAAAACCAGTTAGTTAGTTATAAATATTGACAACGTAATAAAGTTGATAAAAAGTTGCTAATATAACCAAATAAATTATATTTGGTGCCACTTTTGAATTCAAAATTGGGGAAGTCGAATTTATAGCCTCTAAACTTACGTTATCGAAATGTATAATGAATTTCGTCCAAAAGCGTCTATAAAAACCTTTTAATTGGCTATATAGAATGAGAACGTAATAATGTTGATACATAGTTGCTAATTTAATCAAATGAATTAAATTTTTGTGACACTTCTCAATTCAAATTGGGCAAGTCGAACTTTAGTGCATCTAAACTTACGTTATTTTTAAAGAGAAGTATAGAATGAATTTCATCCAAAAGCGTCTACAAAAACCTGTTAGTTAGTTATAAATAATGATATCGTAATAAAGTTCATAACAAGTTGCTAATATAATCAAATAAATTATATTTGGTGCCACTTTTGAATTCAAAATTGGGGAAGTCGAATTTATAGCCTCTAAACTTACGTTATCGAAATGTATAATGAATTTCGTCCAAAAGCGCCTATAAATACCTTTTAATTGGCTATATAGAATGAGAACATAATAATGTTGATATAAAGTTGCTAATTTAATCAAATGAATTATATTTGGTGACACTTCTCAATTCGAATTGGGCAAGACGAACTTTATTGCATCGAAACTTATATTATTTTTAAAGAGAAATATAGAATGAATTTCAACTAAAGCGTCTGGAAAAACCAGTTAGTTAGTTATAAATATTGACAACGTAATAAAGTTGATAAAAAGTTGCTAATATAATCAAATAAATTATATTTGGTGCCACTTTTGAATTCAAAATTGGGGAAGTCGAATTTATAACCTCTAAACTTACGTTATCGAAATGTATAATGAATTTCGTCCAAAAGCGTCTATAAAAACCTTTTAATTGGCTATATAGAATGAGAACGTAATAATGTTGATATATAGTTGCTAATTTAATCAAATGAATTAAATTTGGTTACACTTCTCAATTCAAATTGGGCAAGTCGAACTTTAATGCATCTAAACTTACGTTATTTTTAAAGAGAAGTATATAATAAATTTCATCCAAAAGCGTCTACAAAAACCTGTTAGTTAGTTATAAATAATGATATCGTAATAAAGTTCATAACAAGTTGCTAATATAATCAAATAAATTATATCTGGTGCCACTTTTGAATTCAAAATTGGGGAAATCGAATTTATAGCCTCTAAACTTACGTTATCGAAATGTATAATGAATTTCGTCCAAAAGCGCCTATAAAAACCTTTTAATTGGCTATATAGAATGAGAACATAATAATGTTGATATAAAGTTGCTAATTTAATCAAATGAATTATATTTGGTGACACTTCTCAATTCGAATTGGGCAAGACGAACTTTATTGCATCGAAACTTATGTTATTTTTAAAGAGAAATATAGAATGAATTTCAACCAAAAGCGTCTGGAAAAACCAGTTAGTTAGTTATAAATATTGACAACGTAATAAAGTTGATAAAAAGTTGCTAATATAACCAAATAAATTATATTTGGTGCCACTTTTGAATTCAAAATTGGGGAAGTCGAATTTATAGCCTCTAAACTTACGTTATCGAAATGTATAATGAATTTCGTCCAGAAGCGTCTATAAAAACCTTTTAATTGGCTATATAGAATGAGAACGTAATAATGTTGATATATAGTTGCTAATTTAATCAAATGAATTAAATTTGGTGACACTTCTCAATTCAAATTGGGCAAGTCGAACTTTAATGCATCTAAACTTACGTTATTTTTAAAGAGAAGTATAGAATGAATTTCATCCAAAAGCGTCTAGAAAAACCTGTTAGTTAACTATAAATAATGATATCGTAATAAAGTTCATAACAAGTTGCTACTATAATCAAATAAATTATATTTGGTGCCACTTTTGAATTCAAAATTGGGGAAGTCGAATTTATAGCCTCTAAACTTACGTTATCGAAATGTATAATGAATTTCGTCCAAAAGCGCCTATAAAAACCTTTTAATTGGCTATATAGAATGAGAACATAATAATGTTGATATAAAGTTGCTAATTTAATCAAATGAATTATATTTGGTGACACTTCTCAATTCGAATTGGGCAAGACGAACTTTATTGCATCGAAACTTATGTTATTTTTAAAGAGAAATATAGAATGAATTTCAACCAAAAACGTCTGGAAAAACCAGTTAGTTAGTTATAAATATTGACAATGTAATAAAGTTGATAAAAAGTTGCTAATATAACCAAATAAATTATATTTGGTGCCACTTTTGAATTCAAAATTGGGGAAGTCGAATTTATAGCCTCTAAACTTACGTTATCGAAATGTATAATGAATTTCGTCCAAAAGCGTCTATAAAAACCTTTTAATTGGCTATATAGAATGAGAACGTAATAATGTTGATATATAGTTGCTAATTTAATCAAATGAATTAAATTTGGTGACACTTCTCTATTCAAATTGGGCAAGTCGAACTTTAATGCATCTAAACTTACGTTATTTTTAAAGAGAAGTATAGAATGAATTTCATCCAAAAGCGTCTACAAAAACCTGTTAGTTAGTTATAAATAATGATATCGTAATAAAGTTCATAACAAGTTGCTAATATAATCAAATAAATTATATTTGGTGCCACTTTTGAATTCAAAATTGGGGAAGTCGAATTTATAGCCTCTAAACTTACGTTATCGAAATGTATAATGAATTTCGTCCAAAAGCGCCTATAAAAACCTTTTAATTGGCTATATAGAATGAGAACATAATAATGTTGATATAAAGTTGCTAATTTAATCAAATGAATTATATTTGGTGACACTTCTCAATTCGAATTGGGCAAGACGAACTTTATTGCATCGAAACTTATGTTATTTTTAAAGAGAAATATAGAATGAATTTCAACCAAAAGCGTCTGGAAAAACCAGTTAGTTAGTTATAAATATTGACAACGTAATAAAGTTGATAAAAAGTTGCTAATATAACCAAATAAATTATATTTGGTGCCACTTTTGAATTCAAAATTGGGGAAGTCGAATTTATAGCCTCTAAACTTACGTTATCGAAATGTATAATGAATTTCGTCCAAAAGCGTCTATAAAAACCTTTTAATTGGCTATATAGAATGAGAACGTAATAATGTTGATACATAGTTGCTAATTTAATCAAATGAATTAAATTTTTGTGACACTTCTCAATTCAAATTGGGCAAGTCGAACTTTAGTGCATCTAAACTTACGTTATTTTTAAAGAGAAGTATAGAATGAATTTCATCCAAAAGCGTCTACAAAAACCTGTTAGTTAGTTATAAATAATGATATCGTAATAAAGTTCATAACAAGTTGCTAATATAATCAAATAAATTATATTTGGTGCCACTTTTGAATTCAAAATTGGGGAAGTCGAATTTATAGCCTCTAAACTTACGTTATCGAAATGTATAATGAATTTCGTCCAAAAGCGCCTATAAATACCTTTTAATTGGCTATATAGAATGAGAACATAATAATGTTGATATAAAGTTGCTAATTTAATCAAATGAATTATATTTGGTGACACTTCTCAATTCGAATTGGGCAAGACGAACTTTATTGCATCGAAACTTATATTATTTTTAAAGAGAAATATAGAATGAATTTCAACTAAAGCGTCTGGAAAAACCAGTTAGTTAGTTATAAATATTGACAACGTAATAAAGTTGATAAAAAGTTGCTAATATAATCAAATAAATTATATTTGGTGCCACTTTTGAATTCAAAATTGGGGAAGTCGAATTTATAACCTCTAAACTTACGTTATCGAAATGTATAATGAATTTCGTCCAAAAGCGTCTATAAAAACCTTTTAATTGGCTATATAGAATGAGAACGTAATAATGTTGATATATAGTTGCTAATTTAATCAAATGAATTAAATTTGGTTACACTTCTCAATTCAAATTGGGCAAGTCGAACTTTAATGCATCTAAACTTACGTTATTTTTAAAGAGAAGTATATAATAAATTTCATCCAAAAGCGTCTACAAAAACCTGTTAGTTAGTTATAAATAATGATATCGTAATAAAGTTCATAACAAGTTGCTAATATAATCAAATAAATTATATCTGGTGCCACTTTTGAATTCAAAATTGGGGAAATCGAATTTATAGCCTCTAAACTTACGTTATCGAAATGTATAATGAATTTCGTCCAAAAGCGCCTATAAAAACCTTTTAATTGGCTATATAGAATGAGAACATAATAATGTTGATATAAAGTTGCTAATTTAATCAAATGAATTATATTTGGTGACACTTCTCAATTCGAATTGGGCAAGACGAACTTTATTGCATCGAAACTTATGTTATTTTTAAAGAGAAATATAGAATGAATTTCAACCAAAAGCGTCTGGAAAAACCAGTTAGTTAGTTATAAATATTGACAACGTAATAAAGTTGATAAAAAGTTGCTAATATAACCAAATAAATTATATTTGGTGCCACTTTTGAATTCAAAATTGGGGAAGTCGAATTTATAGCCTCTAAACTTACGTTATCGAAATGTATAATGAATTTCGTCCAGAAGCGTCTATAAAAACCTTTTAATTGGCTATATAGAATGAGAACGTAATAATGTTGATATATAGTTGCTAATTTAATCAAATGAATTAAATTTGGTGACACTTCTCAATTCAAATTGGGCAAGTCGAACTTTAATGCATCTAAACTTACGTTATTTTTAAAGAGAAGTATAGAATGAATTTCATCCAAAAGCGTCTAGAAAAACCTGTTAGTTAACTATAAATAATGATATCGTAATAAAGTTCATAACAAGTTGCTACTATAATCAAATAAATTATATTTGGTGCCACTTTTGAATTCAAAATTGGGGAAGTCGAATTTATAGCCTCTAAACTTACGTTATCGAAATGTATAATGAATTTCGTCCAAAAGCGCCTATAAAAACCTTTTAATTGGCTATATAGAATGAGAACATAATAATGTTGATATAAAGTTGCTAATTTAATCAAATGAATTATATTTGGTGACACTTCTCAATTCGAATTGGGCAAGACGAACTTTATTGCATCGAAACTTATGTTATTTTTAAAGAGAAATATAGAATGAATTTCAACCAAAAGCGTCTGAAAAACCAGTTAGTTAGTTATAAATATTGACAACGTAATAAAGTTGATAAAAAGTTGCTAATATAACCAAATAAATTATATTTGGTGCCACTTTTGAATTCAAAATTGGGGAAGTCGAATTTATAGCCTCTAAACTTACGTTATCGAAATGTATAATGAATTTCGTCCAAAAGCGTCTATAAAAACCTTTTAATTGGCTATATAGAATGAGAACGTAATAATGTTGATATATAGTTGCTAATTTAATCAAATGAATTAAATTTTGTGACACTTCTCAATTCAAATTGGGTAAGTCGAACTTTAGTGCATCTAAACTTACGTTATTTTTAAAGAGAAGTATAGAATGAATTTCATCCAAAAGCGTCTAGAAAAACCTGTTAGTTAGTTATAAATAATGATATCGTAATAAAGTTCATAACAAGTTGCTAATATAATCAAATAAATTATATTTGGTGCCACTTTTGAATTCAAAATTGGGGAAGTCGAATTTATAGCCTCTAAACTTACGTTATCGAAATGTATAATCAATTTCGTCCAAAAGCGCCTATAAAAACCTTTTAATTGGCTATATAGAATGAGAACATAATAATGTTGATATAAAGTTGCTAATTTAATCAAATGAATTATATTTGGTGACACTTCTCAATTCGAATTGGGCAAGACGAACTTTATTGCATCGAAACTTATGTTATTTTTAAAGAGAAATATAGAATGAATTTCAACCAAAAGCTTCTGGAAAAACCAGTTAGTTAGTTATAAATATTGACAACGTAATAAAGTTGATAAAAAGTTGCTAATATAACCAAATAAATTATATTTGGTGCCACTTTTGAATTCAAAATTGGGGAAGTCGAATTTATAGCCTCTAAACTTACGTTATCGAAATGTATAATGAATTTCGTCCAAAAGCGTCTATAAAAACCTTTTAATTGGCTATATAGAATGAGAACGTAATAATGTTGATATATAGTTGCTAATTTAATCAAATGAATTAAATTTTGTGACACTTCTCAATTCAAATTGGGCAAGTCGAACTTTAGTGCATCTAAACTTACGTTATTTTTAAAGAGAAGTATAGAATGAATTTCATCCAAAAGCGTCTACAAAAACCTGTTAGTTAGTTATAAATAATGATATCGTAATAAAGTTCATAACAAGTTGCTAATATAATCAAATAAATTATATTTGGTGCCACTTTTGAATTCAAAATTGGGGAAGTCGAATATATAGCCTCTAAACTTACGTTATCGAAATGTATAATGAATTTCGTCCAAAAGCGCCTATAAAAACCTTTTAATTGGCTATATAGAATGAGAACATAATAATGTTGATATAAAGTTGCTAATTTAATCAAATGAATTATATTTGGTGACACTTCTCAATTCGAATTGGGCAAGACGAACTTTATTGCATCGAAACTTATGTTATTTTTAAAGAGAAATATAGAATGAATTTCAACCAAAAACGTCTGGAAAAACAGTTAGTTAGTTATAAATATTGACAATGTAATAAAGTTGATAAAAAGTTGCTAATATAACCAAATAAATTATATTTGGTGCCACTTTTGAATTCAAAATTGGGGAAGTCGAATTTATAGCCTCTAAACTTACGTTATCGAAATGTATAATGAATTTCGTCCAAAAGCGTCTATAAAAACCTTTTAATTGGCTATATAGAATGAGAACGTAATAATGTTGATATATAGTTGCTAATTTAATCAAATGAATTAAATTTGGTGACACTTCTCTATTCAAATTGGGCAAGTCGAACTTTAATGCATCTAAACTTACGTTATTTTTAAAGAGAAGTATAGAATGAATTTCATCCAAAAGCGTCTACAAAAACCTGTTAGTTAGTTATAAATAATGATATCGTAATAAAGTTCATAACAAGTTGCTAATATAATCAAATAAATTATATTTGGTGCCACTTTTGAATTCAAAATTGGGGAAGTCGAATTTATAGCCTCTAAACTTACGTTATCGAAATGTATAATGAATTTCGTCCAAAAGCGCCTATAAAAACCTTTTAATTGGCTATATAGAATGAGAACATAATAATGTTGATATAAAGTTGCTAATTTAATCAAATGAATTATATTTGGTGACACTTCTCAATTCGAATTGGGCAAGACGAACTTTATTGCATCGAAACTTATGTTATTTTTAAAGAGAAATATAGAATGAATTTCAACCAAAAGCTTCTGGAAAAACCAGTTAGTTAGTTATAAATATTGACAACGTAATAAAGTTGATAAAAAGTTGCTAATATAACCAAATAAATTATATTTGGTGCCACTTTTGAATTCAAAATTGGGGAAGTCGAATTTATAGCCTCTAAACTTACGTTATCGAAATGTATAATGAATTTCGTCCAAAAGCGTCTATAAAAACCTTTTAATTGGCTATATAGAATGAGAACGTAATAATGTTGATATATAGTTGCTAATTTAATCAAATGAATTAAATTTTGTGACACTTCTCAATTCAAATTGGGCAAGTCGAACTTTAGTGCATCTAAACTTACGTTATTTTTAAAGAGAAGTATAGAATGAATTTCATCCAAAAGCGTCTACAAAAACCTGTTAGTTAGTTATAAATAATGATATCGTAATAAAGTTCATAACAAGTTGCTAATATAATCAAATAAATTATATTTGGTGCCACTTTTGAATTCAAAATTGGGGAAGTCGAATATATAGCCTCTAAACTTACGTTATCGAAATGTATAATGAATTTCGTCCAAAAGCGCCTATAAAAACCTTTTAATTGGCTATATAGAATGAGAACATAATAATGTTGATATAAAGTTGCTAATTTAATCAAATGAATTATATTTGGTGACACTTCTCAATTCGAATTGGGCAAGACGAACTTTATTGCATCGAAACTTATGTTATTTTTAAAGAGAAATATAGAATGAATTTCAACCAAAAACGTCTGGAAAAACAGTTAGTTAGTTATAAATATTGACAATGTAATAAAGTTGATAAAAAGTTGCTAATATAACCAAATAAATTATATTTGGTGCCACTTTTGAATTCAAAATTGGGGAAGTCGAATTTATAGCCTCTAAACTTACGTTATCGAAATGTATAATGAATTTCGTCCAAAAGCGTCTATAAAAACCTTTTAATTGGCTATATAGAATGAGAACGTAATAATGTTGATATATAGTTGCTAATTTAATCAAATGAATTAAATTTGGTGACACTTCTCTATTCAAATTGGGCAAGTCGAACTTTAATGCATCTAAACTTACGTTATTTTTAAAGAGAAGTATAGAATGAATTTCATCCAAAAGCGTCTACAAAAACCTGTTAGTTAGTTATAAATAATGATATCGTAATAAAGTTCATAACAAGTTGCTAATATAATCAAATAAATTATATTTGGTGCCACTTTTGAATTCAAAATTGGGGAAGTCGAATTTATAGCCTCTAAACTTACGTTATCGAAATGTATAATGAATTTCGTCCAAAAGCGCCTATAAAAACCTTTTAATTGGCTATATAGAATGAGAACATAATAATGTTGATATAAAGTTGCTAATTTAATCAAATGAATTATATTTGGTGACACTTCTCAATTCGAATTGGGCAAGACGAACTTTATTGCATCGAAACTTATGTTATTTTTAAAGAGAAATATAGAATGAATTTCAACCAAAAGCGTCTGGAAAAACCAGTTAGTTAGTTATAAATATTGACAACGTAATAAAGTTGATAAAAAGTTGCTAATATAACCAAATAAATTATATTTGGTGCCACTTTTGAATTCAAAATTGGGGAAGTCGAATTTATAGCCTCTAAACTTACGTTATCGAAATGTATAATGAATTTCGTCCAAAAGCGTCTATAAAAACCTTTTAATTGGCTATATAGAATGAGAACGTAATAATGTTGATACATAGTTGCTAATTTAATCAAATGAATTAAATTTTTGTGACACTTCTCAATTCAAATTGGGCAAGTCGAACTTTAGTGCATCTAAACTTACGTTATTTTTAAAGAGAAGTATAGAATGAATTTCATCCAAAAGCGTCTACAAAAACCTGTTAGTTAGTTATAAATAATGATATCGTAATAAAGTTCATAACAAGTTGCTAATATAATCAAATAAATTATATTTGGTGCCACTTTTGAATTCAAAATTGGGGAAGTCGAATTTATAGCCTCTAAACTTACGTTATCGAAATTTATAATGAATTTCGTCCAAAAGCGCCTATAAAAACCTTTTAATTGGCTATATAGAATGAGAACATAATAATGTTGATATAAAGTTGCTAATTTAATCAAATGAATTATATTTGGTGACACTTCTCAATTCGAATTGGGCAAGACGAACTTTATTGCATCGAAACTTATATTATTTTTAAAGAGAAATATAGAATGAATTTCAACTAAAGCGTCTGGAAAAACCAGTTAGTTAGTTATAAATATTGACAACGTAATAAAGTTGATAAAAAGTTGCTAATATAATCAAATAAATTATATTTGGTGCCACTTTTGAATTCAAAATTGGGGAAGTCGAATTTATAACCTCTAAACTTACGTTATCGAAATGTATAATGAATTTCGTCCAAAAGCGTCTATAAAAACCTTTTAATTGGCTATATAGAATGAGAACGTAATAATGTTGATATATAGTTGCTAATTTAATCAAATGAATTAAATTTGGTTACACTTCTCAATTCAAATTGGGCAAGTCGAACTTTAATGCATCTAAACTTACGTTATTTTTAAAGAGAAGTATATAATAAATTTCATCCAAAAGCGTCTACAAAAACCTGTTAGTTAGTTATAAATAATGATATCGTAATAAAGTTCATAACAAGTTGCTAATATAATCAAATAAATTATATCTGGTGCCACTTTTGAATTCAAAATTGGGGAAATCGAATTTATAGCCTCTAAACTTACGTTATCGAAATGTATAATGAATTTCGTCCAAAAGCGCCTATAAAAACCTTTTAATTGGCTATATAGAATGAGAACATAATAATGTTGATATAAAGTTGCTAATTTAATCAAATGAATTATATTTGGTGACACTTCTCAATTCGAATTGGGCAAGACGAACTTTATTGCATCGAAACTTATGTTATTTTTAAAGAGAAATATAGAATGAATTTCAACCAAAAGCGTCTGGAAAAACCAGTTAGTTAGTTATAAATATTGACAACGTAATAAAGTTGATAAAAAGTTGCTAATATAACCAAATAAATTATATTTGGTGCCACTTTTGAATTCAAAATTGGGGAAGTCGAATTTATAGCCTCTAAACTTACGTTATCGAAATTTATAATGAATTTCGTCCAGAAGCGTCTATAAAAACCTTTTAATTGGCTATATAGAATGAGAACGTAATAATGTTGATATATAGTTGCTAATTTAATCAAATGAATTAAATTTGGTGACACTTCTCAATTCAAATTGGGCAAGTCGAACTTTAATGCATCTAAACTTACGTTATTTTTAAAGAGAAGTATAGAATGAATTTCATCCAAAAGCGTCTAGAAAAACCTGTTAGTTAACTATAAATAATGATATCGTAATAAAGTTCATAACAAGTTGCTACTATAATCAAATAAATTATATTTGGTGGCACTTTTGAATTCAAAATTGGGGAAGTCGAATTTATAGCCTCTAAACTTACGTTATCGAAATGTATAATGAATTTCGTCCAAAAGCGCCTATAAAAACCTTTTAATTGGCTATATAGAATGAGAACATAATAATGTTGATATAAAGTTGCTAATTTAATCAAATGAATTATATTTGGTGACACTTCTCAATTCGAATTGGGCAAGACGAACTTTATTGCATCGAAACTTATGTTATTTTTAAAGAGAAATATAGAATGAATTTCAACCAAAAGCGTCTGAAAAACCAGTTAGTTAGTTATAAATATTGACAACGTAATAAAGTTGATAAAAAGTTGCTAATATAACCAAATAAATTATATTTGGTGCCACTTTTGAATTCAAAATTGGGGAAGTCGAATTTATAGCCTCTAAACTTACGTTATCGAAATGTATAATGAATTTCGTCCAAAAGCGTCTATAAAAACCTTTTAATTGGCTATATAGAATGAGAACGTAATAATGTTGATATATAGTTGCTAATTTAATCAAATGAATTAAATTTTGTGACACTTCTCAATTCAAATTGGGTAAGTCGAACTTTAGTGCATCTAAACTTACGTTATTTTTAAAGAGAAGTATAGAATGAATTTCATCCAAAAGCGTCTACAAAAACCTGTTAGTTAGTTATAAATAATGATATCGTAATAAAGTTCATAACAAGTTGCTAATATAATCAAATAAATTATATTTGGTGCCACTTTTGAATTCAAAATTGGGGAAGTCGAATTTATAGCCTCTAAACTTACGTTATCGAAATGTATAATCAATTTCGTCCAAAAGCGCCTATAAAAACCTTTTAATTGGCTATATAGAATGAGAACATAATAATGTTGATATAAAGTTGCTAATTTAATCAAATGAATTATATTTGGTGACACTTCTCAATTCGAATTGGGCAAGACGAACTTTATTGCATCGAAACTTATGTTATTTTTAAAGAGAAATATAGAATGAATTTCAACCAAAAGCTTCTGGAAAAACCAGTTAGTTAGTTATAAATATTGACAACGTAATAAAGTTGATAAAAAGTTGCTAATATAACCAAATAAATTATATTTGGTGCCACTTTTGAATTCAAAATTGGGGAAGTCGAATTTATAGCCTCTAAACTTACGTTATCGAAATGTATAATGAATTTCGTCCAAAAGCGTCTATAAAAACCTTTTAATTGGCTATATAGAATGAGAACGTAATAATGTTGATATATAGTTGCTAATTTAATCAAATGAATTAAATTTTGTGACACTTCTCAATTCAAATTGGGCAAGTCGAACTTTAGTGCATCTAAACTTACGTTATTTTTAAAGAGAAGTATAGAATGAATTTCATCCAAAAGCGTCTACAAAAACCTGTTAGTTAGTTATAAATAATGATATCGTAATAAAGTTCATAACAAGTTGCTAATATAATCAAATAAATTATATTTGGTGCCACTTTTGAATTCAAAATTGGGGAAGTCGAATATATAGCCTCTAAACTTACGTTATCGAAATGTATAATGAATTTCGTCCAAAAGCGCCTATAAAAACCTTTTAATTGGCTATATAGAATGAGAACATAATAATGTTGATATAAAGTTGCTAATTTAATCAAATGAATTATATTTGGTGACACTTCTCAATTCGAATTGGGCAAGACGAACTTTATTGCATCGAAACTTATGTTATTTTTAAAGAGAAATATAGAATGAATTTCAACCAAAAACGTCTGGAAAAACCAGTTAGTTAGTTATAAATATTGACAATGTAATAAAGTTGATAAAAAGTTCCTAATATAACCAAATAAATTATATTTGGTGCCACTTTTGAATTCAAAATTGGGGAAGTCGAATTTATAGCCTCTAAACTTACGTTATCGAAATGTATAATGAATTTCGTCCAAAAGCGTCTATAAAAACCTTTTAATTGGCTATATAGAATGAGAACGTAATAATGTTGATATATAGTTGCTAATTTAATCAAATGAATTAAATTTGGTGACACTTCTCTATTCAAATTGGGCAAGTCGAACTTTAATGCATCTAAACTTACGTTATTTTTAAAGAGAAGTATAGAATGAATTTCATCCAAAAGCGTCTACAAAAACCTGTTAGTTAGTTATAAATAATGATATCGTAATAAAGTTCATAACAAGTTGCTAATATAATCAAATAAATTATATTTGGTGCCACTTTTGAATTCAAAATTGGGGAAGTCGAATTTATAGCCTCTAAACTTACGTTATCGAAATGTATAATGAATTTCGTCCAAAAGCGCCTATAAAAACCTTTTAATTGGCTATATAGAATGAGAACATAATAATGTTGATATAAAGTTGCTAATTTAATCAAATGAATTATATTTGGTGACACTTCTCAATTCGAATTGGGCAAGACGAACTTTATTGCATCGAAACTTATGTTATTTTTAAAGAGAAATATAGAATGAATTTCAACCAAAAGCTTCTGGAAAAACCAGTTAGTTAGTTATAAATATTGACAACGTAATAAAGTTGATAAAAAGTTGCTAATATAACCAAATAAATTATATTTGGTGCCACTTTTGAATTCAAAATTGGGGAAGTCGAATTTATAGCCTCTAAACTTACGTTATCGAAATGTATAATGAATTTCGTCCAAAAGCGTCTATAAAAACCTTTTAATTGGCTATATAGAATGAGAACGTAATAATGTTGATATATAGTTGCTAATTTAATCAAATGAATTAAATTTTGTGACACTTCTCAATTCAAATTGGGCAAGTCGAACTTTAGTGCATCTAAACTTACGTTATTTTTAAAGAGAAGTATAGAATGAATTTCATCCAAAAGCGTCTACAAAAACCTGTTAGTTAGTTATAAATAATGATATCGTAATAAAGTTCATAACAAGTTGCTAATATAATCAAATAAATTATATTTGGTGCCACTTTTGAATTCAAAATTGGGGAAGTCGAATATATAGCCTCTAAACTTACGTTATCGAAATGTATAATGAATTTCGTCCAAAAGCGCCTATAAAAACCTTTTAATTGGCTATATAGAATGAGAACATAATAATGTTGATATAAAGTTGCTAATTTAATCAAATGAATTATATTTGGTGACACTTCTCAATTCGAATTGGGCAAGACGAACTTTATTGCATCGAAACTTATGTTATTTTTAAAGAGAAATATAGAATGAATTTCAACCAAAAACGTCTGGAAAAACAGTTAGTTAGTTATAAATATTGACAATGTAATAAAGTTGATAAAAAGTTGCTAATATAACCAAATAAATTATATTTGGTGCCACTTTTGAATTCAAAATTGGGGAAGTCGAATTTATAGCCTCTAAACTTACGTTATCGAAATGTATAATGAATTTCGTCCAAAAGCGTCTATAAAAACCTTTTAATTGGCTATATAGAATGAGAACGTAATAATGTTGATATATAGTTGCTAATTTAATCAAATGAATTAAATTTGGTGACACTTCTCTATTCAAATTGGGCAAGTCGAACTTTAATGCATCTAAACTTACGTTATTTTTAAAGAGAAGTATAGAATGAATTTCATCCAAAAGCGTCTACAAAAACCTGTTAGTTAGTTATAAATAATGATATCGTAATAAAGTTCATAACAAGTTGCTAATATAATCAAATAAATTATATTTGGTGCCACTTTTGAATTCAAAATTGGGGAAGTCGAATTTATAGCCTCTAAACTTACGTTATCGAAATGTATAATGAATTTCGTCCAAAAGCGCCTATAAAAACCTTTTAATTGGCTATATAGAATGAGAACATAATAATGTTGATATAAAGTTGCTAATTTAATCAAATGAATTATATTTGGTGACACTTCTCAATTCGAATTGGGCAAGACGAACTTTATTGCATCGAAACTTATGTTATTTTTAAAGAGAAATATAGAATGAATTTCAACCAAAAGCGTCTGGAAAAACCAGTTAGTTAGTTATAAATATTGACAACGTAATAAAGTTGATAAAAAGTTGCTAATATAACCAAATAAATTATATTTGGTGCCACTTTTGAATTCAAAATTGGGGAAGTCGAATTTATAGCCTCTAAACTTACGTTATCGAAATGTATAATGAATTTCGTCCAAAAGCGTCTATAAAAACCTTTTAATTGGCTATATAGAATGAGAACGTAATAATGTTGATACATAGTTGCTAATTTAATCAAATGAATTAAATTTTTGTGACACTTCTCAATTCAAATTGGGCAAGTCGAACTTTAGTGCATCTAAACTTACGTTATTTTTAAAGAGAAGTATAGAATGAATTTCATCCAAAAGCGTCTACAAAAACCTGTTAGTTAGTTATAAATAATGATATCGTAATAAAGTTCATAACAAGTTGCTAATATAATCAAATAAATTATATTTGGTGCCACTTTTGAATTCAAAATTGGGGAAGTCGAATTTATAGCCTCTAAACTTACGTTATCGAAATGTATAATGAATTTCGTCCAAAAGCGCCTATAAAAACCTTTTAATTGGCTATATAGAATGAGAACATAATAATGTTGATATAAAGTTGCTAATTTAATCAAATGAATTATATTTGGTGACACTTCTCAATTCGAATTGGGCAAGACGAACTTTATTGCATCGAAACTTATATTATTTTTAAAGAGAAATATAGAATGAATTTCAACTAAAGCGTCTGGAAAAACCAGTTAGTTAGTTATAAATATTGACAACGTAATAAAGTTGATAAAAAGTTGCTAATATAATCAAATAAATTATATTTGGTGCCACTTTTGAATTCAAAATTGGGGAAGTCGAATTTATAACCTCTAAACTTACGTTATCGAAATGTATAATGAATTTCGTCCAAAAGCGTCTATAAAAACCTTTTAATTGGCTATATAGAATGAGAACGTAATAATGTTGATATATAGTTGCTAATTTAATCAAATGAATTAAATTTGGTTACACTTCTCAATTCAAATTGGGCAAGTCGAACTTTAATGCATCTAAACTTACGTTATTTTTAAAGAGAAGTATATAATAAATTTCATCCAAAAGCGTCTACAAAAACCTGTTAGTTAGTTATAAATAATGATATCGTAATAAAGTTCATAACAAGTTGCTAATATAATCAAATAAATTATATCTGGGGCCACTTTTGAATTCAAAATTGGGGAAATCGAATTTATAGCCTCTAAACTTACGTTATCGAAATGTATAATGAATTTCGTCCAAAAGCGCCTATAAAAACCTTTTAATTGGCTATATAGAATGAGAACATAATAATGTTGATATAAAGTTGCTAATTTAATCAAATGAATTATATTTGGTGACACTTCTCAATTCGAATTGGGCAAGACGAACTTTATTGCATCGAAACTTATGTTATTTTTAAAGAGAAATATAGAATGAATTTCAACCAAAAGCGTCTGGAAAAACCAGTTAGTTAGTTATAAATATTGACAACGTAATAAAGTTGATAAAAAGTTGCTAATATAACCAAATAAATTATATTTGGTGCCACTTTTGAATTCAAAATTGGGGAAGTCGAATTTATAGCCTCTAAACTTACGTTATCGAAATTTATAATGAATTTCGTCCAGAAGCGTCTATAAAAACCTTTTAATTGGCTATATAGAATGAGAACGTAATAATGTTGATATATAGTTGCTAATTTAATCAAATGAATTAAATTTGGTGACACTTCTCAATTCAAATTGGGCAAGTCGAACTTTAATGCATCTAAACTTACGTTATTTTTAAAGAGAAGTATAGAATGAATTTCATCCAAAAGCGTCTAGAAAAACCTGTTAGTTAACTATAAATAATGATATCGTAATAAAGTTCATAACAAGTTGCTACTATAATCAAATAAATTATATTTGGTGGCAATTTTGAATTCAAAATTGGGGAAGTCGAATTTATAGCCTCTAAACTTACGTTATCGAAATGTATAATGAATTTCGTCCAAAAGCGCCTATAAAAACCTTTTAATTGGCTATATAGAATGAGAACATAATAATGTTGATATAAAGTTGCTAATTTAATCAAATGAATTATATTTGGTGACACTTCTCAATTCGAATTGGGCAAGACGAACTTTATTGCATCGAAACTTATGTTATTTTTAAAGAGAAATATAGAATGAATTTCAACCAAAAGCGTCTGAAAAACCAGTTAGTTAGTTATAAATATTGACAACGTAATAAAGTTGATAAAAAGTTGCTAATATAACCAAATAAATTATATTTGGTGCCACTTTTGAATTCAAAATTGGGGAAGTCGAATTTATAGCCTCTAAACTTACGTTATCGAAATGTATAATGAATTTCGTCCAAAAGCGTCTATAAAAACCTTTTAATTGGCTATATAGAATGAGAACGTAATAATGTTGATATATAGTTGCTAATTTAATCAAATGAATTAAATTTTGTGACACTTCTCAATTCAAATTGGGTAAGTCGAACTTTAGTGCATCTAAACTTACGTTATTTTTAAAGAGAAGTATAGAATGAATTTCATCCAAAAGCGTCTACAAAAACCTGTTAGTTAGTTATAAATAATGATATCGTAATAAAGTTCATAACAAGTTGCTAATATAATCAAATAAATTATATTTGGTGCCACTTTTGAATTCAAAATTGGGGAAGTCGAATTTATAGCCTCTAAACTTACGTTATCGAAATGTATAATGAATTTCGTCCAAAAGCGCCTATAAAAACCTTTTAATTGGCTATATAGAATGAGAACATAATAATGTTGATATAAAGTTGCTAATTTAATCAAATGAATTATATTTGGTGACACTTCTCAATTCGAATTGGGCAAGACGAACTTTATTGCATCGAAACTTATGTTATTTTTAAAGAGAAATATAGAATGAATTTCAACCAAAAGCTTCTGGAAAAACCAGTTAGTTAGTTATAAATATTGACAACGTAATAAAGTTGATAAAAAGTTGCTAATATAACCAAATAAATTATATTTGGTGCCACTTTTGAATTCAAAATTGGGGAAGTCGAATTTATAGCCTCTAAACTTACGTTATCGAAATGTATAATGAATTTCGTCCAAAAGCGTCTATAAAAACCTTTTAATTGGCTATATAGAATGAGAACGTAATAATGTTGATATATAGTTGCTAATTTAATCAAATGAATTAAATTTTGTGACACTTCTCAATTCAAATTGGGCAAGTCGAACTTTAGTGCATCTAAACTTACGTTATTTTTAAAGAGAAGTATACAATGAATTTCATCCAAAAGCGTCTACAAAAACCTGTTAGTTAGTTATAAATAATGATATCGTAATAAAGTTCATAACAAGTTGCTAATATAATCAAATAAATTATATTTGGTGCCACTTTTGAATTCAAAATTGGGGAAGTCGAATATATAGCCTCTAAACTTACGTTATCGAAATGTATAATGAATTTCGTCCAAAAGCGCCTATAAAAACCTTTTAATTGGCTATATAGAATGAGAACATAATAATGTTGATATAAAGTTGCTAATTTAATCAAATGAATTATATTTGGTGACACTTCTCAATTCGAATTGGGCAAGACGAACTTTATTGCATCGAAACTTATGTTATTTTTAAAGAGAAATATAGAATGAATTTCAACCAAAAACGTCTGGAAAAACCAGTTAGTTAGTTATAAATATTGACAATGTAATAAAGTTGATAAAAAGTTGCTAATATAACCAAATAAATTATATTTGGTGCCACTTTTGAATTCAAAATTGGGGAAGTCGAATTTATAGCCTCTAAACTTACGTTATCGAAATGTATAATGAATTTCGTCCAAAAGCGTCTATAAAAACCTTTTAATTGGCTATATAGAATGAGAACGTAATAATGTTGATATATAGTTGCTAATTTAATCAAATGAATTAAATTTGGTGACACTTCTCTATTCAAATTGGGCAAGTCGAACTTTAATGCATCTAAACTTACGTTATTTTTAAAGAGAAGTATAGAATGAATTTCATCCAAAAGCGTCTACAAAAACCTGTTAGTTAGTTATAAATAATGATATCGTAATAAAGTTCATAACAAGTTGCTAATATAATCAAATAAATTATATTTGGTGCCACTTTTGAATTCAAAATTGGGGAAGTCGAATTTATAGCCTCTAAACTTACGTTATCGAAATGTATAATGAATTTCGTCCAAAAGCGCCTATAAAAACCTTTTAATTGGCTATATAGAATGAGAACATAATAATGTTGATATAAAGTTGCTAATTTAATCAAATGAATTATATTTGGTGACACTTCTCAATTCGAATTGGGCAAGACGAACTTTATTGCATCGAAACTTATGTTATTTTTAAAGAGAAATATAGAATGAATTTCAACCAAAAGCGTCTGGAAAAACCAGTTAGTTAGTTATAAATATTGACAACGTAATAAAGTTGATAAAAAGTTGCTAATATAACCAAATAAATTATATTTGGTGCCACTTTTGAATTCAAAATTGGGGAAGTCGAATTTATAGGCTCTAAACTTACGTTATCGAAATGTATAATGAATTTCGTCCAAAAGCGTCTATAAAAACCTTTTAATTGGCTATATAGAATGAGAACGTAATAATGTTGATACATAGTTGCTAATTTAATCAAATGAATTAAATTTTTGTGACACTTCTCAATTCAAATTGGGCAAGTCGAACTTTAGTGCATCTAAACTTACGTTATTTTTAAAGAGAAGTATAGAATGAATTTCATCCAAAAGCGTCTACAAAAACCTGTTAGTTAGTTATAAATAATGATATCGTAATAAAGTTCATAACAAGTTGCTAATATAATCAAATAAATTATATTTGGTGCCACTTTTGAATTCAAAATTGGGGAAGTCGAATTTATAGCCTCTAAACTTACGTTATCGAAATGTATAATGAATTTCGTCCAAAAGCGCCTATAAAAACCTTTTAATTGGCTATATAGAATGAGAACATAATAATGTTGATATAAAGTTGCTAATTTAATCAAATGAATTATATTTGGTGACACTTCTCAATTCGAATTGGGCAAGACGAACTTTATTGCATCGAAACTTATATTATTTTTAAAGAGAAATATAGAATGAATTTCAACTAAAGCATCTGAAAAACCAGTTAGTTAGTTATAAATATTGACAACGTAATAAAGTTGATAAAAAGTTGCTAATATAATCAAATAAATTATATTTGGTGCCACTTTTGAATTCAAAATTGGGGAAGTCGAATTTATAACCTCTAAACTTACGTTATCGAAATGTATAATGAATTTCGTCCAAAAGCGTCTATAAAAACCTTTTAATTGGCTATATAGAATGAGAACGTAATAATGTTGATATATAGTTGCTAATTTAATCAAATGAATTAAATTTGGTTACACTTCTCAATTCAAATTGGGCAAGTCGAACTTTAATGCATCTAAACTTACGTTATTTTTAAAGAGAAGTATAGAATGAATTTCATCCAAAAGCGTCTACAAAAACCTGTTAGTTAGTTATAAATAATGATATCGTAATAAAGTTCATAACAAGTTGCTAATATAATCAAATAAATTATATTTGGTGCCACTTTTGAATTCAAAATTGGGGAAGTCGAATTTATAGCCTCTAAACTTACGTTATCGAAATGTATAATGAATTTCGTCCAAAAGCGCCTATAAAAACCTTTTAATTGGCTATATAGAATGAGAACATAATAATGTTGATATAAAGTTGCTAATTTAATCAAATGAATTATATTTGGTGACACTTCTCAATTCGAATTGGGCAAGACGAACTTTATTGCATCGAAACTTATGTTATTTTTAAAGAGAAATATAGAATGAATTTCAACCAAAAGCGTCTGGAAAAACCAGTTAGTTAGTTATAAATATTGACAACGTAATAAAGTTGATAAAAAGTTGCTAATATAACCAAATAAATTATATTTGGTGCCACTTTTGAATTCAAAATTGGGGAAGTCGAATTTATAGGCTCTAAACTTACGTTATCGAAATGTATAATGAATTTCGTCCAAAAGCGTCTATAAAAACCTTTTAATTGGCTATATAGAATGAGAACGTAATAATGTTGATACATAGTTGCTAATTTAATCAAATGAATTAAATTTTTGTGACACTTCTCAATTCAAATTGGGCAAGTCGAACTTTAGTGCATCTAAACTTACGTTATTTTTAAAGAGAAGTATAGAATGAATTTCATCCAAAAGCGTCTACAAAAACCTGTTAGTTAGTTATAAATAATGATATCGTAATAAAGTTCATAACAAGTTGCTAATATAATCAAATAAATTATATTTGGTGCCACTTTTGAATTCAAAATTGGGGAAGTCGAATTTATAGCCTCTAAACTTACGTTATCGAAATGTATAATGAATTTCGTCCAAAAGCGCCTATAAAAACCTTTTAATTGGCTATATAGAATGAGAACATAATAATGTTGATATAAAGTTGCTAATTTAATCAAATGAATTATATTTGGTGACACTTCTCAATTCGAATTGGGCAAGACGAACTTTATTGCATCGAAACTTATATTATTTTTAAAGAGAAATATAGAATGAATTTCAACTAAAGCGTCTGGAAAAACCAGTTAGTTAGTTATAAATATTGACAACGTAATAAAGTTGATAAAAAGTTGCTAATATAATCAAATAAATTATATTTGGTGCCACTTTTGAATTCAAAATTGGGGAAGTCGAATTTATAACCTCTAAACTTACGTTATCGAAATGTATAATGAATTTCGTCCAAAAGCGTCTATAAAAACCTTTTAATTGGCTATATAGAATGAGAACGTAATAATGTTGATATATAGTTGCTAATTTAATCAAATGAATTAAATTTGGTTACACTTCTCAATTCAAATTGGGCAAGTCGAACTTTAATGCATCTAAACTTACGTTATTTTTAAAGAGAAGTATATAATAAATTTCATCCAAAAGCGTGTACAAAAACCTGTTAGTTAGTTATAAATAATGATATCGTAATAAAGTTCATAACAAGTTGCTAATATAATCAAATAAATTATATCTGGTGCCACTTTTGAATTCAAAATTGGGGAAATCGAATTTATAGCCTCTAAACTTACGTTATCGAAATGTATAATGAATTTCGTCCAAAAGCGCCTATAAAAACCTTTTAATTGGCTATATAGAATGAGAACATAATAATGTTGATATAAAGTTGCTAATTTAATCAAATGAATTATATTTGGTGACACTTCTCAATTCGAATTGGGCAAGACGAACTTTATTGCATCGAAACTTATGTTATTTTTAAAGAGAAATATAGAATGAATTTCAACCAAAAGCGTCTGGAAAAACCAGTTAGTTAGTTATAAATATTGACAACGTAATAAAGTTGATAAAAAGTTGCTAATATAACCAAATAAATTATATTTGGTGCCACTTTTGAATTCAAAATTGGGGAAGTCGAATTTATAGCCTCTAAACTTACGTTATCGAAATGTATAATGAATTTCGTCCAGAAGCGTCTATAAAAACCTTTTAATTGGCTATATAGAATGAGAACGTAATAATGTTGATATATAGTTGCTAATTTAATCAAATGAATTAAATTTGGTGACACTTCTCAATTCAAATTGGGCAAGTCGAACTTTAATGCATCTAAACTTACGTTATTTTTAAAGAGAAGTATAGAATGAATTTCATCCAAAAGCGTCTAGAAAAACCTGTTAGTTAACTATAAATAATGATATCGTAATAAAGTTCATAACAAGTTGCTACTATAATCAAATAAATTATATTTGGTGCCACTTTTGAATTCAAAATTGGGGAAGTCGAATTTATAGCCTCTAAACTTACATTATCGAAATGTATAATGAATTTCGTCCAAAAGCGCCTATAAAAACCTTTTAATTGGCTATATAGAATGAGAACATAATAATGTTGATATAAAGTTGCTAATTTAATCAAATGAATTATATTTGGTGACACTTCTCAATTCGAATTGGGCAAGACGAACTTTATTGCATCGAAACTTATGTTATTTTTAAAGAGAAATATAGAATGAATTTCAACCAAAAGCGTCTGAAAAACCAGTTAGTTAGTTATAAATATTGACAACGTAATAAAGTTGATAAAAAGTTGCTAATATAACCAAATAAATTATATTTGGTGCCACTTTTGAATTCAAAATTGGGGAAGTCGAATTTATAGACTCTAAACTTACGTTATCGAAATGTATAATGAATTTCGTCCAGAGGCGTCTATAAAAACCTTTTAATTGGCTATATAGAATGAGAACGTAATAATGTTGATATATAGTTGCTAATTTAATCAAATGAATTAAATTTGGTTACACTTCTCAATTCAAATTGGGCAAGTCGAACTTTAATGCATCTAAACTTACGTTATTTTTAAAGAGAAGTATAGAATGAATTTCATCCAAAATCATCTAGAAAAACCTGTTAGTTAGTTATAAATAATGATATCGTAATAAAGTTCATAAGTAGTTGCTAATGTAATCAAATAAATTATATTTGGTGCCACTTTTGAATTCAAAATTGGGGAAGTCGAATTTTTAGCCTCTAAACTTACGTTATCGAAATGTATAATGAATTTCGTCCAAAAGCGCCTATAAAAACCTTTTAATTGGCTATATAGAATGATAACATAATAATGTTGATATAAAGTTGCTAATTTAATCAAATGAATTATATTTGGTGACACTTCTCAATTCGAATTGGGCAAGACGAACTTTATTGCATCGAAACTTATGTTATTTTTAAAGAGAAATATAGAATGAATTTCAACCAAAAGCGTCTGGAAAAACCAGTTAGTTAGTTATAAATATTGACAATGTAATAAAGTTGATAAAAAGTTGCTAATATAATCAAATAAATTATATTTGGTGCCACTTTTGAATTCAAAATTGGGGAAGTCAAATTTATAACCTCTAAACTTACGTTATCGAAATGTATAATGAATTTCGTCCAAAAGCGTCTATAAAAACCTTTTAATTGGCTATATAGAATGAGAACGTAATAATGTTGATATATAGTTGCTAATTTAATCAAATGAATTAAATTTGGTGACACTTCTCAATTCAAATTGGGCAAGTCGAACTTTAATGCATCTAAACTTACGTTATTTTTAAAGAGAAGTATAGAATGAATTTCATCCAAAAGCGTCTACAAAAACCTGTTAGTTAGTTATAAATAATGATATCGTAATAAAGTTCATAACAAGCTGCTAATATAATCAAATAAATTATATTTGGTGCCACTTTTGAATTCAAAATTGGGGAAGTCGAATTTATAGCCTCTAAACTTACGTTATCGAAATGTATAATGAATTTCGTCCAAAAGCGCCTATAAAAACCTTTTAATTCGCTATATAGAATGATAACATAATAATGTTGATATAAAGTTGCTAATTTAATCAAATGAATTATATTTGGTGACACTTCTCAATTCGAATTGGGCAAGACGAACTTTATTGCATCAAAACTTATGTTATTTTTAAAGAGAAATATAGAATGAATTTCAACCAAAAGCGTCTGGAAAAACCAGTTAGTTAGTTATAAATATTGACAATGTAATAAAGTTGATAAAAAGTTGCTAATATAATCAAATAAATTATATTTGGTGCCACTTTTGAATTCAAAATTGGGGAAGTCGAATTTATAGCCTGTAAACTTACGTTATCGAAATGTATAATGAATTTCGTTCAAAAGCGTCTATAAAAACCTTTTAATTGGCTACATAGAATGAGAACGTAATAATGTTGATATACAGTTGCTAATTTAATCAAATGAATTAAATTTGGTGACACTTCTCAATTCAAATTGGGCAAGTCGAACTTTAATGCATTTAAACTTACGTTATTTTTAAAGAGAAGCATAGAATGAATTTCATCCAAAAGCGTCTACAAAAACCTGTTAGTTAGTTATAAGTAATGATATCGTAATAAAGTTCATAACAAGTTGCTAATATAATCAAATAAATTATATTTGGTGCCACTTTTGAATTCAAAATTGGGGAAGTCGAATTTATAGCCTCTAAACTTACGTTATCGAAATGTATAATGAATTTCGTCCAAAAGCGCCTATAAAAACCTTTTAATTGGCTATATAGAATGAGAACATAATAATGTTGATATAAAGTTGCTAATTTAATCAAATGAATTATATTTGGTGACACTTCTCAATTCGAATTGGGCAAGACGAACTTTATTGCATCGAAACTTATGTTATTTTTAAAGAGAAATATAGAATGAATTTCAACCAAAAGCGTCTGGAAAAACCAGTTAGTTAGTTATAAATATTGACAACGTAATAAAGTTGATAAAAAGTTGCTAATATAATCAAATAAATTATATTTGGTGCCACTTTTGAATTCAAAATTGGGGAAGTCGAATTTATAACCTCTAAACTTACGTTATCGAAATGTATAATGAATTTCGTCCAAAAGCGTCTATAAAAACCTTTTAATTGGCTATATAGAATAAGAACGTAATAATGTTGATATATAGTTGCTAATTTAATCAAATGAATTAAATTTGGTGACACTTCTCAATTCAAATTGGGTTGGTGCCACTTTTGAATTCAAAATTGGGGAAGTCGAATTTATAGGCTCTAAACTTACGTTATCGAAATGTATAATGAATTTCGTCCAATAGCGCCTATAAAAACCTTTTTATTGGCTATATAGAATGAGAACATAATAATGTTGATATAAAGTTGCTAATTTAATCAAATGAATTATATTTGGTGACACTTCTCAATTCGAATTGGGCAAGACGAACTTTATTCCATCGAAACTTATGTTATTTTTAAAGAGAAATATAGAATGAATTTCAACCAAAAGCGTCTGGAAAAACAGTTAGTTAGTTATAAATATTGACAACGTAATAAAGTTGATAAAAAGTTGCTAATATAATCAAATAAATTATATTTGGTGCCACTTTTGAATTCAAAATTGGGGAAGTCGAATTTATAACCTCTAAACTTACGTTATCGAAATGTATAATGAATTTCGTCCAAAAGCGTCTATAAAAACCTTTTAATTGGCTATATAGAATGAGAACGTAATAATGTTGATATATAGTTGCTAATTTAATCAAATGAATTAAATTTGGTTACACTTCTCAATTCAAATTGGGCAAGTCGAACTTTAATGCATCTAAACTTACGTTATTTTTAAAGAGAAGTATAGAATGAATTTCATCCAAAAGCGTCTAGAAAAACCTGTTAGTTAACTATAAATAATGATATCGTAATAAAGTTCATAACAAGTTGCTACTATAATCAAATAAATTATATTTGGTGCCACTTTTGAATTCAAAATTGGGGAAGTCGAATTTATAGCCTCTAAACTTACGTTATCGAAATGTATAATGAATTTCGTCCAAAAGCGCCTATAAAAACCTTTTAATTGGCTATATAGAATGAGAACATAATAATGTTGATATAAAGTTGCTAATTTAATCAAATGAATTATATTTGGTGACACTTCTCAATTCGAATTGGGCAAGACGAACTTTATTGCATCGAAACTTATGTTATTTTTAAAGAGAAATATAGAATGAATTTCAACCAAAAGCGTCTGGAAAAACCAGTTAGTTAGTTATAAATATTGACAACGTAATAAAGTTGATAAAAAGTTGCTAATATAATCAAAGAAATTATATTTGGTGCCACTTTTGAATTCAAAATTGGGGAAGTCGAATTTATAGCCTCTAAACTTACGTTATCGAAATTTATAATGAATTTCGTCCAGAAGCGTCTATAAAAACCTTTTAATTGGCTATATAGAATGAGAACGTAATAATGTTGATATATAGTTGCTAATTTAATCAAATGAATTAAATTTGGTTACACTTCTCAATTCAAATTGGGCAAGTCGAACTTTAATGCATCTAAACTTACGTTATTTTTAAAGAGAAGTATAGAATGAATTTCATCCAAAAGCGTCTACAAAAACCTGTTAGTTAGTTATAAATAATGATATCGTAATAAAGTTCATAACAAGTTGCTAATATAATCAAATAGATTATATTTGGTGCCACTTTTGAATTCAAAATTGGGGAAGTCGAATTTATAGCCTCTAAACTTACGTTATCGAAATGTATAATGAATTTCGTCCAAAAGCGTCTATAAAAACCTTTTAATTGGCTATATAGAATGAGAACGTAATAATGTTGATATATAGTTGCTAATTTAACCAAATGAATTAAATTTGGTGACACTTCTCAATTCAAAATGGGCAAGTCGAACTTTAGTGCATCTAAACTTACGTTATTTTTAAAGAGAAGTATAGAATGAATTTCATCCAAAAGCGTCTACAAAAACCTGTTAGTTAGTTATAAATAATGATATCGTAATAAAGTTCATAACAAGTTGCTAATATAATCAAATAAATTATATTTGGTGCCACTTTTGAATTCAAAATTGGGGAAGTCGAATTTATAGCCTCTAAACTTACGTTATCGAAATGTATAATGAATTTCGTCCAAAAGCGCCTATAAAAACCTTTTAATTGGCTAAATAGAATGAGAACATAATAATGTTGATATAAAGTTGCTAATTTAATCAAATGAATTATATTTGGTGACACTTCTCAATTCGAATTGGGCAAGACGAACTTTATTGCATCGAAACTTATGTTATTTTTAAAGAGAAATATAGAATGAATTTCAACCAAAAGCGTCTGGAAAAACCAGTTAGTTAGTTATAAATATTGACAACGTAATAAAGTTGATAAAAAGTTGCTAATATAATCAAATAAATTATATTTGGTGCCACTTTTGAATTCAAAATTGGGGAAGTCGAATTTATAACCTCTAAACTTACGTTATCGAAATGTATAATGAATTTCGTCCAAAAGCGTCTATAAAAACCTTTTAATTGGCTATATAGAATGAGAACGTAATAATGTTGATATATAGTTGCTAATTTAATCAAATGAATTAAATTTGGTTACACTTCTCAATTCAAATTGGGCAAGTCGAACTTTAATGCATCTAAACTTACGTTATTTTTAAAGAGAAGTATAGAATGAATTTCATCCAAAAGCGTCTAGAAAAACCTGTTAGTTAACTATAAATAATGATATCGTAATAAAGTTCATAACAAGTTGCTACTATAATCAAATAAATTATATTTGGTGCCACTTTTGAATTCAAAATTGGGGAAGTCGAATTTATAGCCTCTAAACTTACGTTATCGAAATGTATAATGAATTTCGTCCAAAAGCGCCTATAAAAACCTTTTAATTGGCTATATAGAATGAGAACATAATAATGTTGATATAAAGTTGCTAATTTAATCAAATGAATTATATTTGGTGACACTTCTCAATTCGAATTGGGCAAGACGAACTTTATTGCATCGAAACTTATGTTATTTTTAAAGAGAAATATAGAATGAATTTCAACCAAAAGCGTCTGGAAAAACCAGTTAGTTAGTTATAAATATTGACAACGTAATAAAGTTGATAAAAAGTTGCTAATATAACCAAATAAATTATATTTGGTGCCACTTTTGAATTCAAAATTGGGGAAGTCGAATTTATAGCCTCTAAACTTACGTTATCGAAATGTATAATTAATTTCGTCCAAAAGCGTCTATAAAAACCTTTTAATTGGCTATATAGAATGAGAACGTAATAATGTTGATATATAGTTGCTAATTTAATCAAATGATTTAAATTTGGTAACACTTCTCAATTCAAATTGGGCAAGTCGAACTTTAATGCATCTAAACTTACGTTATTTTTAAAGAGAAGTATAGAATGAATTTCATCCAAAAGCGTCTACAAAAACCTGTTAGTTAGTTATAAATAATGATATCGTAATAAAGTTCATAACAAGTTGCTAATATAATCAAATAAATTATATTTGGTGCCACTTTTGAATTCAAAATTGGGGAAGTCGAATTTATAGCCTCTAAACTTACGTTATCGAAATGTATAATCAATTTCGTCCAAAAGCGTCTATAAAAACCTTTTAATTGGCTATATAGAATGAGAACATAATAATGTTGATATAAAGTTGCTAATTTAATCAAATGAATTATATTTGGTGACACTTCACAATTCGAATTGGGCAAGACGAACTTTATTGCATCGAAACTTATGTTATTTTTAAAGAGAAATATAGAATGAATTTCAACCAAAAGCGTCTGGAAAAACCAGTTAGTTAGTTATAAATATTGACAATGTAATAAAGTTGATAAAAAGTTGCTAATATAACCAAATAAATTATATTTGGTGCCACTTTTGAATTCAAAATTGGGGAAGTCGAATTTATAGCCTCTAAACTTACGTTATCGAAATGTATAATGAATTTCGTCCAAAAGCGTCTATAAAAACCTTTTAATTGGCTATATAGAATGAGAACGTAATAATGTTGATATATAGTTGCTAATTTAATCAAATGAATTAAATTTGGTTACACTTCTCAATTCAAATTGGGCAAGTCGAACTTTAATGCATCTAAACTTACGTTATTTTTAAAGCGAAGTATAGAATGAATTTCATCCAAAAGCGTCTAGAAAAACCTGTTAGTTAACTATAAATAATGATATCGTAATAAAGTTCATAACAAGTTGCTACTATAATCAAATAAATTATATTTGGTGCCACTTTTGAATTCAAAATTGGGGAAGTCGAATTTATAGCCTCTAAACTTACGTTATCGAAATGTATAATGAATTTCGTCCAAAAGCGCCTATAAAAACCTTTTAATTGGCTATATAGAATGAGAACATAATAATGTTGATATAAAGTTGCTAATTTAATCAAATGAATTATATTTGGTGACACTTCTCAATTCGAATTGGGCAAGACGAACTTTATTGCATCGAAACTTATGTTATTTTTAAAGAGAAATATAGAATGAATTTCAACCAAAAGCGTCTGGAATAACCAGTTAGTTAGTTATAAATATTGACAACGTAATAAAGTTGATAAAAAGTTGCTAATATAATCAAAGAAATTATATTTGGTGCCACTTTTGAATTCAAAATTGGGGAAGTCGAATTTATAGCCTCTAAACTTACGTTATCGAAATTTATAATGAATTTCGTCCAGAAGCGTCTATAAAAACCTTTTAATTGGCTATATAGAATGAGAACGTAATAATGTTGATATATAGTTGCTAATTTAATCAAATGAATTAAATTTGGTTACACTTCTCAATTCAAATTGGGCAAGTCGAACTTTAATGCATCTAAACTTACGTTATTTTTAAAGAGAAGTATAGAATGAATTTCATCCAAAAGCGTCTACAAAAACCTGTTAGTTAGTTATAAATAATGATATCGTAATAAAGTTCATAACAAGTTGCTAATATAATCAAATAGATTATATTTGGTGCCACTTTTGAATTCAAAATTGGGGAAGTCGAATTTATAGCCTCTAAACTTACGTTATCGAAATGTATAATGAATTTCGTCCAAAAGCGTCTATAAAAACCTTTTAATTGGCTATATAGAATGAGAACGTAATAATGTTGATATATAGTTGCTAATTTAATCAAATGAATTAAATTTGGTGACACTTCTCAATTCAAATTGGGCAAGTCGAACTTTAGTGCATCTAAACTTACGTTATTTTTAAAGAGAAGTATAGAATGAATTTCATCCAAAAGCGTCTACAAAAACCTGTTAGTTAGTTATAAATAATGATATCGTAATAAAGTTCATAACAAGTTGCTAATATAATCAAATAAATTATATTTGGTGCCACTTTTGAATTCAAAATTGGGGAAGTCGAATTTATAGCCTCTAAACTTACGTTATCGAAATGTATAATGAATTTCGTCCAAAAGCGCCTATAAAAACCTTTTAATTGGCTAAATAGAATGAGAACATAATAATGTTGATATAAAGTTGCTAATTTAATCAAATGAATTATATTTGGTGACACTTCTCAATTCGAATTGGGCAAGACGAACTTTATTGCATCGAAACTTATGTTATTTTTAAAGAGAAATATAGAATGAATTTCAACCAAAAGCGTCTGGAAAAACCAGTTAGTTAGTTATAAATATTGACAGCGTAATAAAGTTGATAAAAAGTTGCTAATATAATCAAATAAATTATATTTGGTGCCACTTTTGAATTCAAAATTGGGGAAGTCGAATTTATAGCCTCTAAACTTACGTTATCGAAATGTATAATGAATTTCGTCCAGAAGCGTCTATAAAAACCATTTAATTGGCTATATAGAATGAGAACGTAATAATGTTGATATATAGTTGCTAATTTAATCAAATGAATTAAATTTGGTTACACTTCTCAATTCAAATTGGGCAAGTCGAACTTTAATGCATCTAAACTTACGTTATTTTTAAAGAGAAGTATAGAATGAATTTCATCCAAAAGCGTCTAGAAAAACCTGTTAGTTAGTTATAAATAATGATATCGTAATAAAGTTCATAACAAGTTTCTAATGTAATCAAATAAATTATATTTGGTGCCACTTTTGAATTCAAAATTGGGGAAGTCGAATTTATAGCCTCTAAACTTACGTTATCGAAATGTATAATGAATTTCGTCCAAAAGCGCCTATAAAAACCTTTTAATTGGCTATATAGAATGATAACATAATAATGTTGATATAAAGTTGCTAATTTAATCAAATGAATTATATTTGGTGACACTTCTCAATTCGAATTGGGCAAGACGAACTTTATTGCGTCGAAACTTATGTTATTTTTAAAGAGAAATATAGAATGAATTTCAACCAAAAGCGTCTGGAAAAACCAGTTAGTTAGTTATAAATATTGACAACGTAATAAAGTTGATAAAAAGTTGCTAATATAATCAAATAAATTATATTTGGTGCCACTTTTGAATTCAAAATTGGGGAAGTCGAATTTATAGCCTGTAAACTTACGTTATCGAAATGTATAATGAATTTCGTCCAAAAGCGTCTATAAAAACCTTTTAATTGGCTATATAGAACGAGAACGTAATAATGTTGATATACAGTTGCTAATTTAATCAAATGAATTAAATTTGGTGACACTTCTCAATTCAAATTGGGCAAGTCGAACTTTAATGCATTTAAACTTACGTTATTTTTAAAGAGAAGTATAGAATGAATTTCATCCAAAAGCGTCTACAAAGACCTGTTAGTTAGTTATAAATAATGATATCGTAATAAAGTTCATAACAAGTTGCTAATATAATCAAATAAATTATATTTGGTGCCACTTTTGAATTCAAAATTGGGGAAGTCGAATTTATAGCCTCTAAACTTACGTTATCGAAATGTATAATGAATTTCGTCCAAAAGCGCCTATAAAAACCTTTTAATTGGCTATATAGAATGAGAACATAATAATGTTGATATAAAGTTGCTAATTTAATCAAATGAATTATATTTGGTGACATTTCTCAATTCGAATTGGGCAAGACGAACTTTATTGCATCGAAACTTATGTTATTTTTAAAGAGAAATATAGAATGAATTTCAACCAAAAGCGTCTGGAAAAACCAGTTAGTTAGTTATAAATATTGACAACGTAATAAAGTTGATAAAAAGTTGCTAATATAATCAAATAAATTATATTTGGTGCCACTTTTGAATTCAAAATTGGGGAAGTCGAATTTATAACCTCTAAACTTACGTTATCGAAATGTATAATGAATTTCGTCCAAAAGCGTCTATAAAAACCTTTTAATTGGCTATATAGAATGAGAACGTAATAATGTTGATATATAGTTGCTAATTTAATCAAATGAATTAAATTTGGTGACACTTCTCAATTCAAATTGGGTTGGTGCCACTTTTGAATTCAAAATTGGGGAAGTCGAATTTATAGGCTCTAAACTTGCGTTATCGAAATGTATAATGAATTTCGTCCAATAGCGCCTATAAAAACCTTTTAATTGGCTATATAGAATGAGAACATAATAATGTTGATATAAAGTTGCTAATTTAATCAAATGAATTATATTTGGTGACACTTCTCAATTCGAATTGGGCAAGACGAACTTTATTGCATCGAAACTTATGTTATTTTTAAAGAGAAATATAGAATGAATTTCAACCAAAAGCGTCTGGAAAAACCAGTTAGTTAGTTATAAATATTGACAACGTAATAAAGTTGATAAAAAGTTGCTAATATAATCAAATAAATTATATTTGGTGCCACTTTTGAATTCAAAATTGGGGAAGTCGAATTTATAACCTCTAAACTTACGTTATCGAAATGTATAATGAATTTCGTCCAAAAGCGTCTATAAAAACCTTTTAATTGGCTATATAGAATGAGAACGTAATAATGTTGATATATAGTTGCTAATTTAATCAAATGAATTAAATTTGGTTACACTTCTCAATTCAAATTGGGCAAGTCGAACTTTAATGCATCTAAACTTACGTTATTTTTAAAGAGAAGTATAGAATGAATTTCATCCAAAAGCGTCTAGAAAAACCTGTTAGTTAACTATAAATAATGATATCGTAATAAAGTTCATAACAAGTTGCTACTATAATCAAATAAATTATATTTGGTGCCACTTTTGAATTCAAAATTGGGGAAGTCGAATTTATATCCTCTAAACTTACGTTATCGAAATGTATAATGAATTTCGTCCAAAAGCGCCTATAAAAACCTTTTAATTTGCTATATAGAATGAGAACATAATAATGTTGATATAAAGTTGCTAATTTAATCAAATGAATTATATTTGGTGACACTTCTCAATTCGAATTGGGCAAGACGAACTTTATTGCATCGAAACTTATGTTATTTTTAAAGAGAAATATAGAATGAATTTCAACCAAAAGCGTCTGGAAAAACCAGTTAGTTAGTTATAAATATTGACAACGTAATAAAGTTGATAAAAAGTTGCTAATATAATCAAAGAAATTATATTTGGTGCCACTTTTGAATTCAAAATTGGGGAAGTCGAATTTATAGCCTCTAAACTTACGTTATCGAAATTTATAATGAATTTCGTCCAGAAGCGTCTATAAAAACCTTTTAATTGGCTATATAGAATGAGAACGTAATAATGTTGATATATAGTTGCTAATTTAATCAAATGAATTAAATTTGGTTACACTTCTCAATTCAAATTGGGCAAATCGAACTTTAATGCATCTAAACTTACGTTATTTTTAAAGAGAAGTATAGAATGAATTTCATCCAAAAGCGTCTAGAAAAACCTGTTAGTTAGTTATAAATAATGATATCGTAATAAAGTTCATAACAAGTTGCTAATATAATCAAATAAATTATATTTGGTGCCACTTTTGAATTCAAAATTGGGGAAGTCGAATTTATAGCCTCTAAACTTACGTTATCGAAATGTATAATGAATTTCGTCCAAAAGCGCCTATAAAAACCTTTTAATTGGCTATATAGAATGAGAACATAATAATGTTGATATAAAGTTGCTAATTTAATCAAATGAATTATATTTGGTGACATTTCTCAATTCGAATTGGGCAAGACGAACTTTATTGCATCGAAACTTATGTTATTTTTAAAGAGAAATATAGAATGAATTTCAACCAAAAGCGTCTGGAAAAACCAGTTAGTTAGTTATAAATATTGACAACGTAATAAAGTTGATAAAAAGTTGCTAATATAATCAAATAAATTATATTTGGTGCCACTTTTGAATTCAAAATTGGGGAAGTCGAATTTATAACCTCTAAACTTACGTTATCGAAATGTATAATGAATTTCGTCCAAAAGCGTCTATAAAAACCTTTTAATTGACTATATAGAATGAGAACGTAATAATGTTGATATATAGTTGCTAATTTAATCAAATGAATTAAATTTGGTGACACTTCTGAATTCAAATTGGGTTGGTGCCACTTTTGAATTCAAAATTGGGGAAGTCGAATTTATAGGTTCTAAACTTACGTTATCGAAATGTATAATGAATTTCGTCCAATAGCGCCTATAAAAACCTTTTAATTGGCTATATAGAATGAGAACATAATAATGTTGATATAAAGTTGCTAATTTAATCAAATGAATTATATTTGGTGACACTTCTCAATTCGAATTGGGCAAGACGAACTTTATTGCATCGAAACTTATGTTATTTTTAAAGAGAAATATAGAATGAATTTCAACCAAAAGCGTCTGGAAAAACCAGTTAGTTAGTTATAAATATTGACAACGTAATAAAGTTGATAAAAAGTTGCTAATATAATCAAATAAATTATATTTGGTGCCACTTTTGAATTCAAAATTGGGGAAGTCGAATTTATAACCTCTAAACTTACGTTATCGAAATGTATAATGAATTTCGTCCAAAAGCGTCTATAAAAACCTTTTAATTGGCTATATAGAATGAGAACGTAATAATGTTGATATATAGTTGCTAATTTAATCAAATGAATTAAATTTGGTTACACTTCTCAATTCAAATTGGGCAAGTCGAACTTTAATGCATCTAAACTTACGTTATTTTTAAAGAGAAGTATAGAATGAATTTCATCCAAAAGCGTCTAGAAAAACCTGTTAGTTAACTATAAATAATGATATCGTAATAAAGTTCATAACAAGTTGCTACTATAATCAAATAAATTATATTTGGTGCCACTTTTGAATTCAAAATTGGGGAAGTCGAATTTATATCCTCTAAACTTACGTTATCGAAATGTATAATGAATTTCGTCCAAAAGCGCCTATAAAAACCTTTTAATTTGCTATATAGAATGAGAACATAATAATGTTGATATAAAGTTGCTAATTTAATCAAATGAATTATATTTGGTGACACTTCTCAATTCGAATTGGGCAAGACGAACTTTATTGCATCGAAACTTGTGTTATTTTTAAAGAGAAATATAGAATGAATTTCAACCAAAAGCGTCTGGAAAAACCAGTTAGTTAGTTATAAATATTGACAACGTAATAAAGTTGATAAAAAGTTGCTAATATAATCAAAGAAATTATATTTGGTGCCACTTTTGAATTCAAAATTGGGGAAGTCGAATTTATAGCCTCTAAACTTACGTTATCGAAATTTATAATGAATTTCGTCCAGAAGCGTCTATAAAAACCTTTTAATTGGCTATATAGAATGAGAACGTAATAATGTTGATATATAGTTGCTAATTTAATCAAATGAATTAAATTTGGTTACACTTCTCAATTCAAATTGGGCAAATCGAACTTTAATGCCTCTAAACTTACGTTATTTTTAAAGAGAAGTATAGAATGAATTTCATCCAAAAGCGTCTAGAAAAACCTGTTAGTTAGTTATAAATAATGATATCGTAATAAAGTTCATAACAAGTTGCTAATATAATCAAATAAATTATATTTGGTGCCACTTTTGAATTCAAAATTGGGGAAGTCGAATTTATAGCCTCTAAACTTACGTTATCGAAATGTATAATGAATTTCGTCCAAAAGCGCCTATAAAAACCTTTTAATTGGCTATATAGAATGAGAACATAATAATGTTGATATAAAGTTGCTAATTTAATCAAATGAATTATATTTGGTGACATTTCTCAATTCGAATTGGGCAAGACGAACTTTATTGCATCGAAACTTATGTTATTTTTAAAGAGAAATATAGAATGAATTTCAACCAAAAGCGTCTGGAAAAACCAGTTAGTTAGTTATAAATATTGACAACGTAATAAAGTTGATAAAAAGTTGCTAATATAATCAAATAAATTATATTTGGTGCCACTTTTGAATTCAAAATTGGGGAAGTCGAATTTATAACCTCTAAACTTACGTTATCGAAATGTATAATGAATTTCGTCCAAAAGCGTCTATAAAAACCTTTTAATTGACTATATAGAATGAGAACGTAATAATGTTGATATATAGTTGCTAATTTAATCAAATGAATTAAATTTGGTGACACTTCTGAATTCAAATTGGGTTGGTGCCACTTTTGAATTCAAAATTGGGGAAGTCGAATTTATAGGTTCTAAACTTACGTTATCGAAATGTATAATGAATTTCGTCCAATAGCGCCTATAAAAACCTTTTAATTGGCTATATAGAATGAGAACATAATAATGTTGATATAAAGTTGCTAATTTAATCAAATGAATTATATTTGGTGACACTTCTCAATTCGAATTGGGCAAGACGAACTTTATTGCATCGAAACTTATGTTATTTTTAAAGAGAAATATAGAATGAATTTCAACCAAAAGCGTCTGGAAAAACCAGTTAGTTAGTTATAAATATTGACAACGTAATAAAGTTGATAAAAAGTTGCTAATATAATCAAATAAATTATATTTGGTGCCACTTTTGAATTCAAAATTGGGGAAGTCGAATTTATAACCTCTAAACTTACGTTATCGAAATGTATAATGAATTTCGTCCAAAAGCGTCTATAAAAACCTTTTAATTGGCTATATAGAATGAGAACGTAATAATGTTGATATATAGTTGCTAATTTAATCAAATGAATTAAATTTGGTTACACTTCTCAATTCAAATTGGGCAAGTCGAACTTTAATGCATCTAAACTTACGTTATTTTTAAAGAGAAGTATAGAATGAATTTCATCCAAAAGCGTCTAGAAAAACCTGTTAGTTAACTATAAATAATGATATCGTAATAAAGTTCATAACAAGTTGCTACTATAATCAAATAAATTATATTTGGTGCCACTTTTGAATTCAAAATTGGGGAAGTCGAATTTATATCCTCTAAACTTACGTTATCGAAATGTATAATGAATTTCGTCCAAAAGCGCCTATAAAAACCTTTTAATTGGCTATATAGAATGAGAACATAATAATGTTGATATAAAGTTGCTAATTTAATCAAATGAATTAAATTTGGTGACACTTCTCAATTCGAATTGGGCAAGACGAACTTTATTGCATCGAAACTTGTGTTATTTTTAAAGAGAAATATAGAATGAATTTCAACCAAAAGCGTCTGGAAAAACCAGTTAGTTAGTTATAAATATTGACAACGTAATAAAGTTGATAAAAAGTTGCTAATATAATCAAAGAAATTATATTTGGTGCCACTTTTGAATTCAAAATTGGGGAAGTCGAATTTATAGCCTCTAAACTTACGTTATCGAAATTTATAATGAATTTCGTCCAGAAGCGTCTATAAAAACCTTTTAATTGGCTATATAGAATGAGAACGTAATAATGTTGATATATAGTTGCTAATTTAATCAAATGAATTAAATTTGGTTACACTTCTCAATTCAAATTGGGCAAATCGAACTTTAATGCCTCTAAACTTACGTTATTTTTAAAGAGAAGTATAGAATGAATTTCATCCAAAAGCGTCTACAAAAACCTGTTAGTTAGTTATAAATAATGATATCGTAATAAAGTTCATAACAAGTTGCTAATATAATCAAATAAATTATATTTGGTGCCACTTTTGAATTCAAAATTGGGGAAGTCGAATTTATAGCCTCTAAACTTACGTTATCGAAATGTATAATGAATTTCGTCCAAAAGCGCCTATAAAAACCTTTTAATTGGCTATATAGAATGAGAACATAATAATGTTGATATAAAGTTGCTAATTTAATCAAATGAATTATATTTGGTGACACTTCTCAATTCGAATTGGGCAAGACGAACTTTATTGCATCGAAACTTATGTTATTTTTAAAGAGAAATATATAATGAATTTCAACCAAAAGCGTCTGAAAAACCAGTTAGTTAGTTATAAATATTGACAACGTAATAAAGTTGATAAAAAGTTGCTAATATAACCAAATAAATTATATTTGGTGCCACTTTTGAATTCAAAATTAGGGAAGTCGAATTTATAGCCTCTAAACTTACGTTATCGAAATGTATAATGAATTTCGTCCAAAAGCGTCTATAAAAACCTTTTAATTGGCTATATAGAATGAGAACGTAATAATGTTGATATATAGTTGCTAATTTAATCAAATGAATTAAATTTGGTGACAATTCTCAATTCAAATTGGGCAAGTCGAACTTTAGTGCATCTAAACTTACGTTATTTTTAAAGAGAAGTATAGAATGAATTTCATCCAAAAGCGTCTACAAAAATCTGTTAGTTAGTTATAAATAATGATATCATAATAAAGTTCATAACAAGTTGCTAATATAATCAAATAAATTATATTTGGTGCCACTTTTGAATTCAAAATTGGGGAAGTCGAATTTATAGCCTCTAAACTTACGTTATCGAAATGTATAATGAATTTCGTCCAAAAGCGCCTATAAAAACCTTTTAATTGGCTATATAGAATGAGAACATAATAATGTTGATATAAAGTTGCTAATTTAATCAAATGAATTATATTTGGTGACACTTCTCAATTCGAATTGGGCAAGACGAACTTTATTGCATCGAAACTTATGTTATTTTTAAAGAGAAATATAGAATGAATTTCAACCAAAAGCGTCTGGAAAAACCAGTTAGTTAGTTATAAATATTGACAACGTAATAAAGTTGATAAAAAGTTGCTAATATAATCAAATAAATTATATTTGGTGCCACTTTTGAATTCAAAATTGGGGAAGTCGAATTTATAGCCTCTAAACTTACGTTATCGAAATGTATAATGAATTTCGTCCAAAAGCGCCTATAAAAACCTTTTAATTGGCTATATAGAATGAGAACATAATAATGTTGATATAAACTTGCTAATTTAATCAAATGAATTATATTTGGTGACACTTCTCAATTCGAATTGGGCAAGACGAACTTTATTGCATCGAAACTTATGTTATTTTTAAAGAGAAATATAGAATGAATTTCAACCAAAAGCGTCTGGAAAAACCAGTTAGTTAGTTATAAATATTGACAACGTAATAAAGTTGATAAAAAGTTGCTAATATAATCAAAGAAATTATATTTGGTGCCACTTTTGAATTCAAAATTGGGGAAGTCGAATTTATAGCCTCTAAACTTACGTTATCGAAATGTATAATGAATTTCGTCCAAAAGCGCCTATAAAAACCTTTTAATTGGCTATATAGAATGAGAACATAATAATGTTGATATAAAGTTGCTAATTTAATCAAATGAATTATATTTGGTGACACTTCTCAATTCGAATTGGGCAAGACGAACTTTATTGCATCGAAACTTATGTTATTTTTAAAGAGAAATATAGAATGAATTTCAACCAAAAGCGTCTGAAAAACCAGTTAGTTAGTTATAAATATTGACAACGTAATAAAGTTGATAAAAAGTTGCTAATATAACCAAATAAATTATATTTGGTGCCACTTTTGAATTCAAAATTAGGGAAGTCGAATTTATAGCCTCTAAACTTACGTTATCGAAATGTATAATGAATTTCGTCCAAAAGCGTCTATAAAAACCTTTTAATTGGCTATATAGAATGAGAACGTAATAATGTTGATATATAGTTGCTAATTTAATCAAATGAATTAAATTTGGTGACACTTCTCAATTCAAATTGAGCAAGTCGAACTTTAGTGCATCTAAACTTACGTTATTTTTAAAGAGAAGTATAGAATGAATTTCATCCAAAATAGTCTACAAAAACCTGTTAGTTAGTTATAAATAATGATATCGTAATAAAGTTCATAACAAGTTGCTAATATAATCAAATAAATTATATTTGGTGCCACTTTTGAATTCAAAATTGGGGAAGTCGAATTTATAGCCTTTAAACTTACGTTATCGAAATGTATAATGAATTTCGTCCAAAAGCGCCTATAAAAACCTTTTAATTGGCTATATAGAATGAGAACATAATAATGTTGATATAAAGTTGCTAATTTAATCAAATGAATTATATTTGGTGACACTTCTCAATTCGAATTGGGCAAGATGAACTTTATTGCATCGAAACTTATGTTATTTTTAAAGAGAAATATAGAATGAATTTCAACCAAAAGCGTCTGGAAAAACCAGTTAGTTAGTTATAAATATTGATAACGTAATAAAGTTGATAAAAAGTTGGTAATATAACCAAATAAATTATATTTGGTGCCACTTTTGAATTCAAAATTGGGGAAGTCGAATTTATAGCCTCTAAACATACGTTATCGAAATGTATAATGAATTTCGTCCAAAAGCGTCTATAAAAACCTTTTAATTGGCTATATAGAATGAGAACGTAATAATGTTGTTATATAGTTGCTAATTTAATCAAATGAATTAAATTTGGTGACACTTCTCAATTCAAATTGGGCAAGTCGAACTTTAATGCATCTAAACTTACGTTATTTTTAAAGAGAAGTATAGAATGAATTTCATCCAAAAGCGTCTACAAAAACCTGTTAGTTAGTTATAAATAATGATATCATAATAAATTTCATAACAAGTTGCTAATATAACCAAACAAATTATATTTGGTGCCACTTTTGAATTCAAAATTGGGGAAGTCGAATTTATAGCCTCTAAACTTACGTTATCGAAATGTATAATGAATTTCGTCCAAAAGCGCCTATAAAAACCTTTTAATTGGCTATATAGAATGAGAACATAATAATGTTGATATAAAGTTGCTAATTTAATCAAATGAATTATATTTGGTGACACTTCTCAATTCGAATTGGGTAAGACGAACTTTATTGCATCGAAACTTATGTTATTTTTAAAGAGAAATATATAATGAATTTCAACCAAAAGCGTCTGGAAAAACCAGTTAGTTAGTTATAAATATTGACAACGTAATAAAGTTGATAAAAAGTTGCTAATATAATCAAATAAATTATATTAGGTGCCACTTTTGAATTCAAAATTGGGGAAGTCGAATTTATAGCCTCTAAACTTACGTTATCGAAATGTATAATGAATTTCGTCCAAAAGCGTCTATAAAAACCTTTTAATTGGCTATATAGAATGAGAACGTAATAATGTTGATATATAGTTGCTAATTTAATCAAATGAATTAAATTTGGTGACACTTCTTAATTCAAATTGGGCAAGTCGAACTTTAATGCATCTAAACTTACGTTATTTTTAAAGAGAAGTATAGAATGACTTTCATCCAAAAGCGTCTAGAAAAACCTGTTAGTTAGTTATAAATAATGATATCGTAATAAAGTTCATAACAAGTTGCTAATATAATCAAATAAATTATATTTGGTGCCACTTTTGAATTCAAAATTGGGGAAGTCGAATTTATAGCCTCTAAACTTACGTTATCGAAATGTATAATGAATTTCGTCCAAAAGCGTCTATAAAAACCTTTTAATTGGCTATATAGAATGAGAACGTAATAATGTTGATATATAGTTGCTAATTTAATCAAATGAATTAAATTTGGTGACACTTCTCAATTCAAATTGGGCAAGTCGAACTTTAATGCATCTAAACTTACGTTATTTTTAAAGAGAAGTATAGAATGAATTTCATCCAAAAGCGTCTACAAAAACCTGTTAGTTAGTTATAAATAATGATATCGTAATAAAGTTCATAACAAGTTGCTAATATAATCAAATAAATTATATTTGGTGCCACTTTTGAATTCAAAATTGGGGAAGTCAAATTTATAGCCTCTAAACTTACGTTATCGAAATGTATAATGAATTTCGTCCAAAAGCGCCTATAAAAACCTTTTAATTGGCTATATAGAATGAGAACATAATAATGTTGATATAAAGTTGCTAATTTAATCAAATGAATTATATTTGGTGACACTTCTCAATTCGAATTGGGCAAGACGAACTTTATTGCATCGAAACTTATGTTATTTTTAAAGAGAAATATAGAATGAATTTCAACCAAAAGCGTCTGGAAAAACCAGTTAGTTAGTTATATATATTGACAACGTAATAAAGTTGATAAAAAGTTGCTAATATAATCAAATAAATTATATTTGGTGCCACTTTTGAATTCAAAATTGGGGAAGTCGAATTTATATCCTCTAAACTTACGTTATCGAAATGTATAATGAATTTCGTCCAAAAGCGTCTACAAAAACCTTTTAATTGGCTATATAGAATGAGAACGTAATAATGTTGATATATAGTTGCTAATTTAATCAAATGAATTAAATTTGGTTACACTTCTCAATTCAAATTGGGCAAGTCGAACTTTAATGCATCTAAACTTACGTTATTTTTAAAGAGAAGTATAGAATGAATTTCATCCAAAAGCGTCTAGAAAAACCTGTTAGTTAGTTATAAATAATGATATCGTAATAAAGTTCATAACAAGTTGCTAATATAATCAAATAAATTATATTTGGTGCCACTTTTGAATTCAAAATTGGGGAAGTCGAATTTATAGCCTCTAAACTTACGTTATCGAAATGTATAATGATTTTCGTCTAAAAGCGCCTATAAAAACCTTTTAATTGGCTATATAGAATGATAACATAATAATGTTGATATAAAGTTGCTAATTTAATCAAATGAATTATATTTGGTGACACTTCTCAATTCGAATTGGGCAAGACGAACTTTATTGCATCGAAACTTATGTTATTTTTAAAGAGAAATATAGAATGAATTTCAACCAAAAGCGTCTGGAAAAACCAGTTAGTTAGTTATAAATATTGATAACGTAATAAAGTTGATAAAAAGTTGGTAATATAACCAAATAAATTATATTTGGTGCCACTTTTGAATTCAAAATTGGGGAAGTCGAATTTATAGCCTCTAAACTTACGTTATCGAAATGTATAATGAATTTCGTCCAAAAGCGTCTATAAAAACCTTTTAATTGGCTATATAGAATGAGAACGTAATAATGTTGTTATATAGTTGCTAATTTAATCAAATGAATTAAATTTGGTGACACTTCTCAATTCAAATTGGGCAAGTCGAACTTTAATGCATCTAAACTTACGTTATTTTTAAAGAGAAGTATAGAATGAATTTCATCCAAAAGCGTCTACAAAAACCTGTTAGTTAGTTATAAATAATGATATCATAATAAATTTCATAACAAGTTGCTAATATAATCAAATAAATTATATTTGGTGCCACTTTTGAATTCAAAATTGGGGAAGTCGAATTTATAGCCTCTAAACTTACGTTATCGAAATGTATAATGAATTTCGTCCAAAAGCGCCTATAAAAACCTTTTAGTTGGCTATATAGAATGAGAACATAATAATGTTGATATAAAGTTGCTAATTTAATCAAATGAATTATATTTGGTGACACTTCTCAATTCGAATTGGGCAAGACGAACTTTATTGCATCGAAACTTATGTTATTTTTAAAGAGAAATATATAATGAATTTCAACCAAAAGCGTCCGGAAAAACCAGTTAGTTAGTTATAAATATTAACAACGTAATAAAGTTGATAAAAAGTTGCTAATATAATCAAATAAATTATATTAGGTGCCACTTTTGAATTCAAAATTGGGGAAGTCGAATTTATAGCCTCTAAACTTACGTTATCGAAATGTATAATGAATTTCGTCCAAAAGCGTCTATAAAAACCTTTTAATTGGCTATATAGAATGAGAACGTAATAATGTTGATATATAGTTGCTAATTTAATCAAATGAATTAAATTTGGTGACACTTCTTAATTCAAATTGGGCAAGTCGAACTTTAATGCATCTAAACTTACGTTATTTTTAAAGAGAAGTATAGATTGACTTTCATCCAAAAGCGTCTAGAAAAACCTGTTAGTTAGTTATAAATAATGATATCGTAATAAAGTTCATAACAAGTTGCTAATATAATCAAATAAATTATATTTGGTGCCACTTTTGAATTCAAAATTGGGGAAGTCGAATTTATAGCCTCTAAACTTACGTTATCGAAATGTATAATGAATTTCGTCCAAAAGCGTCTATAAAAACCTTTTAATTGGCTATATAGAATGAGAACGTAATAATGTTGATATATAGTTGCTAATTTAATCAAATGAATTAAATTTGGTGACACTTCTCAATTCAAATTGGGCAAGTCGAACTTTAATGCATCTAAACTTACGTTATTTTTAAAGAGAAGTATAGAATGAATTTCATCCAAAAGCGTCTACAAAAACCTGTTAGTTAGTTATAAATAATGATATCGTAATAAAGTTCATAACAAGTTGCTAATATAATCAAATAAATTATATTTGGTGCCACTTTTGAATTCAAAATTAGGGAAGTCAAATTTATAGCCTCTAAACTTACGTTATCGAAATGTATAATGAATTTCGTCCAAAAGCGCCTATAAAAACCTTTTAATTGGCTATATAAAATGAGAACATAATAATGTTGATATAAAGTTGCTAATTTAATCAAATGAATTATATTTGGTGACACTTCTCAATTCGAATTGGGCAAGACGAACTTTATTGCATCGAAACTTATGTTATTTTTAAAGAGAAATATAGAATGAATTTCAACCAAAAGCGTCTGGAAAAACCAGTTAGTTAGTTATATATATTAACAACGTAATAAAGTTGATAAAAAGTTGCTAATATAATCAAATAAATTATATTTGGTGCCACTTTTGAATTCAAAATTGGGGAAGTCGAATTTATAGTCTCTAAACTTACGTTATCGAAATGTATAATGAATTTCGTCCAAAAGCGTGTACAAAAACCTTTTAATTGGCTATATAGAATGAGAACGTAATAATGTTGATATATAGTTGCTAATTTAATCAAATGAATTAAATTTGGTTACACTTCTCAATTCAAATTGGGCAAGTCGAACTTTAATGCATCTAAACTTACGTTATTTTTAAAGAGAAGTATAGAATGAATTTCATCCAAAAGCGTCTAGAAAAACCTGTTAGTTAGTTATAAATAATGATATCGTAATAAAGTTCATAACAAGTTGCTAATATAATCAAATAAATTATATTTGGTGCCACTTTTGAATTCAAAATTGGGGAAGTCGAATTTATAGCCTCTAAACTTACGTTATCGAAATGTATAATGATTTTCGTCTAAAAGCGCCTATAAAAACCTTTTAATTGGCTATATAGAATGAGAACATAATAATGTTGATATAAAGTTGCTAATTTAATCAAATGAATTATATTTGGTGACACTTCTCAATTCGAATTGGGCAAGACGAACTTTATTGCATCGAAACTTATGTTGTTTTTAAAGAGAAATATAGAATGAATTTCAACCAAAAGCGTCTGGAAAAACCAGTTAGTTAGTTATAAATATTGATAACGTAATAAAGTTGATAAAAAGTTGGTAATATAACCAAATAAATTATATTTGGTGCCACTTTTGAATTCAAAATTGGGGAAGTCGAATTTATAGCCTCTAAACTTACGTTATCGAAATGTATAATGAATTTCGTCCAAAAGCGTCTATAAAAACCTTTTAATTGGCTATATAGAATGAGAACGTAATAATGTTGTTATATAGTTGCTAATTTAATCAAATGAATTAAATTTGGTGACACTTCTCAATTCAAATTGGGCAAGTCGAACTTTAATGCATCTAAACTTACGTTATTTTTAAAGAGAAGTATAGAATGAATTTCATCCAAAAGCGTCTACAAAAACCTGTTAGTTAGTTATAAATAATGATATCATAATAAATTTCATAACAAGTTGCTAATATAATCAAACAAATTATATTTGGTGCCACTTTTGAATTCAAAATTGGGGAAGTCGAATTTATAGCCTCTAAACTTACGTTATCGAAATGTATAATGAATTTCGTCCAAAAGCGCCTATAAAAACCTTTTAATTGGCTATATAGAATGAGAACATAATAATGTTGATATAAAGTTGCTAATTTAATCAAATGAATTATATTTGGTGACACTTCTCAATTCGAATTGGGCAAGACGAACTTTATTGCATCGAAACTTATGTTATTTTTAAAGAGAAATATATAATGAATTTCAACCAAAAGCGTCTGGAAAAAGCAGTTAGTTAGTTATAAATATTGACAACGTAATAAAGTTGATAAAAAGTTGCTAATATAATCAAATAAATTATATTAGGTGCCACTTTTGAATTCAAAATTGGGGAAGTCGAATTTATAGCCTCTAAACTTACGTTATCGAAATGTATAATGAATTTCGTCCAAAAGCGTCTATAAAAACCTTTTAATTGGCTATATAGAATGAGAACGTAATAATGTTGATATATAGTTGCTAATTTAATCAAATGAATTAAATTTGGTGACACTTCTTAATTCAAATTGGGCAAGTCGAACTTTAATGCATCTAAACTTACGTTATTTTTAAAGAGAAGTATAGAATGACTTTCATCCAAAAGCGTCTAGAAAAACCTGTTAGTAAGTTATAAATAATGACATCGTAATAAAGTTCATAACAAGTTGCTAATATAATCAAATAAATTATATTTGGTGCCACTTTTGAATTCAAAATTGGGGAAGTCGAATTTATAGCCTCTAAACTTACGTTATCGAAATGTATAATGAATTTCGTCCAAAAGCGTCTATAAAAACCTTTTAATTGGCTATATAGAATGAGAACGTAATAATGTTGATATATAGTTGCTAATTTAATCAAATGAATTAAATTTGGTGACACTTCTCAATTCAAATTGGGCAAGTCGAACTTTAGTGCATCTAAACTTACGTTATTTTTAAAGAGAAGTATAGAATGAATTTCATCCAAAAGCGTCTACAAAAACCTGTTAGTTAGTTATAAATAATGATATCATAATAAAGTTCATAACAAGTTGCTAATATAATCAAACAAATTATATTTGGTGCCACTTTTGAATTCAAAATTGGGGAAGTCGAATTTATAGCCTCTAAACTTACGTTATCGAAATGTATAATGAATTTCGTCCAAAAGCGCCTATAAAAACCTTTTAGTTGGCTATATAGAATGAGAACATAATAATGTTGATATAAAGTTGCTAATTTAATCAAATGAATTATATTTGGTGACACTTCTCAATTCGAATTGGGCAAGACGAACTTTATTGCATCGAAACTTATGTTATTTTTAAAGAGAAATATATAATGAATTTCAACCAAAAGCGTCTGGAAAAACCAGTTAGTTAGTTATAAATATTGACAACGTAATAAAGTTGATAAAAAGTTGCTAATATAATCAAATAAATTATATTAGGTGCCACTTTTGAATTCAAAATTGGGGAAGTCGAATTTATAGCCTCTAAACTTACGTTATCGAAATGTATAATGAATTTCGTCCAAAAGCGCCTATAAAAACCTTTTAGTTGGCTATATAGAATGAGAACATAATAATGTTGATATAAAGTTGCTAATTTAATCAAATGAATTATATTTGGTGACACTTCTCAATTCGAATTGGGCAAGACGAACTTTATTGCATCGAAACTTATGTTATTTTTAAAGAGAAATATAGAATGAATTTCAACCAAAAGCGTCTGGAAAAACCAGTTAGTTAGTTATAAATATTGACAACGTAATAAAGTTGATAAAAAGTTGCTAATATAATCAAATAAATTATATTTGGTGCCACTTTTGAATTCAAAATTGGGGAAGTCGAATTTATAGCCTCTAAACTTACGTTATCGAAATGTATAATGAATTTCGTCCAAAAGCGCCTATAAAAACCTTTTAATTGGCTATATAGAATGAGAACATAATAATGTTGATATAAAGTTGCTAATTTAATCAAATGAATTATATTTGGTGACACTTCTCAATTCGAATTGGGCAAGACGAACTTTATTGCATCGAAACTTATGTTATTTTTAAAGAGAAATATAGAATGAATTTCAACCAAAAGCGTCTGGAAAAACCAGTTAGTTAGTTATAAATATTGATAACGTAATAAAGTTGATAAAAAGTTGGTAATATAACCAAATAAATTATATTTGGTGCCACTTTTGAATTCAAAATTGGGGAAGTCGAATTTATAGCCTCTAAACTTACGTTATCGAAATGTATAATGAATTTCGTCCAAAAGCGTCTATAAAAACCTTTTAATTGGCTATATAGAATGAGAACGTAATAATGTTGTTATATAGTTGCTAATTTAATCAAATGAATTAAATTTGGTGACACTTCTCAATTCAAATTGGGCAAGTCGAACTTTAATGCATCTAAACTTACGTTATTTTTAAAGAGAAGTATAGAATGAATTTCATCCAAAAGCGTCTACAAAAACCTGTTAGTTAGTTATAAATAATGATATCATAATAAATTTCATAACAAGTTGCTAATATAATCAAACAAATTATATTTGGTGCCACTTTTGAATTCAAAATTGGGGAAGTCGAATTTATAGCCTCTAAACTTACGTTATCGAAATGTATAATGAATTTCGTCCAAAAGCGCATATAAAAACCTTTTAATTGGCTATATAGAATGAGAACATAATAATGTTGATATAAAGTTGCTAATTTAATCAAATGAATTATATTTGGTGACACTTCTCAATTCGAATTGGGCAAGACGAACTTTATTGCATCGAAACTTATGTTATTTTTAAAGAGAAATATATAATGAATTTCAACCAAAAGCGTCTGGAAAAACCAGTTAGTTAGTTATAAATATTGACAACGTAATAAAGTTGATAAAAAGTTGCTAAGATAATCAAATAAATTATATTAGGTGCCACTTTTGAATTCAAAATTGGGGAAGTCGAATTTATAGCCTCTAAACTTACGTTATCGAAATGTATAATGAATTTCGTCCAAAAGCGCCTATAAAAACCTTTTAGTTGGCTATATAGAATGAGAACATAATAATGTTGATATAAAGTTGCTAATTTAATCAAATGAATTATATTTGGTGACACTTCTCAATTCGAATTGGGCAAGACGAGCTTTATTGCATCGAAACTTATGTTATTTTTAAAGAGAAATATAGAATGAATTTCAACCAAAAGCGTCTGGAAAAACCAGTTAGTTAGTTATAAATATTGACAACGTAATAAAGTTGATAAAAAGTTGCTAATATAATCAAATAAATTATATTTGGTGCCACTTTTGAATTCAAAATTGGGGAAGTCGAATTTATAGCCTCTAAACTTACGTTATCGAAATGTATAATGAATTTCGTCCAAAAGCGCCTATAAAAACCTTTTAATTGGCTATATAGAATGAGAACATAATAATGTTGATATAAAGTTGCTAATTTAATCAAATGAATTATATTTGGTGACACTTCTCAATTCGAATTGGGCAAGACGAACTTTATTGCATCGAAACTTATGTTATTTTTAAAGAGAAATATAGAATGAATTTCAACCAAAAGCGTCTGGAAAAACCAGTTAGTTAGTTATAAATATTGACAACGTAATAAAGTTGATAAAAAGTTGTTAATATAATCAAATAAATTATATTTGGTGCCACTTTTGAATTCAAAATTGGGGAAGTCGAATTTATAGCCTCTAAACTTACGTTATCGAAATGTATAATGATTTTCGTCTAAAAGCGCCTATAAAAACCTTTTAATTGGCTATATAGAATGAGAACATAATAATGTTGATATAAAGTTGCTAATTTAATCAAATGAATTATATTTGGTGACACTTCTCAATTCGAATTGGGCAAGACGAACTTTATTGCATCGAAACTTATGTTATTTTTAAAGAGAAATATAGAATGAATTTCAACCAAAAGCGTCTGGAAAAACCAGTTAGTTAGTTATAAATATTGATAACGTAATAAAGTTGATAAAAAGTTGGTAATATAACCAAATAAATTATATTTGGTGCCACTTTTGAATTCAAAATTGGGGAAGTCGAATTTATAGCCTCTAAACTTACGTTATCGAAATGTATAATGAATTTCGTCCAAAAGCGTCTATAAAAACCTTTTAATTGGCTATATAGAATGAGAACGTAATAATGTTGTTATATAGTTGCTAATTTAATCAAATGAATTAAATTTGGTGACACTTCTCAATTCAAATTGGGCAAGTCGAACTTTAATGCATCTAAACTTACGTTATTTTTAAAGAGAAGTATAGAATGAATTTCATCCAAAAGCGTCTACAAAAACCTGTTAGTTAGTTATAAATAATGATATCATAATAAATTTCATAACAAGTTGCTAATATAATCAAACAAATTATATTTGGTGCCACTTTTGAATTCAAAATTGGGGAAGTCGAATTTATAGCCTCTAAACTTACGTTATCGAAATGTATAATGAATTTCGTCCAAAAGCGCCTATAAAAACCTTTTAATTGGCTATATAGAATGAGAACATAATAATGTTGATATAAAGTTGCTAATTTAATCAAATGAATTATATTTGGTGACACTTCTCAATTCGAATTGGGCAAGACGAACTTTATTGCATCGAAACTTATGTTATTTTTAAAGAGAAATATATAATGAATTTCAACCAAAAGCGTCTGGAAAAACCAGTTAGTTAGTTATAAATATTGACAACGTAATAAAGTTGATAAAAAGTTGCTAATATAATCAAATAAATTATATTTGGTGCCACTTTTGAATTCAAAATTGGGGAAGTCGAATTTATAGCCTCTAAACTTACGTTATCGAAATGTATAATGAATTTCGTCCAAAAGCGTCTATAAAAACCTTTTAATTGGCTATATAGAATGAGAACGTAATAATGTTGATATATAGTTGCTAATTTAATCAAATGAATTAAATTTGGTGACACTTCTTAATTCAAATTGGGCAAGTCGAACTTTAATGCATCTAAACTTACGTTATTTTTAAAGAGAAGTATAGAATGACTTTCATCCAAAAGCGTCTAGAAAAACCTGTTAGTTAGTTATAAATAATGACATCGTAATAAAGTTCATAACAACTTGCTAATATAATCAAATAAATTATATTTGGTGCCACTTTTGAATTCAAAATTGGGGAAGTCGAATTTATAGCCTCTAAACTTACGTTATCGAAATGTATAATGAATTTCGTCCAAAAGCGTCTATAAAAACCTTTTAATTGGCTATATAGAATGAGAACGTAATAATGTTGATATATAGTTGCTAATTTAATCAAATGAATTAAATTTGGTGACACTTCTCAATTCAAATTGGGCAAGTCGAACTTTAGTGCATCTAAACTTACGTTATTTTTAAAGAGAAGTATAGAATGAATTTCATCCAAAAGCGTCTACAAAAACCTGTTAGTTAGTTATAAATAATGATATCATAATAAAGTTCATAACAAGTTGCTAATATAATCAAACAAATTATATTTGGTGCCACTTTTGAATTCAAAATTGGGGAAGTCGAATTTATAGCCTCTAAACTTACGTTATCGAAATGTATAATGAATTTCGTCCAAAAGCGCCTATAAAAACCTTTTAATTGGCTATATAGAATGAGAACATAATAATGTTGATATAAAGTTGCTAATTTAATCAAATGAATTATATTTGGTGACACTTCTCAATTCGAATTGGGCAAGACGAACTTTATTGCATCGAAACTTATGTTATTTTTAAAGAGAAATATATAATGAATTTCAACCAAAAGCGTCTGGAAAAACCAGTTAGTTAGTTATAAATATTGACAACGTAATAAAGTTGATAAAAAGTTGCTAATATAATCAAATAAATTATATTAGGTGCCACTTTTGAATTCAAAATTGGGGAAGTCGAATTTATAGCCTCTAAACTTACGTTATCGAAATGTATAATGAATTTCGTCCAAAAGCGCCTATAAAAACCTTTTAGTTGGCTATATAGAATGAGAACAAAATAATGTTGATATAAAGTTGCTAATTTAATCAAATGAATTATATTTGGTGACACTTCTCAATTCGAATTGGGCAAGACGAACTTTATTGCATCGAAACTTATGTTATTTTTAAAGAGAAATATAGAATGAATTTCAACCAAAAGCGTCTGGAAAAACCAGTTAGTTAGTTATAAATATTGACAACGTAATAAAGTTGATAAAAAGTTGCTAATATAATCAAATAAATTATATTTGGTGCCACTTTTGAATTCAAAATTGGGGAAGTCGAATTTATAGCCTCTAAACTTACGTTATCGAAATGTATAATGAACTTCGTCCAAAAGCGCCTATAAAAACCTTTTAATTGGCTATATAGAATGAGAACATAATAATGTTGATATAAAGTTGCTAATTTAATCAAATGAATTATATTTGGTGACACTTCTCAATTCGAATTGGGCAAAACGAACTTTATTGCATCGAAACTTATGTTATTTTTAAAGAGAAATATAGAATGAATTTCAACCAAAAGCGTCTGGAAAAACCAGTTAGTTAGTTATAAATATTGACAACGTAATAAAGTTGATAAAAAGTTGCTAATATAATCAAAGAAATTATATTTGGTGCCACTTTTGAATTCAAAATTGGGGAAGTCGAATTTATAGCCTCTAAACTTACGTTATCGAAATGTATAATGAATTTCGTCCAAAAGCGCCTATAAAAACCTTTTAATTGGCTATATAGAATGAGAACATAATAATGTTGATATAAAGTTGCTAATTTAATCAAATGAATTATATTTGGTGACACTTCTCAATTCGAATTGGGCAAGACGAACTTTATTGCATCGAAACTTATGTTATTTTTAAAGAGAAATATAGAATGAATTTCAACCAAAAGCGTCTGAAAAACCAGTTAGTTAGTTATAAATATTGACAACGTAATAAAGTTGATAAAAAGTTGCTAATATAACCAAATAAATTATATTTGGTGCCACTTTTGAATTCAAAATTAGGGAAGTCGAATTTATAGCCTCTAAACTTACGTTATCGAAATGTATAATGAATTTCGTCCAAAAGCGTCTATAAAAACCTTTTAATTGGCTATATAGAATGAGAACGTAATAATGTTGATATATAGTTGCTAATTTAATCAAATGAATTAAATTTGGTGACACTTCTCAATTCAAATTGGGCAAGTCGAACTTTAGTGCATCTAAACTTACGTTATTTTTAAAGAGAAGTATAGAATGAATTTCATCCAAAAACGTCTACAAAAACCTGTTAGTTAGTTATAAATAATGATATCGTAATAAAGTTCATAACAAGTTGCTAATATAATCAAATAAATTATATTTGGTGCCACTTTTGAATTCAAAATTGGGGAAGTCGAATTTATAGCCTTTAAACTTACGTTATCGAAATGTATAATGAATTTCGTCCAAAAGCGCCTATAAAAACCTTTTAATTGGCTATATAGAATGAGAACATAATAATGTTGATATAAAGTTGCTAATTTAATCAAATGAATTATATTTGGTGACACTTCTCAATTCGAATTGGGCAAGATGAACTTTATTGCATCGAAACTTATGTTATTTTTAAAGAGAAATATAGAATGAATTTCAACCAAAAGCGTCTGGAAAAACCAGTTAGTTAGTTATAAATATTGACAACGTAATAAAGTTGATAAAAAGTTGCTAATATAATCAAATAAATTATATTTGGTGCCACTTTTGAATTCAAAATTGGGGAAGTCGAATTTATAGCCTCTGAACTTACGTTATCGAAATGTATAATGAATTTCGTCCAGAAGCGTCTATAAAAACCATTTAATTGGCTATATAGAATGAGAACGTAATAATGTTGATATATAGTTGCTAATTTAATCAAATGAATTAAATTTGGTTACACTTCTCAATTCAAATTGGGCAAGTCGAACTTTAATGCATCTAAACTTACGTTATTTTTAAAGAGAAGTATAGAATGAATTTCATCCAAAAGCGTCTAGAAAAACCTGTTAGTTAGTTATAAATAATGATATCGTAATAAAGTTCATAACAAGTTGCTAATGTAATCAAATAAATTATATTTGGTGCCACTTTTGAATTCAAAATTGGGGAAGTCGAATTTATTGCCTCTAAACTTACGTTATCGAAATGTATAATGAATTTCGTCCAAAAGCGCCTATAAAAACCTTTTAATTGGCTATATAGAATGATAACATAATAATGTTGATATAAAGTTGCTAATTTAATCAAATGAATTATATTTGGTGACACTTCTCAATTCGAATTGGGCAAGATGAACTTTATTGCATCGAAACTTATGTTATTTTTAAAGAGAAATATAGAATGAATTTCAACCAAAATCGTCTGGAAAACCCAGTTAGTTAGTTATAAATATTGACAACTTAATAAAGTTGATAAAAAGTTGCTAATATAATCAAATAACTTATATTTGGTGCCACTTTTGAATTCAAAATTGGGGAAGTCGAATTTATAGCCTCTAAACTTACGTTATCGAAATGCATAATGAATTTCGTCCAAAAGCGTCTATAAAAACCTTTTAATTGGCTATATAGAATGAGAACGTAATAATGTTGATATATAGTTGCTAATTTAATCAAATGAATTAAATTTGGTGACACTTCTCAATTCAAATTGGGCAAGTCGAACTTTAATGCATCTAAACTTACGTTATTTTTAAAGAGAAGTATAGAATGAATTTCATCCAAAAGCGTCTACAAAAACCTGTTAGTTAGTTATAAATAATGATATCGTAATAAAGTTCATAACAAGTTGCTAATATAATCAAATAAATTATATTTGGTGCCACTTTTGAATTCAAAATTGGGGAAGTCGAATTTATAGCCTCTAAACTTACGTTATCGAAATGTATAATGAATTTCGTCCAAAAGCGCCTATAAAAACCTTTTAATTGGCTATATAGAATGAGAACATAATAATGTTGATATAAAGTTGCTAATTTAATCAAATGAATTATATTTGGTGACACTTCTCAATTCGAATTGGGCAAGACGAACTTTATTGCATCGAAACTTATGTTATTTTTAAAGAGAAATATAGAATGAATTTCAACCAAAAGCGTCTGGAAAAACCAGTTAGTTAGTTATATATATTGACAACGTAATAAAGTTGATAAAAAGTTGCTAATATAATCAAATAAATTATATTTGGTGCCACTTTTGAATTCAAAATTGGGGAAGTCGAATTTATAACCTCTAAACTTACGTTATCGAAATGTATAATGAATTTCGTCCAAAAGCGTCTACAAAAACCTTTTAATTGGCTATATAGAATGAGAACGTAATAATGTTGATATATAGTTGCTAATTTAATCAAATGAATTAAATTTGGTTACACTTCTCAATTCAAATTGGGCAAGTCGAACTTTAATGCATCTAAACTTACGTTATTTTTAAAGAGAAGTATAGAATGAATTTCATCCAAAAGCGTCTAGAAAAACCTGTTAGTTAGTTATAAATAATGATATCGTAATAAAGTTCATAACAAGTTACTAATATAATCAAATAAATTATATTTGGTGCCACTTTTGAATTCAAAATTGGGGAAGTCGAATTTATAGCCTCTAAACTTACGTTATCGAAATGTATAATGAATTTCGTCCAAAAGCGCCTATAAAAACCTTTTAATTGGCTATATAGAATGAGAACATAATAATGTTGATATAAAGTTGCTAATTTAATCAAATGAATTATATTTGGTGACACTTCTCAATTCGAATTGGGCAAGACGAACTTTATTGCATCGAAACTTATGTTATTTTTAAAGAGAAATATAGAATGAATTTCAACCAAAAGCGTCTGAAAAACCAGTTAGTTAGTTATAAATATTGACAACGTAATAAAGTTGATAAAAAGTTGCTAATATAACCAAATAAATTATATTTGGTGCCACTTTTGAATTCAAAATTAGGGAAGTCGAATTTATAGCCTCTAAACTTACGTTATCGAAATGTATAATGAATTTCGTCCAAAAGCGTCTATAAAAACCTTTTAATTGGCTATATAGAATGAGAACGTAATAATGTTGATATATAGTTGCTAATTTAATCAAATGAATTAAATTTGGTGACACTTCTCAATTCAAATTGGGCAAGTCGAACTTTAGTGCATCTAAACTTACGTTATTTTTAAAGAGAAGTATAGAATGAATTTCATCCAAAAACGTCTACAAAAACCTGTTAGTTAGTTATAAATAATGATATCGTAATAAAGTTCATAACAAGTTGCTAATATAATCAAATAAATTATATTTGGTGCCACTTTTGAATTCAAAATTGGGGAAGTCGAATTTATAGCCTTTAAACTTACGTTATCGAAATGTATAATGAATTTCGTCCAAAAGCGCCTATAAAAACCTTTTAATTGGCTATATAGAATGAGAACATAATAATGTTGATATAAAGTTGCTAATTTAATCAAATGAATTATATTTGGTGACACTTCTCAATTCGAATTGGGCAAGATGAACTTTATTGCATCGAAACTTATGTTATTTTTAAAGAGAAATATAGAATGAATTTCAACCAAAAGCGTCTGGAAAAACCAGTTAGTTAGTTATAAATATTGACAACGTAATAAAGTTGATAAAAAGTTGCTAATATAATCAAATAAATTATATTTGGTGCCACTTTTGAATTCAAAATTGGGGAAGTCGAATTTATAGCCTCTGAACTTACGTTATCGAAATGTATAATGAATTTCGTCCAGAAGCGTCTATAAAAACCATTTAATTGGCTATATAGAATGAGAACGTAATAATGTTGATATATAGTTGCTAATTTAATCAAATGAATTAAATTTGGTTACACTTCTCAATTCAAATTGGGCAAGTCGAACTTTAATGCATCTAAACTTACGTTATTTTTAAAGAGAAGTATAGAATGAATTTCATCCAAAAGCGTCTAGAAAAACCTGTTAGTTAGTTATAAATAATGATATCGTAATAAAGTTCATAACAAGTTGCTAATGTAATCAAATAAATTATATTTGGTGCCACTTTTGAATTCAAAATTGGGGAAGTCGAATTTATTGCCTCTAAACTTACGTTATCGAAATGTATAATGAATTTCGTCCAAAAGCGCCTATAAAAACCTTTTAATTGGCTATATAGAATGATAACATAATAATGTTGATATAAAGTTGCTAATTTAATCAAATGAATTATATTTGGTGACACTTCTCAATTCGAATTGGGCAAGATGAACTTTATTGCATCGAAACTTATGTTATTTTTAAAGAGAAATATAGAATGAATTTCAACCAAAATCGTCTGGAAAACCCAGTTAGTTAGTTATAAATATTGACAACTTAATAAAGTTGATAAAAAGTTGCTAATATAATCAAATAACTTATATTTGGTGCCACTTTTGAATTCAAAATTGGGGAAGTCGAATTTATAGCCTCTAAACTTACGTTATCGAAATGCATAATGAATTTCGTCCAAAAGCGTCTATAAAAACCTTTTAATTGGCTATATAGAATGAGAACGTAATAATGTTGATATATAGTTGCTAATTTAATCAAATGAATTAAATTTGGTGACACTTCTCAATTCAAATTGGGCAAGTCGAACTTTAATGCATCTAAACTTACGTTATTTTTAAAGAGAAGTATAGAATGAATTTCATCCAAAAGCGTCTACAAAAACCTGTTAGTTAGTTATAAATAATGATATCGTAATAAAGTTCATAACAAGTTGCTAATATAATCAAATAAATTATATTTGGTGCCACTTTTGAATTCAAAATTGGGGAAGTCGAATTTATAGCCTCTAAACTTACGTTATCGAAATGTATAATGAATTTCGTCCAAAAGCGCCTATAAAAACCTTTTAATTGGCTATATAGAATGAGAACATAATAATGTTGATATAAAGTTGCTAATTTAATCAAATGAATTATATTTGGTGACACTTCTCAATTCGAATTGGGCAAGACGAACTTTATTGCATCGAAACTTATGTTATTTTTAAAGAGAAATATAGAATGAATTTCAACCAAAAGCGTCTGGAAAAACCAGTTAGTTAGTTATATATATTGACAACGTAATAAAGTTGATAAAAAGTTGCTAATATAATCAAATAAATTATATTTGGTGCCACTTTTGAATTCAAAATTGGGGAAGTCGAATTTATAACCTCTAAACTTACGTTATCGAAATGTATAATGAATTTCGTCCAAAAGCGTCTACAAAAACCTTTTAATTGGCTATATAGAATGAGAACGTAATAATGTTGATATATAGTTGCTAATTTAATCAAATGAATTAAATTTGGTTACACTTCTCAATTCAAATTGGGCAAGTCGAACTTTAATGCATCTAAACTTACGTTATTTTTAAAGAGAAGTATAGAATGAATTTCATCCAAAAGCGTCTAGAAAAACCTGTTAGTTAGTTATAAATAATGATATCGTAATAAAGTTCATAACAAGTTACTAATATAATCAAATAAATTATATTTGGTGCCACTTTTGAATTCAAAATTGGGGAAGTCGAATTTATAGCCTCTAAACTTACGTTATCGAAATGTATAATGATTTTCGTCTGAAAGCGCCTATAAAAACCTTTTAATTGGCTATATAGAATGAGAACATAATAATGTTGATATAAAGTTGCTAATTTAATCAAATGAATTATATTTGGTGACACTTCTCAATTCGAATTGGGCAAGACGAACTTTATTGCATCGAAACTTATGTTATTTTTAAAGAGAAATATAGAATGAATTTCAACCAAAAGCGTCTGGAAAAACCAGTTAGTTAGTTATAAATATTGATAACGTAATAAAGTTGATAAAAAGTTGGTAATATAACCAAATAAATTATATTTGGTGCCACTTTTGAATTCAAAATTGGGGAAGTCGAATTTATAGCCTCTAAACTTACGTTATCGAAATGTATAATGAATTTCGTCCAAAAGCGTCTATAAAAACCTTTTAATTGGCTATATAGAATGAGAACGTAATAATGTTGTTATATAGTTGCTAATTTAATCAAATGAATTAAATTTGGTGACACTTCTCAATTCAAATTGGGCAAGTCGAACTTTAATGCATCTAAACTTACGTTATTTTTAAAGAGAAGTATAGAATGAATTTCATCCAAAAGCTTCTACAAAAACCTGTTAGTTAGTTATAAATAATGATATCATAATAAATTTCATAACAAGTTGCTAATATAATCAAACAAATTATATTTGGTGCCACTTTTGAATTCAAAATTGGGGAAGTCGAATTTATAGCCTTTAAACTTACGTTATCGAAATGTATAATGAATTTCGTCCAAAAGCGCCTATAAAAACCTTTTAATTGGCTATATAGAATGAGAACATAATAATGTTGATATAAAGTTGCTAATTTAATCAAATGAATTATATTTGGTGACACTTCTCAATTCGAATTGGGCAAGACGAACTTTATTGCATCGAAACTTATGTTATTTTTAAAGAGAAATATATAATGAATTTCAACCAAAAGCGTCTGGAAAAACCAGTTAGTTAGTTATAAATATTGACAACGTAATAAAGTTGATAAAAAGTTGCTAATATAATCAAATAAATTATATTAGGTGCCACTTTTGAATTCAAAATTGGGGAAGTCGAATTTATAGCCTCTAAACTTACGTTATCGAAATGTATAATGAATTTCGTCCAAAAGCGTCTATAAAAACCTTTTAATTGGCTATATAGAATGAGAACGTAATAATGTTGATATATAGTTGCTAATTTAATCAAATGAATTAAATTTGGTGACACTTCTTAATTCAAATTGGGCAAGTCGAACTTTAATGCATCTAAACTTACGTTATTTTTAAAGAGAAGTATAGAATGACTTTCATCCAAAAGCGTCTACAAAAACCTGTTAGTTAGTTATAAATAATGATATCGTAATAAAGTTCATAACAAGTTGCTAATATAATCAAATAAATTATATTTGGTGCCACTTTTGAATTCAAAATTGGGGAAGTCGAATTTATAGCCTCTAAACTTACGTTATCGAAATGTATAATGAATTTCGTCCAAAAGCGTCTATAAAAACCTTTTAATTGGCTATATAGAATGACAACGTAATAATGTTGATATATAGTTGCTAATTTAATCAAATGAATTAAATTTGGTGACACTTCTCAATTCAAATTGGGCAAGTCGAACTTTAGTGCATCTAAACTTACGTTATTTTTAAAGAGAAGTATAGAATGAATTTCATCCAAAAGCGTCTACAAAAACCTGTTAGTTAGTTATAAATAATGATATCATAATAAAGTTCATAACAAGTTGCTAATATAATCAAACAAATTATATTTGGTGCCACTTTTGAATTCAAAATTGGGGAAGTCGAATTTATAGCCTCTAAACTTACGTTATCGAAATGTATAATGAATTTCGTCCAAAAGCGCCTATAAAAACCTTTTAGTTGGCTATATAGAATGAGAACATAATAATGTTGATATAAAGTTGCTAATTTAATCAAATGAATTATATTTGGTGACACTTCTCAATTCGAATTGGGCAAGACGAACTTTATTGCATCGAAACTTATGTTATTTTTAAAGAGAAATATATAATGAATTTCAACCAAAAGCGTCTGGAAAAACCAGTTAGTTAGTTATAAATATTGACAACGTAATAAAGTTGATAAAAAGTTGCTAATATAATCAAATAAATTATATTAGGTGCCACTTTTGAATTCAAAATTGGGGAAGTCGAATTTATAGCCTCTAAACTTACGTTATCGAAATGTATAATGAATTTCGTCCAAAAGCGTCTATAAAAACCTTTTAATTGGCTATATAGAATGAGAACGTAATAATGTTGATATATAGTTGCTAATTTAATCAAATGAATTAAATTTGGTGACACTTCTTAATTCAAATTGGGCAAGTCGAACTTTAATGCATCTAAACTTACGTTATTTTTAAAGAGAAGTATAGAATGAATTTCATCCAAAAGCGTCTACAAAAACCTGTTAGTTAGTTATAAATAATGATATCGTAATAAAGTTCATAACAAGTTGCTAATATAATCAAATAAATTATATTTGGTGCCACTTTTGAATTCAAAATTGGGGAAGTCGAATTTATAGCCTCTAAACTTACGTTATCGAAATGTATAATGAATTTCGTCCAAAAGCGCCTATAAAAACCTTTTAATTGGCTATATAGAATGAGAACATAATAATGTTGATATAAAGTTGCTAATTTAATCAAATGAATTATATTTGGTGACACTTCTCAATTCGAATTGGGCAAGACGAACTTTATTGCATCGAAACTTATGTTATTTTTAAAGAGAAATATAGAATGAATTTCAACCAAAAGCGTCTGAAAAACCAGTTAGTTAGTTATAAATATTGACAACGTAATAAAGTTGATAAAAAGTTGCTAATATAACCAAATAAATTATATTTGGTGCCACTTTTGAATTCAAAATTGGGGAAGTCGAATTTATAGCCTCTAAACTTACGTTATCGAAATGTATAATGAATTTCGTCCAAAAGCGTCTATAAAAACCTTTTAATTGGCTATATAGAATGAGAACGTAATAATGTTGATATATAGTTGCTAATTTAATCAAATGAATTAAATTTGGTGACACTTCTCAATTCAAATTGGGCAAGTCGAACTTTAGTGCATCTAAACCTAATTTATTTTTAAAGAGAAGTATAGAATGAATTTCATCCAAAAGCGTCTACAAAAACCTGTTAGTTAGTTATAAATAATGATATCGTAATAAAGTTCATAACAAGTTGCTAATATAATCAAATAAATTATATTTGGTGCCACTTTTGAATTCAAAATTGGGGAAGTCGAATTTATAGCCTCTAAACTTACGTTATCGAAATGTATAATGAATTTCGTCCAAAAGCGCCTATAAAAACCTTTTAATTGGCTATATAGAATGAGAACATAATAATGTTGATATAAAGTTGCTAATTTAATCAAATGAATTATATTTGGTGACACTTCTCAATTCGAATTGGGCAAGACGAACTTTATTGCATCGAAACTTATGTTATTTTTAAAGAGAAATATAGAATGAATTTCAACCTAAAGCGTCTGGAAAAACCAGTTAGTTAGTTATAAATATTGACAACGTAATAAAGTTGATAAAAAGTTGCTAATATAATCAAATAAATTATATTTGGTGCCACTTTTGAATTCAAAATTGGGGAAGTCGAATTTATAGCCTCTAAACTTACGTTATCGAAATGTATAATGAATTTCGTCCAGTAGCGTCTATAAAAACCATTTAATTGGCTATATAGAATGAGAACGTAATAATGTTGATATATAGTTGCTAATTTAATCAAATGAATTAAATTTGGTTACACTTCTCAATTCAAATTGGGCAAGTCGAACTTTAATGCATCTAAACTTACGTTATTTTTAAAGAGAAGTATAGAATGAATTTCATCCAAAAGCGTCTAGAAAAACCTGTTAGTTAGTTATAAATAATGATATCGTAATAAAGTTCATAACAAGTTGCTAATGTAATCAAATAAATTATATTTGGTGCCACTTTTGAATTCAAAATTGGGGAAGTCGAATTTATAGCCTCTAAACTTACGTTATCGAAATGTATAATGAATTTCGTCCAAAAGCGCCTATAAAAACCTTTTAATTGGCTATATAGAACGATAACATAATAATGTTGATATAAAGTTGCTAATTTAATCAAATGAATTATATTTGGTGACACTTCTCAATTCGAATTGGGCAAGATGAACTTTATTGCATCGAAACTTATGTTATTTTTAAAGAGAAATATAGAATGAATTTCAACCAAAAGCGTCTGGAAAAACCAGTTAGTAAGTTATAAATATTGACAACGTAATAAAGTTGATAAAAAGTTGCTAATATAATCAAATAAATTATATTTGGTGCCACTTTTGAATTCAAAATTGGGGAAGTCGAATTTATAGCCTCTAAACTTACGTTATCGAAATGTATAATGAATTTCGTCCAGAAGCGTCTATAAAAACCATTTAATTGGCTATATAGAATGAGAACGTAATAATGTTGATATATAGTTGCTAATTTAATCAAATGAATTAAATTTGGTTACACTTCTCAATTCAAATTGGGCAAGTCGAACTTTAATGCATCTAAACTTACGTTATTTTTAAAGAGAAGTATAGAATGAATTTCATCCAAAAGCGTCTAGAAAAACCTGTTAGTTAGTTATAAATAATGATATCGTAATAAAGTTCATAACAAGTTGCTAATGTAATCAAATAAATTATATTTGGTGCCACTTTTGAATTCAAAATTGGGGAAGTCGAATTTATAGCCTCTAAACTTACGTTATCGAAATGTATAATGAATTTCGTCCAAAAGCGCCTATAAAAACCTTTTAATTGGCTATATTGAATGATAACATAATAATGTTGATATAAAGTTGCTAATTTAATCAAATGAATTATATTTGGTGACACTTCTCAATTCGAATTGGGCAAGATGAACTTTATTGCATCGAAACTTATGTTATTTTTAAAGAGAAATATAGAATGAATTTCAACCAAAAGCGTCTGGAAAAACCAGTTAGTTAGTTATAAATATTGACAACGTAATAAAGTTGATAAAAAGTTGCTAATATAATCAAATAAATTATATTTGGTGCCACTTTTGAATTCAAAATTGGGGAAGTCGAATTTATAGCCTCTAAACTTACGTTATCGAAATGTATAATGAATTTCGTCCAAAAGCGTCTATAAAAACCTTTTAATTGGCTATATAGAATGAGAACGTAATAATGTTGATATATAGTTTCTAATTTAATCAAATGAATTAAATTTGGTGACACTTCTCAATTCAAATTGGGCAAGTCGAACTTTAATGCATCTAAACTTACATTATTTTTAAAGAGAAGTATAGAATGAATTTCATCCAAAAGCGTCTACAAAAACCTGTTAGTTAGTTATAAATAATGATATCGTAATAAAGTTCATAACAAGTTGCTAATATAATCAAATAAATTATATTTGGTGCCACTTTTGAATTCAAAATTGGGGAAGTCGAATTTATAGCCTCTAAACTTACGTTATCGAAATGTATAATGAATTTCGTCCAAAAGCGCCTATAAAAACCTTTTAATTGGCTATATAGAATGAGAACATAATAATGTTGATATAAAGTTGCTAATTTAATCAAATGAATTATATTTGGTGACACTTCTCAATTCGAATTGGGCAAGACGAACTTTATTGCATCGAAACTTATGTTATTTTTAAAGAGAAATATAGAATGAATTTCAACCAAAAGCGTCTGGAAAAACCAGTTAGTTAGTTATATATATTGACAACGTAATAAAGTTGATAAAAAGTTGCTAATATAATCAAATAAATTATATTTGGTGCCACTTTTGAATTCAAAATTGGGGAAATCGAATTTATAACCTCTAAACTTACGTTATCGAAATGTACAATGAATTTCGTCCAAAAGCGTCTACAAAAACCTTTTAATTGGCTACATAGAATGAGAACGTAATAATGTTGATATATAGTTGCTAATTTAATCAAATGAATTAAATTTGGTTACACTTCTCAATTCAAATTGGGCAAGTCGAACTTTAATGCATCTAAACTTACGTTATTTTTAAAGAGAAGTATAGAATGAATTTCATCCAAAAGCGTCTAGAAAAACCTGTTAGTTAGTTATAAATAATGATATCGTAATAAAGTTCATAACAAGTTACTAATATAATGAAATAAATTATATTTGGTGCCACTTTTGAATTCAAAATTGGGGAAGTCGAATTTATAGCCTCTAAACTTACGTTATCGAAATGTATAATGATTTTCGTCTGAAAGCGCCTATAAAAACCTTTTAATTGGCTATATAGAATGAGAACATAATAATGTTGATATAAAGTTGCTGATTTAATCAAATGAATTATATTTGGTGACACTTCTCAATTCGAATTGGGCAAGACGAACTTTATTGCATCGAAACTTATGTTATTTTTAAAGAGAAATATAGAATGAATTTCAACCAAAAGCGTCTGGAAAAACCAGTTAGTTAGTTATAAATATTGATAACGTAATAAAGTTGATAAAAAGTTGGTAATATAACCAAATAAATTATATTTGGTGCCACTTTTGAATTCAAAATTGGGGAAGTCGAATTTATAGCCTCTAAACTTACGTTATCGAAATGTATAATGAATTTCGTCCAAAAGCGTCTATAAAAACCTTTTAATTGGCCATATAGAATGAGAACGTAATAATGTTGTTATATAGTTGCTAATTTAATCAAATGAATTAAATTTGGTGACACTTCTCAATTCAAATTGGGCAAGTCGAACTTTAATGCATCTAAACTTACGTTATTTTTAAAGAGAAGTATAGAATGAATTTCATCCAAAAGCGTCTACAAAAACCTGTTAGTTAGTTATAAATAATGATATCATAATAAAGTTCATAACAAGTTGCTAATATAATCAAACAAATTATATTTGGTGCCACTTTTGAATTCAAAATTGGGGAAGTCGAATTTATAGCCTCTAAACTTACGTTATCGAAATGTATAATGAATTTCCTCCAAAAGCGCCTATAAAAACCTTTTAATTGGCTATATAGAATGAGAACATAATAATGTTGATATTAAGTTGCTAATTTAATCAAATGAATTATATTTGGTGACACTTCTCAATTCGAATTGAGCAAGACGAACTTTATTGCATCGAAACTTATGTTATTTTTAAAGAGAAATATATAATGAATTTCAACCAAAAGCGTCTGGAAAAACCAGTTAGTTAGTTATAAATATTGACAACGTAATAAAGTTGATAAAAAGTTGCTAATATAATCAAATAAATTATATTAGGTGCCACTTTTGAATTTAAAATTGGGGAAGTCGAATTTATAGCCTCTAAACTTACGTTATCGAAATGTATAATGAATTTCGTCCAAAAGCGTCTATAAAAACCTTTTAATTGGCTATATAGAATGAGAACGTAATAATGTTGATATATAGTTGCTAATTTAATCAAATGAATTAAATTTGGTGACACTTCTTAATTCAAATTGGGCAAGTCGAACTTTAATGCATCTAAACTTACGTAATTTTTAAAGAGAAGTATAGAATGAATTTCATCCAAAAGCGTCTAGAAAAACCTGTTAGTTAGTTATAAATAATGATATCGTAATAATGTTCATAACAAGTTGCTAATATAATCAAATAAATTATATTTGGTGCCACTTTTGAATTCAAAATTGGGGAAGTCGAATTTATAGCCTCTAAACTTACGTTATCGAAATGTATAATGAATTTCGTCCAAAAGCGTCTATAAAAACCTTTTAATTGGCTATATAGAATGAGAATGTAATTATGTTGATATATAGTTGCTAATTTAATCAAATGAATTAAATTTGGTGACACTTCTCAATTCAAATTGGGCAAGTCGAACTTTAGTGCATCTAAACTTATGTTATTTTTAAAGAGAAGTATAGAATGAATTTCATCCAAAAGCGTCTACAAAAACCTGTTAGTTAGTTATAAATAATGATATCGTAATAAAGTTCATGACAAGTTGCTAATATAATCAAATAAATTATATTTGGTGCCACTTTTGAATTCAAAATTGGGGAAGTCGAATTTATAGCCTCTAAACTTACGTTATCGAAATGTATAATGAATTTCGTCCAAAAGCGCCTATAAAAACCTTTTAATTGGCTATATAGAATGAGAACATAATAATGTTGAAAGAAAGATGCTAATTTAATCAAATGAATTATATTTGGTGACACTTCTCAATTCGAATTGGGCAAGACGAACTTTATTGCATCGAAACTTATGTTATTTTTAAAGAGAAATATAGAATGAATTTCAACCAAAAGCGTCTGGAAAAACCAGTTAGTTAGTTATAAATATTGACAACGTAATAAAGTTGATAAAAAGTTGCTAATATAATCAAATAAATTATATTTGGTGCCACTTTTGAATTCAAAATTGGGGAAGTCGAATTTATAGCCTCTAAACTTACGTTATCGAAATGTATAATGAATTTCGTCCAAAAGCGTCTATAAAAACCTTTTAATTGGCTATATAGAATAAGAACGTAATAATGTTGATATATAGTTGCTAATTTAATCAAATGAATTAAATTTGGTGACACTTCTCAATTCAAATTGGGCAAGTCGAACTTTAATGCATCTAAACTTACGTTATTTTTAAACAGAAGTATAGAATGAATTTCATCCAAAAGCGTCTACAAAAACCTGTTAGTTAGTTATAAATAATGATATCGTAATAAAGTTCATAACAAGTTGCTAATATAATCAAATAAATTATATTTGGTGCCACTTTTGAATTCAAAATTGGGGAAGTCGAATTTATAGCCTCTAAACTTATGTTATCGAAATGTATAATGAATTTCGTCCAAAAGCGCCTATAAAAACCTTTTAATTGGCTATATAGAATGAGAACATAATAATCTTGATATAAAGTTGCTAATTTAATCAAATGAATTATATTTGGTGACACTTCTCAATTCGAATTGGGCAAGACGAACTTTATTGCATCGAAACTTATGTTATTTTTAAAGAGAAATATAGAATGAATTTCAACCAAAAGCGTCTGGAAAAACCAGTTAGTTAGTTATAAATATTGACAACGTAATAAAGTTGATAAAAAGTTGCTAATATAATCAAATAAATTATATTTGGTGCCACTTTTGAATTCAAAATTGGGGAAGTCGAATTTATAGCCTCTAAACTTACGTTATCGAAATATATAATGAATTTCGTCTAGAAGCGTCTATAAAAACCTTTTAATTGGCTATATAGAATGAGAACGTAATAATGTTGATATATAGTTGCTAATTTAATCAAATGAATTAAATTTGGTTACACTTCTCAATTCAAATTGGGCAAGTCGAACTTTAATGCATCTAAACTTACGTTATTTTTAAAGAGAAGTATAGAATGAATTTCATCCAAAAGCGTCTAGAAAAACCTGTTAGTTAGTTATAAATAATGATATCGTAATAAAGTTCATAACAAGTTACTAATATAATGAAATAAATTATATTTGGTGCCACTTTTGAATTCAAAATTGGGGAAGTCGAATTTATAGCCTCTAAACTTACGTTATCGAAATGTATAATGATTTTCGTCTGAAAGCGCCTATAAAAACCTTTTAATTGGCTATATAGAATGAGAACATAATAATGTTGATATAAAGTTGCTAATTTAATCAAATGAATTATATTTGGTGACACTTCTCAATTCGAATTGGGCAAGACGAACTTTATTGCATCGAAACTTATGTTATTTTTAAAGAGAAATATAGAATGAATTTCAACCAAAAGCGTCTGGAAAAACCAGTTAGTTAGTTATAAATATTGATAACGTAATAAAGTTGATAAAAAGTTGGTAATATAACCAAATAAATTATATTTGGTGCCACTTTTGAATTCAAAATTGGGGAAGTCGAATTTATAGCCTCTAAACTTACGTTATCGAAATGTATAATGAATTTCGTCCAAAAGCGTCTATAAAAACCTTTTAATTGGCCATATAGAATGAGAACGTAATAATGTTGTTATATAGTTGCTAATTTAATCAAATGAATTAAATTTGGTGACACTTCTCAATTCAAATTGGGCAAGTCGAACTTTAATGCATCTAAACTTACGTTATTTTTAAAGAGAAGTATAGAATGAATTTCATCCAAAAGCGTCTACAAAAACCTGTTAGTTAGTTATAAATAATGATATCATAATAAAGTTCATAACAAGTTGCTAATATAATCAAACAAATTATATTTGGTGCCACTTTTGAATTCAAAATTGGGGAAGTCGAATTTATAGCCTCTAAACTTACGTTATCGAAATGTATAATTAATTTCGTCCAAAAGCGCCTATAAAAACCTTTTAATTGGCTATATAGAATGAGAACATAATAATGTTGATATAAAGTTGCTAATTTAATCAAATGAATTATATTTGGTGACACTTCTCAATTCGAATTGGGCAAGACGAACTTTATTGCATCGAAACTTATGTTATTTTTAAAGAGAAATATATAATGAATTTCAACCAAAAGCGTCTGGAAAAACCAGTTAGTTAGTTATAAATATTGACAACGTAATAAAGTTGATAAAAAGTTGCTAATATAATCAAATAAATTATATTAGGTGCCACTTTTGAATTCAAAATTGGGGAAGTCGAATTTATAGCCTCTAAACTTACGTTATCGAAATGTATAATGAATTTCGTCCAAAAGCGTCTATAAAAACCTTTTAATTGGCTATATAGAATGAGAACGTAATAATGTTGATATATAGTTGCTAATTTAATCAAATGAATTAAAGTTGGTGACACTTCTCAATTCAAATTGGGCAAGTCGAACTTTAATGCATCTAAACTTACGTTATTTTTAAAGAGAAGTATAGAATGAATTTCATCCAAAAGCGTCTAGAAAAACCTGTTAGTTAGTTATAAATAATGATATCGTAATAATGTTCATAACAAGTTGCTAATATAATCAAATAAATTATATTTGGTGCCACTTTTGAATTCAAAATTGGGGAAGTCGAATTTATAGCCTCTAAACTTACGTTATCGAAATGTATAATGAATTTCGTCCAAAACCGTCTATAAAAACCTTTTAATTGGCTATATAGAATGAGAATGTAATAATGTTGATATATAGTTGCTAATTTAATCAAATGAATTAAATTTGGTGACACTTCTCAATTCAAATTGGGCAAGTCGAACTTTAGTGCATCTAAACTTACGTTATTTTTAAAGAGAAGTATAGAATGAATTTCATCCAAAAGCGTCTACAAAAACCTGTTAGTTAGTTATAAATAATGATATCGTAATAAAGTTCATAACAAGTTGCTAATATAATCAAATAAATTATATTTGGTGCCACTTTTGAATTCAAAATTGGGGAAGTCGAATTTATAGCCTCTAAACTTACGTTATCGAAATGTATAATGAATTTCGTCCAAAAGCGCCTATAAAAACCTTTTAATTGGCTATATAGAATGAGAACATAATAATGTTGAAAGAAAGATGCTAATTTAATCAAATGAATTATATTTGGTGACACTTCTCAATTCGAATTGGGCAAGACGAACTTTATTGCATCGAAACTTATGTTATTTTTAAAGAGAAATATAGAATGAATTTCAACCAAAAGCGTCTGGAAAAACCAGTTAGTTAGTTATAAATATTGACAACGTAATAAAGTTGATAAAAAGTTGCTAATATAATCAAATAAATTATATTTGGTGCCACTTTTGAATTCAAAATTGGGGAAGTCGAATTTATAGCCTCTAAACTTACGTTATCGAAATGTATAATGAATTTCGTCCAAAAGCGTCTATAAAAACCTTTTAATTGGCTATATAGAATGAGAACGTAATAATGTTGATATATAGTTGCTAATTTAATCAAATGAATTAAATTTGGTGACACTTCTCAATTCAAATTGGGCAAGTCGAACTTTAATGCATCTAAACTTACGTTATTTTTAAAGAGAAGTATAGAATGAATTTCATCCAAAAGCGTCTACAAAAACCTGTTAGTTAGTTATAAATAATGATATCGTAATAAAGTTCATAACAAGTTGCTAATATAATCAAATAAATTATATTTGGTGCCACTTTTGAATTCAAAATTGGGGAAGTCGAATTTATAGCCTCTAAACTTATGTTATCGAAATGTATAATGAATTTCGTCCAAAAGCGCCTATAAAAACCTTTTAATTGGCTATATAGAATGAGAACATAATAATCTTGATATAAAGTTGCTAATTTAATCAAATGAATTATATTTGGTGACACTTCTCAATTCGAATTGGGCAAGACGAACTTTATTGCATCGAAACTTATGTTATTTTTAAAGAGAAATATAGAATGAATTTCAACCAAAAGCGTCTGGAAAAACCAGTTAGTTAGTTATAAATATTGACAACGTAATAAAGTTGATAAAAAGTTGCTAATATAATCAAATAAATTATATTTGGTGCCACTTTTGAATTCAAAATTGGGGAAGTCGAATTTATAGCCTCTAAACTTACGTTATCGAAATATATAATGAATTTCGTCTAGAAGCGTCTATAAAAACCTTTTAATTGGCTATATAGAATGAGAACGTAATAATGTTGATATATAGTTGCTAATTTAATCAAATGAATTAAATTTGGTTACACTTCTCAATTCAAATTGGGCAAGTCGAACTTTAATGCATCTAAACTTACGTTATTTTTAAAGAGAAGTATAGAATGAATTTCATCCAAAAGCGTCTAGAAAAACCTGTTAGTTAGTTATAAATAATGATATCGTAATAAAGTTCATAACAAGTTACTAATATAATCAAATAAATTATATTTGGTGCCACTTTTGAATTCAAAATTGGGGAAGTCGAATTTATAGCCTCTAAACTTACGTTATCGAAATGTATAATGATTTTCGTCTGAAAGCGCCTATAAAAACCTTTTAATTGGCTATATAGAATGAGAACATAATAATGTTGATATAAAGTTGCTAATTTAATCAAATGAATTATATTTGGTGACACTTCTCAATTCGAATTGGGCAAGACGAACTTTATTGCATCGAAACTTATGTTATTTTTAAAGAGAAATATAGAATGAATTTCAACCAAAAGCGTCTGGAAAAACCAGTTAGTTAGTTATAAATATTGATAACATAATAAAGTTGATAAAAAGTTGGTAATATAACCAAATAAATTATATTTGGTGCCACTTTTGAATTCAAAATTGGGGAAGTCGAATTTATAGCCTCTAAACTTACGTTATCGAAATGTATAATGAATTTCGTCCAAAAGCGTCTATAAAAACCTTTTAATTGGCTATATAGAATGAGAACGTAATAATGTTGTTATATAGTTGCTAATTTAATCAAATGAATTAAATTTGGTGACACTTCTAAATTCAAATTGGGCAAGTCGAACTTTAATGCATCTAAACTTACGTTATTTTTAAAGAGAAGTATAGAATGAATTTCATCCAAAAGCGTCTACAAAAACCTGTTAGTTAGTTATAAATAATGATATCATAATAAAGTTCATAACAAGTTGCTAATATAATCAAACAAATTATATTTGGTGCCACTTTTGAATTCAAAATTGGGGAAGTCGAATTTATAGCCTCTAAACTTACGTTATCGAAATGTATAATGAATTTCGTCCAAAAGCGCCTATAAAAACCTTTTAATTGGCTATATAGAATGAGAACATAATAATGTTGATATAAAGTTGCTAATTTAATCAAATGAATTATATTTGGTGACACTTCTCAATTCGAATTGGGCAAGACGAACTTTATTGCATCGAAACTTATGTTATTTTTAAAGAGAAATATATAATGAATTTCAACCAAAAGCGTCTGGAAAAACCAGTTAGTTAGTTATAAATATTGACAACGTAATAAAGTTGATAAAAAGTTGCTAATATAATCAAATAAATTATATTAGGTGCCACTTTTGAATTCAAAATTGGGGAAGTCGAATTTATAGCCTCTAAACTTACGTTATCGAAATGTATAATGAATTTCGTCCAAAAGCGTCTATAAAAACCTTTTAATTGGCTATATAGAATGAGAACGTAATAATGTTGATATATAGTTGCTAATTTAATCAAATGAATTAAATTTGGTGACACTTCTTAATTCAAATTGGGCAAGTCGAACTTTAATGTATCTAAACTTACGTTATTTTTAAAGAGAAGTATAGAATGACTTTCATCCAAAAGCGTCTAGAAAAACCTGTTAGTTAGTTATAAATAATGATATCGTAATAAAGTTCATAACAAGTTGCTAATATAATCAAATAAATTATATTTGGTGCCACTTTTGAATTCAAAATTGGGGAAGTCGAATTTATAGCCTCTAAACTTACGTTATCGAAATGTATAATGAACTTCGTCCAAAAGCGTATATAAAAACCTTTTAATTGGCTATATAGAATGAGAACGTAATAATGTTGATATATAGTTGCTAATTTAATCAAATGAATTAAATTTGGTGACACTTCTCAATTCAAATTGGGCAAGTCGAACTTTAGTGCATCTAAACTTACGTTATTTTTAAAGAGAAGTATAGAATGAATTTCATCCAAAAGCGTCTACAAAAACCTGTTAGTTAGTTATAAATAATGATATCATAATAAAGTTCATAACAAGTTGCTAATATAATCAAACAAATTATATTTGGTGCCACTTTTGAATTCAAAATTGGGGAAGTCGAATTTATAGCCTCTAAACTTACGTTATCGAAATGTATAATGAATTTCGTCCAAAAGCGCCTATAAAAACCTTTTAGTTGGCTATATAGAATGAGAACATAATAATGTTGATATAAGGTTGCTAATTTAATCAAATGAATTATATTTGGTGACACTTCTCAATTCGAATTGGGCAAGACGAACTTTATTGCATCGAAACTTATGTTATTTTTAAAGAGAAATATATAATGAATTTCAACCAAAAGCGTCTGGAAAAACCAGTTAGTTAGTTATAAATATTGACAACGTAATAAAGTTGATAAAAAGTTGCTAATATAATCAAATAAATTATATTAGGTGCCACTTTGGAATTCAAAATTGGGGAAGTCGAATTTATAGCCTCTAAACTTACGTTATCGAAATGTATAATGAATTTCGTCCAAAAGCGTCTATAAAAACCTTTTAATTGGCTATATAGAATGAGAACGTAATAATGTTGATATATAGTTGCTAATTTAATCAAATGAATTAAATTTGGTGACACTTCTTAATTCAAATTGGGCAAGTCGAACTTTAATGCATCTAAACTTACGTTATTTTTAAAGAGAAGTATAGAATGAATTTCATCCAAAAGCGTCTAGAAAAACCTGTTAGTTAGTTATAAATAATGATATCGTAATAAAGTTCATAACAAGTTGCTAATATAATCAAATAAATTATATTTGGTGCCACTTTTGAATTCAAAATTGGGGAACTCGAATTTATAGCCTCTAAACTTACGTTATCGAAATGTATAATGAATTTCGTCCAAAAGCGCCTATAAAAACCTTTTAATTGGCTATATAGAATGAGAACATAATAATGTTGATATAAAGTTGCTAATTTAATCAAATGAATTATATTTGGTGACACTTCTCAATTCGAATTGGGCAAGACGAACTTTATTGCATCGAAACTTATGTTATTTTTAAAGAGAAATATAGAATGAATTTCAACCAAAAGCGTCTGAAAAACCAGTTAGTTAGTTATAAATATTGACAACGTAATAAAGTTGATAAAAAGTTGCTAATATAATCAAATAAATTATATTAGGTGCCACTTTTGAATTCAAAATTGGGGAAGTCGAATTTATAGCCTCTAAACTTACGTTATCGAAATGTATAATGAATTTCGTCCAAAAGCGTCTATAAAAACCTTTTAATTGGCTATATAGAATGAGAACGTAATAATGTTGATATATAGTTGCTAATTTAATCAAATGAATTAAATTTGGTGACACTTCTTAATTCAAATTGGGCAAGTCGAACTTTAATGTATCTAAACTTACGTTATTTTTAAAGAGAAGTATAGAATGACTTTCATCCAAAAGCGTCTAGAAAAACCTGTTAGTTAGTTATAAATAATGATATCGTAATAAAGTTCATAACAAGTTGCTAATATAATCAAATAAATTATATTTGGTGCCACTTTTGAATTCAAAATTGGGGAAGTCGAATTTATAGCCTCTAAACTTACGTTATCGAAATGTATAATGAATTTCGTCCAAAAGCGCCTATAAAAACCTTTTAATTGGCTATATAGAATGAGAACATAATAATGTTGATATAAAGTTGCTAATTTAATCAAATGAATTATATTCGGTGACACTTCTCAATTCGAATTGGGCAAGACGAACTTTATTGCATCGAAACTTATGTTATTTTTAAAGAGAAATATAGAATGAATTTCAACCAAAAGCGTCTGGAAAAACCAGTTAGTTAGTTATAAATATTGACAACGTAATAAAGTTGATAAAAAGTTGCTAATATAATCAAATAAATTATATTTGGTGCCACTTTTGAATTCAAAATTGGGGAAGTCGAATTTATAGCCTCTAAACTTACGTTATCGAAATGTATAATGAATTTCGTCCAAAAGCGTCTATAAAAACCTTTTAATTGGCTATATAGAATGAGAACGTAATAATGTTGTTATATAGTTGCTAATTTAATCAAATGAATTAAATTTGGTGACACTTCTAAATTCAAATTGGGCAAGTCGAACTTTAATGCATCTAAACTTACGTTATTTTTAAAGAGAAGTATAGAATGAATTTCATCCAAAAGCGTCTACAAAAACCTGTTAGTTAGTTATAAATAATGATATCATAATAAAGTTCATAACAAGTTGCTAATATAATCAAACAAATTATATTTGGTGCCACTTTTGAATTCAAAATTGGGGAAGTCGAATTTATAGCCTCTAAACTTACGTTATCGAAATGTATAATGAATTTCGTCCAAAAGCGCCTATAAAAACCTTTTAATTGGCTATATAGAATGAGAACATAATAATCTTGATATAAAGTTGCTAATTTAATCAAATGAATTATATTTGGTGACACTTCTCAATTCGAATTGGGCAAGACGAACTTTATTGCATCGAAACTTATGTTATTTTTAAAGAGAAATATAGAATGAATTTCAACCAAAAGCGTCTGGAAAAACCAGTTAGTTAGTTATAAATATTGACAACGTAATAAAGTTGATAAAAAGTTGCTAATATAATCAAATAAATTATATTAGGTGCCACTTTTGAATTCAAAATTGGGGAAGTCGAATTTATAGCCTCTAAACTTACGTTATCGAAATGTATAATGAATTTCGTCCAAAAGCGTCTATAAAAACCTTTTAATTGGCTATATAGAATGAGAACGTAATAATGTTGATATATAGTTGCTAATTTAATCAAATGAATTAAATTTGGTGACACTTCTTAATTCAAATTGGGCAAGTCGAACTTTAATGTATCTAAACTTACGTTATTTTTAAAGAGAAGTATAGAATGACTTTCATCCAAAAGCGTCTAGAAAAACCTGTTAGTTAGTTATAAATAATGATATCGTAATAAAGTTCATAACAAGTTGCTAATATAATCAAATAAATTATATTTGGTGCCACTTTTGAATTCAAAATTGGGGAAGTCGAATTTATAGCCTCTAAACTTACGTTATCGAAATGTATAATGAATTTCGTCCAAAAGCGTATATAAAAACCTTTTAATTGGCTATATAGAATGAGAACGTAATAATGTTGATATATAGTTGCTAATTTAATCAAATGAATTAAATTTGGTGACACTTCTCAATTCAAATTGGGCAAGTCGAACTTTAGTGCATCTAAACTTACGTTATTTTTAAAGAGAAGTATAGAATGAATTTCATCCAAAAGCGTCTACAAAAACCTGTTAGTTAGTTATAAATAATGATATCATAATAAAGTTCATAACAAGTTGCTAATATAATCAAACAAATTATATTTGGTGCCACTTTTGAATTCAAAATTGGGGAAGTCGAATTTATAGCCTCTAAACTTACGTTATCGAAATGTATAATGAATTTCGTCCAAAAGCGCCTATAAAAACCTTTTAGTTGGCTATATAGAATGAGAACATAATAATGTTGATATAAGGTTGCTAATTTAATCAAATGAATTATATTTGGTGACACTTCTCAATTCGAATTGGGCAAGACGAACTTTATTGCATCGAAACTTATGTTATTTTTAAAGAGAAATATATAATGAATTTCAACCAAAAGCGTCTGGAAAAACCAGTTAGTTAGTTATAAATATTGACAACGTAATAAAGTTGATAAAAAGTTGCTAATATAATCAAATAAATTATATTAGGTGCCACTTTGGAATTCAAAATTGGGGAAGTCGAATTTATAGCCTCTAAACTTACGTTATCGAAATGTATAATGAATTTCGTCCAAAAGCGTCTATAAAAACCTTTTAATTGGCTATATAGAATGAGAACGTAATAATGTTGATATATAGTTGCTAATTTAATCAAATGAATTAAATTTGGTGACACTTCTTAATTCAAATTGGGCAAGTCGAACTTTAATGCATCTAAACTTACGTTATTTTTAAAGAGAAGTATAGAATGAATTTCATCCAAAAGCGTCTAGAAAAACCTGTTAGTTAGTTATAAATAATGATATCGTAATAAAGTTCATAACAAGTTGCTAATATAATCAAATAAATTATATTTGGTGCCACTTTTGAATTCAAAATTGGGGAACTCGAATTTATAGCCTCTAAACTTACGTTATCGAAATGTATAATGAATTTCGTCCAAAAGCGCCTATAAAAACCTTTTAATTGGCTATATAGAATGAGAACATAATAATGTTGATATAAAGTTGCTAATTTAATCAAATGAATTATATTTGGTGACACTTCTCAATTCGAATTGGGCAAGACGAACTTTATTGCATCGAAACTTATGTTATTTTTAAAGAGAAATATAGAATGAATTTCAACCAAAAGCGTCTGAAAAACCAGTTAGTTAGTTATAAATATTGACAACGTAATAAAGTTGATAAAAAGTTGCTAATATAATCAAATAAATTATATTAGGTGCCACTTTTGAATTCAAAATTGGGGAAGTCGAATTTATAGCCTCTAAACTTACGTTATCGAAATGTATAATGAATTTCGTCCAAAAGCGTCTATAAAAACCTTTTAATTGGCTATATAGAATGAGAACGTAATAATGTTGATATATAGTTGCTAATTTAATCAAATGAATTAAATTTGGTGACACTTCTTAATTCAAATTGGGCAAGTCGAACTTTAATGTATCTAAACTTACGTTATTTTTAAAGAGAAGTATAGAATGACTTTCATCCAAAAGCGTCTAGAAAAACCTGTTAGTTAGTTATAAATAATGATATCGTAATAAAGTTCATAACAAGTTGCTAATATAATCAAATAAATTATATTTGGTGCCACTTTTGAATTCAAAATTGGGGAAGTCGAATTTATAGCCTCTAAACTTACGTTATCGAAATGTATAATGAATTTCGTCCAAAAGCGCCTATAAAAACCTTTTAATTGGCTATATAGAATGAGAACATAATAATGTTGATATAAAGTTGCTAATTTAATCAAATGAATTATATTCGGTGACACTTCTCAATTCGAATTGGGCAAGACGAACTTTATTGCATCGAAACTTATGTTATTTTTAAAGAGAAATATAGAATGAATTTCAACCAAAAGCGTCTGGAAAAACCAGTTAGTTAGTTATAAATATTGACAACGTAATAAAGTTGATAAAAAGTTGCTAATATAATCAAATAAATTATATTTGGTGCCACTTTTGAATTCAAAATTGGGGAAGTCGAATTTATAGCCTCTAAACTTACGTTATCGAAATGTATAATGAATTTCGTCCAAAAGCGTCTATAAAAACCTTTTAATTGGCTATATAGAATGAGAACGTAATAATGTTGTTATATAGTTGCTAATTTAATCAAATGAATTAAATTTGGTGACACTTCTAAATTCAAATTGGGCAAGTCGAACTTTAATGCATCTAAACTTACGTTATTTTTAAAGAGAAGTATAGAATGAATTTCATCCAAAAGCGTCTACAAAAACCTGTTAGTTAGTTATAAATAATGATATCATAATAAAGTTCATAACAAGTTGCTAATATAATCAAACAAATTATATTTGGTGCCACTTTTGAATTCAAAATTGGGGAAGTCGAATTTATAGCCTCTAAACTTACGTTATCGAAATGTATAATGAATTTCGTCCAAAAGCGCCTATAAAAACCTTTTAATTGGCTATATAGAATGAGAACATAATAATCTTGATATAAAGTTGCTAATTTAATCAAATGAATTATATTTGGTGACACTTCTCAATTCGAATTGGGCAAGACGAACTTTATTGCATCGAAACTTATGTTATTTTTAAAGAGAAATATAGAATGAATTTCAACCAAAAGCGTCTGGAAAAACCAGTTAGTTAGTTATAAATATTGACAACGTAATAAAGTTGATAAAAAGTTTCTAATATAATCAAATAAATTATATTAGGTGCCACTTTTGAATTCAAAATTGGGGAAGTCGAATTTATAGCCTCTAAACTTACGTTATCGAAATGTATAATGAATTTCGTCCAAAAGCGTCTATAAAAACCTTTTAATTGGCTATATAGAATGAGAACGTAATAATGTTGATATATAGTTGCTAATTTAATCAAATGAATTAAATTTGGTGACACTTCTTAATTCAAATTGGGCAAGTCGAACTTTAATGTATCTAAACTTACGTTATTTTTAAAGAGAAGTATAGAATGACTTTCATCCAAAAGCGTCTAGAAAAACCTGTTAGTTAGTTATAAATAATGATATCGTAATAAAGTTCATAACAAGTTGCTAATATAATCAAATAAATTATATTTGGTGCCACTTTTGAATTCAAAATTGGGGAAGTCGAATTTATAGCCTCTAAACTTACGTTATCGAAATGTATAATGAATTTCGTCCAAAAGCGTATATAAAAACCTTTTAATTGGCTATATAGAATGAGAACGTAATAATGTTGATATATAGTTGCTAATTTAATCAAATGAATTAAATTTGGTGACACTTCTCAATTCAAATTGGGCAAGTCGAACTTTAGTGCATCTAAACTTACGTTATTTTTAAAGAGAAGTATAGAATGAATTTCATCCAAAAGCGTCTACAAAAACCTGTTAGTTAGTTATAAATAATGATATCATAATAAAGTTCATAACAAGTTGCTAATATAATCAAACAAATTATATTTGGTGCCACTTTTGAATTCAAAATTGGGGAAGTCGAATTTATAGCCTCTAAACTTACGTTATCGAAATGTATAATGAATTTCGTCCAAAAGCGCCTATAAAAACCTTTTAGTTGGCTATATAGAATGAGAACATAATAATGTTGATATAAGGTTGCTAATTTAATCAAATGAATTATATTTGGTGACACTTCTCAATTCGAATTGGGCAAGACGAACTTTATTGCATCGAAACTTATGTTATTTTTAAAGAGAAATATATAATGAATTTCAACCAAAAGCGTCTGGAAAAACCAGTTAGTTAGTTATAAATATTGACAACGTAATAAAGTTGATAAAAAGTTGCTAATATAATCAAATAAATTATATTAGGTGCCACTTTGGAATTCAAAATTGGGGAAGTCGAATTTATAGCCTCTAAACTTACGTTATCGAAATGTATAATGAATTTCGTCCAAAAGCGTCTATAAAAACCTTTTAATTGGCTATATAGAATGAGAACGTAATAATGTTGATATATAGTTGCTAATTTAATCAAATGAATTAAATTTGGTGACACTTCTTAATTCAAATTGGGCAAGTCGAACTTTAATGCATCTAAACTTACGTTATTTTTAAAGAGAAGTATAGAATGAATTTCATCCAAAAGCGTCTAGAAAAACCTGTTAGTTAGTTATAAATAATGATATCGTAATAAAGTTCATAACAAGTTGCTAATATAATCAAATAAATTATATTTGGTGCCACTTTTGAATTCAAAATTGGGGAACTCGAATTTATAGCCTCTAAACTTACGTTATCGAAATGTATAATGAATTTCGTCCAAAAGCGCCTATAAAAACCTTTTAATTGGCTATATAGAATGAGAACATAATAATGTTGATATAAAGTTGCTAATTTAATCAAATGAATTATATTTGGTGACACTTCTCAATTCGAATTGGGCAAGACGAACTTTATTGCATCGAAACTTATGTTATTTTTAAAGAGAAATATAGAATGAATTTCAACCAAAAGCGTCTGAAAAACCAGTTAGTTAGTTATAAATATTGACAACGTAATAAAGTTGATAAAAAGTTGCTAATATAATCAAATAAATTATATTAGGTGCCACTTTTGAATTCAAAATTGGGGAAGTCGAATTTATAGCCTCTAAACTTACGTTATCGAAATGTATAATGAATTTCGTCCAAAAGCGTCTATAAAAACCTTTTAATTGGCTATATAGAATGAGAACGTAATAATGTTGATATATAGTTGCTAATTTAATCAAATGAATTAAATTTGGTGACACTTCTTAATTCAAATTGGGCAAGTCGAACTTTAATGTATCTAAACTTACGTTATTTTTAAAGAGAAGTATAGAATGACTTTCATCCAAAAGCGTCTAGAAAAACCTGTTAGTTAGTTATAAATAATGATATCGTAATAAAGTTCATAACAAGTTGCTAATATAATCAAATAAATTATATTTGGTGCCACTTTTGAATTCAAAATTGGGGAAGTCGAATTTATAGCCTCTAAACTTACGTTATCGAAATGTATAATGAATTTCGTCCAAAAGCGCCTATAAAAACCTTTTAATTGGCTATATAGAATGAGAACATAATAATGTTGATATAAAGTTGCTAATTTAATCAAATGAATTATATTCGGTGACACTTCTCAATTCGAATTGGGCAAGACGAACTTTATTGCATCGAAACTTATGTTATTTTTAAAGAGAAATATAGAATGAATTTCAACCAAAAGCGTCTGGAAAAACCAGTTAGTTAGTTATAAATATTGACAACGTAATAAAGTTGATAAAAAGTTGCTAATATAATCAAATAAATTATATTTGGTGCCACTTTTGAATTCAAAATTGGGGAAGTCGAATTTATAGCCTCTAAACTTACGTTATCGAAATGTATAATGAATTTCGTCCAAAAGCGTCTATAAACACCTTTTAATTGGCTATATAGAATGAGAACGTAATAATGTTGTTATATAGTTGCTAATTTAATCAAATGAATTAAATTTGGTGACACTTCTAAATTCAAATTGGGCAAGTCGAACTTTAATGCATCTAAACTTACGTTATTTTTAAAGAGAAGTATAGAATGAATTTCATCCAAAAGCGTCTACAAAAACCTGTTAGTTAGTTATAAATAATGATATCATAATAAAGTTCATAACAAGTTGCTAATATAATCAAACAAATTATATTTGGTGCCACTTTTGAATTCAAAATTGGGGAAGTCGAATTTATAGCCTCTAAACTTACGTTATCGAAATGTATAATGAATTTCGTCCAAAAGCGCCTATAAAAACCTTTTAATTGGCTATATAGAATGAGAACATAATAATCTTGATATAAAGTTGCTAATTTAATCAAATGAATTATATTTGGTGACACTTCTCAATTCGAATTGGGCAAGACGAACTTTATTGCATCGAAACTTATGTTATTTTTAAAGAGAAATATAGAATGAATTTCAACCAAAAGCGTCTGGAAAAACCAGTTAGTTAGTTATAAATATTGACAACGTAATAAAGTTGATAAAAAGTTGCTAATATAATCAAATAAATTATATTAGGTGCCACTTTTGAATTCAAAATTGGGGAAGTCGAATTTATAGCCTCTAAACTTACGTTATCGAAATGTATAATGAATTTCGTCCAAAAGCGTCTATAAAAACCTTTTAATTGGCTATATAGAATGAGAACGTAATAATGTTGATATATAGTTGCTAATTTAATCAAATGAATTAAATTTGGTGACACTTCTTAATTCAAATTGGGCAAGTCGAACTTTAATGTATCTAAACTTACGTTATTTTTAAAGAGAAGTATAGAATGACTTTCATCCAAAAGCGTCTAGAAAAACCTGTTAGTTAGTTATAAATAATGATATCGTAATAAAGTTCATAACAAGTTGCTAATATAATCAAATAAATTATATTTGGTGCCACTTTTGAATTCAAAATTGGGGAAGTCGAATTTATAGCCTCTAAACTTACGTTATCGAAATGTATAATGAATTTCGTCCAAAAGCGTATATAAAAACCTTTTAATTGGCTATATAGAATGAGAACGTAATAATGTTGATATATAGTTGCTAATTTAATCAAATGAATTAAATTTGGTGACACTTCTCAATTCAAATTGGGCAAGTCGAACTTTAGTGCATCTAAACTTACGTTATTTTTAAAGAGAAGTATAGAATGAATTTCATCCAAAAGCGTCTACAAAAACCTGTTAGTTAGTTATAAATAATGATATCATAATAAAGTTCATAACAAGTTGCTAATATAATCAAACAAATTATATTTGGTGCCACTTTTGAATTCAAAATTGGGGAAGTCGAATTTATAGCCTCTAAACTTACGTTATCGAAATGTATAATGAATTTCGTCCAAAAGCGCCTATAAAAACCTTTTAGTTGGCTATATAGAATGAGAACATAATAATGTTGATATAAGGTTGCTAATTTAATCAAATGAATTATATTTGGTGACACTTCTCAATTCGAATTGGGCAAGACGAACTTTATTGCATCGAAACTTATGTTATTTTTAAAGAGAAATATATAATGAATTTCAACCAAAAGCGTCTGGAAAAACCAGTTAGTTAGTTATAAATATTGACAACGTAATAAAGTTGATAAAAAGTTGCTAATATAATCAAATAAATTATATTAGGTGCCACTTTGGAATTCAAAATTGGGGAAGTCGAATTTATAGCCTCTAAACTTACGTTATCGAAATGTATAATGAATTTCGTCCAAAAGCGTCTATAAAAACCTTTTAATTGGCTATATAGAATGAGAACGTAATAATGTTGATATATAGTTGCTAATTTAATCAAATGAATTAAATTTGGTGACACTTCTTAATTCAAATTGGGCAAGTCGAACTTTAATGCATCTAAACTTACGTTATTTTTAAAGAGAAGTATAGAATGAATTTCATCCAAAAGCGTCTAGAAAAACCTGTTAGTTAGTTATAAATAATGATATCGTAATAAAGTTCATAACAAGTTGCTAATATAATCAAATAAATTATATTTGGTGCCACTTTTGAATTCAAAATTGGGGAACTCGAATTTATAGCCTCTAAACTTACGTTATCGAAATGTATAATGAATTTCGTCCAAAAGCGCCTATAAAAACCTTTTAATTGGCTATATAGAATGAGAACATAATAATGTTGATATAAAGTTGCTAATTTAATCAAATGAATTATATTTGGTGACACTTCTCAATTCGAATTGGGCAAGACGAACTTTATTGCATCGAAACTTATGTTATTTTTAAAGAGAAATATAGAATGAATTTCAACCAAAAGCGTCTGAAAAACCAGTTAGTTAGTTATAAATATTGACAACGTAATAAAGTTGATAAAAAGTTGCTAATATAACCAAATAAATTATATTTGGTGCCACTTTTGAATTCAAAATTGGGGAAGTCGAATTTATAGCCTCTAAACTTACGTTATCGAAATGTATAATGAATTTCGTCCAAAAGCGTCTATAAAAACCTTTTAATTGGCTATATAGAATGAGAACGTAATAATGTTGATATATAGTTGCTAATTTAATCAAATGAATTAAATTTGGTGACACTTCTCAATTCAAATTGGGCAAGTCGAACTTTAGTGCATCTAAACTTACGTTATTTTTAAAGAGAAGTATAGAATGAATTTCAACCAAAAGCGTCTACAAAAACCTGTTAGTTAGTTATAAATAATGATATCGTAATAAAGTTCATAACAAGTTGCTAATATAATCAAATAAATTATATTTGGTGCCACTTTTGAATTCAAAATTGGGGAAGTCGAATTTATAGCCTCTAAACTTACGTTATCGAAATGTATAATGAATTTCGTCCAAAAGCGCCTATAAAAACCTTTTAATTGGCTATATAGAATGAGAACATAATAATGTTGATATAAAGTTGCTAATTTAATCAAATGAATTATATTTGGTGACACTTCTCAATTCGAATTGGGCAAGACGAACTTTATTGCATCGAAACTTATGTTATTTTTAAAGAGAAATATAGAATGAATTTCAACCAAAAGCGTCTGGAAAAACCAGTTAGTTAGTTATAAATATTGACAACGTAATAAAGTTGATAAAAAGTTGCTAATATAATCAAATAAATTATATTTGGTGCCACTTTTGAATTCAAAATTGGGGAAGTCGAATTTATAGCCTCTAAACTTACGTTATCGAAATGTATAATGAATTTCGTCCAGAAGCGTCTATAAAAACCATTTAATTGGCTATATAGAATGAGAACGTAATAATGTTGATATATAGTTGCTAATTTAATCAAATGAATTAAATTTGGTTACACTTCTCAATTCAAATTGGGCAAGTCGAACTTTAATGCATCTAAACTTACGTTATTTTTAAAGAGAAGTATAGAATGAATTTCATCCAAAAGCGTCTAGAAAAACCTGTTAGTTAGTTATAAATAATGATATCGTAATAAAGTTCATAACAAGTTGCTAATGTAATCAAATAAATTATATTTGGTGCCACTTTTGAATTCAAAATTGGGGAAGTCGAATTTATAGCCTCTAAACTTACGTTATCGAAATGTATAATGAATTTCGTCCAAAAGCGCCAATAAAAACCTTTTAATTGGCTATATAGAATGATAACATAATAATGTTGATATAAAGTTGCTAATTTAATCAAATGAATTATATTTGGTGACACTTCTCAATTCGAATTGGGCAAGACGAACTTTATTGCATCGAAACTTATGTTATTTTTAAAGAGAAATATAGAATGAATTTCAACCAAAAGCGTCTGGAAAAACCAGTTAGTTAGTTATAAATATTGACAACGTAATAAAGTTGATAAAAAGTTGCTAATATAATCAAATAAATTATATTTGGTGCCACTTTTGAATTCAAAATTGGGGAAGTCGAATTTATAGCCTCTAAACTTACGTTATCGAAATGTATAATGAATTTCGTCCAAAAGCGTCTATAAAAACCTTTTAATTGGCTATATAGAATGAGAACGTAATAATGTTGATATATAGTTGCTAATTTAATCAAATGAATTAAATTTGGTGACACTTCTCAATTCAAATTGGGCAAGTCGAACTTTAATGCATCTAAACTTACGTTATTTTTAAAGAGAAGTATAGAATGAATTTCATCCAAAAGCGTCTACAAAAACCTGTTAGTTAGTTATAAATAATGATATCGTAATAAAGTTCATAACAAGTTGCTAATATAATCAAATAAATTATATTTGGTGCCACTTTTGAATTCAAAATTGGGGAAGTCGAATTTATAGCCTCTAAACTTACGTTATCGAAATGTATAATGAATTTCGTCCAAAAGCGCCTATAAAAACCTTTTAATTGGCTATATAGAATGAGAACATAATAATGTTGATATAAAGTTGCTAATTTAATCAAATGAATTATATTTGGTGACACTTCTCAATTCGAATTGGGCAAGACGAACTTTATTGCATCGAAACTTATGTTATTTTTAAAGAGAAATATAGAATGAATTTCAACCAAAAGCGTCTGGAAAAACCAGTTAGTTAGTTATATATATTGACAACGTAATAAAGTTAATAAAAAGTTGCTAATATAATCAAATAAATTATATTTGGTGCCACTTTTGAATTCAAAATTGGGGAAGTCGAATTTATAACCTCTAAACTTACGTTATCGAAATGTATAATGAATTTCGTCCAAAAGCGTCTACAAAAACCTTTTAATTGGTTATATAGAATGAGAACGTAATAATGTTGATATATAGTTGCTAATTTAATCAAATGAATTAAATTTGGTGACACTTCTCAATTCAAATTGGGCAAGTCGAACTTTAGTGCATCTAAACTTACGTTATTTTTAAAGAGAAGTATAGAATGAATTTCATCCAAAAGCGTCTACAAAAACCTGTTAGTTAGTTATAAATAATGATATCATAATTAAGTTCATAACAAGTTGCTAATATAATCAAACAAATTATATTTGGTGCCACTTTTGAATTCAAAATTGGGGAAGTCGAATTTATAGCCTCTAAACTTACGTTATCGAAATGTATAATGAATTTCGTCCAAAAGCGCCTATAAAAACCTTTTAGTTGGCTATATAGAATGAGAACATAATAATGCTGATATAAGGTTGCTAATTTAATCAAATGAATTATATTTGGTGACACTTCTCAATTCGAATTGGGCAAGACGAACTTTATTGCATCGAAACTTATGTTATTTTTAAAGAGAAATATATAATGAATTTCAACCAAAAGCGTCTGGAAAAACCAGTTAGTTAGTTATAAATATTGACAACGTAATAAAGTTGATAAAAAGTTGCTAATATAATCAAATAAATTATATTAGGTGCCACTTTTGAATTCAAAATTGGGGAAGTCGAATTTATAGCCTCTAAACTTACGTTATCGAAATGTATAATGAATTTCGTCCAAAAGCGTCTATAAAAACCTTTTAATTGGCTATATAGAATGAGAACGTAATAATGTTGATATATAGTTGCTAATTTAATCAAATGAATTAAATTTGGTGACACTTCTTAATTCAAATTGGGCAAGTCGAACTTTAATGCATCTAAACTTACGTTATTTTTAAAGAGAAGTATAGAATGAATTTCATCCAAAAGCGTCTACAAAAACCTGTTAGTTAGTTATAAATAATGATATCGTAATAAAGTTCATAACAAGTTGCTAATATAATCAAATAAATTATATTTGGTGCCACTTTTGAATTCAAAATTGGGGAACTCGAATTTATAGCCTCTAAACTTACGTTATCGAAATGTATAATGAATTTCGTCCAAAAGCGCCTATAAAAACCTTTTAATTGGCTATATGGAATGAGAACATAATAATGTTGATATAAAGTTGCTAATTTAATCAAATGAATTATATTTGGTGACACTTCTCAATTCGAATTGGGCAAGAGGAACTTTATTGCATCGAAACTTATGTTATTTTTAAAGAGAAATATAGAATGAATTTCAACCAAAAGCGTCTGAAAAACCAGTTAGTTAGTTATAAATATTGACAACGTAATAAAGTTGATAAAAAGTTGCTAATATAACCAAATAAATTATATTTGGTGCCACTTTTGAATTCAAAATTGGGGAAGTCGAATTTATAGCCTCTAAACTTACGTTATCGAAATGTATAATGAATTTCGTCCAAAAGCATCTATAAAAACCTTTTAATTGGCTATATAGAATGAGAACGTAATAATGTTGATATATAGTTGCTAATTTAATCAAATGAATTAAATTTGGTGACACTTCTCAATTCAAATTGGGCAAGTCGAACTTTAGTGCATCTAAACTTACGTTATTTTTAAAGAGAAGTATAGAATGAATTTCATCCAAAAGCGTCTAGAAAAACCTGTTAGTTAGTTATAAATAATGATATCGTAATAAAGTTCATAACAAGTTGCTAATATAATCAAATAAATTATATTTGGTGCCACTTTTGAATTCAAAATTGGGGAAGTCGAATTTATAGCCTCTAAACTTACGTTATCGAAATGTATAATGAATTTCGTCCAAAAGCGTCTATAAAAACCTTTTAATTGGCTATATAGAATGAGAACGTAATAATGTTGATATATAGTTGCTAATTTAATCAAATGAATTAAATTTGGTGACACTTCTCAATTCAAATTGGGCAAGTCGAACTTTAGTGCATCTAAACTTACGTTATTTTTAAAGAGAAGTATAGAATGAATTTCATCCAAAAGCGTCTACAAAAACCTGTTAGTTAGTTATAAATAATGATATCGTAATAAAGTTCATAACAAGTAGCTAATATAATCAAATAAATTATATTTGGTGCCACTTTTGAATTCAAAATTGGGGAAGTCGAATTTATAGCCTCTAAACTTACGTTATCGAAATGTATAATGAATTTCGTCCAGAAGCGTCTATAAAAACCATTTAATTGGCTATATAGAATGAGAACGTAATAATGTTGATATATAGTTGCTAATTTAATCAAATGAATTAAATTTGGTTACACTTCTCAATTCAAATTGGGCAAGTCGAACTTTAATGCATCTAAACTTACATTATTTTTAAAGAGAAGTATAGAATGAATTTCATCCAAAAGCGTCTAGAAAAACCTGTTAGTTAGTTATAAATAATGATATCGTAATAAAGTTCATAACAAGTTGCTAATGTAATCAAATAAATTATATTTGGTACCACTTTTGAATTCAAAATTGGGGAAGTAGAATTTATAGCCTCTAAACTTACGTTATCGAAATGTATAATGAATTTCGTCCAAAAGCGCCTATAAAAACCTTTTAATTGGCTATATGGAATGATAACATAATAATGTTGATATAAAGTTGCTAATTTAATCAAATGAATTATATTTGGTGACACTTCTCAATTCGAATTGGGCAAGATGAACTTTATTGCATCGAAACTTATGTTATTTTTAAAGAGAAATATAGAATGAATTTCAACCAAAAGCGTCTGGAAAAACCAGTTAGTTAGTTATAAATATTGACAACGTAATAAAGTTGATAAAAAGTTGCTAATATAATCAAATAAATTATATTTGGTGCCACTTTTGAATTCAAAATTGGGGAAGTCGAATTTATAGCCTCTAAACTTACGTTATCGAAATGTATAATGAATTTCGTCCAAAAGCGTCTATAAAAACCTTTTAATTGGCTATATAGAATGAGAACGTAATAATGTTGATATATAGTTGCTAATTTAATCAAATGAATTAAATTAAGGTGACACTTCTCAATTCAAATTGGGCAAGTCGAACTTTAATGCATCTAAACTTACGTTATTTTTAAAGAGAAGTATAGAATGAATTTCATCCAAAAGCGTCTACAAAAACCTGTTAGTTAGTTATAAATAATGATATCGTAATAAAGTTCATAACAAGTTGCTAATATAATCAAATAAATTATATTTGGTGCCACTTTTGAATTCAAAATTGGGGAAGTCGAATTTATAGCCTCTAAACTTACGTTATCGAAATGTATAATGAATTTCGTCCAAAAGCGCCTATAAAAACCTTTTAATTGGCTATATAGAATGAGAACATAATAATGTTGATATAAAGTTGCGAATTTAATCAAATGAATTATATTTGGTGACACTTCTCAATTCGAATTGGGCAAGACGAACTTTATTGCATCGAAACTTATGTTATTTTTAAAGAGAAATATAGAATGAATTTCAACCAAAAGCGTCTGGAAAAACCAGTTAGTTAGTTATATATATTGACAACGTAATAAAGTTGATAAAAAGTTGCTAATATAATCAAATAAATTATATTTGGTGCCACTTTTGAATTCAAAATTGGGGAAGTCGAATTTATAACCTCTAAACTTACGTTATCGAAATGTATAATGAATTTCGTCCAAAAGCGTCTACAAAAACCTTTTAATTGGCTATATAGAATGAGAACGTAATAATGTTGATATATAGTTGCTAATTTAATCAAATGAATTAAATTTGGTTACACTTCTCAATTCAAATTGGGCAAGTCGAACTTTAATGCATCTAAACTTACGTTATTTTTAAAGAGAAGTATAGAATGAATTTCATCCAAAAGCGTCTAGAAAAACCTGTTAGTTAGTTATAAATAATGATATCGTAATAAAGTTCATAACAAGTTACTAATATAATCAAATAAATTATATTTGGTGCCACTTTTGAATTCAAAATTGGGGAAGTCGAATTTATAGCCTCTAAACTTACGTTATCGAAATGTATAATGATTTTCGTCTGAAAGCGCCTATAAAAACCTTTTAATTGGCTATATAGAATGAGAACATAATAATGTTGATATAAAGTCGCTAATTTAATCAAATGAATTATATTTGGTGACACTTCTCAATTCGAATTCGGCAAGACGAACTTTATTGCATCGAAACTTATGTTATTTTTAAAGAGAAATATAGAATGAATTTCAACCAAAAGCGTCTGGAAAAACCAGTTAGTTAGTTATAAATATTGACAACGTAATAAAGTTGATAAAAAGTTGCTAATATAATCAAATAAATTATATTTGGTGCCACTTTTGAATTCAAAATTGGGGAAGTCGAATTTATAGCCTCTAAACTTACGTTATCGAAATGTATAATGAATTTCGTCCAGAAGCGTCTATAAAAACCATTTAATTGGCTATATAGAATGAGAACGTAATAATGTTGATATATAGTTGCTAATTTAATCAAATGAATTAAATTTGGTTACCCTTCTCAATTCAAATTGGGCAAGTCGAACTTTAATGCATCTAAACTTACGTTATTTTTAAAGAGAAGTATAGAATGAATTTCATCCAAAAGCGTCTAGAAAAACCTGTTAGTTAGTTATAAATAATGATATCGTAATAAAGTTCATAACAAGTTGCTAATGTAATCAAATAAATTATATTTGGTGCCACTTTTGAATTCAAAATTGGGGAAGTCGAATTTATAGCCTCTAAACTTACGTTATCGAAATATATAATGAATTTCGTCCAAAAGCGCCTATAAAAACCTTTTAATTTGCTATATAGAATGATAACATAATAATGTTGATATAAAGTTGCTAATTTAATCAAATGAATTATATTTGGTGACATTTCTCAATTCGAATTGGGCAAGATGAACTTTATTGCATCGAAACTTATGTTATTTTTAAAGAGAAATATAGAATGAATTTCAACCAAAAGCGTCTGGAAAAACCAGTTAGTTAGTTATAAATATTGACAACGTAATAAAGTTGATAAAAAGTTGCTAATATAATCAAATAAATTATATTTGGTGCCACTTTTGAATTCAAAATTGGGGAAGTCGAATTTATAGCCTCTAAACTTACGTTATCGAAATGTATAATGAATTTCGTCCAAAAGCGTCTATAAAAACCTTTTAATTGGCTATATAGAATGAGAACGTAATAATGTTGATATATAGTTGCTAATTTAATCAAATGAATTAAATTTGGTGACACTTCTCAATTCAAATTGGGCAAGTCGAACTTTAATGCATCTAAACTTACGTTATTTTTAAAGAGAAGTATAGAATGAATTTCATCCAAAAGCGTCTACAAAAACCTGTTAGTTAGTTATAAATAATGATATCGTAATAAAGTTCATAACAAGTTGCTAATATAATCAAATAAATTATATTTGGTGCCACTTTTGAATTCAAAATTGGGGAAGTCGAATTTGTAGCCTCTAAACTTACGTTATCGAAATGTATAATGAATTTCGTCCAAAAGCGCCTATAAAAACCTTTTAATTGGCTATATAGAATGAGAACATAATAATGTTGATATAAAGTTGCTAATTTAATCAAATGAATTATATTTGGTGACACTTCTCAATTCGAATTGGGCAAGACGAACTTTATTGCATCGAAACTTATGTTATTTTTAAAGAGAAATATAGAATGAATTTCAACCAAAAGCGTCTGGAAAAACCAGTTAGTTAGTTATATATATTGACAACGTAATAAAGTTGATAAAAAGTTGCTAATATAATCAAATAAATTATATTTGGTGCCACTTTTGAATTCAAAATTGGGGAAGTCGAATTTATAACCTCTAAACTTACGTTATCGAAATGTATAATGAATTTCGTCCAAAAGCGTCTACAAAAACCTTTTAATTGGCTATATAGAATGAGAACGTAATAATGTTGATATATAGTTGCTAATTTAATCAAATGAATTAAATTTGGTTACACTTCTCAATTCAAATTGGGGAAGTCGAACTTTAATGCATCTAAACTTACGTTATTTTTAAAGAGAAGTATAGAATGAATTTCATCCAAAAGCGTCTAGAAAAACCTGTTAGTTAGTTATAAATAATGATATCGTAATAAAGTTCATAACAAGTTACTAATATAATCAAATAAATTATATTTGGTGCCACTTTTGAATTCAAAATTGGGGAAGTCGAATTTATAGCCTCTAAACTTACGTTATCGAAATGTATAATGATTTTCGTCTGAAAGCGCCTATAAAAACCTTTTAATTGGCTATATAGAATGAGAACATAATAATGTTGATATAAAGTTGCTAATTTAATCAAATGAATTATATTTGGTGACACTTCTCAATTCGAATTGGGCAAGACGAACTTTATTGCATCGAAACTTATGTTATTTTTAAAGAGAAATATAGAATGAATTTCAACCAAAAGCGTCTGGAAACACCAGTTAGTTAGTTATAAATATTGATAACGTAATAAAGTTGATAAAAAGTTGGTAATATAACCAAATAAATTATATTTGGTGCCACTTTTGAATTCAAAATTGGGGAAGTCGAATTTATAGCCTCTAAACTTACGTTATCGAAATGTATAATGAATTTCGTCCAAAAGCGTCTATAAAAACCTTTTAATTGGCTATATAGAATGAGAACGTAATAATGTTGTTATATAGTTGCTAATTTAATCAAATGAATTAAATTTGGTGACACTTCTCAATTCAAATTGGGCAAGTCGAACTTTAATGCATCTAAACTTACGTTATTTTTAAAGAGAAGTATAGAATGAATTTCATCCAAAAGCGTCTACAAAAACCTGTTAGTTAGTTATAAATAATGATATCATAATAAAGTTCATAACAAGTTGCTAATATAATCAAACAAATTATATTTGGTGCCACTTTTGAATTCAAAATTGGGGAAGTCGAATTTATAGCCTCTAAACTTACGTTCTCGAAATGTATAATGAATTTCGTCCAAAAGCGCCTATAAAAACCTTTTAATTGGCTATATAGAATGAGAACATAATAATGTTGATATAAAGTTGCTAATTTAATCAAATGAATTATATTTGGTGACACTTCTCAATTCGAATTGGGCAAGACGAACTTTATTGCATCGAAACTTATGTTATTTTTAAAGAGAAATATATAATGAATTTCAACCAAAAGCGTCTGGAAAAACCAGTTAGTTAGTTATAAATATTGACAACGTAATAAAGTTGATAAAAAGTTGCTAATATAATCAAATAAATTATATTAGGTGCCACTTTTGAATTTAAAATTGGGGAAGTCGAATTTATAGCCTCTAAACTTACGTTATCGAAATGTATAATGAATTTCGTCCAAAAGCGTCTATAAAAACCTTTTAATTGGCTATATAGAATGAGAACGTAATAATGTTGATATATAGTTGCTAATTTAATCAAATGAATTAAATTTGGTGACACTTCTTAATTCAAATTGGGCAAGTCGAACTTTAATGCATCTAAACTTACGTTATTTTTAAAGAGAAGTATAGAATGAATTTCATCCAAAAGCGTCTAGAAAAACCTGTTAGTTAGTTATAAATAATGATATCGTAATAAAGTTCATAACAAGTTGCTAATATAATCAAATAAATTATATTTGGTGCCCCTTTTGAATTCAAAATTGGGGAAGTCGAATTTATAGCCTCTAAACTTATGTTATCGAAATGTATAATGAATTTCGTCCAAAAGCGTCTATAAAAACCTTTTAATTGGCTATATAGAATGAGAACGTAATAATGTTGATATATAGTTGCTAATTTAATCAAATGAATTAAATTTGGTGACACTTCTCAATTCAAATTGGGCAAGTCGAACTTTAGTGCATCTAAACTTACGTTATTTTTAAAGAGAAGTATAGAATGAATTTCATCCAAAAGCGTCTACAAAAACCTGTTAGTTAGTTATAAATAATGATATCGTAATAAAGTTCATAACAAGTTGCTAATATAATCAAATAAATTATATTTGGTGCCACTTTTGAATTCAAATTGGGGAAGTCGAATTTATAGCCTCTAAACTTACGTTATCGAAATGTATAATGAATTTCGTCCAAAAGCGCCTATAAAAACCTTTTAATTGGCTATATAGAATGAGAACATAATAATGTTGAAAGAAAGATGCTAATTTAATCAAATGAATTATATTTGGTGACACTTCTCAATTCGAATTGGGCAAGACGAACTTTATTGCATCGAAACTTATGTTATTTTTAAAGAGAAATATAGAATGAATTTCAACCAAAAGCGTCTGGAAAAACCAGTTAGTTAGTTATAAATATTGACAACGTAATAAAGTTGATAAAAAGTTGCTAATATAACCAAATAAATTATATTTGGTGCCACTTTTGAATTGAAAATTGGGGAAGTCGAATTTATAACCTCTAAACTTACGTTATCGAAATGTATAATGAATTTCGTCCAAAAGCGTCTACAAAAACCTTTTAATTGGCTATATAGAATGAGAACGTAATAATGTTGATATATAGTTGCTAATTTAATCAAATGAATTAAATTTGGTTACACTTCTCAATTCAAATTGGGCAAGTCGAACTTTAATGCATCTAAACTTACGTTATTTTTAAAGAGAAGTATAGAATGAATTTCATCCAAAAGCGTCTAGAAAAACCTGTTAGTTAGTTATAAATAATGATATCGTAATAAAGTTCATAACAAGTTGCTAATATAATCAAATAAATTATATTTGGTGCCACTTTTGAATTCAAAATTGGGGAAGTCGAATTTATAGCCTCTAAACTTACGTTATCGAAATGTATAATGAATTTCGTCCAAAAGCGTCTATAAAAACCTTTTAATTGGCTATATAGAATGAGAACGTAATAATGTTGATATATAGTTGCTAATTTAATCAATAGAATTAAAATTGGTGACACTTCTCAATTCAAATTGGGCAAGTCGAACTTTAGTGCATCTAAACTTACGTTATTTTTAAAGAGAAGTATAGAATGAATTTCATCCAAAAGCGTCTACAAAAACCTGTTAGTTAGTTATAAATAATGATATCGTAATAAAGTTCATAACAACTTGCTAATATAATCAAATAAATTATATTTGGTGCCACTTTTGAATTCAAAATTGGGGAAGTCGAATTTATAGCCTCTAAACTTACGTTATCGAAATGTATAATGAATTTCGTCCAAAAGCGCCTATAAAAACCTTTTAATTGGCTATATAGAATGAGAACATAATAATGTTGATATAAAGTTGCTAATTTAATCAAATGAATTATATTTGGTGACACTTCTCAATTCGAATTGGGCAAGACGAACTTTATTGCATCGAAACTTATGTTATTTTTAAAGAGAAATATAGAATGAATTTCAACCAAAAGCGTCTGGAAAAACCAGTTAGTTAGTTATAAATATTGACAATGTAATAAAGTTGATAAAAAGTTGCAAATATAATCAAATAAATTATATTTGGTGCCACTTTTGAATTCAAAATTGGGGAAGTCGAATTTATAGCCTCTAAACTTACGTTATCGAAATGTATAATGAATTTCGTCCAGAAGCGTCTATAAAAACCATTTAATTGGCTATATAGAATGAGAACGTAATAATGTTGATATATAGTTGCTAATTTAATCAAATGAATTAAATTTGGTTACACTTCTCAATTCAAATTGGGGAAGTCGAACTTTAATGCATCTAAACTTACGTTATTTTTAAAGAGAAGTATATAATGAATTTCATCCAAAAGCCTCTAGAAAAACCTGTTAGTTAGTTATAAATAATGATATCATAATATAGTTCATAACAAGTTGCTAATGTAATCAAATAAATTATATTTGGTGCCACTTTTGAATTCAAAATTGGGGAAGTCGAATTTATAGCCTCTAAACTTACGTTATCGAAATGTATAATGAATTTCGTCCAAAAGCGCCTATAAAAACCTTTTAATTGGCTATATAGAATGATAACATAATAATGTTGATATAAAGTTGCTAATTTAATCAAATGAATTATATTTGGTGACACTTCTCAATTCGAATTAGGCAAGACGAACTTTATTGCTTCGAAACTTATGTTATTTTTAAAGAGAAATATAGAATGAATTTCAACCAAAAGCGTCTGGAAAAACCAGTTAGTTAGTTATAAATATTGACAACGTAATAAAGTTGATAAAAAGTTGCTAATATAATCAAATAAATTATATTTGGTGCCACTTTTGAATTCAAAATTGGGGAAGTCGAATTTATAGCCTCTAAACTTACGTTATCGAAATGTATAATGAATTTCGTCCAAAAGCATCTATAAAAACCTTTTAATTGGCTATATAGAATGAGAACGTAATAATGTTGATATATAGTTGCTAATTTAATCAAATGAATTAAATTTGGTTACACTTCTCAATTCAAATTGGGCAAGTCGAACTTTAATGCATCTAAACTTACGTTATTTTTAAAGAGAAGTATATAATGAATTTCATCCAAAAGCGTCTAGAAAAACCTGTTAGTTAGTTATAAATAATGATATCGTAATAAAGTTCATAACAAGTTGCTAATGTAATCAAATAAATTATATTTGGTGCCACTTTTGAATTCAAAATTGGGGAAGTCGAATTTATAGCCTCTACACTTACGTTATTGAAATGTATAATGAATTTCGTCCAAAAGCGCCTATAAAAACCTTTTAATTGGCTATATAGAATGATAACATAATAATGTTGATATAAAGTTGCTACTTTAATCAAATGAATTATATTTGGTGACACTTCTCAATTCGAATTGGGCAAGACGAACTTTATTGCATCGAAACTTATGTTATTTTTAAAGAGAAATATAGAATGAATTTCAACCAAAAGCGTATGGAAAAACCAGTTAGTTAGTTATAAATATTGACAACGTAATAAAGTTGATAAAAAGTTGCTAATATAACCAAATAAATTATATTTGGTGCCACTTTTGAATTGAAAATTGGGGAAGTAGAATTTATAACCTCTAAACTTACGTTATCGAAATGTGTAATGAATTTCGTCCAAAAGCGTCTACAAAAACCTTTTAATTGGCTATATAGAATGAGAACGTAATAATGTTGATATATAGTTGCTAATTTAATCAAATGAATTAAATTTGGTTACACTTCTCAATTCAAATTGGGCAAGTCGAACTTTAATGCATCTAAACTTACGTTATTTTTAAAGAGAAGTATAGAATGAATTTCATCCAAAAGCGTCTAGAAAAACCTGTTAGTTAGTTATAAATAATGATATCGTAATAAAGTTCATAACAAGTTGCTAATATAATCAAATAAATTATATTTGGTGCCACTTTTGAATTCAAAATTGGGGAAGTCGAATTTATAGCCTCTAAACTTACGTTATCGAAATGTATAATGAATTTCGTCCAAAAGCGTCTATAAAAACCTTTTAATTGGCTATATAGAATGAGAACGTAATAATGTTGATATATAGTTGCTAATTTAATCAATAGAATTAAAATTGGTGACACTTCTCAATTCAAATTGGGCAAGTCGAACTTTAGTGCATCTAAACTTACGTTATTTTTAAAGAGAAGTATAGAATGAATTTCATCCAAAAGCGTCTACAAAAACCTGTTAGTTAGTTATAAATAATGATATCGTAATAAAGTTCATAACAAGTTGCTAATATAATCAAATAAATTAGATTTGGTGCCACTTTTGAATTCAAAATTGGGGAAGTCGAATTTATAGCCTCTAAACTTACGTTATCGAAATGTATAATGAATTTCGTCCAAAAGCGCCTATAAAAACCTTTTAATTGGCTATATAGAATGAGAACATAATAATGTTGATATAAAGTTGCTAATTTAATCAAATGAATTATATTTGGTGACACTTCTCAATTCGAATTGGGCAAGACGAACTTTATTGCATCGAAACTTATGTTATTTTTAAAGAGAAATATAGAATGAATTTCAACCAAAAGCGTCTGGAAAAACCAGTTAGTTAGTTATAAATATTGACAACGTAATAAAGTTGATAAAAAGTTGCTAATATAATCAAATAAATTATATTTGGTGCCACTTTTGAATTCAAAATTGGGGAAGTCGAATTTATAGCCTCTAAACTTACGTTATCGAAATGTATAATGAATTTCGTCCAGAAGCGTCTATAAAAACCATTTAATTGGCTATATAGAATGAGAACGTAATAATGTTGATATATAGTTGCTAATTTAATCAAATGAATTAAATTTGGTTACACTTCTCAATTCAAATTGGGGAAGTCGAACTTTAATGCATCTAAACTTACGTTATTTTTAAAGAGAAGTATATAATGAATTTCATCCAAAAGCGTCTAGAAAAACCTGTTAGTTAGTTATAAATAATGATATCGTAATATAGTTCATAACAAGTTGCTAATGTAATCAAATAAATTATATTTGGTGCCACTTTTGAATTCAAAATTGGGGAAGTCGAATTTATAGCCTCTAAACTTACGTTATCGAAATGTATAATGAATTTCGTCCAAAAGCGCCTATAAAAACCTTTTAATTGGCTATATAGAATGATAACATAATAATGTTGATATAAAGTTGCTAATTTAATCAAATGAATTATATTTGGTGACACTTCTCAATTCGAATTGGGCAAGACGAACTTTATTGCATCGAAACTTATGTTATTTTTAAAGAGAAATATAGAATGAATTTCAACCAAAAGCGTCTGGAAAAACCAGTTAGTTAGTTATAAATATTGACAACGTAATAAAGTTGATAAAAAGTTGCTAATATAATCAAATAAATTATATTTGGTGCCACTTTTGAATTCAAAATTGGGGAAGTCGAATTTATAGCCTCTAAACTTACGTTATCGAAATGTATAATGAATTTCGTCCAAAAGCGTCTATAAAAACCTTTTAATTGGCTATATAGAATGAGAACGTAATAATGTTGATATATAGTTGCTAATTTAATCAAATGAATTAAATTTGGTTACACTTCTCAATTCAAATTGGGCAAGTCGAACTTTAATGCATCTAAACTTACGTTATTTTTAAAGAGAAGTATATAATGAATTTCATCCAAAAGCGTCTAGAAAAACCTGTTAGTTAGTTATAAATAATGATATCGTAATAAAGTTCATAACAAGTTGCTAATGTAATCAAATAAATTATATTTGGTGCCACTTTTGAATTCAAAATTGGGGAAGTCGAATTTATAGCCTCTAAACTTACGTTATCGAAATGTATAATGAATTTCGTCCAAAAGCGCCTACAAAAACCTTTTAATTGGCTATATAGAATGATAACATAATAATGTTGATATAAAGTTGCTAATTTAATCAAATGAATTATATTTGGTGACATTTCTCAATTCGAATTGGGCAAGATGAACTTTATTGCATCGAAACTTATGTTATTTTTAAAGAGAAATATAGAATGAATTTCAACCAAAAGCGTCTGGAAAAACCAGTTAGTTAGTTATAAATATTGACAACGTAATAAAGTTGATAAAAAGTTGCTAATATAATCAAATAAATTATATTTGGTGCCACTTTTGAATTCAAAATTGGGGAAGTCGAATTTATAGCCTCTAAACTTACGTTATCGAAATGTATAATGAATTTCGTCCAAAAGCGTCTATAAAAACCTTTTAATTGGCTATATAGAATGAGAACGTAATAATGTTGATATATAGTTGCTAATTTAATCAAATGAATTAAATTTGGTGACACTTCTCAATTCAAATTGGGCAAGTCGAACTTTAATGCATCTAAACTTACGTTATTTTTAAAGAGAAGTATAGAATGAATTTCATCCAAAAGCGTCTACAAAAACCTGTTAGTTAGTTATAAATAATGATATCGTAATAAAGTTCATAACAAGTTGCTAATATAATCAAATAAATTATATTTGGTGCCACTTTTGAATTCAAAATTGGGGAAGTCGAATTTATAGCCTCTAAACTTACGTTATCGAAATGTATAATGAATTTCGTCCAAAAGCGCCTATAAAAACCTTTTAATTGGCTATATAGAATGAGAACATAATAATGTTGATATAAAGTTGCTAATTTAATCAAATGAATTATATTTGGTGACACTTCTCAATTCGAATTGGGCAAGACGAACTTTATTGCATCGAAACTTATGTTATTTTTAAAGAGAAATATAGAATGAATTTCAACCAAAAGCGTCTGGAAAAACTAGTTAGTTAGTTATATATATTGACAACGTAATAAAGTTGATAAAAAGTTGCTAATATAATCAAATAAATTATATTTGGTGCCACTTTTGAATTCAAAATTGGGGAAGTCGAATTTATTACCTCTAAACTTACGTTATCGAAATGTATAATGAATTTCGTCCAAAAGCGTCTACAAAAACCTTTTAATTGGCTATATAGAATGAGAACGTAATAATGTTGATATATAGTTGCTAATTTAATCAAATGAATTAAATTTGGTTACACTTCTCAATTCAAATTGGGGAAGTCGAACTTTAATGCATCTAAACTTACGTTATTTTTAAAGAGAAGTATAGAATGAATTTCATCCAAAAGCGTCTAGAAAAACCTGTTAGTTAGTTATAAATAATGATATCGTAATAAAGTTCATAACAAGTTACTAATATAATCAAATAAATTATATTTGGTGCCACTTTTGAATTCAAAATTGGGGAAGTCGAATTTATAGCCTCTAAACTTACGTTATCGAAATGTATAATGAATTTCGTCCAAAAGCGTCTATAAAAACCTTTTAATTGGCTATATAGAATGAGAACGTAATAATGTTGATATATAGTTGCTAATTTAATCAAATGAATTAAATTTGGTGACACTTCTCAATTCAAATTGGGCAAGTCGAACTTTAATGCATCTAAACTTACGTTATTTTTAAAGAGAAGTATAGAATGAATTTCATCCAAAAGCGTCTACAAAAACCTGTTAGTTAGTTATAAATAATGATATCGTAATAAAGTTCATAACAAGTTGCTAATATAATCAAATAAATTATATTTGGTGCCACTTTTGAATTCAAAATTGGGGAAGTCGAATTTATAGCCTCTAAACTTACGTTATCGAAATGTATAATGAATTTCGTCCAAAAGCGCCTATAAAAACCTTTTAATTGGCTATATAGAATGAGAACATAATAATGTTGATATAAAGTTGCTAATTTAATCAAATGAATTATATTTGGTGACACTTCTCAATTCGAATTGGGCAAGACGAACTTTATTGCATCGAAACTTATGTTATTTTTAAAGAGAAATATAGAATGAATTTCAACCAAAAGCGTCTGGAAAAACTAGTTAGTTAGTTATATATATTGACAACGTAATAAAGTTGATAAAAAGTTGCTAATATAATCAAATAAATTATATTTGGTGCCACTTTTGAATTCAAAATTGGGGAAGTCGAATTTATTACCTCTAAACTTACGTTATCGAAATGTATAATGAATTTCGTCCAAAAGCGTCTACAAAAACCTTTTAATTGGCTATATAGAATGAGAACGTAATAATGTTGATATATAGTTGCTAATTTAATCAAATGAATTAAATTTGGTTACACTTCTCAATTCAAATTGGGGAAGTCGAACTTTAATGCATCTAAACTTACGTTATTTTTAAAGAGAAGTATAGAATGAATTTCATCCAAAAGCGTCTAGAAAAACCTGTTAGTTAGTTATAAATAATGATATCGTAATAAAGTTCATAACAAGTTACTAATATAATCAAATAAATTATATTTGGTGCCACTTTTGAATTCAAAATTGGGGAAGTCGAATTTATAGCCTCTAAACTTACGTTATCGAAATGTATAATGATTTTCGTCTGAAAGCGCCTATAAAAACCTTTTAATTGGCTATATAGAATGAGAACATAATAATGTTGATATAAAGTTGCTAATTTAATCAAATGAATTATATTTGGTGACACTTCTCAATTCGAATTGGGCAAGACGAACTTTATTGCATCGAAACTTATGTTATTTTTAAAGAGAAATATAGAATGAATTTCAACCAAAAGCGTCTGGAAAAACCAGTTAGTTAGTTATAAATATTGATAACGTAATAAAGTTGATAAAAAGTTGGTAATATAACCAAATAAATTATATTTGGTGCCACTTTTGAATTCAAAATTGGGGAAGTCGAATTTATAGCCTCTAAACTTACGTTATCGAAATGTATAATGAATTTCGTCCAAAAGCGCCTATAAAAACCTTTTAATTGGCTATATAGAATGATAACATAATAATGTTGATATAAAGTTGCTAATTTAATCAAATGAATTATATTTGGTGACATTTCTCAATTCGAATTGGGCAAGATGAACTTTATTGCATCGAAACTTATGTTATTTTTAAAGAGAAATATAGAATGAATTTCAACCAAAAGCGTCTGGAAAAACCAGTTAGTTAGTTATAAATATTGACAACGTAATAAAGTTGATAAAAAGTTGCTAATATAATCAAATAAATTATATTTGGTGCCACTTTTGAATTCAAAATTGGGGAAGTCGAATTTATAGCCTCTAAACTTACGTTATCGAAATGTATAATGAATTTCGTCCAAAAGCGTCTATAAAAACCTTTTAATTGGCTATATAGAATGAGAACGTAATAATGTTTATATATAGTTGCTAATTTAATCAAATGAATTAAATTTGGTGACACTTCTCAATTCAAATTGGGCAAGTCGAACTTTAATGCATCTAAACTTACGTTATTTTTAAAGAGAAGTATAGAATGAATTTCATCCAAAAGCGTCTACAAAAACCTGTTAGTTAGTTATAAATAATGATATCGTAATAAAGTTCATAACAAGTTGCTAATATAATCAAATAAATTATATTTGGTGCCACTTTTGAATTCAAAATTGGGGAAGTCGAATTTATAGCCTCTAAACTTACGTTATCGAAATGTATAATGAATTTCGTCCAAAAGCGCCTATAAAAACCTTTTAATTGGCTATATAGAATGAGAACATAATAATGTTGATATAAAGTTGCTAATTTAATCAAATGAATTATATTTGGTGACACTTCTCAATTCGAATTGGGCAAGACGAACTTTATTGCATCGAAACTTATGTTATTTTTAAAGAGAAATATAGAATGAATTTCAACCAAAAGCGTCTGGAAAAACTAGTTAGTTAGTTATATATATTGACAACGTAATAAAGTTGATAAAAAGTTGCTAATATAATCAAATAAATTATATTTGGTGCCACTTTTGAATTCAAAATTGGGGAAGTCGAATTTATAACCTCTAAACTTACGTTATCGAAATGTATAATGAATTTCGTCCAAAAGCGTCTACAAAAACCTTTTAATTGGCTATATAGAATGAGAACGTAATAATGTTGATATATAGTTGCTAATTTAATCAAATGATTTAAATTTGGTAACACTTCTCAATTCAAATTGGGCAAGTCGAACTTTAATGCATCTAAACTTACGTTATTTTTAAAGAGAAGTATAGAATGAATTTCATCCAAAAGCGTCTACAAAAACCTGTTAGTTAGTTATAAATAATGATATCGTAATAAAGTTCATAACAAGTTGCTAATATAATCAAATAAATTAGATTTGGTGCCACTTTTGAATTCAAAATTGGGGAAGTCGAATTTATAGCCTCTAAACTTACGTTATCGAAATGTATAATGAATTTCGTCCAAAAGCGCCTATAAAAACCTTTTAATTGGCTATATAGAATGAGAACATAATAATGTTGATATAAAGTTGCTAATTTAATCAAATGAATTATATTTGGTGACACTTCTCAATTCGAATTGGGCAAGACGAACTTTATTGCATCGAAACTTATGTTATTTTTAAAGAGAAATATAGAATGAATTTCAACCAAAAGCGTCTGGAAAAACCAGTTAGTTAGTTATAAATATTGACAACGTAATAAAGTTGATAAAAAGTTGCTAATATAATCAAATAAATTATATTTGGTGCCACTTTTGAATTCAAAATTGGGGAAGTCGAATTTATAGCCTCTAAACTTACGTTATCGAAATGTATAATGAATTTCGTCCAGAAGCGTCTATAAAAACCATTTAATTGGCTATATAGAATGAGAACGTAATAATGTTGATATATAGTTGCTAATTTAATCAAATGAATTAAATTTGGTTACACTTCTCAATTCAAATTGGGGAAGTCGAACTTTAATGCATCTAAACTTACGTTATTTTTAAAGAGAAGTATATAATGAATTTCATCCAAAAGCGTCTAGAAAAACCTGTTAGTTAGTTATAAATAATGATATCGTAATATAGTTCATAACAAGTTGCTAATGTAATCAAATAAATTATATTTGGTGCCACTTTTGAATTCAAAATTGGGGAAGTCGAATTTATAGCCTCTAAACTTACGTTATCGAAATGTATAATGAATTTCGTCCAAAAGCGCCTATAAAAACCTTTTAATTGGCTATATAGAATGATAACATAATAATGTTGATATAAAGTTGCTAATTTAATCAAATGAATTATATTTGGTGACACTTCTCAATTCGAATTGGGCAAGACGAACTTTATTGCATCGAAACTTATGTTATTTTTAAAGAGAAATATAGAATGAATTTCAACCAAAAGCGTCTGGAAAAACCAGTTACTTAGTTATAAATATTGACAACGTAATAAAGTTGATAAAAAGTTGCTAATATAATCAAATAAATTATATTTGGTGCCACTTTTGAATTCAAAATTGGGGAAGTCGAATTTATAGCCTCTAAACTTACGTTATCGAAATGTATAATGAATTTCGTCCAAAAGCGTCTATAAAAACCTTTTAATTGGCTATATAGAATGAGAACGTAATAATGTTGATATATAGTTGCTAATTTAATCAAATGAATTAAATTTGGTTACACTTCTCAATTCAAATTGGGCAAGTCGAACTTTAATGCATCTAAACTTACGTTATTTTTAAAGAGAAGTATATAATGAATTTCATCCAAAAGCGTCTAGAAAAACCTGTTAGTTAGTTATAAATAATGATATCGTAATAAAGTTCATAACAAGTTGCTAATGTAATCAAATAAATTATATTTGGTGCCACTTTTGAATTCAAAATTGGGGAAGTCGAATTTATAGCCTCTAAACTTACGTTATCGAAATGTATAATGAATTTCGTCCAAAAGCGCCTACAAAAACCTTTTAATTGGCTATATAGAATGATAACATAATAATGTTGATATAAAGTTGCTAATTTAATCAAATGAATTATATTTGGTGACATTTCTCAATTCGAATTGGGCAAGATGAACTTTATTGCATCGAAACTTATGTTATTTTTAAAGAGAAATATAGAATGAATTTCAACCAAAAGCGTATGGAAAAACCAGTTAGTTAGTTATAAATATTGACAACGTAATAAAGTTGATAAAAAGTTGCTAATATAATCAAATAAATTATATTTGGTGCCACTTTTGAATTCAAAATTGGGGAAGTCGAATTTATAGCCTCTAAACTTACGTTATCGAAATGTATAATGAATTTCGTCCAAAAGCGTCTATAAAAACCTTTTAATTGGCTATATAGAATGAGAACGTAATAATGTTGATATATAGTTGCTAATTTAATCAAATGAATTAAATTTGGTGACACTTCTCAATTCAAATTGGGCAAGTCGAACTTTAATGCATCTAAACTTACGTTATTTTTAAAGAGAAGTATAGAATGAATTTCATCCAAAAGCGTCTACAAAAACCTGTTAGTTAGTTATAAATAATGATATCGTAATAAAGTTCATAACAAGTTGCTAATATAATCAAATAAATTATATTTGGTGCCACTTTTGAATTCAAAATTGGGGAAGTCGAATTTATAGCCTCTAAACTTACGTTATCGAAATGTATAATGAATTTCGTCCAAAAGCGCCTATAAAAACCTTTTAATTGGCTATATAGAATGAGAACATAATAATGTTGATATAAAGTTGCTAATTTAATCAAATGAATTATATTTGGTGACACTTCTCAATTCGAATTGGGCAAGACGAACTTTATTGCATCGAAACTTATGTTATTTTTAAAGAGAAATATAGAATGAATTTCAACCAAAAGCGTCTGGAAAAACTAGTTAGTTAGTTATATATATTGACAACGTAATAAAGTTGATAAAAAGTTGCTAATATAATCAAATAAATTATATTTGGTGCCACTTTTGAATTCAAAATTGGGGAAGTCGAATTTATTACCTCTAAACTTACGTTATCGAAATGTATAATGAATTTCGTCCAAAAGCGTCTACAAAAACCTTTTAATTGGCTATATAGAATGAGAACGTAATAATGTTGATATATAGTTGCTAATTTAATCAAATGAATTAAATTTGGTTACACTTCTCAATTCAAATTGGGGAAGTCGAACTTTAATGCATCTAAACTTACGTTATTTTTAAAGAGAAGTATAGAATGAATTTCATCCAAAAGCGTCTAGAAAAACCTGTTAGTTAGTTATAAATAATGATATCGTAATAAAGTTCATAACAAGTTACTAATATAATCAAATAAATTATATTTGGTGCCACTTTTGAATTCAAAATTGGGGAAGTCGAATTTATAGCCTCTAAACTTACGTTATCGAAATGTATAATGATTTTCGTCTGAAAGCGCCTATAAAAACCTTTTAATTGGCTATATAGAATGAGAACATAATAATGTTGATATAAAGTTGCTAATTTAATCAAATGAATTATATTTGGTGACACTTCTCAATTCGAATTGGGCAAGACGAACTTTATTGCATCGAAACTTATGTTATTTTTAAAGAGAAATATAGAATGAATTTCAACCAAAAGCGTCTGGAAAAACCAGTTAGTTAGTTATAAATATTGATAACGTAATAAAGTTGATAAAAAGTTGGTAATATAACCAAATAAATTATATTTGGTGCCACTTTTGAATTCAAAATTGGGGAAGTCGAATTTATAGCCTCTAAACTTACGTTATCGAAATGTATAATGAATTTCGTCCAAAAGCGCCTATAAAAACCTTTTAATTGGCTATATAGAATGATAACATAATAATGTTGATATAAAGTTGCTAATTTAATCAAATGAATTATATTTGGTGACATTTCTCAATTCGAATTGGGCAAGATGAACTTTATTGCATCGAAACTTATGTTATTTTTAAAGAGAAATATAGAATGAATTTCAACCAAAAGCGTCTGGAAAAACCAGTTAGTTAGTTATAAATATTGACAACGTAATAAAGTTGATAAAAAGTTGCTAATATAATCAAATAAATTATATTTGGTGCCACTTTTGAATTCAAAATTGGGGAAGTCGAATTTATAGCCTCTAAACTTACGTTATCGAAATGTATAATGAATTTCGTCCAAAAGCGTCTATAAAAACCTTTTAATTGGCTATATAGAATGAGAACGTAATAATGTTGATATATAGTTGCTAATTTAATCAAATGAATTAAATTTGGTGACACTTCTCAATTCAAATTGGGCAAGTCGAACTTTAATGCATCTAAACTTACGTTATTTTTAAAGAGAAGTATAGAATGAATTTCATCCAAAAGCGTCTACAAAAACCTGTTAGTTAGTTATAAATAATGATATCGTAATAAAGTTCATAACAAGTTGCTAATATAATCAAATAAATTATATTTGGTGCCACTTTTGAATTCAAAATTGGGGAAGTCGAATTTATAGCCTCTAAACTTACGTTATCGAAATGTATAATGAATTTCGTCCAAAAGCGCCTATAAAAACCTTTTAATTGGCTATATAGAATGAGAACATAATAATGTTGATATAAAGTTGCTAATTTAATCAAATGAATTATATTTGGTGACACTTCTCAATTCGAATTGGGCAAGACGAACTTTATTGCATCGAAACTTATGTTATTTTTAAAGAGAAATATAGAATGAATTTCAACCAAAAGCGTCTGGAAAAACTAGTTAGTTAGTTATATATATTGACAACGTAATAAAGTTGATAAAAAGTTGCTAATATAATCAAATAAATTATATTTGGTGCCACTTTTGAATTCAAAATTGGGGAAGTCGAATTTATAACCTCTAAACTTACGTTATCGAAATGTATAATGAATTTCGTCCAAAAGCGTCTACAAAAACCTTTTAATTGGCTATATAGAATGAGAACGTAATAATGTTGATATATAGTTGCTAATTTAATCAAATGAATTAAATTTGGTTACACTTCTCAATTCAAATTGGGGAAGTCGAACTTTAATGCATCTAAACTTACGTTATTTTTAAAGAGAAGTATAGAATGAATTTCATCCAAAAGCGTCTAGAAAAACCTGTTAGTTAGTTATAAATAATGATATCGTAATAAAGTTCATAACAAGTTACTAATATAATCAAATAAATTATATTTGGTGCCACTTTTGAATTCAAAATTGGGGAAGTCGAATTTATAGCCTCTAAACTTACGTTATCGAAATGTATAATGATTTTCGTCTGAAAGCGCCTATAAAAACCTTTTAATTGGCTATATAGAATGAGAACATAATAATGTTGATATAAAGTTGCTAATTTAATCAAATGAATTATATTTGGTGACACTTCTCAATTCGAATTTGGCAAGACGAACTTTATTGCATCGAAACTTATGTTATTTTTAAAGAGAAATATAGAATGAATTTCAACCAAAAGCGTCTGGAAAAACCAGTTAGTTAGTTATAAATATTGATAACGTAATAAAGTTGATAAAAAGTTGGTAATATAACCAAATAAATTATATTTGGTGCCACTTTTGAATTCAAAATTGGGGAAGTCGAATTTATAGCCTCTAAACTTACGTTATCGAAATGTATAATGAATTTCGTCCAAAAGCGTCTATAAAAACCTTTTAATTGGCTATATAGAATGAGAACGTAATAATGTTGTTATATAGTTGCTAATTTAATCAAATGAATTAAATTTGGTGACACTTCTCAATTCAAATTGGGCAAGTCGAACTTTAATGCATCTAAACTTACGTTATTTTTAAAGAGAAGTATAGAATGAATTTCATCCAAAAGCGTCTACAAAAACCTGTTAGTTAGTTATAAATAATGATATCATAATAAAGTTCATAACAAGTTGCTAATATAATCAAACAAATTATATTTGGTGCCACTTTTGAATTCAAAATTGGGGAAGTCGAATTTATAGCCTCTAAACTTACGTTATCGAAATGTATAATGAATTTCGTCCAAAAGCGCCTATAAAAACCTTTTAATTGGCTATATAGAATGAGAACATAATAATGTTGATATAAAGTTGCTAATTTAATCAAATGAATTATATTTGGTGACACTTCTCAATTCGAATTGGGCAAGACGAACTTTATTGCATCGAAACTTATGTTATTTTTAAAGAGAAATATATAATGAATTTCAACCAAAAGCGTCTGGAAAAACCAGTTAGTTAGTTATAAATATTGACAACGTAATAAAGTTGATAAAAAGTTGCTAATATAATCAAATAAATTATATTAGGTGCCACTTTTGAATTTAAAATTGGGGAAGTCGAATTTATAGCCTCTAAACTTACGTTATCGAAATGTATAATGAATTTCGTCCAAAAGCGTCTATAAAAACCTTTTAATTGGCTATATAGAATGAGAACGTAATAATGTTGATATATAGTTGCTAATTTAATCAAATGAATTAAATTTGGTGACACTTCTTAATTCAAATTGGGCAAGTCGAACTTTAATGCATCTAAACTTACGTTATTTTTAAAGAGAAGTATAGAATGAATTTCATCCAAAAGCGTCTAGAAAAACCTGTTAGTTAGTTATAAATAATGATATCGTAATAAAGTTCATAACAAGTTGCTAATATAATCAAATAAATTATATTTGGTGCCACTTTTGAATTCAAAATTGGGGAAGTCGAATTTATAGCCTCTAAACTTATGTTATCGAAATGTATAATGAATTTCGTCCAAAAGCGTCTATAAAAACCTTTTAATTGGCTATATTGAATGAGAACGTAATAATGTTGATATATAGTTGCTAATTTAATCAAATGAATTAAATTTGGTGACACTTCTCAATTCAAATTGGGCAAGTCGAACTTTAGTGCATCTAAACTTACGTTATTTTTAAAGAGAAGTATAGAATGAATTTCATCCAAAAGCGTCTACAAAAACCTGTTAGTTAGTTATAAATAATGATATCGTAATAAAGTTCATAACAAGTTGCTAATATAATCAAATAAATTATATTTGGTGCCACTTTTGAATTCAAAATTGGGGAAGTCGAATTTATAGCCTCTAAACTTACGTTATCGAAATGTATAATGAATTTCGTCCAAAAGCGCCTATAAAAACCTTTTAATTGGCTATATAGAATGAGAACATAATAATGTTGAAAGAAAGATGCTAATTTAATCAAATGAATTATATTTGGTGACACTTCTCAATTCGAATTGGGCAAGACGAACTTTATTGCATCGAAACTTATGTTATTTTTAAAGAGAAATATAGAATGAATTTCAACCAAAAGCGTCTGGAAAAACCAGTTAGTTAGTTATAAATATTGACAACGTAATAAAGTTGATAAAAAGTTGCTAATATAACCAAATAAATTATATTTGGTGCCACTTTTGAATTGAAAATTGGGGAAGTCGAATTTATAACCTCTAAACTTACGTTATCGAAATGTATAATGAATTTCGTCCAAAAGCGTCTACAAAAACCTTTTAATTGGCTATATAGAATGAGAACGTAATAATGTTGATATATAGTTGCTAATTTAATCAAATGAATTAAATTCGGTTACACTTCTCAATTCAAATTGGGCAAGTCGAACTTTAATGCATCTAAACTTACGTTATTTTTAAAGAGAAGTATAGAATGAATTTCATCCAAAAGCGTCTAGAAAAACCTGTTAGTTAGTTATAAATAATGATATAGTAATAAAGTTCATAACAAGTTGCTAATATAATCAAATAAGTTATATTTGGTGCCACTTTTGAATTCAAAATTGGGGAAGTCGAATTTATAGCCTCTAAACTTACGTTATCGAAATGTATAATGAATTTCGTCCAAAAGCGTCTATAAAAACCTTTTAATTGGCTATATAGAATGAGAACGTAATAATGTTGATATATAGTTGCTAATTTAATCAAATGAATTAAATTTGGTTACACTTCTCAATTCAAATTGGGCAAGTCGAACTTTAATGCATCTAAACTTACGTTATTTTTAAAGAGAAGTATAGAATGAATTTCATCCAAAAGCGTCTACAAAAACCTGTTAGTTAGTTATAAATAATGATATCGTAATAAAGTTCATAACAAGTTGCTAATATAATCAAATAAATTAGATTTGGTGCCACTTTTGAATTCAAAATTGGGGAAGTCGAATTTATAGCCTCTAAACTTACGTTATCGAAATGTATAATGAATTTCATCCAAAAGCGCCTATAAAAACCTTTTAATTGGCTATGTAGAATGAGAACATAATAATGTTGATATAAAGTTGCTAATTTAATCAAATGAATTATATTTGGTGACACTTCTCAATTCGAATTGGGCAAGACGAACTTTATTGCATCGAAACTTATGTTATTTTTAAAGAGAAATATAGAATGAATTTCAACCAAAAGCGTCTGGAAAAACCAGTTAGGTAGTTCTAAATATTGACAACGTAATAAAGTTGATAAAAAGTTGCTAATATAATCAAATAAATTATATTTGGTGCCACTTTTGAATTCAAAATTGGGGAAGTCGAATTTATAGCCTCTAAACTTACGTTATCGAAATGTATAATGAATTTCGTCCAAAAGCGCCTATAAAAACCTTTTAATTGGCTATATAGAATGAGAACATAATAATGTTGATATAAAGTTGCTAATTTAATCAAATGAATTATATTTGGTGACACTTCTCAATTCGAATTGGGCAAGACGAACTTTATTGCATCGAAACTTATGTTATTTTTAAAGAGAAATATAGAATGAATTTCAACCAAAAGCGTCTGGAAAAACCAGTTAGTTAGTTATAAATATTGACAACGTAATAAAGTTGATAAAAACTTGTTAATATAATCAAATAAATTATATTTGGTGCCACTTTTGAATTCAAAATTGGGGAAGTCGAATTTATAGCCTCTAAACTTACGTTATCGAAATGTATAATGAATTTCGTCCAAAAGCATCTATAAAAACCTTTTAATTGGCTATATAGAATGAGAACGTAATAATGTTGATATATAGTTGCTAATTTAATCAAATGAATTAAATTTGGTTACACTTCTCAATTCAAATTGGGCAAGTCGAACTTTAATGCATCTAAACTTACGTTATTTTTAAAGAGAAGTATATAATGAATTTCATCCAAAAGCGTCTAGAAAAACCTGTTAGTTAGTTATAAATAATGATATCGTAATAAAGTTCATAACAAGTTGCTAATGTAATCAAATAAATTATATTTGGTGCTACTTTTGAATTCAAAATTGGGGAAGTCGAATTTATAGCCTCTAAACTTACGTTATCGAAATGTATAATGAATTTCGTCCAAAAGCGCCTATAAAAACCTTTTAATTGGCTATATAGAATGAGAACATAATAATGTTGATATAAAGTTGCTAATTTAATCAAATGAATTATATTTGGTGACACTTCTCAATTCGAATTGGGCAAGACGAACTTTATTGCATCGAAACTTATGTTATTTTTAAAGAGAAATATAGAATGAATTTCAACCAAAAGCGTCTGGAAAAACCAGTTAGTTAGTTATAAATATTGACAACGTAATAAACTTGATAAAAAGTTGCTAATATAATCAAATAAATTTTATTTGGTGCCACTTTTGAATTCAAAATTGGGGAAGTCGAATTTATAGCCTCTAAACTTACGTTATCGAAATGTATAATGAATTTCGTCCAGAAGCGTCTATAAAAACCATTTAATTGGCTATATAGAATGAGAACGTAATAATGTTGATATATAGTTGCTAATTTAATCAAATGAATTAAATTTGGTTACACTTCTCAATTCAAATTGGGGAAGTCGAACTTTAATGCATCTAAACTTACGTTATTTTTAAAGAGAAGTATATAATGAATTTCATCCAAAAGCGTCTAGAAAAACCTGTTAGTTAGTTATAAATAATGATATCGTAATATAGTTCATAACAAGTTGCTAATGTAATCAAATAAATTATATTTGGTGCCACTTTTGAATTCAAAATTGGGGAAGTCGAATTTATAGCCTCTAAACTTACGTTATCGAAATGTATAATGAATTTCGTCCAAAAGCGCCTATAAAAACCTTTTAATTGGCTATATAGAATGATAACATAATAATGTTGATATAAAGTTGCTAATTTAATCAAATGAATTATATTTGGTGACACTTCTCAATTCGAATTGGGCAAGACGAACTTTATTGCATCGAAACTTATGTTATATTTAAAGAGAAATATAGAATGAATTTCAACCAAAAGCATCTGGAAAAACCAGTTAGTTAGTTATAAATATTGACAACGTAATAAAGTTGATAAAAAGTTGCTAATATAATCAAATAAATTATATTTGGTGCCACTTTTGAATTCAAAATTGGGGAAGTCGAATTTATAGCCTCTAAACTTACGTTATCGAAATGTATAATGAATTTCGTCCAAAAGCGTCTATAAAAACCTTTTAATTGGCTATATAGAATGAGAACGTAATAATGTTGATATATAGTTGCTAATTTAATCAAATGAATTAAATTTGGTTACACTTCTCAATTCAAATTGGGCAAGTCGAACTTTAATGCATCTAAACTTACGTTATTTTTAAAGAGAAGTATATAATGAATTTCATCCAAAAGCGTCTAGAAAAACCTGTTAGTTAGTTATAAATAATGATATCGTAATAAAGTTCATAACAAGTTGCTAATGTAATCAAATAAATTATATTTGGTGCCACTTTTGAATTCAAAATTGGGGAAGTCGAATTTATAGCCTCTAAACTTACGTTATCGAAATGTATAATGAATTTCGTCCAAAAGCGCCTATAAAAACCTTTTAATTGGCTATATAGAATGATAACATAATAATGTTGATATAAAGTTGCTAATTTAATCAAATGAATTATATTTGGTGACACTTCTCAATTCGAATTGGGCAAGACAAACTTTATTGCATCGAAACTTATGTTATTTTTAAAGAGAAATATAGAATGAATTTCAACCAAAAGCGTCTGGAAAAACCAGTTAGTTAGTTATAAATATTGACAACGTAATAAAGTTGATAAAAAGTTGCTAATATAATCAAATAAATTATATTTGGTGCCACTTTTGAATTCAAAATTGGGGAAGTCGAATTTATAGCCTCTAAACTTACGTTATCGAAATGTATAATGAATTTCGTCCAAAAGCGTCTATAAAAACCTTTTAATTGGCTATATAGAATGAGAACGTAATAATGTTGATATATAGTTGCTAATTTAATCAAATGAATTAAATTTGGTTACACTTCTCAATTCAAATTGGGCAAGTCGAACTTTAATGCATCTAAACTTATGTTATTTTTAAAGAGAAGTATATAATGAATTTCATCCAAAAGCGTCTAGAAAAACCTGTTAGTTAGTTATAAATAATGATATCGTAATAAAGTTCATAACAAGTTGCTAATGTAATCAAATAAATTATATTTGGTGCCACTTTTGAATTCAAAATTGGGGAAGTCGAATTTATAGCCTCTAAACTTACGTTATCGAAATGTATAATGAATTTCGTCCAAAAGCGCCTATAAAAACCTTTTAATTGGCTATATAGAATGATAACATAATAATGTTGATATAAAGTTGCTAATTTAATCAAATGAATTATATTTGGTGACACTTCTCAATTCGAATTGGGCAAGACAAACTTTATTGCATCGAAACTTATGTTATTTTTAAAGAGAAATATAGAATGAATTTCAACCAAAAGCGTCTGGAAAAACCAGTTAGTTAGTTATAAATATTGACAACGTAATAAAGTTGATAAAAAGTTGCTAATATAATCAAATAAATTATATTTGGTGCCACTTTTGAATTCAAAATTGGGGAAGTCGAATTTATAACCTCTAAACTTACGTTATCGAAATGTATAATGAATTTCGTCCAAAAGCGTCTACAAAAACCTTTTAATTGGCTATATAGAATGAGAACGTAATAATGTTGATATATAGTTGCTAATTTAATCAAATGAATTAAATTTGGTTACACTTCTCAATTCAAATTGGGCAAGTCGAACTTTAATGCATCTAAACTTACGTTATTTTTAAAGAGAAGTATATAATGAATTTCATCCAAAAGCGTCTAGAAAAACCTGTTAGTTAGTTATAAATAATGATATCGTAATAAAGTTCATAACAAGTTGCTAATGTAATCAAATAAATTATATTTGGTGCCACTTTTGAATTCAAAATTGGGGAAGTCGAATTTATAGCCTCTAAACTTACGTTATCGAAATGTATAATGAATTTCGTCCAAAAGCGCCTATAAAAACCTTTTAATTGGCTATATAGAATGAGAACATAATAATGTTGATATAAAGTTGCTAATTTAATCAAATGAATTATATTTGGTGACACTTCTCAATTCGAATTGGGCAAGACGAACTTTATTGCATCGAAACTTATGTTATTTTTAAAGAGAAATATAGAATGAATTTCAACCAAAAGCGTCTGGAAAAACCAGTTAGTTAGTTATAAATATTGACAACGTAATAAACTTGATAAAAAGTTGCTAATATAATCAAATAAATTATATTTGGTGCCACTTTTGAATTCAAAATTGGGGAAGTCGAATTTATAGCCTCTAAACTTACGTTATCGAAATGTATAATGAATTTCGTCCAGAAGCGTCTATAAAAACCATTTAATTGGCTATATAGAATGAGAACGTAATAATGTTGATATATAGTTGCTAATTTAATCAAATGAATTAAATTTGGTTACACTTCTCAATTCAAATTGGGGAAGTCGAACTTTAATGCATCTAAACTTACGTTATTTTTAAAGAGAAGTATATAATGAATTTCATCCAAAAGCGTCTAGAAAAACCTGTTAGTTAGTTATAAATAATGATATCGTAATATAGTTCATAACAAGTTGCTAATGTAATCAAATAAATTATATTTGGTGCCACTTTTGAATTCAAAATTGGGGAAGTCGAATTTATAGCCTCTAAACTTACGTTATCGAAATGTATAATGAATTTCGTCCAAAAGCGCCTATAAAAACCTTTTAATTGGCTATATAGAATGATAACATAATAATGTTGATATAAAGCTGCTAATTTAATCAAATGAATTATATTTGGTGACACTTCTCAATTCGAATTGGGCAAGACGAACTTTATTGCATCGAAACTTATGTTATTTTTAAAGAGAAATATAGAATGAATTTCAACCAAAAGCGTCTGGAAAAACCAGTTAGTTAGTTATAAATATTGACAACGTAATAAAGTTGATAAAAAGTTGCTAATATAATCAAATAAATTATATTTGGTGCCACTTTTGAATTCAAAATTGGGGAAGTCGAATTTATAGCCTCTAAACTTACGTTATCGAAATGTAAAATGAATTTCGTCCAAAAGCGTCTATAAAAACCTTTTAATTGGCTATATAGAATGAGAACGTAATAATGTTGATATATAGTTGCTAATTTAATCAAATGAATTAAATTTGGTTACACTTCTCAATTCAAATTGGGCAAGTCGAACTTTAATGCATCTAAACTTACGTTATTTTTAAAGAGAAGTATATAATGAATTTCATCCAAAAGCGTCTAGAAAAACCTGTTAGTTAGTTATAAATAATGATATCGTAATAAAGTTCATAACAAGTTGCTAATGTAATCAAATAAATTATATTTGGTGCCACTTTTGAATTCAAAATTGGGGAAGTCGAATTTATAGCCTCTAAACTTACGTTATCGAAATGTATAATGAATTTCGTCCAAAAGCGCCTATAAAAACCTTTTAATTGGCTATATAGAATGATAACATAATAATGTTGATATAAAGTTGCTAATTTAATCAAATGAATTATATTTGGTGACACTTCTCAATTCGAATTGGGCAAGACAAACTTTATTGCATCGAAACTTATGTTATTTTTAAAGAGAAATATAGAATGAATTTCAACCAAAAGCGTCTGGAAAAACCAGTTAGTTAGTTATAAATATTGACAACGTAATAAAGTTGATAAAAAGTTGCTAATATAATCAAATAAATTATATTTGGTGCCACTTTTGAATTCAAAATTGGGGAAGTCGAATTTATAGCCTCTAAACTTACGTTATCGAAATGTATAATGAATTTCGTCCAAAAGCGTCTATAAAAACCTTTTAATTGGCTATATAGAATGAGAACGTAATAATGTTGATATATAGTTGCTAATTTAATCAAATGAATTAAATTTGGTTACACTTCTCAATTCAAATTGGGCAAGTCGAACTTTAATGCATCTAAACTTACGTTATTTTTAAAGAGAAGTATATAATGAATTTCATCCAAAAGCGTCTAGAAAAACCTGTTAGTTAGTTATAAATAATGATATCGTAATAAAGTTCATAACAAGTTGCTAATGTAATCAAATAAATTATATTTGGTGCCACTTTTGAATTCAAAATTGGGGAAGTCGAATTTATAGCCTCTAAACTTACGTTATCGAAATGTATAATGAATTTCGTCCAAAAGCGCCTATAAAAACCTTTTAATTGGCTATATAGAATGATAACATAATAATGTTGATATAAAGTTGCTAATTTAATCAAATGAATTATATTTGGTGACACTTCTCAATTAGAATTGGGCAAGACAAACTTTATTGCATCGAAACTTATGTTATTTTTAAAGAGAAATATAGAATGAATTTCAACCAAAAGCGTCTGGAAAAACCAGTTAGTTAGTTATAAATATTGACAACGTAATAAAGTTGATAAAAAGTTGCTAATATAATCAAATAAATTATATTTGGTGCCACTTTTGAATTCAAAATTGGGGAAGTCGAATTTATAACCTCTAAACTTACGTTATCGAAATGTATAATGAATTTCGTCCAAAAGCGTCTACAAAAACCTTTTAATTGGCTATATAGAATGAGAACGTAATAATGTTGATATATAGTTGCTAATTTAATCAAATGAATTAAATTTGGTTACACTTCTCAATTCAAATTGGGCAAGTCGAACTTTAATGCATCTAAACTTACGTTATTTTTAAAGAGAAGTATAGAATGAATTTCATCCAAAAGCTTCTAGAAAAACCTGTTAGTTAGTTATAAATAATGATATCGTAATAAAGTTGATAACAAGTTGCTAATATAATCAAATAAATTATATTTGGTGCCACTTTTGAATTCAAAATTGGGGAAGTCGAATTTATAGCCTCTAAACTTACGTTATCGAAATGTATAATGAATTTCGTCCAAAAGCGTCTATAAAAACCTTTTAATTGGCTATATAGAATGAGAACGTAATAATGTTGATATATAGTTCCTAATTTAATCAAATGAATTAAATTTGGTGACACTTCTCAATTCAAATTGGGCAAGTCGAACTTTAGTGCATCTAAACTTACGTTATTTTTAAAGAGAAGTATAGAATGAATTTCATCCAAAAGCGTCTACAAAAACCTGTTAGTTAGTTATAAATAATGATATCGTAATAAAGTTCATAACAAGTTGCTAATATAATCAAATAAATTATATTTGGTGCCACTTTTGAATTCAAAATTGGGGAAGTCGAATTTATAGCCTCTAAACTTACGTTATCGAAATGTATAATGAATTTCGTCCAAAAGCGCCTATAAAAACCTTTTAATTGGCTATATAGAATGAGAACATAATAATGTTGATATAAAGTTGCTAATTTAATCAAATGAATTATATTTGGTGACACTTCTCAATTCGAATTGGGCAAGACGAACTTTATTGCATCGAAACTTATGTTATTTTTAAAGAGAAATATAGAATGAATTTCAACCAAAAGCGTCTGGAAAAACCAGTTAGTTAGTTATAAATATTGACAACGTAATAAAGTTGATAAAAAGTTGCTAATATAATCAAATAAGTTATATTTGGTGCCACTTTTGAATTCAAAATTGGGGAAGTCGAATTTATAGCCTCTAAACTTACGTTATCGAAATGTATAATGAATTTCGTCCAGAAGCGTCTATAAAAACCATTTAATTGGCTATATAGAATGAGAACGTAATAATGTTGATATATAGTTTCTAATTTAATCAAATGAATTAAATTTGGTTACACTTCTCAATTCAAATTGGGGAAGTCGAACTTTAATGCATCTAAACTTACGTTATTTTTAAAGAGAAGTATATAATGAATTTCATCCAAAAGCGTCTAGAAAAACCTGTTAGTTAGTTATAAATAATGATATCGTAATATAGTTCATAACAAGTTGCTAATGTAATCAAATAAATTATATTTGGTGCCACTTTTGAATTCAAAATTGGGGAAGTCGAATTTATAGCCTCTAAACTTACGTTATCGAAATGTATAATGAATTTCGTCCAAAAGCGCCTATAAAAACCTTTTAATTGGCTATATAGAATGATAACATAATAATGTTGATATAAAGTTGCTAATTTAATCAAATGAATTATATTTGGTGACACTTCTCAATTCGAATTGGGCAAGACGAACTTTATTGCATCGAAACTTATGTTATTTTTAAAGAGAAATATAGAATGAATTTCAACCAAAAGCGTCTGGAAAAACCAGTTAGTTAGTTATAAATATTGACAACGTAATAAAGTTGATAAAAAGTTGCTAATATAATCAAATAAATTATATTTGGTGCCACTTTTGAATTCAAAATTGGGGAAGTCGAATTTATAGCCTCTAAACTTACGTTATCGAAATGTATAATGAATTTCGTCCAAAAGCGCCTATAAAAACCTTTTAATTGGCTATATAGAATGATAACATAATAATGTTGATATAAAGTTGCTAATTTAATCAAATGAATTATATTTGGTGACACTTCTCAATTAGAATTGGGCAAGACAAACTTTATTGCATCGAAACTTATGTTATTTTTAAAGAGAAATATAGAATGAATTTCAACCAAAAGCGTCTGGAAAAACCAGTTAGTTAGTTATAAATATTGACAACGTAATAAAGTTGATAAAAAGTTGCTAATATAATCAAATAAATTATATTTGGTGCCACTTTTGAATTCAAAATTGGGGAAGTCGAATTTATAACCTCTAAACTTACGTTATCGAAATGTATAATGAATTTCGTCCAAAAGCGTCTACAAAAACCTTTTAATTGGCTATATAGAATGAGAACGTAATAATGTTGATATATAGTTGCTAATTTAATCAAATGAATTAAATTTGGTTACACTTCTCAATTCAAATTGGGCAAGTCGAACTTTAATGCATCTAAACTTACGTTATTTTTAAAGAGAAGTATATAATGAATTTCATCCAAAAGCGTCTAGAAAAACCTGTTAGTTAGTTATAAATAATGATATCGTAATAAAGTTCATAACAAGTTGCTAATGTAATCAAATAAATTATATTTGGTGCCACTTTTGAATTCAAAATTGGGGAAGTCGAATTTATAGCCTCTAAACTTACGTTATCGAAATGTATAATGAATTTCGTCCAAAAGCGCCTATAAAAACCTTTTAATTGGCTATATAGAATGATAACATAATAATGTTGATATAAAGTTGCTAATTTAATCAAATGAATTATATTTGGTGACACTTCTCAATTCGAATTGGGCAAGACAAACTTTATTGCATCGAAACTTATGTTATTTTTAAAGAGAAATATAGAATGAATTTCAACCAAAAGCGTCTGGAAAAACCAGTTAGTTAGTTATAAATATTGACAACGTAATAAAGTTGATAAAAAGTTGCTAATATAATCAAATAAATTATATTTGGTGCTACTTTTGAATTCAAAATTGGGGAAGTCGAATTTATAACCTCTAAACTTACGTTATCGAAATGTATAATGAATTTCGTCCAAAAGCGTCTACAAAAACCTTTTAATTGGCTATATAGAATGAGAACGTAATAATGTTGATATATAGTTGCTAATTTAATCAAATGAATTAAATTTGGTTACACTTCTCAATTCAAATTGGGCAAGTCGAACTTTAATGCATCTAAACTTACGTTATTTTTAAAGAGAAGTATAGAATGAATTTCATCCAAAAGCGTCTAGAAAAACCTGTTAGTTAGTTATAAATAATGATATCGTAATAAAGTTGATAACAAGTTGCTAATATAATCAAATAAATTATATTTGGTGCCACTTTTGAATTCAAAATTGGGGAAGTCGAATTTATAGCCTCTAAACTTACGTTATCGAAATGTATAATGAATTTCGTCCAAAAGCGTCTATAAAAACCTTTTAATTGGCTATATAGAATGAGAACGTAATAATGTTGATATATAGTTCCTAATTTAATCAAATGAATTAAATTTGGTGACACTTCTCAATTCAAATTGGGCAAGTCGAACTTTAGTGCATCTAAACTTACGTTATTTTTAAAGAGAAGTATAGAATGAATTTCATCCAAAAGCGTCTACAAAAACCTGTTAGTTAGTTATAAATAATGATATCGTAATAAAGTTCATAACAAGTTGCTAATATAATCAAATAAATTATATTTGGTGCCACTTTTGAATTCAAAATTGGGGAAGTCGAATTTATAGCCTCTAAACTTACGTTATCGAAATGTATAATGAATTTCGTCCAAAAGCGCCTATAAAAACCTTTTAATTGGCTATATAGAATGAGAACATAATAATGTTGATATAAAGTTGCTAATTTAATCAAATGAATTATATTTGGTGACACTTCTCAATTCGAATTGGGCAAGACGAACTTTATTGCATCGAAACTTATGTTATTTTTAAAGAGAAATATAGAATGAATTTCAACCAAAAGCGTCTGGAAAAACCAGTTAGTTAGTTATAAATATTGACAACGTAATAAAGTTGATAAAAAGTTGCTAATATAATCAAATAAATTATATTTGGTGCCACTTTTGAATTCAAAATTGGGGAAGTCGAATTTATAGCCTCTAAACTTACGTTATCGAAATGTATAATGAATTTCGTCCAGAAGCGTCTATAAAAACCATTTAATTGGCTATATAGAATGAGAATGTAATAATGTTGATATATAGTTGCTAATTTAATCAAATGAATTAAATTTGGTTACACTTCTCAATTCAAATTGGGCAAGTCGAACTTTAATGCATCTAAACTTACGTTATTTTTAAAGAGAAGTATAGAATGAATTTCATCCAAAAGCGTCTAGAAAAACCTGTTAGTTAGTTATAAATAATGATATCGTAATAAAGTTCATAACAAGTTGCTAATATAATCAAATAAATTATATTTGGTGCCACTTTTGAATTCAAAATTGGGGAAGTCGAATTTATAGCCTCTAAACTTACGTTATCGAAATGTATAATGAATTTCGTCCAAAAGCGCCTATAAAAACCTTTTAATTGGCTATATAGAATGAGAACATAATAATGTTGATATAAAGTTGCTAATTTAATCAAATGAATTATATTTGGTGACACTTCTCAATTCGAATTGGGCAAGACGAACTTTATTGCATCGAAACTTATGTTATTTTTAAAGAGAAATATAGAATGAATTTCAACCAAAAGCGTCTGGAAAAACCAGTTAGTTAGTTATAAATATTGACAACGTAATAAACTTGATAAAAAGTTGCTAATATAATCAAATAAATTATATTTGGTGCCACTTTTGAATTCAAAATTGGGGAAGTCGAATTTATAGCCTCTAAACTTACGTTATCGAAATGTATAATGAATTTCGTCCAGAAGCGTCTATAAAAACCATTTAATTGGCTATATAGAATGAGAACGTAATAATGTTGATATATAGTTGCTAATTTAATCAAATGAATTAAATTTAGTTACACTTCTCAATTCAAATTGGGCAAGTCGAACTTTAATGCATCTAAACTTACGTTATTTTTAAAGAGAAGTATAGAATGAATTTCATCCAAAAGCGTCTAGAAAAACCTGTTAGTTAGTTATAAATATTGATATCGTAATAAAGTTCATAACAAGTTGCTAATGTAATCAAATAAATTATATTTGGTGCCACTTTTGAATTCAAAATTGGGGAAGTCGAATTTATAGCCTCTAAACTTACGTTATCGAAATGTATAATGAATTTCGTCCAAAAGCGTCTATAAAAACCCTTTAATTGGCTATATAGAATGAGAACGTAATAATGTTGATATATAGTTCCTAATTTAATCAAATGAATTAAATTTGGTGACACTTCTCAATTCAAATTGGGCAAGTCGAACTTTAGTGCATCTAAACTTACGTTATTTTTAAAGAGAAGTATAGAATGAATTTCATCCAAAAGCGTCTACAAAAACCTGTTAGTTAGTTATAAATAATGATATCGTAATAAAGTTCATAACAAGTTGCTAATATAATCAAATAAATTATATTTGGTGCCACTTTTGAAATCAAAATTGGGGAAGTCGAATTTATAGCCTCTAAACTTACGTTATCGAAATGTATAATGAATTTCGTCCAAAAGCGCCTATAAAAACCTTTTAATTGGCTATATAGAATGAGAACATAATAATGTTGATATAAAGTTGCTAATTTAATCAAATGAATTATATTTGGTGACACTTCTCAATTCGAATTGGGCAAGACGAACTTTATTGCATCGAAACTTATGTTATTTTTAAAGAGAAAATATAGAATGAATTTCAACCAAAAGCGTCTGGAAAAACCAGTTAGTTAGTTATAAATATTGACAACGTAATAAAGTTGATAAAAAGTTGCTAATATAATCAAATAAATTATATTTGGTGCCACTTTTGAATTCAAAATTGGGGAAGTCGGATTTATAGCCTCTAAACTTACGTTATCGAAATGTATAATGAATTTCGTCCAAAAGCGTCTATAAAAACCTTTTAATTGGCTATATAGAATGAGAACGTAATAATGTTGATATATAGTTGCTAATTTAATCAAATGAATTAAATTTGGTGACACTTCTCAATTCAAATTGGGCAAGTCGAACTTTAATGCATCTAAACTTACGTTATTTTTAAAGAGAAGTATAGAATGAATTTCATCCAAAAGCGTCTAGAAAAACCTGTTAGTTAGTTATAAATAATGATATCGTAATAAAGTTCATAACAAGTTGCTAATATAATCAAATAAATTATATTTGGTGACACTTTTGAATTCAAAATTGGGGAAGTCGAATTTATAGCCTCTAAACTTACGTTATCGAAATGTATAATGAATTTCGTCCAAAAGCGCCTATAAAAACCTTTTAATTGGCTATATAGAATGAGAACATAATAATGTTGATATAAAGTTGCTAATTTAATCAAATGAATTATATTTGGTGACACTTCTCAATTCGAATTGGGCAAGACGAACTTTATTGCATCGAAACTTATGTTATTTTTAAAGAGAAATATAGAATGAATTTCAACCAAAAGCGTCTGGAAAAACCAGTTAGTTAGTTATAAATATTGACAACGTAATAAAGTTGATAAAAAGTTGCTAATATAACCAAATAAATTATATTTGGTGCCACTTTTGAATTCAAAATTGGGGAAGTCGAATTTATAGCCTCTAAACTTACGTTATCGAAATGTATAATGAATTTCGTCCAAAAGCGTCTATAAAAACCTTTTAATTGGCTATATAGAATGAGAACGTAATAATGTTGATATATAGTTGCTAATTTAATCAAATGAATTAAATTTGGTGACACTTCTCAATTCAAATTGGGCAAGTCGAACTTTAATGCATCTAAACTTACGTTATTTTTAAAGAGAAGTATAGAATGAATTTCATCCAAAAGCGTCTAGAAAAACCTGTTAGTTAGTTATAAATAATGATATCGTAATAAAGTTCATAACAAGTTGCTAATATAATCAAATAAATTATATTTGGTGACACTTTTGAATTCAAAATTGGGGAAGTCGAATTTATAGCCTCTAAACTTACGTTATCGAAATGTATAATGAATTTCGTCCAAAAGCGCCTATAAAAACCTTTTAATTGGCTATATAGAATGAGAACATAATAATGTTGATATAAAGTTGCTAATTTAATCAAATGAATTATATTTGGTGACACTTCTCAATTCGAATTGGGCAAGACGAACTTTATTGCATCGAAACTTATGTTATTTTTAAAGAGAAATATAGAATGAATTTCAACCAAAAGCGTCTGGAAAAACCAGTTAGTTAGTTATAAATATTGACAACGTAATAAAGTTGATAAAAAGTTGCTAATATAACCAAATAAATTATATTTGGTGCCACTTTTGAATTCAAAATTGGGGAAGTCGAATTTATAGCCTCTAAACTTACGTTATCGAAATGTATAATGAATTTCGTCCAAAAGCGTCTATAAAAACCTTTTAATTGGCTATATAGAATGAGAACGTAATAATGTTGATATATAGTTGCTAATTTAATCAAATGAATTAAATTTGGTGACACTTCTCAATTCAAATTGGGCAAGTCGAACTTTAGTGCATCTAAACTTACGTTATTTTTAAAGAGAAGTATAGAATGAATTTCATCCAAAAGCGTCTACAAAAACCTGTTAGTTAGTTATAAATAATGATATCGTAATAAAGTTCATAACAAGTTGCTAATGTAATCAAATAAATTATATTTGGTGCCACTTTTGAATTCAAAATTGGGGAAGTCGAATTTATAGCCTCTAAACTTACGTTATCGAAATGTATAATGAATTTCGTCCAAAAGCGCCTATAAAAACCTTTTAATTGGCTATATAGAATGATAACATAATAATGTTGATATAAAGTTGCTAATTTAATCAAATGAATTATATTTGGTGACACTTCTCAATTCGAATTGGGCAAGACGAACTTTATTGCATCGAAACTTATGTTATTTTTAAAGAGAAATATAGAATGAATTTCAACCAAAAGCGTCTGGAAAAACCAGTTAGTTAGTTATAAATATTGACAACGTAATAAAGTTGATAAAAAGTTGCTAATATAATCAAATAAATTATATTTGGTGCCACTTTTGAATTCAAAATTGGGGAAGTCGGATTTATAGCCTCTAAACTTACGTTATCGAAATGTATAATGAATTTCGTCCAAAAGCGTCTATAAAAACCTTTTAATTGGCTATATAGAATGAGAACGTAATAATGTTGATATATAGTTGCTAATTTAATCAAATGAATTAAATTTGGTGACACTTCTCAATTCAAATTGGGCAAGTCGAACTTTAATGCATCTAAACTTACGTTATTTTTAAAGAGAAGTATAGAATGAATTTCATCCAAAAGCGTCTAGAAAAACCTGTTAGTTAGTTATAAATAATGATATCGTAATAAAGTTCATAACAAGTTGCTAATATAATCAAATAAATTATATTTGGTGACACTTTTGAATTCAAAATTGGGGAAGTCGAATTTATAGCCTCTAAACTTACGTTATCGAAATGTATAATGAATTTCGTCCAAAAGCGCCTATAAAAACCTTTTAATTGGCTATATAGAATGAGAACATAATAATGTTGATATAAAGTTGCTAATTTAATCAAATGAATTATATTTGGTGACACTTCTCAATTCGAATTGGGCAAGACGAACTTTATTGCATCGAAACTTATGTTATTTTTAAAGAGAAATATAGAATGAATTTCAACCAAAAGCGTCTGGAAAAACCAGTTAGTTAGTTATAAATATTGACAACGTAATAAAGTTGATAAAAAGTTGCTAATATAACCAAATAAATTATATTTGGTGCCACTTTTGAATTCAAAATTGGGGAAGTCGAATTTATAGCCTCTAAACTTACGTTATCGAATTGTATAATGAATTTCGTCCAAAAGCGTCTATAAAAACCTTTTAATTGGCTATATAGAATGAGAACGTAATAATGTTGATATATAGTTGCTAATTTAATCAAATGAATTAAATTTGGTGACACTTCTCAATTCAAATTGGGCAAGTCGAACTTTAGTGCATCTAAACTTACGTTATTTTTAAAGAGAAGTATAGAATGAATTTCATCCAAAAGCGTCTACAAAAACCTGTTAGTTAGTTATAATTAATGATATCGTAATAAAGTTCATAACAAGTTGCTAATGTAATCAAATAAATTATATTTGGTGCCACTTTTGAATTCAAAATTGGGGAAGTCGAATTTATAGCCTCTAAACTTACGTTATCGAAATGTATAATGAATTTCGTCCAAAAGCGCCTATAAAAACCTTTTAATTGGCAATATAGAATGATAACATAATAATGTTGATATAAAGTTGCTAATTTAATCAAATGAATTATATTTGGTGACACTTCTCAATTCGAATTGGGCAAGACGAACTTTATTGCATCGAAACTTATGTTATTTTTAAAGAGAAATATAGAATGAATTTCAACCAAAAGCGTCTGGAAAAACCAGTTAGTTAGTTATAAATATTGACAACGTAATAAAGTTGATAAAAAGTTGCTAATATAATCAAATAAATTATATTTGGTGCCACTTTTGAATTCAAAATTGGGGAAGTCGGATTTATAGCCTCTAAACTTACGTTATCGAAATGTATAATGAATTTCGTCCAAAAGCGTCTATAAAAACCTTTTAATTGGCTATATAGAATGAGAACGTAATAATGTTGATATATAGTTGCTAATTTAATCAAATGAATTAAATTTGGTGACACTTCTCAATTCAAATTGGGCAAGTCGAACTTTAATGCATCTAAACTTACGTTATTTTTAAAGAGAAGTATAGAATGAATTTCATCCAAAAGCGTCTAGAAAAACCTGTTAGTTAGTTATAAATAATGATATCGTAATAAAGTTCATAACAAGTTGCTAATATAATCAAATAAATTATATTTGGTGACACTTTTGAATTCAAAATTGGGGAAGTCGAATTTATAGCCTCTAAACTTACGTTATCGAAATGTATAATGAATTTCGTCCAAAAGCGCCTATAAAAACCTTTTAATTGGCTATATAGAATGAGAACATAATAATGTTGATATAAAGTTGATAATATAACCAAATAAATTTTTAAAGAGAAATATAGAATGAATTTCAACCAAAAGCGTCTGGAAAAATAGTTAGTTAGTTATAAATATTGACAACGTAATAATGTTGATATATAGTTGCTAATTTAATCAAATGAATTAAATTTGGTTACACTTCTCAATTCAAATTGGGCAAGTCGAACTTTAATGCATCTAAACTTACGTTATTTTTAAAGAGAAGTATAGAATGAATTTCATCCAAAAGCGTCTAGAAAAACCTGTTAGTTAGTTATAAATAATGATATCGTAATAAAGTTCATAACAAGTTGCTAATATAATCAAATAAATTATATTTGGTGACACTTTTGAATTCAAAATTGGGGAAGTCGAATTTATAGCCTCTAAACTTACGTTATCGAAATGTATAATGAATTTCGTCCAAAAGCGCCTATAAAAACCTTTTAATTGGCTATATAGAATGAGAACATAATAATGTTGATATAAAGTTGCTAATTTAATCAAATGAATTATATTTGGTGACACTTCTCAATTCGAATTGGGCAAGACGAACTTTATTGCATCGAAACTTATGTTATTTTTAAAGAGAAATATAGAATGAATTTCAACCAAAAGCGTCTGGAAAAACCAGTTAGTTAGTTATAAATATTGACAACGTAATAAAGTTGATAAAAAGTTGCTAATATAACCAAATAAATTATATTTGGTGCCACTTTTGAATTCAAAATTGGGGAAGTCGAATTTATAGCCTCTAAACTTACGTTATCGAATTGTATAATGAATTTCGTCCAAAAGCGTCTATAAAAACCTTTTAATTGGCTATATAGAATGAGAACGTAATAATGTTGATATATAGTTGCTAATTTAATCAAATGAATTAAATTTGGTGACACTTCTCAATTCAAATTGGGCAAGTCGAACTTTAGTGCATCTAAACTTACGTTATTTTTAAAGAGAAGTATAGAATGAATTTCATCCAAAAGCGTCTACAAAAACCTGTTAGTTAGTTATAAATAATGATATCGTAATAAAGTTCATAACAAGTTGCTAATGTAATCAAATAAATTATATTTGGTGCCACTTTTGAATTCAAAATTGGGGAAGTCGAATTTATAGCCTCTAAACTTACGTTATCGAAATGTATAATGAATTTCGTCCAAAAGCGCCTATAAAAACCTTTTAATTGGCAATATAGAATGATAACATAATAATGTTGATATAAAGTTGCTAATTTAATCAAATGAATTATATTTGGTGACACTTCTCAATTCGAATTGGGCAAGACGAACTTTATTGCATCGAAACTTATGTTATTTTTAAAGAGAAATATAGAATGAATTTCAACCAAAAGCGTCTGGAAAAACCAGTTAGTTAGTTATAAATATTGACAACGTAATAAAGTTGATAAAAAGTTGCTAATATAATCAAATAAATTATATTTGGTGCCACTTTTGAATTCAAAATTGGGGAAGTCGGATTTATAGCCTCTAAACTTACGTTATCGAAATGTATAATGAATTTCGTCCAAAAGCGTCTATAAAAACCTTTTAATTGGCTATATAGAATGAGAACGTAATAATGTTGATATATAGTTGCTAATTTAATCAAATGAATTAAATTTGGTGACACTTCTCAATTCAAATTGGGCAAGTCGAACTTTAATGCATCTAAACTTACGTTATTTTTAAAGAGAAGTATAGAATGAATTTCATCCAAAAGCGTCTACAAAAACCTGTTAGTTAGTTATAAATAATGATATCGTAATAAAGTTCATAACAAGTTGCTAATGTAATCAAATAAATTATATTTGGTGCCACTTTTGAATTCAAAATTGGGGAAGTCGAATTTATAGCCTCTAAACTTACGTTATCGAAATGTATAATGAATTTCGTCCAAAAGCGCCTATAAAAACCTTTTAATTGGCAATATAGAATGATAACATAATAATGTTGATATAAAGTTGCTAATTTAATCAAATGAATTATATTTGGTGACACTTCTCAATTCGAATTGGGCAAGACGAACTTTATTGCATCGAAACTTATGTTATTTTTAAAGAGAAATATAGAATGAATTTCAACCAAAAGCGTCTGGAAAAACCAGTTAGTTAGTTATAAATATTGACAACGTAATAAAGTTGATAAAAAGTTGCTAATATAATCAAATAAATTATATTTGGTGCCACTTTTGAATTCAAAATTGGGGAAGTCGGATTTATAGCCTCTAAACTTACGTTATCGAAATGTATAATGAATTTCGTCCAAAAGCGTCTATAAAAACCTTTTAATTGGCTATATAGAATGAGAACGTAATAATGTTGATATATAGTTGCTAATTTAATCAAATGAATTAAATTTGGTGACACTTCTCAATTCAAATTGGGCAAGTCGAACTTTAATGCATCTAAACTTACGTTATTTTTAAAGAGAAGTATAGAATGAATTTCATCCAAAAGCGTCTACAAAAACCTGTTAGTTAGTTATAAATAATGATATCGTAATAAAGTTCATAACAAGTTGCTAATATAATCAAATAAATTATATTTGGTGACACTTTTGAATTCAAAATTGGGGAAGTCGAATTTATAGCCTCTAAACTTACGTTATCGAAATGTATAATGAATTTCGTCCAAAAGCGCCTATAAAAACCTTTTAATTGGCTATATAGAATGAGAACATAATAATGTTGATATAAAGTTGATAATATAACCAAATAAATTTTTAAAGAGAAATATAGAATGAATTTCAACCAAAAGCGTCTGGAAAAATAGTTAGTTAGTTATAAATATTGACAACGTAATAATGTTGATATATAGTTGCTAATTTAATCAAATGAATTAAATTTGGTTACACTTCTCAATTCAAATTGGGCAAGTCGAACTTTAATGCATCTAAACTTACGTTATTTTTAAAGAGAAGTATAGAATGAATTTCATCCAAAAGCGTCTAGAAAAACCTGTTAGTTAGTTATAAATAATGATATCGTAATAAAGTTCATAACAAGTTACTAATATAATCAAATAAATTATATTTGGTGCCACTTTTGAATTCAAAATTGGGGAAGTCGAATTTATAGCCTCTAAACTTACGTTATCGAAATGTATAATGAATTTCGTCCAAAAGCGCCTATAAAAACCTTTTAATTGGCTATATAGAATGATAACATAATAATGTTGATATAAAGTTGCTAATTTAATCAAATGAATTATATTTGGTGACACTTCTCAATTCGAATTGGGCAAGACGAACTTTAGTGCATCGAAACTTATGTTATTTTTAAAGAGAAATATAGAATGAATTTCAACCAAAAGCGTCTGGAAAAACCAGTTAGTTAGTTATAAATATTGATAACGTAATAAAGTTGATAAAAAGTTGCTAATATAACCAAATAAATTATATTTGGTGCCACTTTTGAATTCAAAATTGGGGAAGTCGAATTTATAACCTCTAAACTTACGTTATCGAAATGTATAATGAATTTCGTCCAAAAGCGTCTATAAAAACCTTTTAATTGGCTATATAGAATGAGAACGTAATAATGTTGTTATATAGTTGCTAATTTAATCAAATGAATTAAATTTGGTGACACTTCTCAATTCAAATTGGGCAAGTCGAACTTTAATGCATCTAAACTTACGTTATTTTTAAAGAGAAGTATAGAATGAATTTCATCCAAAAGCGTCTACGAAAACCTGTTAGTTAGTTATAAATAATGATATCGTAATAAAGTTCATAACAAGTTGCTAATGTAATCAAATAAATTATATTTGGTGCCACTTTTGAATTCAAAATTGGGGAAGTCGAATTTATAGCCTCTAAACTTACGTTATCGAAATGTATAATGATTTTCGTCCAAAAGCGCCTATAAAAACCTTTTAATTGGCTATATAGAATGATAACATAATAATGTTGATATAAAGTTGCTAATTTAATCAAATGAATTATATTTGGTGACACTTCTCAATTCGAATTGGGCAAGACGAACTTTATTGCATCGAAACTTATGTTATTTTTAAAGAGAAATATAGAATGAATTTCAACCAAAAGCGTCTGGAAAAACCAGTTAGTTAGTTATAAATATTGATAACGTAATAAAGTTGATAAAAAGTTGCTAATATAACCAAATAAATTATATTTGGTGCCACTTTTGAATTCAAAATTGGGGAAGTCGGATTTATAGCCTCTAAACTTACGTTATCGAAATGTATAATGAATTTCGTCCAAAAGCGTCTATAAAAACCTTTTAATTGGCTATATAGAATGAGAACGTAATAATGTTGTTATATAGTTGCTAATTTAATCAAATGAATTAAATTTGGTGACACTTCTCAATTCAAATTGGGCAAGTCAAACTTTAATGCATCTAAACTTACGTTATTTTTAAAGAGAAGTATAGAATGAATTTCATCCAAAAGCGTCTAGAAAAACCTGTTAGTTAGTTATAAATAATGATATCGTAATAAAGTTCATAACAAGTTGCTAATATAATCAAATAAATTATATTTGGTGCCACTTTTGAATTCAAAATTGGGGAAGTCGAATTTATAGCCTCTAAACTTACGTTATCGAAATGTATAATGAATTTCGTCCAAAAGCGCCTATAAAAACCTTTTAATTGGCTATATAGAATGAGAACATAATAATGTTGATATAAAGTTGCTAATTTAATCAAATGAATTATATTTGGTGACACTTCTCAATTCGAATTGGGCAAGACGAACTTTATTGCATCGAAACTTATGTTATTTTTAAAGAGAAATATAGAATGAATTTCAACCAAAAGCGTCTGGAAAAACCAGTTAGTTAGTTATAAATATTGACAACGTAATAAAGTTGATAAAAAGTTGCTAATATAATCAAATAAATTATATTTGGTGCCACTTTTGAATTCAAAATTGGGGAAGTCGGATTTATAGCCTCTAAACTTACGTTATCGAAATGTATAATGAATTTCGTCCAAAAGCGTCTATAAAAACCTTTTAATTGGCTATATAGAATGAGAACGTAATAATGTTGATATATAGTTGCTAATTTAATCAAATGAATTAAATTTGGTGACACTTCTCAATTCAAATTGGGCAAGTCGAACTTTAGTGCATCTAAACTTACGTTATTTTTAAAGAGAAGTATAGAATGAATTTCATCCAAAAGCGTCTACAAAAACCTGTTAGTTAGTTATAAATAATGATATCGTAATAAGTTCATAACAAGTTGCTAATATAATCAAATAAATTATATTTGGTGCCACTTTTGAAATCAAAATTGGGGAAGTCGAATTTATAGCCTCTAAACTTACGTTATCGAAATGTATAATGAATTTCGTCCAAAAGCGCCTATAAAAACCTTTTAATTGGCTATATAGAATGAGAACATAATAATGTTGATATAAAGTTGCTAATTTAATCAAATGAATTATATTTGGTGACACTTCTCAATTCGAATTGGGCAAGACGAACTTTATTGCATCGAAACTTATGTTATTTTTAAAGAGAAAATATAGAATGAATTTCAACCAAAAGCGTCTGGAAAAATAGTTAGTTAGTTATAAATATTGACAACGTAATAAAGTTGATAAAAAGTTGATAATATAATCAAATAAATTATATTTGGTGCCACTTTTGAATTCAAAATTGGGGAAGTCGAATTTATAGCCTCTAAACTTACGTTATCGAAATGTATAATGAATTTCATCCAGAAGCGTCTATAAAAACCATTTAATTGGCTATATAGAATGAGAACGTAATAATGTTGATATATAGTTGCTAATTTAATCAAATGAATTAAATTTGGTTACACTTCTCAATTCAAATTGGGCAAGTCGAACTTTAATGCATCTAAACTTACGTTATTTTTAAAGAGAAGTATAGAATGAATTTCATCCAAAAGCGTCTACAAAAACCTGTTAGTTAGTTATAAATAATGATATCGTAATAAAGTTCATAACAAGTTGCTAATGTAATCAAATAAGTTATATTTGGTGCCACTTTTGAATTCAAAATTGGGGAAGTCGAATTTATAGCCTCTAAACTTATGTTATCGAAATGTATAATGAATTTCGTCCAAAAGCGCCTATAAAAACCTTTTAATTGGCTATATAGAATGATAACATAATAATGTTGATATAAAGTTGCTAATTTAATCAAATGAATTATATTTGGTGACACTTCTCAATTCGAATTGGGCAAGACGAACTTTATTGCATCGAAACTTATGTTATTTTTAAAGAGAAATATAGAATGAATTTCAACCAAAAGCGTCTGGAAAAACCAGTTAGTTAGTTATAAATATTGACAACGTAATAAAGTTGATAAAAAGTTGCTAATATAATCAAATAAATTATATTTGGTGCCACTTTTGAATTCAAAATTGGGGAAGTCGAATTTATAACCTCTAAACTTACGTTATCGAAATGTATAATGAATTTCGTACAAAAGCGTCTATAAAAACCTTTTAATTGGCTATATAGAATGAGAACGTAATAATGTTGATATATAGTTGCTAATTTAATCAACTGAATTAAATTTGGTTACACTTCTCAATTCAAATTGGGCAAGTCGAACTTTAATGGATCTAAACTTACGTTATTTTTAAAGAGAAGTATAGAATGAATTTCATCCAAAAGCGTCTAGAAAAACCTGTTAGTTAGTTATAAATAATGATATCGTAATAAAGTTCATAACAAGTTACTAATATAATCAAATAAATTATATTTGGTGCCACTTTTGAATTCAAAATTGGGGAAGTCGAATTTATAGCCTCTAAACTTACGTTATCGAAATGTATAATGATTTTCGTCTGAAAGCGCCTATAAAAACCTTTTAATTGGCTATATAGAATGAGAACATAATAATGTTGATATAAAGTTGCTAATTTAATCAAATGAATTATATTTGGTGACACTTCTCAATTCGAATTGGGCAAGACGAACTTTATTGCATCGAAACTTATGTTATTTTTAAAGAGAAATATAGAATGAATTTCAACCAAAAGCGTCTGGAAAAACCAGTTAGTTAGTTATAAATATTGATAACGTAATAAAGTTGATAAAAAGTTGCTAATATAACCAAATAAATTATATTTGGTGCCACTTTTGAATTCAAAATTGAGGAAGTCGAATTTATAGCCTCTAAACTTACATTATCGAAATGTATAATGAATTTCGTCCAAAAGCGTCTATAAAAACCTTTTAATTGGCTATATAGAATGAGAACGTAATAATGTTGTTATATAGTTGCTAATTTAATCAAATGAATTAAATTTGGTGACACTTCTCAATTCAAATTGGGCAAGTCAAACTTTAATGCATCTAAACTTACATTATTTTTAAAGAGAAGTATAGAATGAATTTCATCCAAAAGCGTCTACAAAAACCTGTTAGTTAGTTATAAATAATGATATCGTAATAAAGTTCATAACAAGTTGCTAATATAATCAAATAAATTATATTTGGTGCCACTTTTGAATTCAAAATTGGGGAAGTCGAATTTATAGCCTCTAAACTTACGTTATCGAAATGTATAATGAATTTCGTCCAAAAGCGCCTATAAAAACCTTTTAATTGGCTATATAGAATGAGAACATAATAATGTTGATATAAAGTTGCTAATTTAATCAAATGAATTATATTTGGTGACACTTCTCAATTCGAATTGGGCAAGACGAACTTTATTGCATCGAAACTTATGTTATTTTTAAAGAGAAATATATAATGAATTTCAACCAAAAGCGTCTGGAAAAACCAGTTAGTTAGTTATAAATATTGACAACGTAATAAAGTTGATAAAAAGATGCTAATATAATCAAATAAATTATATTTGGTGCCACTTTTGAATTCAAAATTGGGGAAGTCGAATTTATAGCCTCTAAACTTACGTTATCGAAATGTATAATGATTTTCGTCTGAAAGCGCCTATAAAAACCTTTTAATTGGCTATATAGAATGAGAACATAATAATGTTGATATAAAGTTGCTAATTTAATCAAATGAATTATATTTGGTGACACTTCTCAATTCGAATTGGGCAAGACGAACTTTATTGCATCGAAACTTATGTTATTTTTAAAGAGAAATATAGAATGAATTTCAACCAAAAGCGACTGGAAAAACCAGTTAGTTAGTTATGAATATTGATAACGTAATAAAGTTGATAAAAAGTTGCTAATATAACCAAATAAATTATATTTGGTGCCACTTTTGAATTCAAAATTGGGGAAGTCGAATTTATAGCCTCTAAACTTACGTTATCGAAATGTATAATGAATTTCGTCCAAAAGCGTCTATAAAAACCTTTTAATTGGCTATATAGAATGAGAACGTAATAATGTTGATATATAGTTCCTAATTTAATCAAATGAATTAAATTTGGTGACACTTCTCAATTCAAGTTGGGCAAGTCGAACTTTAGTGCATCTAAACTTACGTTATTTTTAAAGAGAAGTATAGAATGAATTTCATCCAAAAGCGTCTACAAAAACCTGTTAGTTAGTTATAAATAATGATATCGTAATAAAGTTCATAACAAGTTGCTAATATAATCAAATAAATTATATTTGGTGCCACTTTTGAATTCAAAATTGGGGAAGTCGAATTTATAGCCTCTAAACTTACGTTATCGAAATGTATAATGATTTTCGTCTGAAAGCGCCTATAAAAACCTTTTAATTGGCTATATAGAATGAGAACATAATAATGTTGATATAAAGTTGCTAATTTAATCAAATGAATTATATTTGGTGACACTTCTCAATTCGAATTGGGCAAGACAAACTTTATTGCATCGAAACTTATGTTATTTTTAAAGAGAAATATAGAATGAATTTCAACCAAAAGCGTCTGGAAAAACCAGTTAGTTAGTTATAAATATTGATAACGTAATAAAGTTGATAAAAAGTTGCTAATATAACCAAATAAATTATATTTGGTGCCACTTTTGAATTCAAAATTGGGGAAGTCGAATTTATAGCCTCTAAACTTACGTTATCGAAATGTATAATGAATTTCGTCCAAAAGCGTCTATAAAAACCTTTTAATTGGCTATATAGAATGAGAACGTAATAATGTTGATATATAGTTCCTAATTTAATCAAATGAATTAAATTTGGTGACACTTCTCAATTCAAGTTGGGCAAGTCGAACTTTAGTGCATCTAAACTTACGTTATTTTTAAAGAGAAGTACAGAATGAATTTCATCCAAAAGCGTCTACAAAAACCTGTTAGTTAGTTATAAATAATGATATCGTAATAAAGTTCATAACAAGTTGCTAATATAATCAAATAAATTATATTTGGTGCCACTTTTGAATTCAAAATTGGGGAAGTCGAATTTATAGCCTCTAAACTTACGTTATCGAAATGTATAATGATTTTCGTCTGAAAGCGACTATAAAAACCTTTTAATTGGCTATATAGAATGAGAACATAATAATGTTGATATAAAGTTGCTAATTTAATCAAATGAATTATATTTGGTGACACTTCTCAATTCGAATTGGGCAAGACAAACTTTATTGCATCGAAACTTATGTTATTTTTAAAGAGAAATATAGAATGAATTTCAACCAAAAGCGACTGGAAAAACCAGTTAGTTAGTTATGAATATTGATAACGTAATAAAGTTGATAAAAAGTTGCTAATATAACCAAATAAATTATATTTGGTGCCACTTTTGAATTCAAAATTGGGGAAGTCGAATTTATAGCCTCTAAACTTACGTTATCGAAATGTATAATGAATTTCGTCCAAAAGCGTCTATAAAAACCTTTTAATTGGCTATATAGAATGAGAACGTAATAATGTTGATATATAGTTCCTAATTTAATCAAATGAATTAAATTTGGTGACACTTCTCAATTCAAGTTGGGCAAGTCGAACTTTAGTGCATCTAAACTTACGTTATTTTTAAAGAGAAGTATAGAATGAATTTCATCCAAAAGCGTCTACAAAAACCTGTTAGTTAGTTATAAATAATGATATCGTAATAAAGTTCATAACAAGTTGCTAATATAATCAAATAAATTATATTTGGTGCCACTTTTGAATTCAAAATTGGGGAAGTCGAATTTATAGCCTCTAAACTTACGTTATCGAAATGTATAATGATTTTCGTCTGAAAGCGCCTATAAAAACCTTTTAATTGGCTATATAGAATGAGAACATAATAATGTTGATATAAAGTTGCTAATTTAATCAAATGAATTATATTTGGTGACACTTCTCAATTCGAATTGGGCAAGACAAACTTTATTGCATCGAAACTTATGTTATTTTTAAAGAGAAATATAGAATGAATTTCAACCAAAAGCGTCTGGAAAAACCAGTTAGTTAGTTATAAATATTGATAACGTAATAAAGTTGATAAAAAGTTGCTAATATAACCAAATAAATTATATTTGGTGCCACTTTTGAATTCAAAATTGGGGAAGTCGAATTTATAGCCTCTAAACTTACGTTATCGAAATGTATAATGAATTTCGTCCAAAAGCGTCTATAAAAACCTTTTAATTGGCTATATAGAATGAGAACGTAATAATGTTGATATATAGTTCCTAATTTAATCAAATGAATTAAATTTGGTGACACTTCTCAATTCAAGTTGGGCAAGTCGAACTTTAGTGCATCTAAACTTACGTTATTTTTAAAGAGAAGTACAGAATGAATTTCATCCAAAAGCGTCTACAAAAACCTGTTAGTTAGTTATAAATAATGATATCGTAATAAAGTTCATAACAAGTTGCTAATATAATCAAATAAATTATATTTGGTGCCACTTTTGAATTCAAAATTGGGGAAGTCGAATTTATAGCCTCTAAACTTACGTTATCGAAATGTATAATGATTTTCGTCTGAAAGCGACTATAAAAACCTTTTAATTGGCTATATAGAATGAGAACATAATAATGTTGATATAAAGTTGCTAATTTAATCAAATGAATTATATTTGGTGACACTTCTCAATTCGAATTGGGCAAGACAAACTTTATTGCATCGAAACTTATGTTATTTTTAAAGAGAAATATAGAATGAATTTCAACCAAAAGCGTCTGGAAAAACCAGTTAGTTAGTTATAAATATTGATAACGTAATAAAGTTGATAAAAAGTTGCTAATATAACCAAATAAATTATATTTGGTGCCACTTTTGAATTCAAAATTGCGGAAGTCGAATTTATAGCCTCTAAACTTACGTTATCGAAATGTATAATGAATTTCATCCAAAAGCGTCTATAAAAACCTTTTAATTGGCTATATAGAATGAGAACGTAATAATGTTGATATATAGTTCCTAATTTAATCAAATGAATTAAATTTGGTGACACTTCTCAATTCAAGTTGGGCAAGTCGAACTTTAGTGCATCTAAACTTACGTTATTTTTAAAGAGAAGTATAGAATGAATTTCATCCAAAAGCGTCTACAAAAACCTGTTAGTTAGTTATAAATAATGATATCGTAATAAAGTTCATAACAAGTTGCTAATATAATCAAATAAATTATATTTGGTGCCACTTTTGAATTCAAAATTGGGGAAGTCGAATTTATAGCCTCTAAACTTACGTTATCGAAATGTATAACGAATTTCGTCCAAAAGCGCCTATAAAAACCTTTTAATTGGCTATATAGAATGAGAACATAATAATGTTGATATAAAGTTGCTAATTTAATCAAATGAATTATATTTGGTGACACTTCTCAATTCGAATTGGGCAAGACGAACTTTATTGCATCGAAACTTATGTTATTTTTAAAGAGAAATATAGAATGAATTTCAACCAAAAGCGTCTGGAAAAACCAGTTAGTTAGTTATAAATATTGACAACGTAATAAAGTTGATAAAAAGTTGCTAATATAATCAAATAAATTATATTTGGTGCCACTTTTGAATTCAAAATTGGGGAAGTCGAATTTATAGCCTCTAAACTTACGTTATCGAAATGTATAATGAATTTCGTCCAAAAGCGTCTATAAAAACCTTTTAATTGGCAATATAGAATGAGAACGTAATAATGTTGATATATAGTTGCTAATTTAATCAAATGAATTAAATTTGGTGACACTTCTCAATTCAAATTGGGCAAGTCGAACTTTAATGCATCTAAACTTATGTTATTTTTAAAGAGAAGTATAGAATGAATGTCATCCAAAAGCGTCTAGAAAAACCTGTTAGTTAGTTATAAATAATGATATCGTAATAAAGTTGATAAAAAGTTGCTAATATAATCAAATAAATTATATTTGGTGCCACTGTTCAATTCAAAATTGGGGAAGTCGAATTTATAGCCTCTAAACTTACGTTATCGAAATGTATAATGAATTTCGTACAAAAGCCTCTATAAAAACCTTTTAATTGGCTATATAGAATGAGAACGTAATAATGTTGATATAAAGTTGCTAATTTAATCAAATGAATTATATTTGGTGACACTTCTCAATTCAAATTGGGCAAGTCGAACTTTATTGCATCTAAACTTATGTTATTTTTAAAGAGAAATATACAATAAATTTCAACCAAAAGCGTCTAGAAAAACCTGTTAGTTAGTTATAAATAATGACAACGTAAAAAAGTTGATAAATAGTTGCTAATATGATCAAATAAATTATATTTGGTGCCACTTTTGAATTCAAAATTGGAGAAGTCGAATTTATAGCCTCCAAACTTACGTTATCGAAATGTATAATGAATTTCGTCCAAAAGCGTCTATAAAAACCTTTTAATTGGCTATATAGAATGAGAACGTAATAATGTTGATATAAAGTTGCTAATTTAATCAAATGAATTATATTTGGTCACACTTCTCAATTCAAATTGGGTAAGTCGAACTTTATTGCATCTAAACTTATGTTATTTTTAAAGAGAAATATAGAATGAATTTCATCCAAAAGCGTCTACAAAAACCTGTTAGTTAGTTATAAATAATGACAACGTAATTAAATTGATAAAAAGTTGCTAATATATTCAAATAAATTATATTTGGTGCCACTTTTGAATTCAAAATTGGGGAAGTCGAATTTATAGCCTCTAAACTTACGTTATCGAAATGTATAATGAATTTCGTCCAAAAGCGTCTATAAAAACCTTTTAATTGGCTATATAGAATGAGAACGTAATAATGTTGATATAAAGTTGCTAATTTAATCAAATGAATTATATTTGGTGACACTTCTCAATTCAAATTGGGCAAGTCAAACTTTATTGCATCTAAACTTACGTTATTTTTAAAGAGAAGTATAGAATGAATTTCATCCGAAAGCGTCTAGAAAAACCTATTCGTTAGTTATAAATAATGATAACGTAATAAAGTTGATAACAAGTTGCTAATATAATCAAATAAATTATATTTGGTGCCACTTTTGAATTCAAAATTGGGGAAGTCGAATTCATAGCCTCTAAACTTACGTTATCGAAATGTATAATGAATTTCGTCCAAAAGCGTCTATAAAAACCTTTTAATTGGCTATATAGAATGATAACATAATAATGTTGATATAAGTTGCTAATTTAATCAAATGAATTATATTTGGTGACACTTCTCAATTCAAATTGGGCAAGTCGAACTTTATTGCATCCAAACTTATGTTATTTTCAAAGAAAATATAGAATGAATTTCATCCAAAAGCGTCTAGAAAAACCTGTTACTTAGTTAGCTATGAAGAATGAAAACGTAATAATTTTGATAAAAAGATGCTAATATAATCAAATAAATTATATTTGGTGCCACTTTTGAATTCAAAATTGGGGAAGTCGAATTTATAGCCTCTAAACTTACGTTATCGAAATGTATAATGAATTTCGTCCAAAAGCGTCTATAAAAACCTTTTAATTGACTATATAGAATGAGAACATAATAATGTTGATATAAAGTTGCTAATTTAATCAAATGAATTATATTTGGTGGCACTTCTCAATTCAAATTGGGCAAGTCGAACTTTATTGCATTTAACTTATATTATTTTTAAAGAGAAATATAGAATGAATTTCAACCAAAAGCATCTGGAAAAACCAGTTAGTTAGTTATAAATAATGACAACGTAAAAAAGTTGATAAATAGTTGCTAATATGATCAAATAAATTATATTTGGTGCCACTTTTGAATTCAAAATTGGGGAAGTCGAATTTATAGCCTCTAAACTTACGTTATCGAAATGTATAATGAATTTCGTCCAAAAGCGCCTATAAAAACCTTTTAATTGGCTATATAGAATGATAACATAATAATGTTGATATAAAGTTGCTAATTTAATCAAATGAATTATATTTGGTGACACTTCTCAATTCGAATTGGGCAAGACAAACTTTATTGCATCGAAACTTATGTTATTTTTAAAGAGAAATATAGAATGAATTTCAACCAAAAGCGTCTGGAAAAACCAGTTAGTTAGTTATAAATATTGATAACGTAATAAAGTTGATAAAAAGTTGCTAATATAACCAAATAAATTATATTTGGTGCCACTTTTGAATTCAAAATTGGGGAAGTCGAATTTATAGCCTCTAAACTTACGTTATCGAAATGTATAATGAATTTCGTCCAAAAGCGTCTATAAAAACCTTTTAATTGGCTATATAGAATGAGAACGTAATAATGTTGATATATAGTTCCTAATTTAATCAAATGAATTAAATTTGGTGACACTTCTCAATTCAAGTTGGGCAAGTCGAACTTTAGTGCATCTAAACTTACGTTATTTTTAAAGAGAAGTACAGAATGAATTTCATCCAAAAGCGTCTACAAAAACCTGTTAGTTAGTTATAAATAATGATATCGTAATAAAGTTCATAACAAGTTGCTAATATAATCAAATAAATTATATTTGGTGCCACTTTTGAATTCAAAATTGGGGAAGTCGAATTTATAGCCTCTAAACTTACGTTATCGAAATGTATAATGATTTTCGTCTGAAAGCGACTATAAAAACCTTTTAATTGGCTATATAGAATGAGAACATAATAATGTTGATATAAAGTTGCTAATTTAATCAAATGAATTATATTTGGTGACACTTCTCAATTCGAATTGGGCAAGACAAACTTTATTGCATCGAAACTTATGTTATTTTTAAAGAGAAATATAGAATGAATTTCAACCAAAAGCGTCTGGAAAAACCAGTTAGTTAGTTATAAATATTGATAACGTAATAAAGTTGATAAAAAGTTGCTAATATAACCAAATAAATTATATTTGGTGCCACTTTTGAATTCAAAATTGCGGAAGTCGAATTTATAGCCTCTAAACTTACGTTATCGAAATGTATAATGAATTTCATCCAAAAGCGTCTATAAAAACCTTTTAATTGGCTATATAGAATGAGAACGTAATAATGTTGATATATAGTTCCTAATTTAATCAAATGAATTAAATTTGGTGACACTTCTCAATTCAAGTTGGGCAAGTCGAACTTTAGTGCATCTAAACTTACGTTATTTTTAAAGAGAAGTATAGAATGAATTTCATCCAAAAGCGTCTACAAAAACCTGTTAGTTAGTTATAAATAATGATATCGTAATAAAGTTCATAACAAGTTGCTAATATAATCAAATAAATTATATTTGGTGCCACTTTTGAATTCAAAATTGGGGAAGTCGAATTTATAGCCTCTAAACTTACGTTATCGAAATGTATAACGAATTTCGTCCAAAAGCGCCTATAAAAACCTTTTAATTGGCTATATAGAATGAGAACATAATAATGTTGATATAAAGTTGCTAATTTAATCAAATGAATTATATTTGGTGACACTTCTCAATTCGAATTGGGCAAGACGAACTTTATTGCATCGAAACTTATGTTATTTTTAAAGAGAAATATAGAATGAATTTCAACCAAAAGCGTCTGGAAAAACCAGTTAGTTAGTTATAAATATTGACAACGTAATAAAGTTGATAAAAAGTTGCTAATATAATCAAATAAATTATATTTGGTGCCACTTTTGAATTCAAAATTGGGGAAGTCGAATTTATAGCCTCTAAACTTACGTTATCGAAATGTATAATGAATTTCGTCCAAAAGCGTCTATAAAAACCTTTTAATTGGCAATATAGAATGAGAACGTAATAATGTTGATATATAGTTCCTAATTTAATCAAATGAATTAAATTTGGTGACACTTCTCAATTCAAGTTGGGCAAGTCGAACTTTAGTGCATCTAAACTTACGTTATTTTTAAAGAGAAGTATAGAATGAATTTCATCCAAAAGCGTCTACAAAAACCTGTTAGTTAGTTATAAATAATGATATCGTAATAAAGTTCATAACAAGTTGCTAATATAATCAAATAAATTATATTTGGTGCCACTTTTGAATTCAAAATTGGGGAAGTCGAATTTATAGCCTCTAAACTTACGTTATCGAAATGTATAATGATTTTCGTCTGAAAGCGACTATAAAAACCTTTTAATTGGCTATATAGAATGAGAACATAATAATGTTGATATAAAGTTGCTAATTTAATCAAATGAATTATATTTGGTGACACTTCTCAATTCGAATTGGGCAAGACAAACTTTATTGCATCGAAACTTATGTTATTTTTAAAGAGAAATATAGAATGAATTTCAACCAAAAGCGTCTGGAAAAACCAGTTAGTTAGTTATAAATATTGATAACGTAATAAAGTTGATAAAAAGTTGCTAATATAACCAAATAAATTATATTTGGTGCCACTTTTGAATTCAAAATTGCGGAAGTCGAATTTATAGCCTCTAAACTTACGTTATCGAAATGTATAATGAATTTCATCCAAAAGCGTCTATAAAAACCTTTTAATTGGCTATATAGAATGAGAACGTAATAATGTTGATATATAGTTCCTAATTTAATCAAATGAATTAAATTTGGTGACACTTCTCAATTCAAGTTGGGCAAGTCGAACTTTAGTGCATCTAAACTTACGTTATTTTTAAAGAGAAGTATAGAATGAATTTCATCCAAAAGCGTCTACAAAAACCTGTTAGTTAGTTATAAATAATGATATCGTAATAAAGTTCATAACAAGTTGCTAATATAATCAAATAAATTATATTTGGTGCCACTTTTGAATTCAAAATTGGGGAAGTCGAATTTATAGCCTCTAAACTTACGTTATCGAAATGTATAACGAATTTCGTCCAAAAGCGCCTATAAAAACCTTTTAATTGGCTATATAGAATGAGAACATAATAATGTTGATATAAAGTTGCTAATTTAATCAAATGAATTATATTTGGTGACACTTCTCAATTCGAATTGGGCAAGACAAACTTTATTGCATCGAAACTTATGTTATTTTTAAAGAGAAATATAGAATGAATTTCAACCAAAAGCGTCTGGAAAAACCAGTTAGTTAGTTATAAATATTGATAACGTAATAAAGTTGATAAAAAGTTGCTAATATAACCAAATAAATTATATTTGGTGCCACTTTTGAATTCAAAATTGGGGAAGTCGAATTTATAGCCTCTAAACTTACGTTATCGAAATGTATAATGAATTTCGTCCAAAAGCGTCTATAAAAACCTTTTAATTGGCTATATGGAATGAGAACGTAATAATGTTGATATATAGTTCCTAATTTAATCAAATGAATTAAATTTGGTGACACTTCTCAATTCAAGTTGGGCAAGTCGAACTTTAGTGCATCTAAACTTACGTTATTTTTAAAGAGAAGTACAGAATGAATTTCATCCAAAAGCGTCTACAAAAACCTGTTAGTTAGTTATAAATAATGATATCGTAATAAAGTTCATAACAAGTTGCTAATATAATCAAATAAATTATATTTGGTGCCACTTTTGAATTCAAAATTGGGGAAGTCGAATTTATAGCCTCTAAACTTACGTTATCGAAATGTATAATGATTTTCGTCTGAAAGCGACTATAAAAACCTTTTAATTGGCTATATAGAATGAGAACATAATAATGTTGATATAAAGTTGCTAATTTAATCAAATGAATTATATTTGGTGACACTTCTCAATTCGAATTGGGCAAGACAAACTTTATTGCATCGAAACTTATGTTATTTTTAAAGAGAAATATAGAATGAATTTCAACCAAAAGCGTCTGGAAAAACCAGTTAGTTAGTTATAAATATTGATAACGTAATAAAGTTGATAAAAAGTTGCTAATATAACCAAATAAATTATATTTGGTGCCACTTTTGAATTCAAAATTGCGGAAGTCGAATTTATAGCCTCTAAACTTACGTTATCGAAATGTATAATGAATTTCATCCAAAAGCGTCTATAAAAACCTTTTAATTGGCTATATAGAATGAGAACGTAATAATGTTGATATATAGTTCCTAATTTAATCAAATGAATTAAATTTGGTGACACTTCTCAATTCAAGTTGGGCAAGTCGAACTTTAGTGCATCTAAACTTACGTTATTTTTAAAGAGAAGTATAGAATGAATTTCATCCAAAAGCGTCTACAAAAACCTGTTAGTTAGTTATAAATAATGATATCGTAATAAAGTTCATAACAAGTTGCTAATATAATCAAATAAATTATATTTGGTGCCACTTTTGAATTCAAAATTGGGGAAGTCGAATTTATAGCCTCTAAACTTACGTTATCGAAATGTATAACGAATTTCGTCCAAAAGCGCCTATAAAAACCTTTTAATTGGCTATATAGAATGAGAACATAATAATGTTGATATAAAGTTGCTAATTTAATCAAATGAATTATATTTGGTGACACTTCTCAATTCGAATTGGGCAAGACGAACTTTATTGCATCGAAACTTATGTTATTTTTAAAGAGAAATATAGAATGAATTTCAACCAAAAGCGTCTGGAAAAACCAGTTAGTTAGTTATAAATATTGACAACGTAATAAAGTTGATAAAAAGTTGCTAATATAATCAAATAAATTATATTTGGTGCCACTTTTGAATTCAAAATTGGGGAAGTCGAATTTATAGCCTCTAAACTTACGTTATCGAAATGTATAATGAATTTCGTCCAAAAGCGTCTATAAAAACCTTTTAATTGGCAATATAGAATGAGAACGTAATAATGTTGATATATAGTTGCTAATTTAATCAAATGAATTAAATTTGGTGACACTTCTCAATTCAAATTGGGCAAGTCGAACTTTAATGCATCTAAACTTATGTTATTTTTAAAGAGAAGTATAGAATGAATGTCATCCAAAAGCGTCTAGAAAAACCTGTTAGTTAGTTATAAATAATGATATCGTAATAAAGTTGATAAAAAGTTGCTAATATAATCAAATAAATTATATTTGGTGCCACTGTTCAATTCAAAATTGGGGAAGTCGAATTTATAGCCTCTAAACTTACGTTATCGAAATGTATAATGAATTTCGTACAAAAGCCTCTATAAAAACCTTTTAATTGGCTATATAGAATGAGAACGTAATAATGTTGATATAAAGTTGCTAATTTAATCAAATGAATTATATTTGGTGACACTTCTCAATTCAAATTGGGCAAGTCGAACTTTATTGCATCTAAACTTATGTTATTTTTAAAGAGAAATATACAATAAATTTCAACCAAAAGCGTCTAGAAAAACCTGTTAGTTAGTTATAAATAATGACAACGTAAAAAAGTTGATAAATAGTTGCTAATATGATCAAATAAATTATATTTGGTGCCACTTTTGAATTCAAAATTGGAGAAGTCGAATTTATAGCCTCCAAACTTACGTTATCGAAATGTATAATGAATTTCGTCCAAAAGCGTCTATAAAAACCTTTTAATTGGCTATATAGAATGAGAACGTAATAATGTTGATATAAAGTTGCTAATTTAATCAAATGAATTATATTTGGTCACACTTCTCAATTCAAATTGGGTAAGTCGAACTTTATTGCATCTAAACTTATGTTATTTTTAAAGAGAAATATAGAATGAATTTCATCCAAAAGCGTCTACAAAAACCTGTTAGTTAGTTATAAATAATGACAACGTAATTAAATTGATAAAAAGTTGCTAATATATTCAAATAAATTATATTTGGTGCCACTTTTGAATTCAAAATTGGGGAAGTCGAATTTATAGCCTCTAAACTTACGTTATCGAAATGTATAATGAATTTCGTCCAAAAGCGTCTATAAAAACCTTTTAATTGGCTATATAGAATGAGAACGTAATAATGTTGATATAAAGTTGCTAATTTAATCAAATGAATTATATTTGGTGACACTTCTCAATTCAAATTGGGCAAGTCAAACTTTATTGCATCTAAACTTACGTTATTTTTAAAGAGAAGTATAGAATGAATTTCATCCGAAAGCGTCTAGAAAAACCTATTCGTTAGTTATAAATAATGATAACGTAATAAAGTTGATAACAAGTTGCTAATATAATCAAATAAATTATATTTGGTGCCACTTTTGAATTCAAAATTGGGGAAGTCGAATTCATAGCCTCTAAACTTACGTTATCGAAATGTATAATGAATTTCGTCCAAAAGCGTCTATAAAAACCTTTTAATTGGCTATATAGAATGATAACATAATAATGTTGATATAAGTTGCTAATTTAATCAAATGAATTATATTTGGTGACACTTCTCAATTCAAATTGGGCAAGTCGAACTTTATTGCATCCAAACTTATGTTATTTTCAAAGAAAATATAGAATGAATTTCATCCAAAAGCGTCTAGAAAAACCTGTTACTTAGTTAGCTATGAAGAATGAAAACGTAATAATTTTGATAAAAAGATGCTAATATAATCAAATAAATTATATTTGGTGCCACTTTTGAATTCAAAATTGGGGAAGTCGAATTTATAGCCTCTAAACTTACGTTATCGAAATGTATAATGAATTTCGTCCAAAAGCGTCTATAAAAACCTTTTAATTGACTATATAGAATGAGAACATAATAATGTTGATATAAAGTTGCTAATTTAATCAAATGAATTATATTTGGTGGCACTTCTCAATTCAAATTGGGCAAGTCGAACTTTATTGCATTTAACTTATATTATTTTTAAAGAGAAATATAGAATGAATTTCAACCAAAAGCATCTGGAAAAACCAGTTAGTTAGTTATAAATAATGACAACGTAAAAAAGTTGATAAATAGTTGCTAATATGATCAAATAAATTATATTTGGTGCCACTTTTGAATTCAAAATTGGGGAAGTCGAATTTATAGCCTCTAAACTTACGTTATCGAAATGTATAATGATTTTCGTCTGAAAGCGCCTATAAAAACCTTTTAATTGGCTATATAGAATGAGAACATAATAATGTTGATATAAAGTTGCTAATTTAATCAAATGAATTATATTTGGTGACACTTCTCAATTCGAATTGGGCAAGACGAACTTTATTGCATCGAAACTTATGTTATTTTTAAAGAGAAATATAGAATGAATTTCAACCAAAAGCGTCTGGAAAAACCAGTTAGTTAGTTATAAATATTGAGAACGTAATAAAGTTGATAAAAAGTTGCTAATATAACCAAATAAATTATATTTGGTGCCACTTTTGAATTCAAAATTGAGGAAGTCGAATTTATAGCCTCTAAACTTACGTGATCGAAATGTATAATGAATTTCGTCCAAAAGCGTCTATAAAAACCTTTTAATTGGCTATATAGAATGAGAACGTAATAATGTTGTTATATAGTTGCTAATTTAATCAAATGAATTAAATTTGGTGACACTTCTCAATTCAAATTGGGCAAGTCAAACTTTAATGCATCTAAACTTACGTTATTTTTAAAGAGAAGTATAGAATGAATTTCATCCAAAAGCGTCTACAAAAACCTGTTAGTTAGTTATAAATAATGATATCGTAATAAAGTTCATAACAAGTTGCTAATATAATCAAATAAATTATATTTGGTGCAACTTTTGAATTCAAAATTGGGGAAGTCGAATTTATAGCCTCTAAACTTACGTTATCGAAATGTATAATGAATTTCGTCCAAAAGCGCCTATAAAAACCTTTTAATTGGCTATATAGAATGAGAACATAATAATGTTGATATAAAGTTGCTAATTTAATCAAATGAATTATATTTGGTGACACTTCTCAATTCGAATTGGGCAAGACGAACTTTATTGCATCGAAACTTATGTTATTTTAAAAGAGAAATATATAATGAATTTCAACCAAAAGCGTCTGGAAAAACCAGTTAGTTAGTTATAAATATTGACAACGTAATAAAGTTGATAAAAAGATGCTAATATAATCAAATAAATTATATTTGGTGCCACTTTTGAATTCAAAATTGGGGAAGTCGAATTTATAGCCTCTAAACTTACGTTATCGAAATGTATAATGATTTTCGTCTGAAAGCGCCTATAAAAACCTTTTAATTGGCTATATAGAATGAGAACATAATAATGTTGATATAAAGTTGCTAATTTAATCAAATGAATTATATTTGGTGACACTTCTCAATTCGAATTGGGCAAGACGAACTTTATTGCATCGAAACTTATGTTATTTTTAAAGAGAAATATAGAATGAATTTCAACCAAAAGCTTCTGGAAAAACCAGTTAGTTTGTTATAAATATTGACAACGTAATAAAGTTGATAAAAAGTTGCTAATATAATCAAATAAATTATATTTGGTGCCACTTTTGAATTCAAAATTGGGGAAGTCGAATTTATAGCCTCTAAACTTACGTTATCGAAATGTATAATGAATTTCGTCCAAAAGCGTCTATAAAAACCTTTTAATTGGCAATATAGAATGAGAACGTAATCATGTTGATATATAGTTGCTAATTTAATCAAATGAATTAAATTTGGTGACACTTCTCAATTCAAATTGGGCAAGTCGAACTTTAATGCATCTAAACTTATGTTATTTTTAAAGAGAAGTATAGAATGAATGTCATCCAAAAGCGTCTAGAAAAACCTGTTAGTTAGTTATAAATAATGATATCGTAATAAAGTTGATAAAAAGTTGCTAATATAATCAAATAAATTATATTTGGTGCCACTGTTGAATTCAAAATTGGGGAAGTCGAATTTATAGCCTCTAAACTTACGTTATCGAAATGTATAATGAATTTCGTACAAAAGCCTCTATAAAAACCTTTTAATTGGCTATATAGAATGAGAACGTAATAATGTTGATATAAAGTTGCTAATTTAATCAAATGAATTATATTTGGTGACACTTCTCAATTCAAATTAGGCAAGTCGAACTTTATTGCATCTAAACTTATGTTATTTTTAAAGAGAAATATACAATAAATTTCAACCAAAAGCGTCTAGAAAAACCTGTTAGTTAGTTATAAATAATGACAACGTAAAAAAGTTGATAAATAGTTGCTAATATGATCAAATAAATTATATTTGGTGCCACTTTTGAATTCAAAATTGGAGAAGTCGAATTTATAGCCTCCAAACTTACGTTATCGAAATGTATAATGAATTTCGTCCAAAAGCGTCTATAAAAACCTTTTACTTTGCTATATAGAATGAGAACGTAATAATGTTGATATAAAGTTGCTAATTTAATCAAATGAATTATATTTGGTGACACTTCTCAATTCAAATTGGGTAAGTCGAACTTTATTGCATCTAAACTTATGTTATTTTTAAAGAGAAATATAGAATGAATTTCATCCAAAAGCGTCTACAAAAACCTGTTAGTTAGTTATAAATAATGACAACGTAATTAAATTGATAAAAAGTTGCTAATATATTCAAATAAATTATATTTGGTGCCACTTTTGAATTCAAAATTGGGGAAGTCGAATTTATAGCCTCTAAACTTACGTTATTGAAATGTATAATGAATTTCGTCCAAAAGCGTCTATAAAAACCTTTTAATTGGTTATATAGAATGAGAACGTAATAATGTTGATATAAAGTTGCTAATTTAATCAAATGAATTATATTTGGTGACACTTCTCAATTCAAATTGGACAAGTCAAACTTTATTGCATCTAAACTTACGTTATTTTTAAAGAGAAGTATAGAATGAATTTCATCCAAAAGCGTCTAGAAAAACCTATTCGTTAGTTATACATAATGATAACGTAATAAAGTTGATAACAAGTTGCTAATATAATCAAATAAATTATATTTGGTACCACTTTTGAATTCAAAATTGGGGAAGTCGAATTCATAGCCTCTAAACTTACGTTATCGAAATGTATAATGAATTTCGTCCAAAAGCGTCTATAAAAACCTTTTAATTGGCTATATAGAATGATAACATAATAATGTTGATATAAGTTGCTAATTTAATCAAATGAATTATATTTGGTGACACTTCTCAATTCAAATTGGGCAAGTCGAACTTTATTGCATCCAAACTTATGTTATTTTCAAAGAAAATATAGAATGAATTTCATCCAAAAGCGTCTAGAAAAACCTGTTACTTAGTTAGCTATGAAGAATGAAAACGTAATAATTTTGATAAAAAGATGCTAATATAATCAAATAAATTATATTTGGAGCCACTTTTGAATTCAAAATTGGGGAAGTCGAATTTATAGCCTCTAAACTTACGTTATCGAAATGTATAATGAATTTCGTCCAAATGCGTCTATAAAAACCTTTTAATTGACTATATAGAATGAGAACGTAATAATGTTGATATAAAGTTGCTAATTTAATCAAATGAATTATATTTGGTGGCACTTCTCAATTCAAATTGGGCAAGTCGAACTTTATTGCATTTAACTTATGTTATTTTTAAAGAGAAATATAGAATGAATTTCAACCAAAAGCGTCTGGAAAAACCAGTTAGTTAGTTATAAATAATGACAACGTAATAAAGTTGATAAAAAGTTGCTAATATAATCAAATAAATTATATTTGGTGCCACTTTTGAATTCAAAATTGGGGAAGTCGAATTTATCGCGTCTAAACTTACGTTATCGAAATGTATAATGAATTTCGTCCAAAAGCGTCTATAAAAACCTTTTAATTGGCAATATAGAACAAGAAAGTAATAATGTTGATATATAGTTTCTAATTTAATCAAATGAATTAAATTTGGTGACACTTCTCAATTCAAATTGGGCAAGTCGAACTTTAATGCATCTAAACTTACGTTATTTTTAAAGAGAAGTATAGAATGAATTTCATCCAAAAGCGTCTAGAAAAACCTGTTAGTTAGTTATAAATAATGATATCGTAATAAAGTTCATAACAAGTTGCTAATATAATCAAATAAATTATATTTGGTGCCACTTTTGAATTCAAAATTGGGGAAGTCGAATTTATAGCCTCTAAACTTACGTTATCGAAATGTATAATGATTTTCGTCTGAAAGCGCCTATAAAAACCTTTTAATTGGCTATATAGAATGAGAACATAATAATGTTGATATAAAGTTGCTAATTTAATCAAATGAATTATATTTGGTGACACTTCTCAATTCGAATTGGGCAAGACGAACTTTATTGCATCGAAACTTATGTTATTTTTAAAGAGAAATATAGAATGAATTTCAACCAAAAGCGTCTGGAAAAACCAGTTAGTTAGTTATAAATATTGATAACGTAATAAAGTTGATAAAAAGTTGCTAATATAACCAAATAAATTATATTTGGTGCCACTTTTGAATTCAAAATTGAGGAAGTCGAATTTATAGCCTCTAAACTTACGTTATCGAAATGTATAATGAATTTCGTCCAAAAGCGTCTATAAAAACCTTTTAATTGGCTATATAGAATGAGAACGTAATAATGTTGTTATATAGTTGCTAATTTAATCAAATGAATTAAATTTGATGACACTTCTCAATTCAAATTGGGCAAGTCAAACTTTAATGCATCTAAACTTACGTTATTTTTAAAGAGAAGTATAGAATGAATTTCATCCAAAAGCGTCTACAAAAACCTGTTAGTTAGTTATAAATAATGATATCGTAATAAAGTTCATAACAAGTTGCTAATATAATCAAATAAATTATATTTGGTGCCACTTTTGAATTCAAAATTGGGGAAGTCGAATTTATAGCCTCTAAACTTACGTTATCGAAATGTATAATGAATTTCGTCCAAAAGCGCCTATAAAAACCTTTTAATTGGCTATATAGAATGAGAACATAATAATGTTGATATAAAGTTGCTAATTTAATCAAATGAATTATATTTGGTGACACTTCTCAATTCGAATTGGGCAAGACGAACTTTATTGCATCGAAACTTATGTTATTTTTAAAGAGAAATATATAATGAATTTCAACCAAAAGCGTCTGCAAAAACCAGTTAGTTAGTTATAAATATTGACAACGTAATAAAGTTGATAAAAAGATGCTAATATAATCAAATAAATTATATTTGGTGCCACTTTTGAATTCAAAATTGGGGAAGTCGAATTTATAGCCTCTAAACTTACGTTATCGAAATGTATAATGATTTTCGTCTGAAAGCGCCTATAAAAACCTTTTAATTGGCTATATAGAATGAGAACATAATAATGTTGATATAAAGTTGCTAATTTAATCAAATGAATTATATTTGGTGACACTTCTCAATTCGAATTGGGCAAGACGAACTTTATTGCATCGAAACTTATGTTATTTTTAAAGAGAAATATAGAATGAATTTCAACCAAAAGCGTCTGGAAAAACCAGTTAGTTAGTTATAAATATTGATAACGTAATAAAGTTGATAAAAAGTTGCTAATATAACCAAATAAATTATATTTGGTGCCACTTTTGAATTCAAAATTGAGGAAGTCGAATTTATAGCCTCTAAACTTACGTTATCGAAATGTATAATGAATTTCGTCCAAAAGCGTCTATAAAAACCTTTTAATTGGCTATATAGAATGAGAACGTAATAATGTTGTTATATAGTTGCTAATTTAATCAAATGAATTAAATTTGGTGACACTTCTCAATTCAAATTGGGCAAGTCAAACTTTAGTGCATCTAAACTTACGTTATTTTTAAAGAGAAGTATAGAATGAATTTCATCCAAAAGCGTCTACAAAAACCTGTTAGTTAGTTATAAATAATGATATCGTAATAAAGTTCATAACAAGTTGCTAATATAATCAAATAAATTATATTTGGTGCCACTTTTGAATTCAAAATTGGGGAAGTCGTATTTATAGCCTCTAAACTTACGTTATCGAAATGTATAATGAATTTCGTCCAAAAGCGCCTATAAAAACCTTTTAATTGGCTATATAGAATGAGAACATAATAATATTGATATAAAGTTGCTAATTTAATCAAATGAATTATATTTGGTGACACTTCTCAATTCGAATCGGGCAAGACGAACTTTATTGCATCGAAACTTATGTTATTTTTAAAGAGAAATATATAATGAATTTCAACCAAAAGCGTCTGGAAAAACCAGTTAGTTAGTTATAAATATTGACAACGTAATAAAGTTGATAAAAAGATGCTAATATAATCAAATAAATTATATTTGGTGCCACTTTTGAATTCAAAATTGGGGAAGTCGAATTTATAGCCTCTAAACTTACGTTATCGAAATGTATAATGATTTTCGTCTGAAAGCGCCTATAAAAACCTTTTAATTGGCTATATAGAATGAGAACATAATAATGTTGATATAAAGTTGCTAATTTAATCAAATGAATTATATTTGGTGACACTTCTCAATTCGAATTTGGGCAAGACGAACTTTATTGCATCGAAACTTATGTTATTTTTAAAGAGAAATATAGAATGAATTTCAACCAAAAGCGTCTGGAAAAACCAGTTAGTTAGTTATAAATATTGATAACGTAATAAAGTTGATAAAAAGTTGCTAATATAACCAAATAAATTATATTTGGTGCCACTTTTGAATTCAAAATTGAGGAAGTCGAATTTATAGCCTCTAAACTTACGTTATCGAAATGTATAATGAATTTCGTCCAAAAGCGTCTATAAAAACCTTTTAATTGGCTATATAGTATGAGAACGTAATAATGTTGTTATATAGTTGCTAATTTAATCAAATGAATTAAATTTGGTGACACTTCTCATTTCAAATTGGGCAAGTCGAACTTTAATGCATCTAAACTTACGTTATTTTTAAAGAGAAGTATAGAATGAATTTCATCCAAACGCGTCTACAAAAACCTGTTAGTTAGTTATAAATAATGATATCGTAATAAAGTTCATAACAAGTTGCTAATATAATCAAATAAATTATATTTGGTGCCACTTTTGAATTCAAAATTGGGGAAGTCGAATTTATAGCCTCTAAACTTACGTTATCGAAATGTATAATGAATTTCGTCCAAAAGCGCCTATAAAAACCTTTTAATTGGCTATATAGAATGAGAACATAATAATGTTGATATAAAGTTGCTAATTTAATCAAATGAATTATATTTGGTGACACTTCTCAATTCGAATTGGGCAAGACGAACTTTATTGCATCGAAACTTATGTTATTTTTAAAGAGAAATATATAATGAATTTCAACCAAAAGCGTCTGCAAAAACCAGTTAGTTAGTTATAAATATTGACAACGTAATAAAGTTGATAAAAAGATGCTAATATAATCAAATAAATTATATTTGGTGCCACTTTTGAATTCAAAATTGGGGAAGTCGAATTTATAGCCTCTAAACTTACGTTATCGAAATGTATAATGATTTTCGTCTGAAAGCGCCTATAAAAACCTTTTAATTGGCTATATAGAATGAGAACATAATAATGTTGATATAAAGTTGCTAATTTAATCAAATGAATTATATTTGGTGACACTTCTCAATTCGAATTGGGCAAGACGAACTTTATTGCATCGAAACTTATGTTATTTTTAAAGAGAAATATAGAATGAATTTCAACCAAAAGCGTCTGGAAAAACCAGTTAGTTAGTTATAAATATTGATAACGTAATAAAGTTGATAAAAAGTTGCTAATATAACCAAATAAATTATATTTGGTGCCACTTTTGAATTCAAAATTGAGGAAGTCGAATTTATAGCCTCTAAACTTACGTTATCGAAATGTATAATGAATTTCGTCCAAAAGCGTCTATAAAAACCTTTTAATTGGCTATATAGAATGAGAACGTAATAATGTTGTTATATAGTTGCTAATTTAATCAAATGAATTAAATTTGGTGACACTTCTCAATTCAAATTGGGCAAGTCAAACTTTAGTGCATCTAAACTTACGTTATTTTTAAAGAGAAGTATAGAATGAATTTCATCCAAAAGCGTCTACAAAAACCTGTTAGTTAGTTATAAATAATGATATCGTAATAAAGTTCATAACAAGTTGCTAATATAATCAAATAAATTATATTTGGTGCCACTTTTGAATTCAAAATTGGGGAAGTCGTATTTATAGCCTCTAAACTTACGTTATCGAAATGTATAATGAATTTCGTCCAAAAGCGCCTATAAAAACCTTTTAATTGGCTATATAGAATGAGAACATAATAATATTGATATAAAGTTGCTAATTTAATCAAATGAATTATATTTGGTGACACTTCTCAATTCGAATCGGGCAAGACGAACTTTATTGCATCGAAACTTATGTTATTTTTAAAGAGAAATATATAATGAATTTCAACCAAAAGCGTCTGGAAAAACCAGTTAGTTAGTTATAAATATTGACAACGTAATAAAGTTGATAAAAAGATGCTAATATAATCAAATAAATTATATTTGGTGCCACTTTTGAATTCAAAATTGGGGAAGTCGAATTTATAGCCTCTAAACTTACGTTATCGAAATGTATAATGATTTTCGTCTGAAAGCGCCTATAAAAACCTTTTAATTGGCTATATAGAATGAGAACATAATAATGTTGATATAAAGTTGCTAATTTAATCAAATGAATTATATTTGGTGACACTTCTCAATTCGAATTTGGGCAAGACGAACTTTATTGCATCGAAACTTATGTTATTTTTAAAGAGAAATATAGAATGAATTTCAACCAAAAGCGTCTGGAAAAACCAGTTAGTTAGTTATAAATATTGATAACGTAATAAAGTTGATAAAAAGTTGCTAATATAACCAAATAAATTATATTTGGTGCCACTTTTGAATTCAAAATTGAGGAAGTCGAATTTATAGCCTCTAAACTTACGTTATCGAAATGTATAATGAATTTCGTCCAAAAGCGTCTATAAAAACCTTTTAATTGGCTATATAGTATGAGAACGTAATAATGTTGTTATATAGTTGCTAATTTAATCAAATGAATTAAATTTGGTGACACTTCTCATTTCAAATTGGGCAAGTCGAACTTTAATGCATCTAAACTTACGTTATTTTTAAAGAGAAGTATAGAATGAATTTCATCCAAACGCGTCTACAAAAACCTGTTAGTTAGTTATAAATAATGATATCGTAATAAAGTTCATAACAAGTTGCTAATATAATCAAATAAATTATATTTGGTGCCACTTTTGAATTCAAAATTGGGGAAGTCGAATTTATAGCCTCTAAACTTACGTTATCGAAATGTATAATGAATTTCGTCCAAAAGCGCCTATAAAAACCTTTTAATTGGCTATATAGAATGAGAACATAATAATGTTGATATAAAGTTGCTAATTTAATCAAATGAATTATATTTGGTGACACTTCTCAATTCGAATTGGGCAAGACGAACTTTATTGCATCGAAACTTATGTTATTTTTAAAGAGAAATATAGAATGAATTTCAACCAAAAGCGTCTGGAAAAACCAGTTAGTTTGTTATAAATATTGACAACGTAATAAAGTTGATAAAAAGTTGCTAATATAATCAAATAAATTATATTTGGTGCCACTTTTGAATTTAAAATTGGGGAAGTCGAATTTATAGCCTCTAAACTTACGTTATCGAAATGTATAATGAATTTCGTCCAAAAGCGTCTATAAAAACCTTTTAATTGGCTATATAGAATGAGAACGTAATAATGTTGTTATATAGTTGCTAATTTAATCAAATGAATTAAATTTGATGACACTTCTCAATTCAAATTGGGCAAGTCAAACTTTAATGCATCTAAACTTACGTTATTTTTAAAGAGAAGTATAGAATGAATTTCATCCAAAAGCGTCTACAAAAACCTGTTAGTTAGTTATAAATAATGATATCGTAATAAAGTTCATAACAAGTTGCTAATATAATCAAATAAATTATATTTGGTGCCACTTTTGAATTCAAAATTGGGGAAGTCGAATTTATAGCCTCTAAACTTACGTTATCGAAATGTATAATGAATTTCGTCCAAAAGCGCCTATAAAAACCTTTTAATTGGCTATATAGAATGAGAACATAATAATGTTGATATAAAGTTGCTAATTTAATCAAATGAATTATATTTGGTGACACTTCTCAATTCGAATTGGGCAAGACGAACTTTATTGCATCGAAACTTATGTTATTTTTAAAGAGAAATATATAATGAATTTCAACCAAAAGCGTCTGCAAAAACCAGTTAGTTAGTTATAAATATTGACAACGTAATAAAGTTGATAAAAAGATGCTAATATAATCAAATAAATTATATTTGGTGCCACTTTTGAATTCAAAATTGGGGAAGTCGAATTTATAGCCTCTAAACTTACGTTATCGAAATGTATAATGATTTTCGTCTGAAAGCGCCTATAAAAACCTTTTAATTGGCTATATAGAATGAGAACATAATAATGTTGATATAAAGTTGCTAATTTAATCAAATGAATTATATTTGGTGACACTTCTCAATTCGAATTGGGCAAGACGAACTTTATTGCATCGAAACTTATGTTATTTTTAAAGAGAAATATAGAATGAATTTCAACCAAAAGCGTCTGGAAAAACCAGTTAGTTAGTTATAAATAATGACAACGTAATAAAGTTGATAAAAAGTTGCTAATATAATCAAATAAATTATATTTGGTGCCACTTTTGAATTCAAAATTGGGGAAGTCGAATTTATCGCGTCTAAACTTACGTTATCGAAATGTATAATGAATTTCGTCCAAAAGCGTCTATAAAAACCTTTTAATTGGCAATATAGAACAAGAAAGTAATAATGTTGATATATAGTTGCTAATTTAATCAAATGAATTAAATTTGGTGACACTTCTCAATTCAAATTGGGCAAGTCGAACTTTAATGCATCTAAACTTACGTTATTTTTAAAGAGAAGTATAGAATGAATTTCATCCAAAAGCGTCTAGAAAAACCTGTTAGTTAGTTATAAATAATGATATCGTAATAAAGTTCATAACAAGTTGCTAATATAATCAAATAAATTATATTTGGTGCCACTTTTGAATTCAAAATTGGGGAAGTCGAATTTATAGCCTCTAAACTTACGTTATCGAAATGTATAATGATTTTCGTCTGAAAGCGCCTATAAAAACCTTTTAATTGGCTATATAGAATGAGAACATAATAATGTTGATATAAAGTTGCTAATTTAATCAAATGAATTATATTTGGTGACACTTCTCAATTCGAATTGGGCAAGACGAACTTTATTGCATCGAAACTTATGTTATTTTTAAAGAGAAATATAGAATGAATTTCAACCAAAAGCGTCTGGAAAAACCAGTTAGTTAGTTATAAATATTGATAACGTAATAAAGTTGATAAAAAGTTGCTAATATAACCAAATAAATTATATTTGGTGCCACTTTTGAATTCAAAATTGAGGAAGTCGAATTTATAGCCTCTAAACTTACGTTATCGAAATGTATAATGAATTTCGTCCAAAAGCGTCTATAAAAACCTTTTAATTGGCTATATAGAATGAGAACGTAATAATGTTGTTATATAGTTGCTAATTTAATCAAATGAATTAAATTTGATGACACTTCTCAATTCAAATTGGGCAAGTCAAACTTTAATGCATCTAAACTTACGTTATTTTTAAAGAGAAGTATAGAATGAATTTCATCCAAAAGCGTCTACAAAAACCTGTTAGTTAGTTATAAATAATGATATCGTAATAAAGTTCATAACAAGTTGCTAATATAATCAAATAAATTATATTTGGTGCCACTTTTGAATTCAAAATTGGGGAAGTCGAATTTATAGCCTCTAAACTTACGTTATCGAAATGTATAATGAATTTCGTCCAAAAGCGCCTATAAAAACCTTTTAATTGGCTATATAGAATGAGAACATAATAATGTTGATATAAAGTTGCTAATTTAATCAAATGAATTATATTTGGTGACACTTCTCAATTCGAATTGGGCAAGACGAACTTTATTGCATCGAAACTTATGTTATTTTTAAAGAGAAATATATAATGAATTTCAACCAAAAGCGTCTGCAAAAACCAGTTAGTTAGTTATAAATATTGACAACGTAATAAAGTTGATAAAAAGATGCTAATATAATCAAATAAATTATATTTGGTGCCACTTTTGAATTCAAAATTGGGGAAGTCGAATTTATAGCCTCTAAACTTACGTTATCGAAATGTATAATGATTTTCGTCTGAAAGCGCCTATAAAAACCTTTTAATTGGCTATATAGAATGAGAACATAATAATGTTGATATAAAGTTGCTAATTTAATCAAATGAATTATATTTGGTGACACTTCTCAATTCGAATTGGGCAAGACGAACTTTATTGCATCGAAACTTATGTTATTTTTAAAGAGAAATATAGAATGAATTTCAACCAAAAGCGTCTGGAAAAACCAGTTAGTTAGTTATAAATATTGATAACGTAATAAAGTTGATAAAAAATTGCTAATATAACCAAATAAATTATATTTGGTGCCACTTTTGAATTCAAAATTGAGGAAGTCGAATTTATAGCCTCTAAACTTACGTTATCGAAATGTATAATGAATTTCGTCCAAAAGCGTCTATAAAAACCTTTTAATTGGCTATATAGAATGAGAACGTAATAATGTTGTTATATAGTTGCTAATTTAATCAAATGAATTAAATTTGGTGACACTTCTCAATTCAAATTGGGCAAGTCAAACTTTAGTGCATCTAAACTTACGTTATTTTTAAAGAGAAGTATAGAATGAATTTCATCCAAAAGCGTCTACAAAAACCTGTTAGTTAGTTATAAATAATGATATCGTAATAAAGTTCATAACAAGTTGCTAATATAATCAAATAAATTATATTTGGTGCCACTTTTGAATTCAAAATTGGGGAAGTCGTATTTATAGCCTCTAAACTTACGTTATCAAAATGTATAATGAATTTCGTCCAAAAGCGCCTATAAAAACCTTTTAATTGGCTATATAGAATGAGAACATAATAATATTGATATAAAGTTGCTAATTTAATCAAATGAATTATATTTGGTGACACTTCTCAATTCGAATCGGGCAAGACGAACTTTATTGCATCGAAACTTATGTTATTTTTAAAGAGAAATATATAATGAATTTCAACCAAAAGCGTCTGGAAAAACCAGTTAGTTAGTTATAAATATTGACAACGTAATAAAGTTGATAAAAAGATGCTAATATAATCAAATAAATTATATTTGGTGCCACTTTTGAATTCAAAATTGGGGAAGTCGAATTTATAGCCTCTAAACTTACGTTATCGAAATGTATAATGATTTTCGTCTGAAAGCGCCTATAAAAACCTTTTAATTGGCTATATAGAATGAGAACATAATAATGTTGATATAAAGTTGCTAATTTAATCAAATGAATTATATTTGGTGACACTTCTCAATTCGAATTTGGGCAAGACGAACTTTATTGCATCGAAACTTATGTTATTTTTAAAGAGAAATATAGAATGAATTTCAACCAAAAGCGTCTGGAAAAACCAGTTAGTTAGTTATAAATATTGATAACGTAATAAAGTTGATAAAAAGTTGCTAATATAACCAAATAAATTATATTTGGTGCCACTTTTGAATTCAAAATTGAGGAAGTCGAATTTATAGCCTCTAAACTTACGTTATCGAAATGTATAATGAATTTCGTCCAAAAGCGTCTATAAAAACCTTTTAATTGGCTATATAGTATGAGAACGTAATAATGTTGTTATATAGTTGCTAATTTAATCAAATGAATTAAATTTGGTGACACTTCTCATTTCAAATTGGGCAAGTCGAACTTTAATGCATCTAAACTTACGTTATTTTTAAAGAGAAGTATAGAATGAATTTCATCCAAACGCGTCTACAAAAACCTGTTAGTTAGTTATAAATAATGATATCGTAATAAAGTTCATAACAAGTTGCTAATATAATCAAATAAATTATATTTGGTGCCACTTTTGAATTCAAAATTGGGGAAGTCGAATTTATAGCCTCTAAACTTACGTTATCGAAATGTATAATGAATTTCGTCCAAAAGCGCCTATAAAAACCTTTTAATTGGCTATATAGAATGAGAACATAATAATGTTGATATAAAGTTGCTAATTTAATCAAATGAATTATATTTGGTGACACTTCTCAATTCGAATTGGGCAAGACGAACTTTATTGCATCGAAACTTATGTTATTTTTAAAGAGAAATATAGAATGAATTTCAACCAAAAGCGTCTGGAAAAACCAGTTAGTTTGTTATAAATATTGACAACGTAATAAAGTTGATAAAAAGTTGCTAATATAATCAAATAAATTATATTTGGTGCCACTTTTGAATTTAAAATTGGGGAAGTCGAATTTATAGCCTCTAAACTTACGTTATCGAAATGTATAATGAATTTCGTCCAAAAGCGTCTATAAAAACCTTTTAATTGGCTATATAGAATGAGAACGTAATAATGTTGTTATATAGTTGCTAATTTAATCAAATGAATTAAATTTGATGACACTTCTCAATTCAAATTGGGCAAGTCAAACTTTAATGCATCTAAACTTACGTTATTTTTAAAGAGAAGTATAGAATGAATTTCATCCAAAAGCGTCTACAAAAACCTGTTAGTTAGTTATAAATAATGATATCGTAATAAAGTTCATAACAAGTTGCTAATATAATCAAATAAATTATATTTGGTGCCACTTTTGAATTCAAAATTGGGGAAGTCGAATTTATAGCCTCTAAACTTACGTTATCGAAATATATAATGAATTTCGTCCAAAAGCGCCTATAAAAACCTTTTAATTGGCTATATAGAATGAGAACATAATAATGTTGATATAAAGTTGCTAATTTAATCAAATGAATTATATTTGGTGACACTTCTCAATTCGAATTGGGCAAGACGAACTTTATTGCATCGAAACTTATGTTATTTTTAAAGAGAAATATATAATGAATTTCAACCAAAAGCGTCTGCAAAAACCAGTTAGTTAGTTATAAATATTGACAACGTAATAAAGTTGATAAAAAGATGCTAATATAATCAAATAAATTATATTTGGTGCCACTTTTGAATTCAAAATTGGGGAAGTCGAATTTATAGCCTCTAAACTTACGTTATCGAAATGTATAATGATTTTCGTCTGAAAGCGCCTATAAAAACCTTTTAATTGGCTATATAGAATGAGAACATAATAATGTTGATATAAAGTTGCTAATTTAATCAAATGAATTATATTTGGTGACACTTCTCAATTCGAATTGGGCAAGACGAACTTTATTGCATCGAAACTTATGTTATTTTTAAAGAGAAATATAGAATGAATTTCAACCAAAAGCGTCTGGAAAAACCAGTTAGTTAGTTATAAATATTGATAACGTAATAAAGTTGATAAAAAGTTGCTAATATAACCAAATAAATTATATTTGGTGCCACTTTTGAATTCAAAATTGAGGAAGTCGAATTTATAGCCTCTAAACTTACGTTATCGAAATGTATAATGAATTTCGTCCAAAAGCGTCTATAAAAACCTTTTAATTGGCTATATAGAATGAGAACGTAATAATGTTGTTATATAGTTGCTAATTTAATCAAATGAATTAAATTTGGTGACACTTCTCAATTCAAATTGGGCAAGTCAAACTTTAGTGCATCTAAACTTACGTTATTTTTAAAGAGAAGTATAGAATGAATTTCATCCAAAAGCGTCTACAAAAACCTGTTAGTTAGTTATAAATAATGATATCGTAATAAAGTTCATAACAAGTTGCTAATATAATCAAATAAATTATATTTGGTGCCACTTTTGAATTCAAAATTGGGGAAGTCGTATTTATAGCCTCTAAACTTACGTTATCGAAATGTATAATGAATTTCGTCCAAAAGCGCCTATAAAAACCTTTTAATTGGCTATATAGAATGAGAACATAATAATATTGATATAAAGTTGCTAATTTAATCAAATGAATTATATTTGGTGACACTTCTCAATTCGAATCGGGCAAGACGAACTTTATTGCATCGAAACTTATGTTATTTTTAAAGAGAAATATATAATGAATTTCAACCAAAAGCGTCTGGAAAAACCAGTTAGTTAGTTATAAATATTGACAACGTAATAAAGTTGATAAAAAGATGCTAATATAATCAAATAAATTATATTTGGTGCCACTTTTGAATTCAAAATTGGGGAAGTCGAATTTATAGCCTCTAAACTTACGTTATCGAAATGTATAATGATTTTCGTCTGAAAGCGCCTATAAAAACCTTTTAATTGGCTATATAGAATGAGAACATAATAATGTTGATATAAAGTTGCTAATTTAATCAAATGAATTATATTTGGTGACACTTCTCAATTCGAATTTGGGCAAGACGAACTTTATTGCATCGAAACTTATGTTATTTTTAAAGAGAAATATAGAATGAATTTCAACCAAAAGCGTCTGGAAAAACCAGTTAGTTAGTTATAAATATTGATAACGTAATAAAGTTGATAAAAAGTTGCTAATATAACCAAATAAATTATATTTGGTGCCACTTTTGAATTCAAAATTGAGGAAGTCGAATTTATAGCCTCTAAACTTACGTTATCGAAATGTATAATGAATTTCGTCCAAAAGCGTCTATAAAAACCTTTTAATTGGCTATATAGTATGAGAACGTAATAATGTTGTTATATAGTTGCTAATTTAATCAAATGAATTAAATTTGGTGACACTTCTCATTTCAAATTGGGCAAGTCGAACTTTAATGCATCTAAACTTACGTTATTTTTAAAGAGAAGTATAGAATGAATTTCATCCAAACGCGTCTACAAAAACCTGTTAGTTAGTTATAAATAATGATATCGTAATAAAGTTCATAACAAGTTGCTAATATAATCAAATAAATTATATTTGGTGCCACTTTTGAATTCAAAATTGGGGAAGTCGAATTTATAGCCTCTAAACTTACGTTATCGAAATGTATAATGAATTTCGTCCAAAAGCGCCTATAAAAACCTTTTAATTGGCTATATAGAATGAGAACATAATAATGTTGATATAAAGTTGCTAATTTAATCAAATGAATTATATTTGGTGACACTTCTCAATTCGAATTGGGCAAGACGAACTTTATTGCATCGAAACTTATGTTATTTTTAAAGAGAAATATAGAATGAATTTCAACCAAAAGCGTCTGGAAAAACCAGTTAGTTTGTTATAAATATTGACAACGTAATAAAGTTGATAAAAAGTTGCTAATATAATCAAATAAATTATATTTGGTGCCACTTTTGAATTTAAAATTGGGGAAGTCGAATTTATAGCCTCTAAACTTACGTTATCGAAATGTATAATGAATTTCGTCCAAAAGCGTCTATAAAAACCTTTTAATTGGCAATATAGAATGAGAACGTAATAATGTTGATATATAGTTGCTAATTTAATCAAATGAATTAAATTTGGTGACACTTCTCAATTCAAATTGGGCAAGTCGAACTTTAATGCATCTAAACTTATGTTATTTTTAAAGAGAAGTATAGAATGAATGTCATCCAAAAGCGTCTAGAAAAACCTGTTAGTTAGTTATAAATAATGATATCGTAATAAAGTTGATAAAAAGTTGCTAATATAATCAAATAAATTATATTTGGTGCCACTGTTGAATTCAAAATTGGGGAAGTCGAATTTATAGCCTCTAAACTTACGTTATCGAAATGTATAATGAATTTCGTACAAAAGCCTCTATAAAAACCTTTTAATTGGCTATATAGAATGAGAACGTAATAATGTTGATATAAAGTTGCTAATTTAATCAAATGAATTATATTTGGTGACACTTCTCAATTCAAATTGGGTAAGTCGAACTTTATTGCATCTAAACTTATGTTATTTTTAAAGAGAAATATAGAATGAATTTCATCCAAAAGCGTCTACAAAAACCTGTTAGCTAGTTATAAATAATGACAACGTAATTAAATTGATAAAAAGTTGCTAATATATTCAAATAAATTATATTTGGTGCCACTTTTGAATTCAAAATTGGGGAAGTCGAATTTATAGCCTCTAAACTTACGTTATCGAAATGTATAATGAATTTCGTCCAAAAGCGTCTATAAAAACCTTTTAATTGGCTATATAGAATGAGAACGTAATAATGTTGATATAAAGTTGCTAATTTAATCAAATGAATTATATTTGGTGACACTTCTCAATTCAAATTGGGCAAGTCAAACTTTATTGCATCTAAACTTACGTTATTTTTAAAGAGAAGTATAGAATGAATTTCATCCAAAAGCGTCTAGAAAAACCTATTCGTTAGTTATAAATAATGATAACGTAATAAAGTTGATAACAAGTTGCTAATATAATCAAATAAATTATATTTGGTGCCACTTTTGAATTCAAAATTGGGGAAGTCGAATTCATAGCCTCTAAACTTACGTTATCGAAATGTATAATGAATTTCGTCCAAAAGCGTCTATAAAAACCTTTTAATTGGCTATATAGAATGATAACATAATAATGTTGATATAAGTTGCTAATTTAATCAAATGAATTATATTTGGTGACACTTCTCAATTCAAATTGGGCAAGTCGAACTTTATTGCATCCAAACTTATGTTATTTTCAAAGAAAATATAGAATGAATTTCATCCAAAAGCGTCTAGAAAAACCTGTTACTTAGTTAGCTATGAAGAATGAAAACGTAATAATTTTGATAAAAAGATGCTAATATAATCAAATAAATTATATTTGGTGCCACTTTTGAATTCAAAATTGGGGAAGTCGAATTTATAGCCTCTAAACTTACGTTATCGAAATGTATAATGAATTTCGTCCAAAAGCGTCTATAAAAACCTTTTAATTGACTATATAGAATGAGAACGTAATAATGTTGATATAAAGTTGCTAATTTAATCAAATGAATTATATTTGGTGGCACTTCTCAATTCAAATTGGGCAAGTCGAACTTTATTGCATTTAACTTATGTTATTTTTAAAGAGAAATATAGAATGAATTTCAACCAAAAGCGTCTGGAAAAACCAGTTAGTTAGTTATAAATAATGACAACGTAATAAAGTTGATAAAAAGTTGCTAATATAATCAAATAAATTATATTTGGTGCCACTTTTGAATTCAAAATTGGGGAAGTCGAATTTATCGCCTCTAAACTTACGTTATCGAAATGTATAATGAATTTCGTCCAAAAGCGTCTATAAAAACCTTTTAATTGGCAATATAGAACGAGAACGTAATAATGTTGATATATAGTTGCTAATTTAATCAAATGAATTAAATTTGGTGACACTTCTCAATTCAAATTGGGCAAGTCGAACTTTAATGCATCTAAACTTACGTTATTTTTAAAGAGAAGTATAGAATGAATTCCATCCAAAAGCGTCTAGAAAAACCTGTTAGTTAGTTATAAATAATGATATCGTAATAAAGTTCATAACAAGTTGCTAATATAATCAAATAAATTATATTTGGTGCCACTTTTGAATTCAAAAATTGGGGAAGTCGAATTTATAGCCTCTAAACTTACGTTATCGAAATGTATAATGAATTTCGTCCAAAAGCGCCTATAAAAACCTTTTAATTGGCTATATAGAATGAGAACATAATAACGTTGATATAAAGTTGCTAATTTAATAAAATGAATTATATTTGTTGACACTTCTCAATTCGAATTGGGCAAGACAAACTTTATTGCATCGAAACTTATGTTATTTTTAAAGAGAAATATAGAATGAATTTCAACCAAAAGCGTCTGGAAAAACCAGTTAGTTAGTTATAAATATTGACAACGTAATAAAGTTGATAAAAAATTGCTAATATAATCAAATAAATTATATTTGGTGCCACTTTTGAATTCAAAATTGGGGAAGTCGAATTTATAGCCTCTAAACTTACGTTATCGAAACGTATAATGAATTTCGTCCAAAAGCGTCTATAAAAACCTTTTAATTGGCAATATAGAATGAGAACGTAATAATGTTGATATATAGTTGCTAATTTAATCAAATGAATTAAATTTGGTGACACTTCTCAATTCAAATTGGGCAAGTCAAACTTTAATGCATCTAAACTTACGTTATTTTTAAAGAGAAGTATAGAATGAATTTCATCCAAAAGCGTCTAGAAAAACCTGTTAGTTAGTTATAAATAATGATATCGTAATAAAGTTGATAAAAAGTTGCTAATATAATCAAATAAATTATATTTGGTGCCACTTTTGAATTCAAAATTGGGGAAGTCGAATTTATAGCCTCTAAACTTACGTTATCGAAATGTATAATGAATTTCGTCCTAAAACGTCTATAAAAACCTTTTAATTGGCTATATAGAATGAGAACGTAATAATGTTGATATATAGTTGCTAATTTAATCAAATGAATTAAATTTGGTTACACTTCTCAATTCAAATTGGGCAAGTCGAACTTTAATGCATCTAAACTTACGTTATTTTTAAAGAGAAGTATAGAATGAATTTCATCCAAAAGCGTCTAGAAAAACCTGTTAGTTAGTTATAAATAATGATATCCTAATAAAGTTCATAACAAGTTGCTAATATAATCAAATAAATTATATTTGGTGCCACTTTTGAATTCAAAATTGGGGAAGTCGAATTTATAGCCTCTAAACTTACGTTATCGAAATGTATAATGAATTTTGTCCAAAAGCGCCTATAAAAACCTTTTAATTGGCTATATAGAATGAGAACATAATAATGTTGATATAAAGTTGCTAATTTAATCAAATCAATTATATTTGGTGACACTTCTCAATTCGAATTGGGCAAGACAAACTTTATTGCATCGAAACTTATGTTATTTTTAAAGAGAAATATAGAATGAATTTCAACCAAAAGCGTCTGGAAAAACCAGTTAGTTAGTTATAAATATTGACAACATAACAAAGTTGATAAAAAGTTGCTAATATAATCAAATAAATTATATTTGGTGCCACTTTTGAATTCAAAATTGGGGAAGTCGAATTTATAGCCTCTAAACTTACGTTATCGAAACGTATAATGAATTTCGTCCAAAAGCGTCTATAAAAACCTTTTAATTGGCAATATAGAATGAGAACGTAATAATGTTGATATATAGTTGCTAATTTAATCAAATGAATTAAATTTGGTGACACTTCTCAATTCAAATTGGGCAAGTCGAACTTTAATGCATCTAAACTTACGTTATTTTTAAAGAGAAGTATAGAATGAATTTCATCCAAAAGCGTCTAGAAAAACCTGTTAGTTAGTTATAAATAATGATATCGTAATAAAGTTTATAAAAAGTTGCTAATATAATCAAATAAATTATATTTGGTGCCACTTTTGAATTCAAAATTGGGGAAGTCGAATTTATAGCCTCTAAACTTACGTTATCGAAATGTATTAATGAATTTCGTCCAAAAGCGTCTATAAAAACCTTTTAATTGGCTATATAGAATGAGAACGTAATAATGTTGATATATAGTTGCTAATTTAATCAAATGAATTAAATTTGGTTACACTTCTCAATTCAAATTGGGCAAGTCGAACTTTAATGCATCTAAACTTACGTTATTTTTAAAGAGAAGTATAGAATGAATTTCATCCAAAAGCGTCTACAAAAAACCTGTTAGTTAGTTATAAATAATGATATCGTAATAAAGTTCATAACAAGTTGCTAATATAATCAAATAAATTATATTTGGTGCCACTTTTGAATTCAAAATTGGGGAAGTCGAATTTATAGCCTCTAAACTTACGTTATCGAAATGTATAATGAATTTCGTCCAAAAGCGCCTATAAAAACCTTTTAATTGGCTATATAGAATGAGAACATAATAATGTTGATATAAAGTTGCTAATTTAATCAAATGAATTATATTTGGTGACACTTCTCAATTCGAATTGGGCAAGACGAACTTTATTGCATCGAAACTTATGTTATTTTTAAAGAGAAATATAGAATGAATTTCAACCAAAAGCGTCTGGAAAAACCAGTTAGTTAGTTATAAATATTGACAACGTAATAAAGTTGACAAAAAGTTGCTAATATAATCAAATAAATAATATTTGGTGCCACTTTTGAATTCAAAATTGGGGAAGTCGAATTTATAGCCTCTAAACTTACGTTATCCAAATGTATAATGAATTTCGTCCAAAAGCGTCTATAAAAACCTTTTAATTGGCTATATAGAATGAGAACGTAATAATGTTGATACATAGTTGCTAATTTAATCAAATGAATTAAATTTGGTTACACTTCTCAATTCAAATTGGGCAAGTCGAACTTTAATGCATCTAATCTTACGTTATTTTTAAAGAGAAGTATAGAATGAATTTCATCCAAAAGCGTCTAGAAAAACCTGTTAGTTAGTTATAAATAATGATATCGTAATAAAGTTCATAACAAGTTGCTAATATAATCAAATAAATTATATTTGGTGCCACTTTTGAATTCAAAATTGGGGAAATCGAATTTATAGCCTCTAAACTTACGTTATCGAAATGTATAATGAATTTCGTCCAAAAGCGCCTATAAAAACCTTTTAATTGGCTATATAGAATGAGAACATAATAATGTTGATATAAAGTTGCTAATTTAATCAAATGAATTATATTTGGTGACACTTCTCAATTCGAATTGGGCAAGACGAACTTTATTGCATCGAAACTTATGTTATTTTTAAAGAGAAATATAGAATGAATTTCAACCAAAAGCGTCTGGAAAAACCAGTTAGTTAGTTATAAATATTGACAACGTAATAAAGTTGATAAAATGTTGCTAATATAATCAAATAAATTATATTTGGTGCCACTTTTGAATTCAAAATTGGGGAAGTCGAATTTATAGCCTCTAAACTTACGTTATCGAAATGTATAATGAATTTCGTCGAAAAGCGTCTATAAAAACCTTTTAATTGGCTATATAGAATGAGAACGTAATAATGTTGATATATAGTTGCTAATTTAATCAAATGAATTAAATTTGTTTACACTTCTCAATTCAAATTGGGCAAGTCGAACTTTAATGCATCTAAACTTACGTTATTTTTAATGAGAAGTATAGAATGAATTTCATCCAAAAGCGTCTAGAAAAACCTGTTAGTTAGTTATAAATAATAATATCGTAATAAAGTTCATAACAAGTTGCTAATATAATCAAATAAATTATATTTGGTGCCACTTTTGAATTCAAAATTGGGGAAGTCGAATTTATAGCCTCTAAACTTACGTTATCGAAATGTATAATGAATTTCGTCCAAAAGCGCCTATAAAAACCTTTTAATTGGCTATATAGAATGAGAACATCATAATGTTGATATAAAGTTGCTAATTAATCAAATGAATTATATTTGGTGACACTTCTCAATTCAAATTGGGCAAGACGAACTTTATTGCATCGAAACTTATGTTATTTTTAAAGAGAAATATATAATGAATTTCAACCAAAAGCGTCTGGAAAAACCAGTTAGGTAGTTATAAATATTGACAACGTAATAAAGTCTATAAAAAGTTGCTAATATAATCAAATAAATTATATTTGGTGCCACTTTTGAATTCAAAATTGGGGAAGTCGAATTTATAGCCTCTAAACTTACGTTATCGAAATGTATAATGAATTTCGTCCAAAAGCGTCTATAAAAACCTTTTAATTGGCTATATAGAATGAGAACGTAATAATGTTGTTATATAGTTGCTAATTTAATCAAATGAATTAAATTTGATGACACTTCTCAATTCAAATTGGGCAAGTCAAACTTTAATGCATCTAAACTTACGTTATTTTTAAAGAGAAGTATAGAATGAATTTCATCCAAAAGCGTCTACAAAAACCTGTTAGTTAGTTATAAATAATGATATCGTAATAAAGTTCATAACAAGTTGCTAATATAATCAAATAAATTATATTTGGTGCCACTTTTGAATTCAAAATTGGGGAAGTCGAATTTATAGCCTCTAAACTTACGTTATCGAAATGTATAATGAATTTCGTCCAAAAGCGCCTATAAAAACCTTTTAATTGGCTATATAGAATGAGAACATAATAATGTTGATATAAAGTTGCTAATTTAATCAAATGAATTATATTTGGTGACACTTCTCAATTCGAATTGGGCAAGACGAACTTTATTGCATCGAAACTTATGTTATTTTTAAAGAGAAATATATAATGAATTTCAACCAAAAGCGTCTGTAAAAACCAGTTAGTTAGTTATAAATATTGACAACGTAATAAAGTTGATAAAAAGATGCTAATATAATCAAATAAATTATATTTGGTGCCACTTTTGAATTCAAAATTGGGGAAGTCGAATTTATAGCCTCTAAACTTACGTTATCGAAATGTATAATGATTTTCGTCTGAAAGCGCCTATAAAAACCTTTTAATTGGCTATATAGAATGAGAACATAATAATGTTGATATAAAGTTGCTAATTTAATCAAATGAATTATATTTGGTGACACTTCTCAATTCGAATTGGGCAAGACGAACTTTATTGCATCGAAACTTATGTTATTTTTAAAGAGAAATATAGAATGAATTTCAACCAAAAGCGTCTGGAAAAACCAGTTAGTTAGTTATAAATATTGATAACGTAATAAAGTTGATAAAAAGTTGCTAATATTACCAAATAAATTATATTTGGTGCCACTTTTGAATTCAAAATTGAGGAAGTCGAATTTATAGCCTCTAAACTTACGTTATCGAAATGTATAATGAATTTCGTCCAAAAGCGTCTATAAAAACCTTTTAATTGGCTATATAGAATGAGAACGTAATAATGTTGTTATATAGTTGCTAATTTAATCAAATGAATTAAATTTGGTGACACTTCTCAATTCAAATTGGGCAAGTCAAACTTTAGTGCATCTAAACTTACGTTATTTTTAAAGAGAAGTATAGAATGAATTTCATCCAAAAGCGTCTACAAAAACCTGTTAGTTAGTTATAAATAATGATATCGTAATAAAGTTCATAACAAGTTGCTAATATAATCAAATAAATTATATTTGGTGCCACTTTTGAATTCAAAATTGGGGAAGTCGTATTTATAGCCTCTAAACTTACGTTATCGAAATGTATAATGATTTTCGTCTGAAAGCGCCTATAAAAACCTTTTAATTGGCTATATAGAATGAGAACATAATAATGTTGATATAAAGTTGCTAATTTAATCAAATGAATTATATTTGGTGACACTTCTCAATTCGAATTGGGCAAGACGAACTTTATTGCATCGAAACTTATGTTATTTTTAAAGAGAAATATAGAATGAATTTCAACCAAAAGCTTCTGGAAAAACCAGTTAGTTTGTTATAAATATTGACAACGTAATAAAGTTGATAAAAAGATGCTAATATAATCAAATAAATTATATTTGGTGCCACTTTTGAATTCAAAATTGGGGAAGTCGAATTTATAGCTTCTAAACTTACGTTATCGAAATGTATAATGATTTTCGTCTGAAAGCGCCTATAAAAACCTTTTAATTGGCTATATAGAATGAGAACATAATAATGTTGATATAAAGTTGCTAATTTAATCAAATGAATTATATTTGGTGACACTTCTCAATTCGAATTTGGGCAAGACGAACTTTATTGCATCGAAACTTATGTTATTTTTAAAGAGAAATATAGAATGAATTTCAACCAAAAGCGTCTGGAAAAACCAGTTAGTTAGTTATAAATATTGATAACGTAATAAAGTTGATAAAAAGTTGCTAATATAACCAAATAAATTATATTTGGTGCCACTTTTGAATTCAAAATTGAGGAAGTCGAATTTATAGCCTCTAAACTTACGTTATCGAAATGTATAATGAATTTCGTCCAAAAGCGTCTATAAAAACCTTTTAATTGGCTATATAGTATGAGAACGTAATAATGTTGTTATATAGTTGCTAATTTAATCAAATGAATTAAATTTGGTGACACTTCTCATTTCAAATTGGGCAAGTCGAACTTTAATGCATCTAAACTTACGTTATTTTTAAAGAGAAGTATAGAATGAATTTCATCCAAACGCGTCTACAAAAACCTGTTAGTTAGTTATAAATAATGATATCGTAATAAAGTTCATAATAAGTTGCTAATATAATCAAATAAATTATATTTGGTGCCACTTTTGAATTCAAAATTGGGGAAGTCGAATTTATAGCCTCTAAACTTACGTTATCGAAATGTATAATGAATTTCGTCCAAAAGCGCCTATAAAAACCTTTTAATTGGCTATATAGAATGAGAACATAATAATGTTGATATAAAGTTGCTAATTTAATCAAATGAATTATATTTGGTGACACTTCTCAATTCGAATTGGGCAAGACGAACTTTATTGCATCGAAACTTATGTTATTTTTAAAGAGAAATATAGAATGAATTTCAACCAAAAGCGTCTGGAAAAACCAGTTAGTTTGTTATAAATATTGACAACGTAATAAAGTTGATAAAAAGTTGCTAATATAATCAAATAAATTATATTTGGTGCCACTTTTGAATTTAAAATTGGGGAAGTCGAATTTATAGCCTCTAAACTTACGTTATCGAAATGTATAATGAATTTCGTCCAAAAGCGTCTATAAAAACCTTTTAATTGGCAATATAGAATGAGAACGTAATAATGTTGATATATAGTTGCTAATTTAATCAAATGAATTAAATTTGGTGACACTTCTCAATTCAAATTGGGCAAGTCGAACTTTAATGCATCTAAACTTATGTTATTTTTAAAGAGAAGTATAGAATGAATGTCATCCAAAAGCGTCTAGAAAAACCTGTTAGTTAGTTATAAATAATGATATCGTAATAAAGATGATAAAAACTTGCTAATATAATCAAATAAATTATATTTGGTGCCACTGTTGAATTCAAAATTGGGGAAGTCGAATTTATAGCCTCTAAACTTACGTTATCGAAATGTATAATGAATTTCGTACAAAAGCCTCTATAAAAACCTTTTAATTGGCTATATAGAATGAGAACGTAATAATGTTGATATAAAGTTGCTAATTTAATCAAATGAATTATATTTGGTGACACTTCTCAATTCAAATTGGGCAAGTCGAACTTTATTGCATCTAAACTTATGTTATTTTTAAAGAGAAATATACAATAAATTTCAACCAAAAGCGTCTAGAAAAACCTGTTAGTTAGTTATAAATAATGACAACGTAAAAAAGTTGATAAATAGTTGCTAATATGATCAAATAAATTATATTTGGTGCCACTTTTGAATTCAAAATTGGAGAAGTCGAATTTATAGCCTCCAAACTTACGTTATCGAAATGTATAATGAATTTCGTTCAAAAGCGTCTATAAAAACCTTTTAATTGGCTATATAGAATGAGAACGTAATAATGTTGATATAAAGTTGCTAATTTAATCAAATGAATTATATTTGGTGACACTTCTCAATTCAAATTGGGTAAGTCGAACTTTATTGCATCTAAACTTATGTTATTTTTAAAGAGAAATATAGAATGAATTTCATCCAAAAGCGTCTACAAAAACCTGTTAGCTAGTTATAAATAATGACAACGTAATTAAATTGATAAAAAGTTGCTAATATATTCAAATAAATTATATTTGGTGCCACTTTTGAATTCAAAATTGGGGAAGTCGAATTTATAGCCTCTAAACTTACGTTATCGAAATGTATAATGAATTTCGTCCAAAAGCGTCTATAAAAACCTTTTAATTGGCTATATAGAATGAGAACGTAATAACGTTGATATAAAGTTGCTAATTTAATCAAATGAATTATATTTGGTGACACTTCTCAATTCAAATTGGGCAAGTCAAACTTTATTGCATCTAAACTTACGTTATTTTTAAAGAGAAGTATAGAATGAATTTCATCCAAAAGCGTCTAGAAAAACCTATTCGTTAGTTATAAATAATGATAACGTAATAAAGTTGATAACAAGTTGCTAATATAATCAAATAAATTATATTTGGTGCCACTTTTGAATTCAAAATTGGGGAAGTCGAATTCATAGCCTCTAAACTTACGTTATCGAAATGTATAATGAATTTCGTCCAAAAGCGTCTATAAAAACCTTTTAATTGGCTATATAGAATGATAACATAATAATGTTGATATAAGTTGCTAATTTAATCAAATGAATTATATTTGGTGACACTTCTCAATTCAAATTGGGCAAGTCGAACTTTATTGCATCCAAACTTATGTTATTTTCAAAGAAAATATAGAATGAATTTCATCCAAAAGCGTCTAGAAAAACCTGTTACTTAGTTAGCTATGAAGAATGAAAACATAATAATTTTGATAAAAAGATGCTAATATAATCAAGTAAATTATATTTGGTGCCACTTTTGAATTCAAAATTGGGGAAGTCGAATTTATAGCCTCTAAACTTACGTTATCGAAATGTATAATGAATTTCGTCCAAAAGCGTCTATAAAAACCTTTTAATTGACTATATAGAATGAGAACGTAATAATGTTGATATAAAGTTGCTAATTTAATCAAATGAATTATATTTGGTGGCACTTCTCAATTCAAATTGGGCAAGTCGAACTTTATTGCATTTAACTTATGTTATTTTTAAAGAGAAATATAGAATGAATTTCAACCAAAAGCGTCTGGAAAAACCAGTTAGTTAGTTATAAATAATGACAACGTAATAAAGTTGATAAAAAGTTGCTAATATAATCAAATAAATTATATTTGGTGCCACTTTTGAATTCAAAATTGGGGAAGTCGAATTTATCGCCTCTAAACTTACGTTATCGAAATGTATAATGAATTTCGTCCAAAAGCGTCTATAAAAACCTTTTAATTGGCAATATAGAACGAGAACGTAATAATGTTGATATATAGTTGCTAATTTAATCAAATGAATTATATTTGGTGACACTTCTCAATTCAAATTAGGCAAGTCAAACTTTATTGCATCTAAACTTACGTTATTTTTAAAGAGAAGTATAGAATGAATTTCATCCAAAAGCGTCTAGAAAAACCTGTTAGTTAGTTATAAATAATGATATCGTAATAAAGTTCATAACAAGTTGCTAATATAATCAAATAAATTATATTTGGTGCCACTTTTGAATTCAAAAATTGGGGAAGTCGAATTTATAGCCTCTAAACTTACGTTATCGAAATGTATAATGAATTTCGTCCAAAAGCGCCTATAAAAACCTTTTAATTGGCTATATAGAATGAGAACATAATAACGTTGATATAAAGTTGCTAATTTAATCAAATGAATTATATTTGGTGACACTTCTCAATTCGAATTGGGCAAGACAAACTTTATTGCATCGAAACTTATGTTATTTTTAAAGAGAAATATAGAATGAATTTCAACCAAAAGCGTCTGGAAAAACCAGTTAGTTAGTTATAAATATTGACAACGTAATAAAGTTGATAAAAAGTTGCTAATATAATCAAATAAATTATATTTGGTGCCACTTTTGAATTCAAAATTGGGGAAGTCGAATTTATAGCCTCTAAACTTACGTTATCGAAACGTATATTGAATTTCGTCCAAAAGCGTCTATAAAAACCTTTTAATTGGCAATATAGAATGAGAACGTAATAATGTTGATATATAGTTGCTAATTTAATCAAATGAATTAAATTTGGTGACACTTCTCAATTCAAATTGGGCAAGTTGAACTTTAATGCATCTAAACTTACGTTATTTTTAAAGAGAAGTATAGAATGAATTTCATCCAAAAGCGTCTATAAAAACCTGTTAGTTAGTTATAAATAATGATATCGTAATAAAGTTGATAAAAAGTTGCTAATATAATCAAATAAATTATATTTGGTGCCACTTTTGAATTCAAAATTGGGGAAGTCGAATTTATAGCCTCTAAACTTACGTTATCGAAATGTATAATGAATTTCGTCCTAAAACGTCTATAAAAACCTTTTAATTGGCTATATAGAATGAGAACGTAATAATGTTGATATATAGTTGCTAATTTAATCAAATGAATTAAATTTGGTGACACTTCTCAATTCAAATTGGGCAAGTTGAACTTTAATGCATCTAAACTTACGTTATTTTTAAAGAGAAGTATAGAATGAATTTCATCCAAAAGCGTCTAGAAAAACCTATTCGTTAGTTATAAATAATGATAACGTAATAAAGTTTATAACAAGTTGCTAATATAATCAAATAAATTATATTTGGTGCCACTTTTGAATTCAAAATTGGGGAAGTCGAATTCATAGCCTCTAAACTTACGTTATCGAAATGTATAATGAATTTCGTCCAAAAGCGTCTATAAAAACCTTTTAATTGGCTATATAGAATGATAACATAATAATGTTGATATAAGTTGCTAATTTAATCAAATGAATTATATTTGGTGACACTTCTCAATTCAAATTGGGCAAGTCGAACTTTATTGCATCCAAACTTATGTTATTTTCAAAGAAAATATAGAATGAATTTCATCCAAAAGCGTCTAGAAAAACCTGTTACTTAGTTAGCTATGAAGAATGAAAACGTAATAATTTTGATAAAAAGATGCTAATATAATCAAATAAATTATATTTGGTGCCACTTTTGAATTCAAAATTGGGGAAGTCGAATTTATAGCCTCTAAACTTACGTTATCGAAATGTATAATGAATTTCGTCCAAAAGCGTCTATAAAAACCTTTTAATTGACTATATAGAATGAGAACGTAATAATGTTGATATAAAGTTTCTAATTTAATCAAATGAATTATATTTGGTGGCACTTCTCAATTCAAATTGGGCAAGTCGAACTTTATTGCATTTAACTTATGTTATTTTTAAAGAGAAATATAGAATGAATTTCAACCAAAAGCGTCTGGAAAAACCAGTTAGTTAGTTATAAATAATGACAACGTAATAAAGTTGATAAAAAGTTGCTAATATAATCAAATAAATTATATTTGGTGCCACTTTTGAATTCAAAATTGGGGAAGTCGAATTTATCGCCTCTAAACTTACGTTATCGAAATGTATAATGAATTTCGTCCAAAAGCGTCTATAAAAACCTTTTAATTGGCAATATAGAACGAGAACGTAATAATGTTGATATATAGTTGCTAATTTAATCAAATGAATTATATTTGGTGACACTTCTCAATTCAAATTAGGCAAGTCAAACTTTATTGCATCTAAACTTACGTTATTTTTAAAGAGAAGTATAGAATGAATTTCATCCAAAAGCGTCTAGAAAAACCTGTTAGTTAGTTATAAATAATGATATCGTAATAAAGTTCATAACAAGTTGCTAATATAATCAAATAAATTATATTTGGTGCCACTTTTGAATTCAAAAATTGGGGAAGTCGAATTTATAGCCTCTAAACTTACGTTATCGAAATGTATAATGAATTTCGTCCAAAAGCGCCTATAAAAACCTTTTAATTGGCTATATAGAATGAGAACATAATAACGTTGATATAAAGTTGCTAATTTAATCAAATGAATTATATTTGGTGACACTTCTCAATTCGAATTGGGCAAGACAAACTTTATTGCATCGAAACTTATGTTATTTTTAAAGAGAAATATAGAATGAATTTCAACCAAAAGCGTCTGGAAAAACCAGTTAGTTAGTTATAAATATTGACAACGTAATAAAGTTGATAAAAAGTTGCTAATATAATCAAATAAATTATATTTGGTGCCACTTTTGAATTCAAAATTGGGGAAGTCGAATTTATAGCCTCTAAACTTACGTTATCGAAATGTATAATGAATTTCGTCCTAAAACGTCTATAAAAACCTTTTAATTGGCTATATAGAATGAGAACGTAATAATGTTGATATATAGTTGCTAATTTAATCAAATGAATTAAATTTGGTGACACTTCTCAATTCAAATTGGGCAAGTTGAACTTTAATGCATCTAAACTTACGTTATTTTTAAAGAGAAGTATAGAATGAATTTCATCCAAAAGCGTCTAGAAAAACCTATTCGTTAGTTATAAATAATGATAACGTAATAAAGTTTATAACAAGTTGCTAATATAATCAAATAAATTATATTTGGTGCCACTTTTGAATTCAAAATTGGGGAAGTCGAATTCATAGCCTCTAAACTTACGTTATCGAAATGTATAATGAATTTCGTCCAAAAGCGTCTATAAAAACCTTTTAATTGGCTATATAGAATGATAACATAATAATGTTGATATAAGTTGCTAATTTAATCAAATGAATTATATTTGGTGACACTTCTCAATTCAAATTGGGCAAGTCGAACTTTATTGCATCCAAACTTATGTTATTTTCAAAGAAAATATAGAATGAATTTCATCCAAAAGCGTCTAGAAAAACCTGTTACTTAGTTAGCTATGAAGAATGAAAACGTAATAATTTTGATAAAAAGATGCTAATATAATCAAATAAATTATATTTGGTGCCACTTTTGAATTCAAAATTGGGGAAGTCGAATTTATAGCCTCTAAACTTACGTTATCGAAATGTATAATGAATTTCGTCCAAAAGCGTCTATAAAAACCTTTTAATTGACTATATAGAATGAGAACGTAATAATGTTGATATAAAGTTTCTAATTTAATCAAATGAATTATATTTGGTGGCACTTCTCAATTCAAATTGGGCAAGTCGAACTTTATTGCATTTAACTTATGTTATTTTTAAAGAGAAATATAGAATGAATTTCAACCAAAAGCGTCTGGAAAAACCAGTTAGTTAGTTATAAATAATGACAACGTAATAAAGTTGATAAAAAGTTGCTAATATAATCAAATAAATTATATTTGGTGCCACTTTTGAATTCAAAATTGGGGAAGTCGAATTTATCGCCTCTAAACTTACGTTATCGAAATGTATAATGAATTTCGTCCAAAAGCGTCTATAAAAACCTTTTAATTGGCAATATAGAACGAGAACGTAATAATGTTGATATATAGTTGCTAATTTAATCAAATGAATTATATTTGGTGACACTTCTCAATTCAAATTGGGCAAGTCAAACTTTATTGCATCTAAACTTACGTTATTTTTAAAGAGAAGTATAGAATGAATTTCATCCAAAAGCGTCTAGAAAAACCTGTTAGTTAGTTATAAATAATGATATCGTAATAAAGTTCATAACAAGTTGCTAATATAATCAAATAAATTATATTTGGTGCCACTTTTGAATTCAAAAATTGGGGAAGTCGAATTTATAGCCTCTAAACTTACGTTATCGAAATGTATAATGAATTTCGTCCAAAAGCGCCTATAAAAACCTTTTAATTAGCTATATAGAATGAGAACATAATAACGTTGATATAAAGTTGCTAATTTAATCAAATGAATTATATTTGGTGACACTTCTCAATTCGAATTGGGCAAGACAAACTTTATTGCATCGAAACTTATGTTATTTTTAAAGAGAAATATAGAATGAATTTCAACCAAAAGCGTCTGGAAAAACCAGTTAGTTAGTTATAAATATTGACAACGTAATAAAGTTGATAAAAAGTTGCTAATATAATCAAATAAATTATATTTGGTGCCACTTTTGAATTCAAAATTGGGGAAGTCGAATTTATAGCCTCTAAACTTACGTTATCGAAACGTATAATGAATTTCGTCCAAAAGCGTCTATAAAAACCTTTTAATTGGCAATATAGAATGAGAACGTAATAATGTTGATATATAGTTGCTAATTTAATCAAATGAATTAAATTTGGTGACACTTCTCAATTCAAATTGGGCAAGTTGAACTTTAATGCATCTAAACTTACGTTATTTTTAAAGAGAAGTATAGAATGAATTTCATCCAAAAGCGTCTAGAAAAACCTGTTAGTTAGTTATAAATAATGATATCGTAATAAAGTTGATAAAAAGTTGCTAATATAATCAAATAAATTATATTTGGTGCCACTTTTGAATTCAAAATTGGGGAAGTCGAATTTATAGCCTCTAAACTTACGTTATCGAAATGTATAATGAATTTCGTCCTAAAACGTCTATAAAAACCTTTTAATTGGCTATATAGAATGAGAACGTAATAATGTTGATATATAGTTGCTAATTTAATCAAATGAATTAAATTTGGTGACACTTCTCAATTCAAATTGGGCAAGTTGAACTTTAATGCATCTAAACTTACGTTATTTTTAAAGAGAAGTATAGAATGAATTTCATCCAAAAGCGTCTAGAAAAACCTATTCGTTAGTTATAAATAATGATAACGTAATAAAGTTGATAACAAGTTGCTAATATAATCAAATAAATTATATTTGGTGCCACTTTTGAATTCAAAATTGGGGAAGTCGAATTCATAGCCTCTAAACTTACGTTATCGAAATGTATAATGAATTTCGTCCAAAAGCGTCTATAAAAACCTTTTAATTGGCTATATAGAATGATAACATAATAATGTTGATATAAGTTGCTAATTTAATCAAATGAATTATATTTGGTGACACTTCTCAATTCAAATTGGGCAAGTCGAACTTTATTGCATCCAAACTTATGTTATTTTCAAAGAAAATATAGAATGAATTTCATCCAAAAGCGTCTAGAAAAACCTGTTACTTAGTTAGCTATGAAGAATGAAAACGTAATAATTTTGATAAAAAGATGCTAATATAATCAAATAAATTATATTTGGTGCCACTTTTGAATTCAAAATTGGGGAAGTCGAATTTATAGCCTCTAAACTTACGTTATCGAAATGTATAATGAATTTCGTCCAAAAGCGTCTATAAAAACCTTTTAATTGACTATATAGAATGAGAACGTAATAATGTTGATATAAAGTTGCTAATTTAATCAAATGAATTATATTTGGTGGCACTTCTCAATTCAAATTGGGCAAGTCGAACTTTATTGCATTTAACTTATGTTATTTTTAAAGAGAAATATAGAATGAATTTCAACCAAAAGCGTCTGGAAAAACCAGTTAGTTAGTTATAAATAATGACAACGTAATAAAGTTGATAAAAAGTTGCTAATATAATCAAATAAATTATATTTGGTGCCACTTTTGAATTCAAAATTGGGGAAGTCGAATTTATCGCCTCTAAACTTACGTTATCGAAATGTATAATGAATTTCGTCCAAAAGCGTCTATAAAAACCTTTTAATTGGCAATATAGAACGAGAACGTAATAATGTTGATATATAGTTGCTAATTTAATCAAATGAATTATATTTGGTGACACTTCTCAATTCAAATTGGGCAAGTCAAACTTTATTGCATCTAAACTTACGTTATTTTTAAAGAGAAGTATAGAATGAATTTCATCCAAAAGCGTCTAGAAAAACCTGTTAGTTAGTTATAAATAATGATATCGTAATAAAGTTCATAACAAGTTGCTAATATAATCAAATAAATTATATTTGGTGCCACTTTTGAATTCAAAAATTGGGGAAGTCGAATTTATAGCCTCTAAACTTACGTTATCGAAATGTATAATGAATTTCGTCCAAAAGCGCCTATAAAAACCTTTTAATTAGCTATATAGAATGAGAACATAATAACGTTGATATAAAGTTGCTAATTTAATCAAATGAATTATATTTGGTGACACTTCTCAATTCGAATTGGGCAAGACAAACTTTATTGCATCGAAACTTATGTTATTTTTAAAGAGAAATATAGAATGAATTTCAACCAAAAGCGTCTGGAAAAACCAGTTAGTTAGTTATAAATATTGACAACGTAATAAAGTTGATAAAAAGTTGCTAATATAATCAAATAAATTATATTTGGTGCCACTTTTGAATTCAAAATTGGGGAAGTCGAATTTATAGCCTCTAAACTTACGTTATCGAAACGTATAATGAATTTCGTCCAAAAGCGTCTATAAAAACCTTTTAATTGGCAATATAGAATGAGAACGTAATAATGTTGATATATAGTTGCTAATTTAATCAAATGAATTAAATTTGGTGACACTTCTCAATTCAAATTGGGCAAGTTGAACTTTAATGCATCTAAACTTACGTTATTTTTAAAGAGAAGTATAGAATGAATTTCATCCAAAAGCGTCTAGAAAAACCTGTTAGTTAGTTATAAATAATGATATCGTAATAAAGTTGATAAAAAGTTGCTAATATAATCAAATAAATTATATTTGGTGCCACTTTTGAATTCAAAATTGGGGAAGTCGAATTTATAGCCTCTAAACTTACGTTATCGAAATGTATAATGAATTTCGTCCTAAAACGTCTATAAAAACCTTTTAATTGGCTATATAGAATGAGAACGTAATAATGTTGATATATAGTTGCTAATTTAATCAAATGAATTAAATTTGGTGACACTTCTCAATTCAAATTGGGCAAGTTGAACTTTAATGCATCTAAACTTACGTTATTTTTAAAGAGAAGTATAGAATGAATTTCATCCAAAAGCGTCTAGAAAAACCTATTCGTTAGTTATAAATAATGATAACGTAATAAAGTTGATAACAAGTTGCTAATATAATCAAATAAATTATATTTGGTGCCACTTTTGAATTCAAAATTGGGGAAGTCGAATTCATAGCCTCTAAACTTACGTTATCGAAATGTATAATGAATTTCGTCCAAAAGCGTCTATAAAAACCTTTTAATTGGCTATATAGAATGATAACATAATAATGTTGATATAAGTTGCTAATTTAATCAAATGAATTATATTTGGTGACACTTCTCAATTCAAATTGGGCAAGTCGAACTTTATTGCATCCAAACTTATGTTATTTTCAAAGAAAATATAGAATGAATTTCATCCAAAAGCGTCTAGAAAAACCTGTTACTTAGTTAGCTATGAAGAATGAAAACGTAATAATTTTGATAAAAAGATGCTAATATAATCAAATAAATTATATTTGGTGCCACTTTTGAATTCAAAATTGGGGAAGTCGAATTTATAGCCTCTAAACTTACGTTATCGAAATGTATAATGAATTTCGTCCAAAAGCGTCTATAAAAACCTTTTAATTGACTATATAGAATGAGAACGTAATAATGTTGATATAAAGTTGCTAATTTAATCAAATGAATTATATTTGGTGGCACTTCTCAATTCAAATTGGGCAAGTCGAACTTTATTGCATTTAACTTATGTTATTTTTAAAGAGAAATATAGAATGAATTTCAACCAAAAGCGTCTGGAAAAACCAGTTAGTTAGTTATAAATAATGACAACGTAATAAAGTTGATAAAAAGTTGCTAATATAATCAAATAAATTATATTTGGTGCCACTTTTGAATTCAAAATTGGGGAAGTCGAATTTATCGCCTCTAAACTTACGTTATCGAAATGTATAATGAATTTCGTCCAAAAGCGTCTATAAAAACCTTTTAATTGGCAATATAGAACGAGAACGTAATAATGTTGATATATAGTTGCTAATTTAATCAAATGAATTATATTTGGTGACACTTCTCAATTCAAATTGGGCAAGTCAAACTTTATTGCATCTAAACTTACGTTATTTTTAAAGAGAAGTATAGAATGAATTTCATCCAAAAGCGTCTAGAAAAACCTGTTAGTTAGTTATAAATAATGATATCGTAATAAAGTTCATAACAAGTTGCTAATATAATCAAATAAATTATATTTGGTGCCACTTTTGAATTCAAAAATTAGGGAAGTCGAATTTATAGCCTCTAAACTTACGTTATCGAAATGTATAATGAATTTCGTCCAAAAGCGCCTATAAAAACCTTTTAATTGGCTATATAGAATGAGAACATAATAACGTTGATATAAAGTTGCTAATTTAATCAAATGAATTATATTTGGTGACACTTCTCAATTCGAATTGGGCAAGACAAACTTTATTGCATCGAAACTTATGTTATTTTTAAAGAGAAATATAGAATGAATTTCAACCAAAAGCGTCTGCAAAAACCAGTTAGTTAGTTATAAATATTGACAACGTAATAAAGTTGATAAAAAGTTGCTAATATAATCAAATAAATTATATTTGGTGCCACTTTTGAATTCAAAATTGGGGAAGTCGAATTTATAGCCTCTAAACTTACGTTATCGAAACGTATAATGAATTTCGTCCAAAAGCGTCTATAAAAACCTTTTAATTGGCAATATAGAATGAGAACGTAATAATGTTGATATATAGTTGCTAATTTAATCAAATGAATTAAATTTGGTGACACTTCTCAATTCAAATTGGGCAAGTTGAACTTTAATGCATCTAAACTTACGTTATTTTTAAAGAGAAGTATAGAATGAATTTCATCCAAAAGCGTCTAGAAAAACCTGTTAGTTAGTTATAAATAATGATATCGTAATAAAGTTGATAAAAAGTTGCTAATATAATCAAATAAATTATATTTGGTGCCACTTTTGAATTCAAAATTGGGGAAGTCGAATTTATAGCCTCTAAACTTACGTTATCGAAATGTATAATGAATTTCGTCCTAAAACGTCTATAAAAACCTTTTAATTGGCTATATAGAATGAGAACGTAATAATGTTGATATATAGTTGCTAATTTAATCAAATGAATTAAATTTGGTGACACTTCTCAATTCAAATTGGGCAAGTTGAACTTTAATGCATCTAAACTTACGTTATTTTTAAAGAGAAGTATAGAATGAATTTCATCCAAAAGCGTCTAGAAAAACCTATTCGTTAGTTATAAATAATGATAACGTAATAAAGTTGATAACAAGTTGCTAATATAATCAAATAAATTATATTTGGTGCCACTTTTGAATTCAAAATTGGGGAAGTCGAATTCATAGCCTCTAAACTTACGTTATCGAAATGTATAATGAATTTCGTCCAAAAGCGTCTATAAAAACCTTTTAATTGGCTATATAGAATGATAACATAATAATGTTGATATAAGTTGCTAATTTAATCAAATGAATTATATTTGGTGACACTTCTCAATTCAAATTGGGCAAGTCGAACTTTATTGCATCCAAACTTATGTTATTTTCAAAGAAAATATAGAATGAATTTCATCCAAAAGCGTCTAGAAAAACCTGTTACTTAGTTAGCTATGAAGAATGAAAACGTAATAATTTTGATAAAAAGATGCTAATATAATCAAATAAATTATATTTGGTGCCACTTTTGAATTCAAAATTGGGGAAGTCGAATTTATAGCCTCTAAACTTACGTTATCGAAATGTATAATGAATTTCGTCCAAAAGCGTCTATAAAAACCTTTTAATTGACTATATAGAATGAGAACGTAATAATGTTGATATAAAGTTGCTAATTTAATCAAATGAATTATATTTGGTGGCACTTCTCAATTCAAATTGGGCAAGTCGAACTTTATTGCATTTAACTTATGTTATTTTTAAAGAGAAATATAGAATGAATTTCAACCAAAAGCGTCTGGAAAAACCAGTTAGTTAGTTATAAATAATGACAACGTAATAAAGTTGATAAAAAGTTGCTAATATAATCAAATAAATTATATTTGGTGCCACTTTTGAATTCAAAATTGGGGAAGTCGAATTTATCGCCTCTAAACTTACGTTATCGAAATGTATAATGAATTTCGTCCAAAAGCGTCTATAAAAACCTTTTAATTGGCAATATAGAACGAGAACGTAATAATGTTGATATATAGTTGCTAATTTAATCAAATGAATTATATTTGGTGACACTTCTCAATTCAAATTGGGCAAGTCAAACTTTATTGCATCTAAACTTACGTTATTTTTAAAGAGAAGTATAGAATGAATTTCATCCAAAAGCGTCTAGAAAAACCTGTTAGTTAGTTATAAATAATGATATCGTAATAAAGTTCATAACAAGTTGCTAATATAATCAAATAAATTATATTTGGTGCCACTTTTGAATTCAAAAATTGGGGAAGTCGAATTTATAGCCTCTAAACTTACGTTATCGAAATGTATAATGAATTTCGTCCAAAAGCGCCTATAAAAACCTTTTAATTGGCTATATAGAATGAGAACATAATAACGTTGATATAAAGTTGCTAATTTAATCAAATGAATTATATTTGGTGACACTTCTCAATTCGAATTGGGCAAGACAAACTTTATTGCATCGAAACTTATGTTATTTTTAAAGAGAAATATAGAATGAATTTCAACCAAAAGCGTCTGGAAAAACCAGTTAGTTAGTTATAAATATTGACAACGTAATAAAGTTGATAAAAAGTTGCTAATATAATCAAATAAATTATATTTGGTGCCACTTTTGAATTCAAAATTGGGGAAGTCGAATTTATAGCCTCTAAACTTACGTTATCGAAACGTATAATGAATTTCGTCCAAAAGCGTCTATAAAAACCTTTTAATTGGCAATATAGAATGAGAACGTAATAATGTTGATATATAGTTGCTAATTTAATCAAATGAATTAAATTTGGTGACACTTCTCAATTCAAATTGGGCAAGTTGAACTTTAATGCATCTAAACTTACGTTATTTTTAAAGAGAAGTATAGAATGAATTTCATCCAAAAGCGTCTAGAAAAACCTGTTAGTTAGTTATAAATAATGATATCGTAATAAAGTTGATAAAAAGTTGCTAATATAATCAAATAAATTATATTTGGTGCCACTTTTGAATTCAAAATTGGGGAAGTCGAATTTATAGCCTCTAAACTTACGTTATCGAAATGTATAATGAATTTCGTCCTAAAACGTCTATAAAAACCTTTTAATTGGCTATATAGAATGAGAACGTAATAATGTTGATATATAGTTGCTAATTTAATCAAATGAATTAAATTTGGTGACACTTCTCAATTCAAATTGGGCAAGTTGAACTTTAATGCATCTAAACTTACGTTATTTTTAAAGAGAAGTATAGAATGAATTTCATCCAAAAGCGTCTAGAAAAACCTATTCGTTAGTTATAAATAATGATAACGTAATAAAGTTGATAACAAGTTGCTAATATAATCAAATAAATTATATTTGGTGCCACTTTTGAATTCAAAATTGGGGAAGTCGAATTCATAGCCTCTAAACTTACGTTATCGAAATGTATAATGAATTTCGTCCAAAAGCGTCTATAAAAACCTTTTAATTGGCTATATAGAATGATAACATAATAATGTTGATATAAGTTGCTAATTTAATCAAATGAATTATATTTGGTGACACTTCTCAATTCAAATTGGGCAAGTCGAACTTTATTGCATCCAAACTTATGTTATTTTCAAAGAAAATATAGAATGAATTTCATCCAAAAGCGTCTAGAAAAACCTGTTACTTAGTTAGCTATGAAGAATGAAAACGTAATAATTTTGATAAAAAGATGCTAATATAATCAAATAAATTATATTTGGTGCCACTTTTGAATTCAAAATTGGGGAAGTCGAATTTATAGCCTCTAAACTTACGTTATCGAAATGTATAATGAATTTCGTCCAAAAGCGTCTATAAAAACCTTTTAATTGACTATATAGAATGAGAACGTAATAATGTTGATATAAAGTTGCTAATTTAATCAAATGAATTATATTTGGTGGCACTTCTCAATTCAAATTGGGCAAGTCGAACTTTATTGCATTTAACTTATGTTATTTTTAAAGAGAAATATAGAATGAATTTCAACCAAAAGCGTCTGGAAAAACCAGTTAGTTAGTTATAAATAATGACAACGTAATAAAGTTGATAAAAAGTTGCTAATATAATCAAATAAATTATATTTGGTGCCACTTTTGAATTCAAAATTGGGGAAGTCGAATTTATCGCCTCTAAACTTACGTTATCGAAATGTATAATGAATTTCGTCCAAAAGCGTCTATAAAAACCTTTTAATTGGCAATATAGAACGAGAACGTAATAATGTTGATATATAGTTGCTAATTTAATCAAATGAATTATATTTGGTGACACTTCTCAATTCAAATTGGGCAAGTCAAACTTTATTGCATCTAAACTTACGTTATTTTTAAAGAGAAGTATAGAATGAATTTCATCCAAAAGCGTCTAGAAAAACCTGTTAGTTAGTTATAAATAATGATATCGTAATAAAGTTCATAACAAGTTGCTAATATAATCAAATAAATTATATTTGGTGCCACTTTTGAATTCAAAAATTGGGGAAGTCGAATTTATAGCCTCTAAACTTACGTTATCGAAATGTATAATGAATTTCGTCCAAAAGCGCCTATAAAAACCTTTTAATTGGCTATATAGAATGAGAACATAATAACGTTGATATAAGTTGCTAATTTAATCAAATGAATTATATTTGGTGACACTTCTCAATTCGAATTGGGCAAGACAAACTTTATTGCATCGAAACTTATGTTATTTTTAAAGAGAAATATAGAATGAATTTCAACCAAAAGCGTCTGGAAAAACCAGTTAGTTAGTTATAAATATTGACAACGTAATAAAGTTGATAAAAAGTTGCTAATATAATCAAATAAATTATATTTGGTGCCACTTTTGAATTCAAAATTGGGGAAGTCGAATTTATAGCCTCTAAACTTACGTTATCGAAACGTATAATGAATTTCGTCCAAAAGCGTCTATAAAAACCTTTTAATTGGCAATATAGAATGAGAACGTAATAATGTTGATATATAGTTGCTAATTTAATCAAATGAATTAAATTTGGTGACACTTCTCAATTCAAATTGGGCAAGTTGAACTTTAATGCATCTAAACTTACGTTATTTTTAAAGAGAAGTATAGAATGAATTTCATCCAAAAGCGTCTAGAAAAACCTGTTAGTTAGTTATAAATAATGATATCGTAATAAAGTTGATAAAAAGTTGCTAATATAATCAAATAAATTATATTTGGTGCCACTTTTGAATTCAAAATTGGGGAAGTCGAATTTATAGCCTCTAAACTTACGTTATCGAAATGTATAATGAATTTCGTCCTAAAACGTCTATAAAAACCTTTTAATTGGCTATATAGAATGAGAACGTAATAATGTTGATATATAGTTGCTAATTTAATCAAATGAATTAAATTTGGTTACACTTCTCAATTCAAATTGGGCAAGTCGAACTTTAATACATCTAAACTTACGTTATTTTTAAAGAGAAGTATAGAATGAATTTCATCCAAAAGCGTCTAGAAAAACCTGTTAGTTAGTTATAAATAATGATATCCTAATAAAGTTCATAACAAGTTGCTAATATAATAAAATAAATTATATTTGGTGCCACTTTTGAATTCAAAATTGGGGAAGTCGAATTTATAGCCTCTAAACTTACGTTATCGAAATGTATAATGAATTTCGTCCAAAAGCGCCTATAAAAACCTTTTAATTGGATATATAGAATGAGAACATAATAATGTTGATATAAAGTTGCTAATTTAATCAAATGAATTATATTTGGTGACACTTCTCAATTCGAATTGGGCAAGACAAACTTTATTGCATCGAAACTTATGTTATTTTTAAAGAGAAATATAGAATGAATTTCAACCAAAAGCGTCTGGAAAAACCAGTTAGTTAGTTATAAATATTGACAACATAACAAAGTTGATAAAAAGTTGCTAATATAATCAAATAAATTATATTTGGTGCCACTTTTGAATTCAAAATTGGGGAAGTCGAATTTATAGCCTCTAAACTTACGTTATCGAAACGTATAATGAATTTCGTCCAAAAGCGTCTATAAAAACCTTTTAATTGGCAATATAGAATGAGAACGTAATAATGTTGATATATAGTTGCTAATTTAATCAAATGAATTAAATTTGGTGACACTTCTCAATTCAAATTGGGCAAGTCGAACTTTAATGCATCTAAACTTATGTTATTTTTAAAGAGAAGTATAGAATGAATGTCATCCAAAAGCGTCTAGAAAAACCTGTTAGTTAGTTATAAATAATGATATCGTAATAAAGTTGATAAAAAGTTGCTAATATAATCAAATAAATTATATTTGGTGCCACTGTTGAATTCAAAATTGGGGAAGTCGAATTTATAGCCTCTAAACTTACGTTATCGAAATGTATAATGAATTTCGTACAAAAGCCTCTATAAAAACCTTTTAATTGGCTATATAGAATGAGAACGTAATAATGTTGATATAAAGTTGCTAATTTAATCAAATGAATTATATTTGGTGACACTTCTCAATTCAAATTGGGCAAGTCGAACTTTATTGCATCTAAACTTATGTTATTTTTAAAGAGAAATATACAGTAAATTTCAACCAAAAGCGTCTAGAAAAACCTGTTAGTTAGTTATAAATAATGACAACGTAAAAAAGTTGATAAATAGTTGCTAATATGATCAAATAAATTATATTTGGTGCCACTTTTGAATTCAAAATTGGAGAAGTCGAATTTATAGCCTCCAAACTTACGTTATCGAAATGTATAATGAATTTCGTTCAAAAGCGTCTATAAAAACCTTTTAATTGGCTATATAGAATAAGAACGTAATAATGTTGATATAAAGTTGCTAATTTAATCAAATGAATTATATTTGGTGACACTTCTCAATTCAAATTGGGTAAGTCGAACTTTATTGCATCTAAACTTATGTTATTTTTAAAGAGAAATATAGAATGAATTTCATCCAAAAGCGTCTACAAAAACCTGTTAGCTAGTTATAAATAATGACAACGTAATTAAATTGATAAAAAGTTGCTAATATATTCAAATAAATTATATTTGGTGCCACTTTTGAATTCAAAATTGGGGAAGTCGAATTTATAGCCTCTAAACTTACGTTATCGAAATGTATAATGAATTTCGTCCAAAAGCGTCTATAAAAACCTTTTAATTGGCTATATAGAATGAGAACGTAATAATGTTGATATAAAGTTGCTAATTTAATCAAATGAATTATATTTGGTGACACTTCTCAATTCAAATTGGGCAAGTCAAACTTTATTGCATCTAAACTTACGTTATTTTTAAAGAGAAGTATAGAATGAATTTCATCCAAAAGCGTCTAGAAAAACCTATTGGTTAGTTATAAATAATGATAACGTAATAAAGTTGATAACAAGTTGCTAATATAATCAAATAAATTATATTTGGTGCCACTTTTGAATTCAAAATTGGGGAAGTCGAATTCATAGCCTCTAAACTTACGTTATCGAAATGTATAATGAATTTCGTCCAAAAGCGTCTATAAAAACCTTTTAATTGGCTATATAGAATAATAACATAATAATGTTGATATAAGTTGCTAATTTAATCAAATGAATTATATTTGGTGACACTTCTCAATTCAAATTGGGCAAGTCGAACTTTATTGCATCCAAACTTATGTTATTTTCAAAGAAAATATAGAATGAATTTCATCCAAAAGCGTCTAGAAAAACCTGTTACTTAGTTAGCTATGAAGAATGAAAACGTAATAATTTTGATAAAAAGATGCTAATATAATCAAATAAATTATATTTGGTGCCACTTTTGAATTCAAAATTGGGGAAGTCGAATTTATAGCCTCTAAACTTACGTTATCGAAATGTATAATGAATTTCGTCCAAAAGCGTCTATAAAAACCTTTTAATTGACTATATAGAATGAGAACGTAATAATGTTGATATAAAGTTGCTAATTTAATCAAATGAATTATATTTGGTGGCACTTCTCAATTCAAATTGGGCAAGTCGAACTTTATTGCATTTAACTTATGTTATTTTTAAAGAGAAATATAGAATGAATTTCAACCAAAAGCGTCTGGAAAAACCAGTTAGTTAGTTATAAATAATGACAACGTAATAAAGTTGATAAAAAGTTGCTAATATAATCAAATAAATTATATTTGGTGCCACTTTTGAATTCAAAATTGGGGAAGTCGAATTTATCGCCTCTAAACTTACGTTATCGAAATGTATAATGAATTTCGTCCAAAAGCGTCTATAAAAACCTTTTAATTGGCAATATAGAACGAGAACGTAATAATGTTGATATATAGTTGCTAATTTAATCAAATGAATTATATTTGGTGACACTTCTCAATTCAAATTGGGCAAGTCAAACTTTATTGCATCTAAACTTACGTTATTTTTAAAGAGAAGTATAGAATGAATGTCATCCAAAAGCGTCTAGAAAAACCTGTTAGTTAGTTATAAATAATGATATCGTAATAAAGTTGATAAAAAGTTGCTAATATAATCAAATAAATTATATTTGGTGCCACTGTTGAATTCAAAATTGGGGAAGTCGAATTTATAGCCTCTAAACTTACGTTATCGAAATGTATAATGAATTTCGTACAAAAGCCTCTATAAAAACCTTTTAATTGGCTATATAGAATGAGAACGTAATAATGTTGATATAAAGTTGCTAATTTAATCAAATGAATTATATTTGGTGACACTTCTCAATTCAAATTGGGCAAGTCGAACTTTATTGCATCTAAACTTATGTTATTTTTAAAGAGAAATATACAGTAAATTTCAACCAAAAGCGTCTAGAAAAACCTGTTAGTTAGTTATAAATAATGACAACGTAAAAAAGTTGATAAATAGTTGCTAATATGATCAAATAAATTATATTTGGTGCCACTTTTGAATTCAAAATTGGAGAAGTCGAATTTATAGCCTCCAAACTTACGTTATCGAAATGTATAATGAATTTCGTTCAAAAGCGTCTATAAAAACCTTTTAATTGGCTATATAGAATAAGAACGTAATAATGTTGATATAAAGTTGCTAATTTAATCAAATGAATTATATTTGGTGACACTTCTCAATTCAAATTGGGTAAGTCGAACTTTATTGCATCTAAACTTATGTTATTTTTAAAGAGAAATATAGAATGAATTTCATCCAAAAGCGTCTACAAAAACCTGTTAGCTAGTTATAAATAATGACAACGTAATTAAATTGATAAAAAGTTGCTAATATATTCAAATAAATTATATTTGGTGCCACTTTTGAATTCAAAATTGGGGAAGTCGAATTTATAGCCTCTAAACTTACGTTATCGAAATGTATAATGAATTTCGTCCAAAAGCGTCTATAAAAACCTTTTAATTGGCTATATAGAATGAGAACGTAATAATGTTGATATAAAGTTGCTAATTTAATCAAATGAATTATATTTGGTGACACTTCTCAATTCAAATTGGGCAAGTCAAACTTTATTGCATCTAAACTTACGTTATTTTTAAAGAGAAGTATAGAATGAATTTCATCCAAAAGCGTCTAGAAAAACCTATTGGTTAGTTATAAATAATGATAACGTAATAAAGTTGATAACAAGTTGCTAATATAATCAAATAAATTATATTTGGTGCCACTTTTGAATTCAAAATTGGGGAAGTCGAATTCATAGCCTCTAAACTTACGTTATCGAAATGTATAATGAATTTCGTCCAAAAGCGTCTATAAAAACCTTTTAATTGGCTATATAGAATAATAACATAATAATGTTGATATAAGTTGCTAATTTAATCAAATGAATTATATTTGGTGACACTTCTCAATTCAAATTGGGCAAGTCGAACTTTATTGCATCCAAACTTATGTTATTTTCAAAGAAAATATAGAATGAATTTCATCCAAAAGCGTCTAGAAAAACCTGTTACTTAGTTAGCTATGAAGAATGAAAACGTAATAATTTTGATAAAAAGATGCTAATATAATCAAATAAATTATATTTGGTGCCACTTTTGAATTCAAAATTGGGGAAGTCGAATTTATAGCCTCTAAACTTACGTTATCGAAATGTATAATGAATTTCGTCCAAAAGCGTCTATAAAAACCTTTTAATTGACTATATAGAATGAGAACGTAATAATGTTGATATAAAGTTGCTAATTTAATCAAATGAATTATATTTGGTGGCACTTCTCAATTCAAATTGGGCAAGTCGAACTTTATTGCATTTAACTTATGTTATTTTTAAAGAGAAATATAGAATGAATTTCAACCAAAAGCGTCTGGAAAAACCAGTTAGTTAGTTATAAATAATGACAACGTAATAAAGTTGATAAAAAGTTGCTAATATAATCAAATAAATTATATTTGGTGCCACTTTTGAATTCAAAATTGGGGAAGTCGAATTTATCGCCTCTAAACTTACGTTATCGAAATGTATAATGAATTTCGTCCAAAAGCGTCTATAAAAACCTTTTAATTGGCAATATAGAACGAGAACGTAATAATGTTGATATATAGTTGCTAATTTAATCAAATGAATTATATTTGGTGACACTTCTCAATTCAAATTGGGCAAGTCAAACTTTATTGCATCTAAACTTACGTTATTTTTAAAGAGAAGTATAGAATGAATTTCATCCAAAAGCGTCTAGAAAAACCTGTTAGTTAGTTATAAATAATGATATCGTAATAAAGTTCATAACAAGTTGCTAATATAATCAAATAAATTATATTTGGTGCCACTTTTGAATTCAAAAATTGGGGAAGTCGAATTTATAGCCTCTAAACTTACGTTATCGAAATGTATAATGAATTTCGTCCAAAAGCGCCTATAAAAACCTTTTAATTGGCTATATAGAATGAGAACATAATAACGTTGATATAAAGTTGCTAATTTAATCAAATGAATTATATTTGGTGACACTTCTCAATTCGAATTGGGCAAGACAAACTTTATTGCATCGAAACTTATGTTATTTTTAAAGAGAAATATAGAATGAATTTCAACCAAAAGCGTCTGGAAAAACCAGTTAGTTAGTTATAAATATTGACAACGTAATAAAGTTGATAAAAAGTTGCTAATATAATCAAATAAATTATATTTGGTGCCACTTTTGAATTCAAAATTGGGGAAGTCGAATTTATAGCCTCTAAACTTACGTTATCGAAACGTATAATGAATTTCGTCCAAAAGCGTCTATAAAAACCTTTTAATTGGCAATATAGAATGAGAACGTAATAATGTTGATATATAGTTGCTAATTTAATCAAATGAATTAAATTTGGTGACACTTCTCAATTCAAATTGGGCAAGTTGAACTTTAATGCATCTAAACTTACGTTATTTTTAAAGAGAAGTATAGAATGAATTTCATCCAAAAGCGTCTAGAAAAACCTGTTAGTTAGTTATAAATAATGATATCGTAATAAAGTTGATAAAAAGTTGCTAATATAATCAAATAAATTATATTTGGTGCCACTTTTGAATTCAAAATTGGGGAAGTCGAATTTATAGCCTCTAAACTTACGTTATCGAAATGTATAATGAATTTCGTCCTAAAACGTCTATAAAAACCTTTTAATTGGCTATATAGAATGAGAACGTAATAATGTTGATATATAGTTGCTAATTTAATCAAATGAATTAAATTTGGTGACACTTCTCAATTCAAATTGGGCAAGTTGAACTTTAATGCATCTAAACTTACGTTATTTTTAAAGAGAAGTATAGAATGAATTTCATCCAAAAGCGTCTAGAAAAACCTATTCGTTAGTTATAAATAATGATAACGTAATAAAGTTGATAACAAGTTGCTAATATAATCAAATAAATTATATTTGGTGCCACTTTTGAATTCAAAATTGGGGAAGTCGAATTCATAGCCTCTAAACTTACGTTATCGAAATGTATAATGAATTTCGTCCAAAAGCGTCTATAAAAACCTTTTAATTGGCTATATAGAATGATAACATAATAATGTTGATATAAGTTGCTAATTTAATCAAATGAATTATATTTGGTGACACTTCTCAATTCAAATTGGGCAAGTCGAACTTTATTGCATCCAAACTTATGTTATTTTCAAAGAAAATATAGAATGAATTTCATCCAAAAGCGTCTAGAAAAACCTGTTACTTAGTTAGCTATGAAGAATGAAAACGTAATAATTTTGATAAAAAGATGCTAATATAATCAAATAAATTATATTTGGTGCCACTTTTGAATTCAAAATTGGGGAAGTCGAATTTATAGCCTCTAAACTTACGTTATCGAAATGTATAATGAATTTCGTCCAAAAGCGTCTATAAAAACCTTTTAATTGACTATATAGAATGAGAACGTAATAATGTTGATATAAAGTTGCTAATTTAATCAAATGAATTATATTTGGTGGCACTTCTCAATTCAAATTGGGCAAGTCGAACTTTATTGCATTTAACTTATGTTATTTTTAAAGAGAAATATAGAATGAATTTCAACCAAAAGCGTCTGGAAAAACCAGTTAGTTAGTTATAAATAATGACAACGTAATAAAGTTGATAAAAAGTTGCTAATATAATCAAATAAATTATATTTGGTGCCACTTTTGAATTCAAAATTGGGGAAGTCGAATTTATCGCCTCTAAACTTACGTTATCGAAATGTATAATGAATTTCGTCCAAAAGCGTCTATAAAAACCTTTTAATTGGCAATATAGAACGAGAACGTAATAATGTTGATATATAGTTGCTAATTTAATCAAATGAATTATATTTGGTGACACTTCTCAATTCAAATTGGGCAAGTCAAACTTTATTGCATCTAAACTTACGTTATTTTTAAAGAGAAGTATAGAATGAATTTCATCCAAAAGCGTCTAGAAAAACCTGTTAGTTAGTTATAAATAATGATATCGTAATAAAGTTCATAACAAGTTGCTAATATAATCAAATAAATTATATTTGGTGCCACTTTTGAATTCAAAAATTGGGGAAGTCGAATTTATAGCCTCTAAACTTACGTTATCGAAATGTATAATGAATTTCGTCCAAAAGCGCCTATAAAAACCTTTTAATTGGCTATATAGAATGAGAACATAATAACGTTGATATAAAGTTGCTAATTTAATCAAATGAATTATATTTGGTGACACTTCTCAATTCGAATTGGGCAAGACAAACTTTATTGCATCGAAACTTATGTTATTTTTAAAGAGAAATATAGAATGAATTTCAACCAAAAGCGTCTGGAAAAACCAGTTAGTTAGTTATAAATATTGACAACGTAATAAAGTTGATAAAAAGTTGCTAATATAATCAAATAAATTATATTTGGTGCCACTTTTGAATTCAAAATTGGGGAAGTCGAATTTATAGCCTCTAAACTTACGTTATCGAAACGTATAATGAATTTCGTCCAAAAGCGTCTATAAAAACCTTTTAATTGGCAATATAGAATGAGAACGTAATAATGTTGATATATAGTTGCTAATTTAATCAAATGAATTAAATTTGGTGACACTTCTCAATTCAAATTGGGCAAGTTGAACTTTAATGCATCTAAACTTACGTTATTTTTAAAGAGAAGTATAGAATGAATTTCATCCAAAAGCGTCTAGAAAAACCTGTTAGTTAGTTATAAATAATGATATCGTAATAAAGTTGATAAAAAGTTGCTAATATAATCAAATAAATTATATTTGGTGCCACTTTTGAATTCAAAATTGGGGAAGTCGAATTTATAGCCTCTAAACTTACGTTATCGAAATGTATAATGAATTTCGTCCTAAAACGTCTATAAAAACCTTTTAATTGGCTATATAGAATGAGAACGTAATAATGTTGATATATAGTTGCTAATTTAATCAAATGAATTAAATTTGGTTACACTTCTCAATTCAAATTGGGCAAGTCGAACTTTAATACATCTAAACTTACGTTATTTTTAAAGAGAAGTATAGAATGAATTTCATCCAAAAGCGTCTAGAAAAACCTGTTAGTTAGTTATAAATAATGATATCCTAATAAAGTTCATAACAAGTTGCTAATATAATAAAATAAATTATATTTGGTGCCACTTTTGAATTCAAAATTGGGGAAGTCGAATTTATAGCCTCTAAACTTACGTTATCGAAATGTATAATGAATTTCGTCCAAAAGCGCCTATAAAAACCTTTTAATTGGATATATAGAATGAGAACATAATAATGTTGATATAAAGTTGCTAATTTAATCAAATGAATTATATTTGGTGACACTTCTCAATTCGAATTGGGCAAGACAAACTTTATTGCATCGAAACTTATGTTATTTTTAAAGAGAAATATAGAATGAATTTCAACCAAAAGCGTCTGGAAAAACCAGTTAGTTAGTTATAAATATTGACAACATAACAAAGTTGATAAAAAGTTGCTAATATAATCAAATAAATTATATTTGGTGCCACTTTTGAATTCAAAATTGGGGAAGTCGAATTTATAGCCTCTAAACTTACGTTATCGAAACGTATAATGAATTTCGTCCAAAAGCGTCTATAAAAACCTTTTAATTGGCAATATAGAATGAGAACGTAATAATGTTGATATATAGTTGCTAATTTAATCAAATGAATTAAATTTGGTGACACTTCTCAATTCAAATTGGGCAAGTCGAACTTTAATGCATCTAAACTTATGTTATTTTTAAAGAGAAGTATAGAATGAATGTCATCCAAAAGCGTCTAGAAAAACCTGTTAGTTAGTTATAAATAATGATATCGTAATAAAGTTGATAAAAAGTTGCTAATATAATCAAATAAATTATATTTGGTGCCACTGTTGAATTCAAAATTGGGGAAGTCGAATTTATAGCCTCTAAACTTACGTTATCGAAATGTATAATGAATTTCGTACAAAAGCCTCTATAAAAACCCTTTAATTGGCTATATAGAATGAGAACGTAATAATGTTGATATAAAGTTGCTAATTTAATCAAATGAATTATATTTGGTGACACTTCTCAATTCAAATTGGGCAAGTCGAACTTTATTGCATCTAAACTTATGTTATTTTTAAAGAGAAATATACAATAAATTTCAACCAAAAGCGTCTAGAAAAACCTGTTAGTTAGTTATAAATAATGACAACGTAAAAAAGTTGATAAATAGTTGCTAATATGATCAAATAAATTATATTTGGTGCCACTTTTGAATTCAAAATTGGAGAAGTCGAATTTATAGCCTCCAAACTTACGTTATCGAAATGTATAATGAATTTCGTTCAAAAGCGTCTATAAAAACCTTTTAATTGGCTATATAGAATAAGAACGTAATAATGTTGATATAAAGTTGCTAATTTAATCAAATGAATTATATTTGGTGACACTTCTCAATTCAAATTGGGTAAGTCGAACTTTATTGCATCTAAACTTATGTTATTTTTAAAGAGAAATATAGAATGAATTTCATCCAAAAGCGTCTACAAAAACCTGTTAGCTAGTTATAAATAATGACAACGTAATTAAATTGATAAAAAGTTGCTAATATATTCAAATAAATTATATTTGGTGCCACTTTTGAATTCAAAATTGGGGAAGTCGAATTTATAGCCTCTAAACTTACGTTATCGAAATGTATAATGAATTTCGTCCAAAAGCGTCTATAAAAACCTTTTAATTGGCTATATAGAATGAGAACGTAATAATGTTGATATAAAGTTGCTAATTTAATCAAATGAATTATATTTGGTGACACTTCTCAATTCAAATTGGGCAAGTCAAACTTTATTGCATCTAAACTTACGTTATTTTTAAAGAGAAGTATAGAATGAATTTCATCCAAAAGCGTCTAGAAAAACCTATTGGTTCGTTATAAATAATGATAACGTAATAAAGTTGATAACAAGTTGCTAATATAATCAAATAAATTATATTTGGTGCCACTTTTGAATTCAAAATTGGGGAAGTCGAATTCATAGCCTCTAAACTTACGTTATCGAAATGTATAATGAATTTCGTCCAAAAGCGTCTATAAAAACCTTTTAATTGGCTATATAGAATGATAACATAATAATGTTGATATAAGTTGCTAATTTAATCAAATGAATTATATTTGGTGACACTTCTCAATTCAAATTGGGCAAGTCGAACTTTATTGCATCCAAACTTATGTTATTTTCAAAGAAAATATAGAATGAATTTCATCCAAAAGCGTCTAGAAAAACCTGTTACTTAGTTAGCTATGAAGAATGAAAACGTAATAATTTTGATAAAAAGATGCTAATATAATCAAATAAATTATATTTGGTGCCACTTTTGAATTCAAAATTGGGGAAGTCGAATTTATAGCCTCTAAACTTACGTTATCGAAATGTATAATGAATTTCGTCCAAAAGCGTCTATAAAAACCTTTTAATTGACTATATAGAATGAGAACGTAATAATGTTGATATAAAGTTGCTAATTTAATCAAATGAATTATATTTGGTGGCACTTCTCAATTCAAATTGGGCAAGTCGAACTTTATTGCATTTAACTTATGTTATTTTTAAAGAGAAATATAGAATGAATTTCAACCAAAAGCGTCTGGAAAAACCAGTTAGTTAGTTATAAATAATGACAACGTAATAAAGTTGATAAAAAGTTGCTAATATAATCAAATAAATTATATTTGGTGCCACTTTTGAATTCAAAATTGGGGAAGTCGAATTTATCGCCTCTAAACTTACGTTATCGAAATGTATAATGAATTTCGTCCAAAAGCGTCTATAAAAACCTTTTAATTGGCAATATAGAACGAGAACGTAATAATGTTGATATATAGTTGCTAATTTAATCAAATGAATTATATTTGGTGACACTTCTCAATTCAAATTGGGCAAGTCAAACTTTATTGCATCTAAACTTACGTTATTTTTAAAGAGAAGTATAGAATGAATTTCATCCAAAAGCGTCTAGAAAAACCTGTTAGTTAGTTATAAATAATGATATCCTAATAAAGTTCATAACAAGTTGCTAATATAATAAAATAAATTATATTTGGTGCCACTTTTGAATTCAAAATTGGGGAAGTCGAATTTATAGCCTCTAAACTTACGTTATCGAAATGTATAATGAATTTCGTCCAAAAGCGCCTATAAAAACCTTTTAATTGGCTATATAGAATGAGAACATAATAATGTTGATATAAAGTTGCTAATTTAATCAAATGAATTATATTTGGTGACACTTCTCAATTCGAATTGGGCAAGACAAACTTTATTGCATCGAAACTTATGTTATTTTTAAAGAGAAATATAGAATGAATTTCAACCAAAAGCGTCTGGAAAAACCAGTTAGTTAGTTATAAATATTGACAACATAACAAAGTTGATAAAAAGTTGCAAATATAATCAAATAAATTATATTTGGTGCCACTTTTGAATTCAAAATTGGGGAAGTCGAATTTATAGCCTCTAAACTTACGTTATCGAAACGTATATTGAATTTCGTCCAAAAGCGTCTATAAAAACCTTTTAATTGGCAATATAGAATGAGAACGTAATAATGTTGATATATAGTTGCTAATTTAATCAAATGAATTAAATTTGGTGACACTTCTCAATTCAAATTGGGCAAGTCGAACTTTAATGCATCTAAACTTATGTTATTTTTAAAGAGAAGTATAGAATGAATGTCATCCAAAAGCGTCTAGAAAAACCTGTTAGTTAGTTATAAATAATGATATCGTAATAAAGTTGATAAAAAGTTGCTAATATAATCAAATAAATTATATTTGGTGCCACTGTTGAATTCAAAATTGGGGAAGTCGAATTTATAGCCTCTAAACTTACGTTATCGAAATGTATAATGAATTTCGTACAAAAGCCTCTATAAAAACCTTTTAATTGGCTATATAGAATGAGAACGTAATAATGTTGATATAAAGTTGCTAATTTAATCAAATGAATTATATTTGGTGACACTTCTCAATTCAAATTGGGCAAGTCGAACTTTATTGCATCTAAACTTATGTTATTTTTAAAGAGAAATATACAATAAATTTCAACCAAAAGCGTCTAGAAAAACCTGTTAGTTAGTTATAAATAATGACAACGTAAAAAAGTTGATAAATAGTTGCTAATATGATCAAATAAATTATATTTGGTGCCACTTTTGAATTCAAAATTGGAGAAGTCGAATTTATAGCCTCCAAACTTACGTTATCGAAATGTATAATGAATTTCGTTCAAAAGCGTCTATAAAAACCTTTTAATTGGCTATATAGAATAAGAACGTAATAATGTTGATATAAAGTTGCTAATTTAATCAAATTAATTATATTTGGTGACACTTCTCAATTCAAATTGGGTAAGTCGAACTTTATTGCATCTAAACTTATGTTATTTTTAAAGAGAAATATAGAATGAATTTCATCCAAAAGCGTCTACAAAAACCTGTTAGCTAGTTATAAATAATGACAACGTAATTAAATTGATAAAAAGTTGCTAATATATTCAAATAAATTATATTTGGTGCCACTTTTGAATTCAAAATTGGGGAAGTCGAATTTATAGCCTCTAAACTTACGTTATCGAAATGTATAATGAATTTCGTCCAAAAGCGTCTATAAAAACCTTTTAATTGGCTATATAGAATGAGAACGTAATAATGTTGATATAAAGTTGCTAATTTAATCAAATGAATTATATTTGGTGACACTTCTCAATTCAAATTGGGCAAGTCAAACTTTATTGCATCTAAACTTACGTTATTTTTAAAGAGAAGTATAGAATGAATTTCATCCAAAAGCGTCTAGAAAAACCTATTGGTTCGTTATAAATAATGATAACGTAATAAAGTTGATAACAAGTTGCTAATATAATCAAATAAATTATATTTGGTGCCACTTTTGAATTCAAAATTGGGGAAGTCGAATTCATAGCCTCTAAACTTACGTTATCGAAATGTATAATGAATTTCGTCCAAAAGCGTCTATAAAAACCTTTTAATTGGCTATATAGAATGATAACATAATAATGTTGATATAAGTTGCTAATTTAATCAAATGAATTATATTTGGTGACACTTCTCAATTCAAATTGGGCAAGTCGAACTTTATTGCATCCAAACTTATGTTATTTTCAAAGAAAATATAGAATGAATTTCATCCAAAAGCGTCTAGAAAAACCTGTTACTTAGTTAGCTATGAAGAATGAAAACGTAATAATTTTGATAAAAAGATGCTAATATAATCAAATAAATTATATTTGGTGCCACTTTTGAATTCAAAATTGGGGAAGTCGAATTTATAGCCTCTAAACTTACGTTATCGAAATGTATAATGAATTTCGTCCAAAAGCGTCTATAAAAACCTTTTAATTGACTATATAGATTGAGAACGTAATAATGTTGATATAAAGTTGCTAATTTAATCAAATGAATTATATTTGGTGGCACTTCTCAATTCAAATTGGGCAAGTCGAACTTTATTGCATTTAACTTATGTTATTTTTAAAGAGAAATATAGAATGAATTTCAACCAAAAGCGTCTGGAAAAACCAGTTAGTTAGTTATAAATAATGACAACGTAATAAAGTTGATAAAAAGTTGCTAATATAATCAAATAAATTATATTTGGTGCCACTTTTGAATTCAAAATTGGGGAAGTCGAATTTATCGCCTCTAAACTTACGTTATCGAAATGTATAATGAATTTCGTCCAAAAGCGTCTATAAAAACCTTTTAATTGGCAATATAGAACGAGAACGTAATAATGTTGATATATAGTTGCTAATTTAATCAAATGAATTATATTTGGTGACACTTCTCAATTCAAATTGGGCAAGTCAAACTTTATTGCATCTAAACTTACGTTATTTTTAAAGAGAAGTATAGAATGAATTTCATCCAAAAGCGTCTAGAAAAACCTGTTAGTTAGTTATAAATAATGATATCGTAATAAAGTTCATAACAAGTTGCTAATATAATCAAATAAATTATATTTGGTGCCACTTTTGAATTCAAAAATTGGGGAAGTCGAATTTATAGCCTCTAAACTTACGTTATCGAAATGTATAATGAATTTCGTCCAAAAGCGCCTATAAAAACCTTTTAATTGGCTATATAGAATGAGAACATAATAACGTTGATATAAAGTTGCTAATTTAATCAAATGAATTATATTTGGTGACACTTCTCAATTCGAATTGGGCAAGACAAACTTTATTGCATCGAAACTTATGTTATTTTTAAAGAGAAATATAGAATGAATTTCAACCAAAAGCGTCTGGAAAAACCAGTTAGTTAGTTATAAATATTGACAACGTAATAAAGTTGATAAAAAGTTGCTAATATAATCAAATAAATTATATTTGGTGCCACTTTTGAATTCAAAATTGGGGAAGTCGAATTTATAGCCTCTAAACTTACGTTATCGAAACGTATAATGAATTTCGTCCAAAAGCGTCTATGAAAACCTTTTAATTGGCAATATAGAATGAGAACGTAATAATGTTGATATATAGTTGCTAATTTAATCAAATGAATTAAATTTGGTGACACTTCTCAATTCAAATTGGGCAAGTTGAACTTTAATGCATCTAAACTTACGTTATTTTTAAAGAGAAGTATATAATGAATTTCATCCAAAAGCGTCTAGAAAAACCTGTTAGTTAGTTATAAATAATGATATCGTAATAAAGTTGATAAAAAGTTGCTAATATAATCAAATAAATTATATTTGGTGCCACTTTTGAATTCAAAATTGGGGAAGTCGAATTTATAGCCTCTAAACTTACGTTATCGAAATGTATAATGAATTTCGTCCTAAAACGTCTATAAAAACCTTTTAATTGGCTATATAGAATGAGAACGTAATAATGTTGATATATAGTTGCTAATTTAATCAAATGAATTAAATTTGGTGACACTTCTCAATTCAAATTGGGCAAGTTGAACTTTAATGCATCTAAACTTACGTTATTTTTAAAGAGAAGTATAGAATGAATTTCATCCAAAAGCGTCTAGAAAAACCTATTCGTTAGTTATAAATAATGATAACGTAATAAAGTAGATAACAAGTTGCTAATATAATCAAATAAATTATATTTGGTGCCACTTTTGAATTCAAAATTGGGGAAGTCGAATTCATAGCCTCTAAACTTACGTTATCGAAATGTATAATGAATTTCGTCCAAAAGCGTCTATAAAAACCTTTTAATTGGCTATATAGAATGATAACATAATAATGTTGATATAAGTTGCTAATTTAATCAAATGAATTATATTTGGTGACACTTCTCAATTCAAATTGGGCAAGTCAAACTTTATTGCATCTAAACTTACGTTATTTTTAAAGAGAAGTATAGAATGAATTTCATCCAAAAGCGTCTAGAAAAACTTGTTAGTTAGTTATAAATAATGATATCGTAATAAAGTTCATAACAAGTTGCTAATATAATCAAATAAATTATATTTGGTGCCACTTTTGAATTCAAAAATTGGGGAAGTCGAATTTATAGCCTCTAAACTTACGTTATCGAAATGTATAATGAATTTCGTCCAAAAGCGCCTATAAAAACCTTTTAATTGGCTATATAGAATGAGAACATAATAACGTTGATATAAAGTTGCTAATTTAATCAAATGAATTATATTTGGTGACACTTCTCAATTCGAATTGGGCAAGACAAACTTTATTGCATCGAAACTTATGTTATTTTTAAAGAGAAATATAGAATCAATTTCAACCAAAAGCGTCTGGAAAAACCAGTTAGTTAGTTATAAATATTGACAACGTAATAAAGTTGATAAAAAGTTGCTAATATAATCAAATAAATTATATTTGGTGCCACTTTTGAATTCAAAATTGGGGAAGTCGAATTTATAGCCTCTAAACTTACGTTATCGAAACGTATAATGAATTTCGTCCAAAAGCGTCTATAAAAACCTTTTAATTGGCAATATAGAATGAGAACGTAATAATGTTGATATATAGTTGCTAATTTAATCAAATGAATTAAATTTGGTGACACTTCTCAATTCAAATTGGGCAAGTTGAACTTTAATGCATCTAAACTTACGTTATTTTTAAAGAGAAGTATAGAATGAATTTCATCCAAAAGCGTCTAGAAAAACCTGTTAGTTAGTTATAAATAATGATATCGTAATAAAGTTGATAAAAAGTTGCTAATATAATCAAATAAATTATATTTGGTGCCACTTTTGAATTCAAAATTGGGGAAGTCGAATTTATAGCCTCTAAACTTACGTTATCGAAATGTATAATGAATTTCGTCCTAAAACGTCTATAAAAACCTTTTAATTGGCTATATAGAATGAGAACGTAATAATGTTGATATATAGTTGCTAATTTAATCAAATGAATTAAATTTGGTGACACTTCTCAATTCAAATTGGGCAAGTTGAACTTTAATGCATCTAAACTTACGTTATTTTTAAAGAGAAGTATAGAATGAATTTCATCCAAAAGCGTCTAGAAAAACCTATTCGTTAGTTATAAATAATGATAACGTAATAAAGTTGATAACAAGTTGCTAATATAATCAAATAAATTATATTTGGTGCCACTTTTGAATTCAAAATTGGGGAAGTCGAATTCATAGCCTCTAAACTTACGTTATCGAAATGTATAATGAATTTCGTCCAAAAGCGTCTATAAAAACCTTTTAATTGGCTATATAGAATGATAACATAATAATGTTGATATAAGTTGCTAATTTAATCAAATGAATTATATTTGGTGACACTTCTCAATTCAAATTGGGCAAGTCGAACTTTATTGCATCCAAACTTATGTTATTTTCAAAGAAAATATAGAATGAATTTCATCCAAAAGCGTCTAGAAAAACCTGTTACTTAGTTAGCTATGAAGAATGAAAACGTAATAATTTTGATAAAAAGATGCTAATATAATCAAATAAATTATATTTGGTGCCACTTTTGAATTCAAAATTGGGGAAGTCGAATTTATAGCCTCTAAACTTACGTTATCGAAATGTATAATGAATTTCGTCCAAAAGCGTCTATAAAAACCTTTTAATTGACTATATAGAATGAGAACGTAATAATGTTGATATAAAGTTGCTAATTTAATCAAATGAATTATATTTGGTGGCACTTCTCAATTCAAATTGGGCAAGTCGAACTTTATTGCATTTAACTTATGTTATTTTTAAAGAGAAATATAGAATGAATTTCAACCAAAAGCGTTTGGAAAAACCAGTTAGTTAGTTATAAATAATGACAACGTAATAAAGTTGATAAAAAGTTGCTAATATAATCAAATAAATTATATTTGGTGCCACTTTTGAATTCAAAATTGGGGAAGTCGAATTTATCGCCTCTAAACTTACGTTATCGAAATGTATAATGAATTTCGTCCAAAAGCGTCTATAAAAACCTTTTAATTGGCAATATAGAACGAGAACGTAATAATGTTGATATATAGTTGCTAATTTAATCAAATGAATTATATTTGGTGACACTTCTCAATTCAAATTGGGCAAGTCAAACTTTATTGCATCTAAACTTACGTTATTTTTAAAGAGAAGTATAGAATGAATTTCATCCAAAAGCGTCTAGAAAAACCTGTTAGTTAGTTATAAATAATGATATCGTAATAAAGTTCATAACAAGTTGCTAATATAATCAAATAAATTATATTTGGTGCCACTTTTGAATTCAAAAATTGGGGAAGTCGAATTTATAGCCTCTAAACTTACGTTATCGAAATGTATAATTAATTTCGTCCAAAAGCGCCTATAAAAACCTTTTAATTGGCTATATAGAATGAGAACATAATAACGTTGATATAAAGTTGCTAATTTAATCAAATGAATTATATTTGGTGACACTTCTCAATTCGAATTGGGCAAGACAAACTTTATTGCATCGAAACTTATGTTATTTTTAAAGAGAAATATAGAATGAATTTCAACCAAAAGCGTCTGGAAAAACCAGTTAGTTAGTTATAAATATTGACAACGTAATAAAGTTGATAAAAAGTTGCTAATATAATCAAATAAATTATATTTGGTGCCACTTTTGAATTCAAAATTGGGGAAGTCGAATTTATAGCCTCTAAACTTACGTTATCGAAACGTATAATGAATTTCGTCCAAAAGCGTCTATAAAATCCTTTTAATTGGCAATATAGAATGAGAACGTAATAATGTTGATATATAGTTGCTAATTTAATCAAATGAATTAAATTTGGTGACACTTCTCAATTCAAATTGGGCAAGTTGAACTTTAATGCATCTAAACTTACGTTATTTTTAAAGAGAAGTATAGAATGAATTTCATCCAAAAGCGTCTAGAAAAACCTGTTAGTTAGTTATAAATAATGATATCGTAATAAAGTTGATAAAAAGTTGCTAATATAATCAAATAAATTATATTTGGTGCCACTTTTGAATTCAAAATTGGGGAAGTCGAATTTATAGCCTCTAAACTTACGTTATCGAAATGTATAATGAATTTCGTCCTAAAACGTCTATAAAAACCTTTTAATTGGCTATATAGAATGAGAACGTAATAATGTTGATATATAGTTGCTAATTTAATCAAATGAATTAAATTTGGTTACACTTCTCAATTCAAATTGGGCAAGTCGAACTTTAATGCATCTAAACTTACGTTATTTTTAAAGAGAAGTAGAGAATGAATTTCATCCAAAAGCGTCTAGAAAAACCTGTTAGTTAGTTATAAATATTGACAACATAACAAAGTTGATAAAAAGTTGCTAATATAATCAAATAAATTATATTTGGTGCCACTTTTGAATTCAAAATTGGGGAAGTCGAATTTATAGCCTCTAAACTTACGTTATCGAAACGTATAATGAATTTCGTCCAAAAGCGTCTATAAAAACCTTTTAATTGGCAATATAGAATGAGAACGTAATAATGTTGATATATAGTTGCTAATTTAATCAAATGAATTAAATTTGGTGACACTTCTCAATTCAAATTGGGCAAGTTGAACTTTAATGCATCTAAACTTACGTTATTTTTAAAGAGAAGTATAGAATGAATTTCATCCAAAAGCGTCTAGAAAAACCTGTTAGTTAGTTATAAATAATGATATCGTAATAAAGTTGATAAAAAGTTGCTAATATAATCAAATAAATTATATTTGGTGCCACTTTTGAATTCAAAATTGGGGAAGTCGAATTTATAGCCTCTAAACTTACGTTATCGAAATGTATTAATGAATTTCGTCCAAAAGCGTCTATAAAAACCTTTTAATTGGCTATATAGAATGAGAACGTAATAATGTTGATATATAGTTGCTAATTTAATCAAATGAATTAAATTTGGTTACACTTCTCAATTCAAATTGGGCAAGTCGAACTTTAATGCATCTAAACTTACGTTATTTTTAAAGAGAAGTATAGAATGAATTTCATCCAAAAGCGTCTAGAAAAACCTGTTAGTTAGTTATAAATAATGATATCGTAATAAAGTTCATAACAAGTTGCTAATATAATCAAATAAATTATATTTGGTGCCACTTTTGAATTCAAAATTGGGGAAGTCGAATTTATAGCCTCTAAACTTACGTTATCGAAATGTATAATGAATTTCGTCCAAAAGCGCCTATAAAAACCTTTTAATTGGCTATATAGAATGAGAACATAATAATGTTGATATAAAGTTGCTAATTTAATCAAATGAATTATATTTGGTGACACTTCTCAATTCGAATTGGGCAAGACGAACTTTATTGCATCGAAACTTATGTTATTTTTAAAGAGAAATATAGAATGAATTTCAACCAAAAGCGTCTGGAAAAACCAGTTAGTTAGTTATAAATATTGACAACGTAATAAAGTTGACAAAAAGTTGCTAATATAATCAAATAAATAATATTTGGTGCCGCTTTTGAATTCAAAATTGGGGAAGTCGAATTTATAGCCTCTAAACTTACGTTATCGAAATGTATAATGAATTTCGTCCAAAAGCGTCTATAAAAACCTTTTAATTGGCTATATAGAATGAGAACGTAATAATGTTGATACATAGTTGCTAATTTAATCAAATGAATTAAATTTGGTTACACTTCTCAATTCAAATTGGGCAAGTCGAACTTTAATGCATCTAATCTTACGTTATTTTTAAAGAGAAGTATAGAATGAATTTCATCCAAAAGCGTCTAGAAAAACCTGTTAGTTAGTTATAAATAATGATATCGTAATAAAGTTCATAACAAGTTGCTAATATAATCAAATAAATTATATTTGGTGCCACTTTTGAATTCAAAATTGGGGAAATCGAATTTATAGCCTCTAAACTTACGTTATCGAAATGTATAATGAATTTCGTCCAAAAGCGCCTATAAAAACCTTTTAATTGGCTATATAGAATGAGAACATAATAATGTTGATATAAAGTTGCTAATTTAATCAAATGAATTATATTTGGTGACACTTCTCAATTCGAATTGGGCAAGACGAACTTTATTGCATCGAAACTTATGTTATTTTTAAAGAGAAATATAGAATGAATTTCAACCAAAAGCGTCTGGAAAAACCAGTTAGTTAGTTATAAATATTGACAACGTAATAAAGTTGATAAAATGTTGCTAATATAATCAAATAAATTATATTTGGTGCCACTTTTGAATTCAAAATTGGGGAAGTCGAATTTATAGCCTCTAAACTTACGTTATCGAAATGTATAATGAATTTCATCGAAAAGCATCTATAAAAACCTTTTAATTGGCTATATAGAATGAGAACGTAATAATGTTGATATATAGTTGCTAATTTAATCAAATGAATTAAATTTGGTTACACTTCTCAATTCAAATTGGGCTAGTCGAACTTTAATGCATCTAAACTTACGTTATTTTTAATGAGAAGTATAGAATGAATTTCATCCAAAAGCGTCTAGAAAAACCTGTTAGTTAGTTATAAATAATAATATCGTAATAAAGTTCATAACAAGTTGCTAATATAATCAAATAAATTATATTTGGTGCCACTTTTGAATTCAAAATTGGGGAAGTCGAATTTATAGCCTTTAAACTTACGTTATCGAAATGTATAATGAATTTCGTCCAAAAGCGCCTATAAAAACCTTTTAATTGGCTATATAGAATGAGAACATAATAATGTTGATATAAAGTTGCTAATTTAATCAAATGAATTATATTTGGTGACACTTCTCAATTCGAATTGGGCAAGACGAACTTTATTGCATCGAAACTTATGTTATTTTTAAAGAGAAATATAGAATGAATTTCAACCAAAAGCGTCTGGAAAAACCAGTTAGTTAGTTATAAATATTGACAACGTAATAAAGTTGATAAAAAGTTGCTAATATAATCAAATAAATTATATTTGGTGCCACTTTTGAATTCAAAATTGCGGAAGTCGAATTTATAGCCTCTAAACTTACGTTATCGAAACGTATAATGAATTTCGTCCAAAAGCGTCTATAAAAACCTTTTAATTGGCAATATAGAATGAGAACGTAATAATGTTGATATATAGTTGCTAATTTAATCAAATGAATTAAATTTGGTGACACTTCTCAATTCAAATTGGGCAAGTCGAACTTTAATGCATCTAAACTTACGTTATTTTTAAAGAGAAGTATAGAATGAATTTCATCCAAAAGCGTCTAAAAACCTGTTAGTTAGTTATAAATAATGATATCGTAATAAAGTTGATAAAAAGTTGCTAATATAATCAAATAAATTATATTTGGTGCCACTTTTGAATTCAAAATTGGGGAAGTCGAATTTATAGCCTCTAAACTTACGTTATCGAAATGTATTAATGAATTTCGTCCAAAAGCGTCTATAAAAACCTTTTAATTGGCTATATAGAATGAGAACGTAATAATGTTGATATATAGTTGCTAATTTAATCAAATGAATTAAATTTGGTTACACTTCTCAATTCAAATTGGGCAAGTCGAACTTTAATGCATCTAAACTTACGTTATTTTTAAAGAGAAGTATAGAATGAATTTCATCCAAAAGCGTCTAGAAAACCTGTTAGTTAGTTATAAATAATGATATCGTAATAAAGTTCATAACAAGTTGCTAATATAATCAAATAAATTATATTTGGTGCCACTTTTGAATTCAAAATTGGGGAAGTCGAATTTATAGCCTCTAAACTTACGTTATCGAAATGTATAATGAATTTCGTCCAAAAGCGCCTATAAAAACCTTTTAATTGGCTATATAGAATGAGAACATAATAATGTTGATATAAAGTTGCTAATTTAATCAAATGAATTATATTTGGTGACACTTCTCAATTCGAATTGGGCAAGACGAACTTTATTGCATCGAAACTTATGTTATTTTTAAAGAGAAATATAGAATGAATTTCAACCAAAAGCGTCTGGAAAAACCAGTTAGTTAGTTATAAATATTGACAACGTAATAAAGTTGATAAAAAGTTGCTAATATAATCAAATAAATTATATTTGGTGCCACTTTTGAATTCAAAATTGGGGAAGTCGAATTTATAGCGTCTAAACTTACGTTATCGAAATGTATAATGAATTTCGTCCAAAAGCGTCTATAAAAACCTTTTAATTGGCTATATAGAATGAGAACGTAATAATGTTGATATATAGTTGCTAATTTAATCAAATGAATTAAATTTGGTTACACTTCTCAATTCAAATTGGGCAAGTCGAACTTTAATGCATCTAATCTTACGTTATTTTTAAAGAGAAGTATAGAATGAATTTCATCCAAAAGCGTCTAGAAAAACCTGTTAGTTAGTTATAAATAATGATATCGTAATAAAGTTCATAACAAGTTGCTAATATAATCAAATAAATTATATTTGGTGCCAGTTTTGAATTCAAAATTGGGAAAGTCGAATTTATAGCCTCTAAACTTACGTTATCGAAATGTATAATGAATTTCGTCCAAAAGCGCCTATAAAAACCTTTTAATTGGCTATATAGAATGAGAACATAATAATGTTGATATAAAGTTGCTAATTTAATCAAATGAATTATATTTGGTGACACTTCTCAATTCGAATTGGGCAAGACGAACTTTATTGCATCGAAACTTATGTTATTTTTAAAGAGAAATATAGAATGAATTTCAACCAAAAGCGTTTGGAAAAACCAGTTAGTTAGTTATAAATATTGACAACGTAATAAAGTTGATAAAAAGTTGCTAATATAATCAAATAAATTATATTTGGTGCCACTTTTGAATTCAAAATTGGGGAAGTCGAATTTATAGCCTCTAAACTTACGTTATCGAAATGTATAATGAATTTCGTCCAAAAGCGTCTATAAAAACCTTTTAATTGGCTATATAGAATGAGAACGTAATAATGTTGATATATAGTTGCTAATTTAATCAAATGAATTAAATTTGGTTACACTTCTCAATTCAAATTGGGCAAGTCGAACTTTAATGCATCTAAACTTACGTTATTTTTAATGAGAAGTATAGAATGAATTTCATCCAAAAGCGTCTAGAAAAACCTGTTAGTTAGTTATAAATAATGATATCGTAATAAAGTTCATAACAAGTTGCTAATATAATCAAATAAATTATATTTGGTGCCACTTTTGAATTCAAAATTGGGGAAGTCGAATTTATAGCCTCTAAACTTACGTTATCGAAATGTATAATGAATTTCGTCCAAAAGCGCCTATAAAAACCTTTTAATTGGCTATATAGAATGAGAACATAATAATGTTGATATAAAGTTGCTAATTTAATCAAATGAATTATATTTGGTGACACTTCTCAATTCGAATTGGGCAAGACGAACTTTATTGCATCGAAACTTATGTTATTTTTAAAGAGAAATATAGAATGAATTTCAACCAAAAGCGTTTGGAAAAACCAGTTAGTTAGTTATAAATATTGACAACGTAATAAAGTTGATAAAAAGTTGCTAATATAATCAAATAAATTATATTTGGTGCCACTTTTGAATTCAAAATTGGGGAAGTCGAATTTATAGCCTCTAAACTTACGTTATCGAAATGTATAATGAATTTCGTCCAAAAGCGTCTATAAAAACCTTTTAATTGGCTATATAGAATGAGAACGTAATAATGTTGATATATAGTTGCTAATTTAATCAAATGAATTAAATTTGGTTACACTTCTCAATTCAAATTGGGCAAGTCGAACTTTAATGCATCTAAACTTACGTTATTTTTAATGAGAAGTATAGAATGAATTTCATCCAAAAGCGTCTAGAAAAACCTGTTAGTTAGTTATAAATAATAATATCGTAATAAAGTTCATAACAAGTTGCTAATATAATCAAATAAATTATATTTGGTGCCACTTTTGAATTCAAAATTGGGGAAGTCGAATTTATAGCCTCTAAACTTACGTTATCGAAATGTATAATGAATTTCGTCCAAAAGCGCCTATAAAAACCTTTTAATTGGCTATATAGAATGAGAACATAATAATGTTGATATAAAGTTGCTAATTTAATCAAATGAATTATATTTGGTGACACTTCTCAATTCGAATTGGGCAAGACGAACTTTATTGCATCGAAACTTATGTTATTTTTAAAGAGAAATATAGAATGAATTTCAACCAAAAGCGTCTGGAAAAACCAGTTAGTTAGTTATAAATATTGACAACGTAATAAAGTTGATAAAAAGTTGCTAATATAATCAAATAAATTATATTTGGTGCCACTTTTGAATTCAAAATTGCGGAAGTCGAATTTATAGCCTCTAAACTTACGTTATCGAAACGTATAATGAATTTCGTCCAAAAGCGTCTATAAAAACCTTTTAATTGGCAATATAGAATGAGAACGTAATAATGTTGATATATAGTTGCTAATTTAATCAAATGAATTAAATTTGGTGACACTTCTCAATTCAAATTGGGCAAGTCGAACTTTAATGCATCTAAACTTACGTTATTTTTAAAGAGAAGTATAGAATGAATTTCATCCAAAAGCGTCTAAAAACCTGTTAGTTAGTTATAAATAATGATATCGTAATAAAGTTGATAAAAAGTTGCTAATATAATCAAATAAATTATATTTGGTGCCACTTTTGAATTCAAAATTGGGGAAGTCGAATTTATAGCCTCTAAACTTACGTTATCGAAATGTATTAATGAATTTCGTCCAAAAGCGTCTATAAAAACCTTTTAATTGGCTATATAGAATGAGAACGTAATAATGTTGATATATAGTTGCTAATTTAATCAAATGAATTAAATTTGGTTACACTTCTCAATTCAAATTGGGCAAGTCGAACTTTAATGCATCTAAACTTACGTTATTTTTAAAGAGAAGTATAGAATGAATTTCATCCAAAAGCGTCTAGAAAACCTGTTAGTTAGTTATAAATAATGATATCGTAATAAAGTTCATAACAAGTTGCTAATATAATCAAATAAATTATATTTGGTGCCACTTTTGAATTCAAAATTGGGGAAGTCGAATTTATAGCCTCTAAACTTACGTTATCGAAATGTATAATGAATTTCGTCCAAAAGCGCCTATAAAAACCTTTTAATTGGCTATATAGAATGAGAACATAATAATGTTGATATAAAGTTGCTAATTTAATCAAATGAATTATATTTGGTGACACTTCTCAATTCGAATTGGGCAAGACGAACTTTATTGCATTGAAACTTATGTTATTTTTAAAGAGAAATATAGAATGAATTTCAACCAAAAGCGTCTGGAAAAACCAGTTAGTTAGTTATAAATATTGACAACGTAATAAAGTTGATAAAAAGTTGCTAATATAATCAAATAAATTATATTTGGTGCCACTTTTGAATTCAAAATTGGGGAAGTCGAATTTATAGCGTCTAAACTTACGTTATCGAAATGTATAATGAATTTCGTCCAAAAGCGTCTATAAAAACCTTTTAATTGGCTATATAGAATGAGAACGTAATAATGTTGATATATAGTTGCTAATTTAATCAAATGAATTAAATTTGGTTACACTTCTCAATTCAAATTGGGCAAGTCGAACTTTAATGCATCTAATCTTACGTTATTTTTAAAGAGAAGTATAGAATGAATTTCATACAAAAGCGTCTAGAAAAACCTGTTAGTTAGTTATAAATAATGATATCGTAATAAAGTTCATAACAAGTTGCTAATATAATCAAATAAATTATATTTGGTGCCACTTTTGAATTCAAAATTGCGGAAGTCGAATTTATAGCCTCTAAACTTACGTTATCGAAACGTATAATGAATTTCGTCCAAAAGCGTCTATAAAAACCTTTTAATTGGCAATATAGAATGAGAACGTAATAATGTTGATATATAGTTGCTAATTTAATCAAATGAATTAAATTTGGTGACACTTCTCAATTCAAATTGGGCAAGTCGAACTTTAATGCATCTAAACTTACGTTATTTTTAAAGAGAAGTATAGAATGAATTTCATCCAAAAGCGTCTAGAAAAACCTGTTAGTTAGTTATAAATAATGATATCGTAATAAAGTTCATAACAAGTTGCTAATATAATCAAATAAATTATATTTGGTGCCACTTTTGAATTCAAAATTGGGGAAGTCGAATTTATAGCCTCTAAACTTACGTTATCGAAATGTATAATGAATTTCGTCCAAAAGCGCCTATAAAAACCTTTTAATTGGCTATATAGAATGAGAACATAATAATGTTGATATAAAGTTGCTAATTTAATCAAATGAATTATATTTGGTGACACTTCTCAATTCGAATTGGGCAAGACGAACTTTATTGCATCGAAACTTATGTTATTTTTAAAGAGAAATATAGAATGAATTTCAACCAAAAGCGTCTGGAAAAACCAGTTAGTTAGTTATAAATATTGACAACGTAATAAAGTTGATAAAAAGTTGCTAATATAATCAAATAAATTATATTTGGTGCCACTTTTGAATTCAAAATTGGGGAAGTCGAATTTATAGCGTCTAAACTTACGTTATCGAAATGTATAATGAATTTCGTCCAAAAGCGTCTATAAAAACCTTTTAATTGGCTATATAGAATGAGAACATAATAATGTTGATATATAGTTGCTAATTTAATCAAATGAATTAAATTTGGTTACACTTCTCAATTCAAATTGGGCAAGTCGAACTTTAATGCATCTAATCTTACGTTATTTTTAAAGAGAAGTATAGAATGAATTTCATCCAAAAGCGTCTAGAAAAACCTGTTAGTTAGTTATAAATAATGATATCGTAATAAAGTTCATAACAAGTTGCTAATATAATCAAATAAATTATATTTGGTGCCACTTTTGAATTCAAAATTGGGAAAGTCGAATTTATAGCCTCTAAACTTACGTTATCGAAATGTATAATGAATTTCGTCCAAAAGCGCCTATAAAAACCTTTTAATTGGCTATATAGAATGAGAACATAATAATGTTGATATAAAGTTGCTAATTTAATCAAATGAATTATATTTGGTGACACTTCTCAATTCGAATTGGGCAAGACGAACTTTATTGCATCGAAACTTATGTTATTTTTAAAGAGAAATATAGAATGAATTTCAACCAAAAGCGTTTGGAAAAACCAGTTAGTTAGTTATAAATATTGACAACGTAATAAAGTTGATAAAAAGTTGCTAATATAATCAAATAAATTATATTTGGTGCCACTTTTGAATTCAAAATTGGGGAAGTCGAATTTATAGCCTCTAAACTTACGTTATCGAAATGTATAATGAATTTCGTCCAAAAGCGTCTATAAAAACCTTTTAATTGGCTATATAGAATGAGAACGTAATAATGTTGATATATAGTTGCTAATTTAATCAAATGAATTAAATTTGGTTACACTTCTCAATTCAAATTGGGCAAGTCGAACTTTAATGCATCTAAACTTACGTTATTTTTAATGAGAAGTATAGAATGAATTTCATCCAAAAGCGTCTAGAAAAACCTGTTAGTTAGTTATAAATAATGATATCGTAATAAAGTTCATAACAAGTTGCTAATATAATCAAATAAATTATATTTGGTGCCACTTTTGAATTCAAAATTGGGGAAGTCGAATTTATAGCCTCTAAACTTACGTTATCGAAATGTATAATGAATTTCGTCCAAAAGCGCCTATAAAAACCTTTTAATTGGCTATATAGAATGAGAACATAATAATGTTGATATAAAGTTGCTAATTTAATCAAATGAATTATATTTGGTGACACTTCTCAATTCGAATTGGGCAAGACGAACTTTATTGCATCGAAACTTATGTTATTTTTAAAGAGAAATATAGAATGAATTTCAACCAAAAGCGTCTGGAAAAACCAGTTAGTTAGTTATAAATATTGACAACGTAATAAAGTTGATAAAAAGTTGCTAATATAATCAAATAAATTATATTTGGTGCCACTTTTGAATTCAAAATTGCGGAAGTCGAATTTATAGCCTCTAAACTTACGTTATCGAAACGTATAATGAATTTCGTCCAAAAGCGTCTATAAAAACCTTTTAATTGGCAATATAGAATGAGAACGTAATAATGTTGATATATAGTTGCTAATTTAATCAAATGAATTAAATTTGGTGACACTTCTCAATTCAAATTGGGCAAGTCGAACTTTAATGCATCTAAACTTACGTTATTTTTAAAGAGAAGTATAGAATGAATTTCATCCAAAAGCGTCTAAAAACCTGTTAGTTAGTTATAAATAATGATATCGTAATAAAGTTGATAAAAAGTTGCTAATATAATCAAATAAATTATATTTGGTGCCACTTTTGAATTCAAAATTGGGGAAGTCGAATTTATAGCCTCTAAACTTACGTTATCGAAATGTATTAATGAATTTCGTCCAAAAGCGTCTATAAAAACCTTTTAATTGGCTATATAGAATGAGAACGTAATAATGTTGATATATAGTTGCTAATTTAATCAAATGAATTAAATTTGGTTACACTTCTCAATTCAAATTGGGCAAGTCGAACTTTAATGCATCTAAACTTACGTTATTTTTAAAGAGAAGTATAGAATGAATTTCATCCAAAAGCGTCTAGAAAACCTGTTAGTTAGTTATAAATAATGATATCGTAATAAAGTTCATAACAAGTTGCTAATATAATCAAATAAATTATATTTGGTGCCACTTTTGAATTCAAAATTGGGGAAGTCGAATTTATAGCCTCTAAACTTACGTTATCGAAATGTATAATGAATTTCGTCCAAAAGCGCCTATAAAAACCTTTTAATTGGCTATATAGAATGAGAACATAATAATGTTGATATAAAGTTGCTAATTTAATCAAATGAATTATATTTGGTGACACTTCTCAATTCGAATTGGGCAAGACGAACTTTATTGCATTGAAACTTATGTTATTTTTAAAGAGAAATATAGAATGAATTTCAACCAAAAGCATCTGGAAAAACCAGTTAGTTAGTTATAAATATTGACAACGTAATAAAGTTGATAAAAAGTTGCTAATATAATCAAATAAATTATATTTGGTGCCACTTTTGAATTCAAAATTGGGGAAGTCGAATTTATAGCGTCTAAACTTACGTTATCGAAATGTATAATGAATTTCGTCCAAAAGCGTCTATAAAAACCTTTTAATTGGCTATATAGAATGAGAACGTAATAATGTTGATATATAGTTGCTAATTTAATCAAATGAATTAAATTTGGTTACACTTCTCAATTCAAATTGGGCAAGTCGAACTTTAATGCATCTAATCTTACGTTATTTTTAAAGAGAAGTATAGAATGAATTTCATACAAAAGCGTCTAGAAAAACCTGTTAGTTAGTTATAAATAATGATATCGTAATAAAGTTCATAACAAGTTGCTAATATAATCAAATAAATTATATTTGGTGCCACTTTTGAATTCAAAATTGCGGAAGTCGAATTTATAGCCTCTAAACTTACGTTATCGAAACGTATAATGAATTTCGTCCAAAAGCGTCTATAAAAACCTTTTAATTGGCAATATAGAATGAGAACGTAATAATGTTGATATATAGTTGCTAATTTAATCAAATGAATTAAATTTGGTGACACTTCTCAATTCAAATTGGGCAAGTCGAACTTTAATGCATCTAAACTTACGTTATTTTTAAAGAGAAGTATAGAATGAATTTCATCCAAAAGCGTCTAGAAAAACCTGTTAGTTAGTTATAAATAATGATATCGTAATAAAGTTCATAACAAGTTGCTAATATAATCAAATAAATTATATTTGGTGCCACTTTTGAATTCAAAATTGGGGAAGTCGAATTTATAGCCTCTAAACTTACGTTATCGAAATGTATTAATGAATTTCGTCCAAAAGCGTCTATAAAAACCTTTTAATTGGCTATATAGAATGAGAACGTAATAATGTTGATATATAGTTGCTAATTTAATCAAATGAATTAAATTTGGTTACACTTCTCAATTCAAATTGGGCAAGTCGAACTTTAATGCATCTAAACTTACGTTATTTTTAAAGAGAAGTATAGAATGAATTTCATCCAAAAGCGTCTAGAAAACCTGTTAGTTAGTTATAAATAATGATATCGTAATAAAGTTCATAACAAGTTGCTAATATAATCAAATAAATTATATTTGGTGCCACTTTTGAATTCAAAATTGGGGAAGTCGAATTTATAGCCTCTAAACTTACGTTATCGAAATGTATAATGAATTTCGTCCAAAAGCGCCTATAAAAACCTTTTAATTGGCTATATAGAATGAGAACATAATAATGTTGATATAAAGTTGCTAATTTAATCAAATGAATTATATTTGGTGACACTTCTCAATTCGAATTGGGCAAGACGAACTTTATTGCATCGAAACTTATGTTATTTTTAAAGAGAAATATAGAATGAATTTCAACCAAAAGCGTCTGGAAAAACCAGTTAGTTAGTTATAAATATTGACAACGTAATAAAGTTGATAAAAAGTTGCTAATATAATCAAATAAATTATATTTGGTGCCACTTTTGAATTCAAAATTGGGGAAGTCGAATTTATAGCGTCTAAACTTACGTTATCGAAATGTATAATGAATTTCGTCCAAAAGCGTCTATAAAAACCTTTTAATTGGCTATATAGAATGAGAACATAATAATGTTGATATATAGTTGCTAATTTAATCAAATGAATTAAATTTGGTTACACTTCTCAATTCAAATTGGGCAAGTCGAACTTTAATGCATCTAATCTTACGTTATTTTTAAAGAGAAGTATAGAATGAATTTCATCCAAAAGCGTCTAGAAAAACCTGTTAGTTAGTTATAAATAATGATATCGTAATAAAGTTCATAACAAGTTGCTAATATAATCAAATAAATTATATTTGGTGCCACTTTTGAATTCAAAATTGGGAAAGTCGAATTTATAGCCTCTAAACTTACGTTATCGAAATGTATAATGAATTTCGTCCAAAAGCGCCTATAAAAACCTTTTAATTGGCTATATAGAATGAGAACATAATAATGTTGATATAAAGTTGCTAATTTAATCAAATGAATTATATTTGGTGACACTTCTCAATTCGAATTGGGCAAGACGAACTTTATTGCATCGAAACTTATGTTATTTTTAAAGAGAAATATAGAATGAATTTCAACCAAAAGCGTTTGGAAAAACCAGTTAGTTAGTTATAAATATTGACAACGTAATAAAGTTGATAATAAGTTGCTAATATAATCAAATAAATTATATTTGGTGCCACTTTTGAATTCAAAATTGGGGAAGTCGAATTTATAGCCTCTAAACTTACGTTATCGAAATGTATAATGAATTTCGTCCAAAAGCGTCTATAAAAACCTTTTAATTGGCTATATAGAATGAGAACGTAATAATGTTGATATATAGTTGCTAATTTAATCAAATGAATTAAATTTGGTTACACTTCTCAATTCAAATTGGGCAAGTCGAACTTTAATGCATCTAAACTTACGTTATTTTTAATGAGAAGTATAGAATGAATTTCATCCAAAAGCGTCTAGAAAAACCTGTTAGTTAGTTATAAATAATGATATCGTAATAAAGTTCATAACAAGTTGCTAATATAATCAAATAAATTATATTTGGTGCCACTTTTGAATTCAAAATTGGGGAAGTCGAATTTATAGCCTCTAAACTTACGTTATCGAAATGTATAATGAATTTCGTCCAAAAGCGCCTATAAAAACCTTTTAATTGGCTATATAGAATGAGAACATAATAATGTTGATATAAAGTTGCTAATTTAATCAAATGAATTATATTTGGTGACACTTCTCAATTCGAATTGGGCAAGACGAACTTTATTGCATCGAAACTTATGTTATTTTTAAAGAGAAATATAGAATGAATTTCAACCAAAAGCGTTTGGAAAAACCAGTTAGTTAGTTATAAATATTGACAACGTAATAAAGTTGATAAAAAGTTGCTAATATAATCAAATAAATTATATTTGGTGCCACTTTTGAATTCAAAATTGGGGAAGTCGAATTTATAGCCTCTAAACTTACGTTATCGAAATGTATAATGAATTTCGTCCAAAAGCGTCTATAAAAACCTTTTAATTGGCTATATAGAATGAGAACGTAATAATGTTGATATATAGTTGCTAATTTAATCAAATGAATTAAATTTGGTTACACTTCTCAATTCAAATTGGGCAAGTCGAACTTTAATGCATCTAAACTTACGTTATTTTTAATGAGAAGTATAGAATGAATTTCATCCAAAAGCGTCTAGAAAAACCTGTTAGTTAGTTATAAATAATGATATCGTAATAAAGTTCATAACAAGTTGCTAATATAATCAAATAAATTATATTTGGTGCCACTTTTGAATTCAAAATTGGGGAAGTCGAATTTATAGCCTCTAAACTTACGTTATCGAAATGTATAATGGATTTCGTCCAAAAGCGCCTATAAAAACCTTTTAATTGGCTATATAGAATGAGAACATAATAATGTTGATATAAAGTTGCTAATTTAATCAAATGAATTATATTTGGTGACACTTCTCAATTCGAATTGGGCAAGACGAACTTTATTGCATCGAAACTTATGTTATTTTTAAAGAGAAATATAGAATGAATTTCAACCAAAAGCGTCTGGAAAAACCAGTTAGTTAGTTATAAATATTGACAACGTAATAAAGTTGATAAAAAGTTGCTAATATAATCAAATAAATTATATTTGGTGCCACTTTTGAATTCAAAATTGCGGAAGTCGAATTTATAGCCTCTAAACTTACGTTATCGAAACGTATAATGAATTTCGTCCAAAAGCGTCTATAAAAACCTTTTAATTGGCAATATAGAATGAGAACGTAATAATGTTGATATATAGTTGCTAATTTAATCAAATGAATTAAATTTGGTGACACTTCTCAATTCAAATTGGGCAAGTCGAACTTTAATGCATCTAAACTTACGTTATTTTTAAAGAGAAGTATAGAATGAATTTCATCCAAAAGCATCTAAAAACCTGTTAGTTAGTTATAAATAATGATATCGTAATAAAGTTGATAAAAAGTTGCTAATATAATCAAATAAATTATATTTGGTGCCACTTTTGAATTCAAAATTGGGGAAGTCGAATTTATAGCCTCTAAACTTACGTTATCGAAATGTATTAATGAATTTCGTCCAAAAGCGTCTATAAAAACCTTTTAATTGGCTATATAGAATGAGAACGTAATAATGTTGATATATAGTTGCTAATTTAATCAAATGAATTAAATTTGGTTACACTTCTCAATTCAAATTGGGCAAGTCGAACTTTAATGCATCTAAACTTACGTTATTTTTAAAGAGAAGTATAGAATGAATTTCATCCAAAAGCGTCTAGAAAACCTGTTAGTTAGTTATAAATAATGATATCGTAATAAAGTTCATAACAAGTTGCTAATATAATCAAATAAATTATATTTGGTGCCACTTTTGAATTCAAAATTGGGGAAGTCGAATTTATAGCCTCTAAACTTACGTTATCGAAATGTATAATGAATTTCGTCCAAAAGCGCCTATAAAAACCTTTTAATTGGCTATATAGAATGAGAACATAATAATGTTGATATAAAGTTGCTAATTTAATCAAATGAATTATATTTGGTGACACTTCTCAATTCGAATTGGGCAAGACGAACTTTATTGCATCGAAACTTATGTTATTTTTAAAGAGAAATATAGAATGAATTTCAACCAAAAGCGTCTGGAAAAACCAGTTAGTTAGTTATAAATATTGACAACGTAATAAAGTTGATAAAAAGTTGCTAATATAATCAAATAAATTATATTTGGTGCCACTTTTGAATTCAAAATTGGGGAAGTCGAATTTATAGCGTCTAAACTTACGTTATCGAAATGTATAATGAATTTCGTCCAAAAGCGTCTATAAAAACCTTTTAATTGGCTATATAGAATGAGAACGTAATAATGTTGATATATAGTTGCTAATTTAATCAAATGAATTAAATTTGGTTACACTTCTCAATTCAAATTGGGCAAGTCGAACTTTAATGCATCTAATCTTACGTTATTTTTAAAGAGAAGTATAGAATGAATTTCATCCAAAAGCGTCTAGAAAAACCTGTTAGTTAGTTATAAATAATGATATCGTAATAAAGTTCATAACAAGTTGCTAATATAATCAAATAAATTATATTTGGTGCCACTTTTGAATTCAAAATTGGGAAAGTCGAATTTATAGCCTCTAAACTTACGTTATCGAAATGTATAATGAATTTCGTCCAAAAGCGCCTATAAAAACCTTTTAATTGGCTATATAGAATGAGAACATAATAATGTTGATATAAAGTTGCTAATTTAATCAAATGAATTATATTTGGTGACACTTCTCAATTCGAATTGGGCAAGACGAACTTTATTGCATCGAAACTTATGTTATTTTTAAAGAGAAATATAGAATGAATTTCAACCAAAAGCGTTTGGAAAAACCAGTTAGTTAGTTATAAATATTGACAACGTAATAAAGTTGATAAAAAGTTGCTAATATAATCAAATAAATTATATTTGGTGCCACTTTTGAATTCAAAATTGGGGAAGTCGAATTTATAGCCTCTAAACTTACGTTATCGAAATGTATAATGAATTTCGTCCAAAAGCGTCTATAAAAACCTTTTAATTGGCTATATAGAATGAGAACGTAATAATGTTGATATATAGTTGCTAATTTAATCAAATGAATTAAATTTGGTTACACTTCTCAATTCAAATTGGGCAAGTCGAACTTTAATGCATCTAAACTTACGTTATTTTTAATGAGAAGTATAGAATGAATTTCATCCAAAAGCGTCTAGAAAAACCTGTTAGTTAGTTATAAATAATGATATCGTAATAAAGTTCATAACAAGTTGCTAATATAATCAAATAAATTATATTTGGTGCCACTTTTGAATTCAAAATTGGGGAAGTCGAATTTATAGCCTCTAAACTTACGTTATCGAAATGTATAATGAATTTCGTCCAAAAGCGCCTATAAAAACCTTTTAATTGGCTATATAGAATGAGAACATAATAATGTTGATATAAAGTTGCTAATTTAATCAAATGAATTATATTTGGTGACACTTCTCAATTCGAATTGGGCAAGACGAACTTTATTGCATCGAAACTTATGTTATTTTTAAAGAGAAATATAGAATGAATTTCAACCAAAAGCGTCTGGAAAAACCAGTTAGTTAGTTATAAATATTGACAACGTAATAAAGTTGATAAAAAGTTGCTAATATAATCAAATAAATTATATTTGGTGCCACTTTTGAATTCAAAATTGCGGAAGTCGAATTTATAGCCTCTAAACTTACGTTATCGAAACGTATAATGAATTTCGTCCAAAAGCGTCTATAAAAACCTTTTAATTGGCAATATAGAATGAGAACGTAATAATGTTGATATATAGTTGCTAATTTAATCAAATGAATTAAATTTGGTGACACTTCTCAATTCAAATTGGGCAAGTCGAACTTTAATGCATCTAAACTTACGTTATTTTTAAAGAGAAGTATAGAATGAATTTCATCCAAAAGCGTCTAAAAACCTGTTAGTTAGTTATAAATAATGATATCGTAATAAAGTTGATAAAAAGTTGCTAATATAATCAAATAAATTATATTTGGTGCCACTTTTGAATTCAAAATTGGGGAAGTCGAATTTATAGCCTCTAAACTTACGTTATCGAAATGTATTAATGAATTTCGTCCAAAAGCGTCTATAAAAACCTTTTAATTGGCTATATATAGAATGAGAACGTAATAATGTTGATATATAGTTGCTAATTTAATCAAATGAATTAAATTTGGTTACACTTCTCAATTCAAATTGAGCAAGTCGAACTTTAATGCATCTAAACTTACGTTATTTTTAAAGAGAAGTATAGAATGAATTTCATCCAAAAGCGTCTAGAAAACCTGTTAGTTAGTTATAAATAATGATATCGTAATAAAGTTCATAACAAGTTGCTAATATAATCAAATAAATTATATTTGGTGCCACTTTTGAATTCAAAATTGGGGAAGTCGAATTTATAGCCTCTAAACTTACGTTATCGAAATGTATAATGAATTTCGTCCAAAAGCGCCTATAAAAACCTTTTAATTGGCTATATAGAATGAGAACATAATAATGTTGATATAAAGTTGCTAATTTAATCAAATGAATTATATTTGGTGACACTTCTCAATTCGAATTGGGCAAGACGAACTTTATTGCATCGAAACTTATGTTATTTTTAAAGAGAAATATAGAATGAATTTCAACCAAAAGCGTCTGGAAAAACCAGTTAGTTAGTTATAAATATTGACAACGTAATAAAGTTGATAAAAAGTTGCTAATATAATCAAATAAATTATATTTGGTGCCACTTTTGAATTCAAAATTGGGGAAGTCGAATTTATAGCGTCTAAACTTACGTTATCGAAATGTATAATGAATTTCGTCCAAAAGCGTCTATAAAAACCTTTTAATTGGCTATATAGAATGAGAACGTAATAATGTTGATATATAGTTGCTAATTTAATCAAATGAATTAAATTTGGTTACACTTCTCAATTCAAATTGGGCAAGTCGAACTTTAATGCATCTAAACTTACGTTATTTTTAATGAGAAGTATAGAATGAATTTCATCCAAAAGCGTCTAGAAAAACCTGTTAGTTAGTTATAAATAATGATATCGTAATAAAGTTCATAACAAGTTGCTAATATAATCAAATAAATTATATTTGGTGCCACTTTTGAATTCAAAATTGGGGAAGTCGAATTTATAGCCTCTAAACTTACGTTATCGAAATGTATAATGAATTTCGTCCAAAAGCGCCTATAAAAACCTTTTAATTGGCTATATAGAATGAGAACATAATAATGTTGATATAAAGTTGCTAATTTAATCAAATGAATTATATTTGGTGACACTTCTCAATTCGAATTGGGCAAGACGAACTTTATTGCATCGAAACTTATGTTATTTTTAAAGAGAAATATAGAATGAATTTCAACCAAAAGCGTTTGGAAAAACCAGTTAGTTAGTTATAAATATTGACAACGTAATAAAGTTGATAAAAAGTTGCTAATATAATCAAATAAATTATATTTGGTGCCACTTTTGAATTCAAAATTGGGGAAGTCGAATTTATAGCCTCTAAACTTACGTTATCGAAATGTATAATGAATTTCGTCCAAAAGCGTCTATAAAAACCTTTTAATTGGCTATATAGAATGAGAACGTAATAATGTTGATATATAGTTGCTAATTTAATCAAATGAATTAAATTTGGTTACACTTCTCAATTCAAATTGGGCAAGTCGAACTTTAATGCATCTAAACTTACGTTATTTTTAATGAGAAGTATAGAATGAATTTCATCCAAAAGCGTCTAGAAAAACCTGTTAGTTAGTTATAAATAATGATATCGTAATAAAGTTCATAACAAGTTGCTAATATAATCAAATAAATTATATTTGGTGCCACTTTTGAATTCAAAATTGGGAAGTCGAATTTATAGCCTCTAAACTTACGTTATCGAAATGTATAATGAATTTCGTCCAAAAGCGCCTATAAAAACCTTTTAATTGGCTATATAGAATGAGAACATAATAATGTTGATATAAAGTTGCTAATTTAATCAAATGAATTATATTTGGTGACACTTCTCAATTCGAATTGGGCAAGACGAACTTTATTGCATCGAAACTTATGTTATTTTTAAAGAGAAATATAGAATGAATTTCAACCAAAAGCGTTTGGAAAAACCAGTTAGTTAGTTATAAATATTGACAACGTAATAAAGTTGATAAAAAGTTGCTAATATAATCAAATAAATTATATTTGGTGCCACTTTTGAATTCAAAATTGGGGAAGTCGAATTTATAGCCTCTAAACTTACGTTATCGAAATGTATAATGAATTTCGTCCAAAAGCGTCTATAAAAACCTTTTAATTGGCTATATAGAATGAGAACGTAATAATGTTGATATATAGTTGCTAATTTAATCAAATGAATTAAATTTGGTTACACTTCTCAATTCAAATTGGGCAAGTCGAACTTTAATGCATCTAAACTTACGTTATTTTTAATGAGAAGTATAGAATGAATTTCATCCAAAAGCGTCTAGAAAAACCTGTTAGTTAGTTATAAATAATGATATCGTAATAAAGTTCATAACAAGTTGCTAATATAATCAAATAAATTATATTTGGTGCCACTTTTGAATTCAAAATTGGGGAAGTCGAATTTATAGCCTCTAAACTTACGTTATCGAAATGTATAATGAATTTCGTCCAAAAGCGCCTATAAAAACCTTTTAATTGGCTATATAGAATGAGAACATAATAACGTTGACATAAAGTTGCTAATTTAATCAAATGAATTATATTTGGTGACACTTCTCAATTCGAATTGGGCAAGACAAACTTTATTGCATCGAAACTTATGTTATTTTTAAAGAGAAATATAGAATGAATTTCAACCAAAAGCGTCTGAAAAACCAGTTAGTTAGTTATAAATATTGACAACGTAATAAAGTTGATAAAAAGTTGCTAATATAATCAAATAAATTATATTTGGTGCCACTTTTGAATTCAAAATTGGGGAAGTCGAATTTATAGCCTCTAAACTTACGTTATCGAAACGTATAATGAATTTCGTCCAAAAGCGTCTATAAAAACCTTTTAATTGGCAATATAGAATGAGAACGTAATAATGTTGATATATAGTTGCTAATTTAATCAAATGAATTAAATTTGGTGACACTTCTCAATTCAAATTGGGCAAGTCGAACTTTAATGCATCTAAACTTACGTTATTTTTAAAGAGAAGTATAGAATGAATTTCATCGAAAAGCGTCTAGAAAAACCAGTTAGTTAGTTATAAATAATGATATCGTAATAAAGTTGATAAAAAGTTGCTAATATAATCAAATAAATTATATTTGGTGCCACTTTGGAATTCAAAATTGGGGAAGTCGAATTTATAGCCTCTAAACTTACGTTATCGAAATGTATAATGAATTTCGTCCAAAAGCGTCTATAAAAACCTTTTTATTGGCTATATAGAATGATAACATAATAATGTTGATATAAAGTTGCTAATTTAATCAAATGAATTATATTTGGTGACACTTCTCAATTCAAATTGGGCAAGTCAAACTTTATTGCATCTAAACTTACGTTATTTTTAAAGAGAAGTATAGAATGAATTTCATACAAAAGCGTCTAGAAAAACCTATTCGTTAGTTATAAATAATGATAACGTAATAAAGTTGATAACAAGTAGCTAATATAATCAAATAAATTATATTTGGTGCCACTTTTGAATTCAAAATTGGGGAAGTCGAATTCATAGCCTCTAAACTTACGTTATCGAAATGTATAATGAATTTCGTGCAAAAGCGTCTATAAAAACCTTTTTATTGGCTATATAGAATGATAACATAATAATGTTGATATAAAGTTGCTAATTTAATCAAATGAATTATATTTGGTGACACTTCTCAATTCAAATTGGGCAAGTCGAACTTTATTGCATCCAAACTTATGTTATTTTCAAAGAAAATATAGAATGAATTTCATCCAAAAGCGTCTAGAAAAACCTGTTACTTAGTTAGCTATGAAGAATGAAAACGTAATAATTTTGATAAAAAGATGCTAATATAATCAAATAAATTATATTTGGTGCCACTTTTGAATTCAAAATTGGGGAAGTCGAATTTATAGCCTCTAAACTTACGTTATCGAAATGTATAATGAATTTCGTCCAAAAGCTCTATAAAAACCTTTTAATTGACTATATAGAATGAGAACGTAATAATGTTGATATATAGTTGCTAATTTAATCAAATGAATTAAATTTGGTTACACTTCTCAATTCAAATTGGGCAAGTCGAACTTTAATGCATCTAAACTTACGTTATTTTTAATGAGAAGTATAGAATGAATTTCATCCAAAAGCGTCTAGAAAAACCTGTTAGTTAGTTATAAATAATGATATCGTAATAAAGTTCATAACAAGTTGCTAATATAATCAAATAAATTATATTTGGTGCCACTTTTGAATTCAAAATTGGGGAAGTCGAATTTATAGCCTCTAAACTTACGTTATCGAAATGTATAATGAATTTCGTCCAAAAGCGCCTATAAAAACCTTTTAATTGGCTATATAGAATGAGAACATAATAACGTTGATATAAAGTTGCTAATTTAATCAAATGAATTATATTTGGTGACACTTCTCAATTCAAATTGGGCAAGTCGAACTTTATTGCATCCAAACTTATGTTATTTTCAAAGAAAATATAGAATGAATTTCATCCAAAAGCGTCTAGAAAAACCTGTTACTTAGTTAGCTATGAAGAATGAAAACGTAATAATTTTGATAAAAAGATGCTAATATAATCAAATAAATTATATTTGGTGCCACTTTTGAATTCAAAATTGGGGAAGTCGAATTTATAGCCTCTAAACTTATGTTATCGAAATGTATAATGAATTTCGTCCAAAAGCGTCTATAAAAACCTTTTAATTGGCTATATAGAATGAGAACATAATAATGTTGATATAAAGTTGCTAATTTAATCAAATGAATTATATTTGGTGACACTTCTCAATTCGAATTGGGCAAGACGAACTTTATTGCATCGAAACTTATGTTAGTTTTAAAGAGAAATATAGAATGAATTTCAACCAAAAGCGTCTGGAAAAACCAGTTAGTTAGTTATAAATATTGACAACGTAATAAAGTTGATAAAAAGTTGCTAATATAGTCAAATAAATTATATTTGGTGCCACTTTTGAATTCAAAATTGGGGAAGTCGAATTTATAGCCTCTAAACTTACGTTATCGAAATGTATAATGAATTTCGTCGAAAAGCGTCTATAAAAACCTTTTAATTGGCTATATAGAATGAGAACATAATAATGTTGATATATAGTTGCTAATTTAATCAAATGAATTAAATTTGGTTACACTTCTCAATTCAAATTGGGCAAGTCGAACTTTAATGCATCTAAACTTACGTTATTTTTAATGAGAAGTATAGAATGAATTTCATCCAAAAGCGTCTAGAAAAACCTGTTAGTTAGTTATAAATAATGATATCGTAATAAAGTTCATAACAAGTTGCTAATATAATCAAATAAATTATATTTGGTGCCACTTTTGAATTCAAAATTGGGGAAGTCAAATTTATAGCCTCTAAACTTACGTTATCGAAATGTATAATGAATTTCGTCCAAAAGCGCCTATAAAAACCTTTTAATTGGTTATATAGAATGAGAACATAATAATGTTGATATAAAGTTGCTAATTTAATCAAATGAATTATATTTGGTGACACTTCTCAATTCGAATCGGGCAAGACGAACTTTATTGCATCGAAACTTATGTTATTTTTAAAGAGAAATATAGAATGAATTTCAACCAAAAGCGTCTGGAAAAACCAGTTAGTTAGTTATAAATATTGACAGCGTAATAAAGTTGATAAAAAGTTGCTAATATAATCAAATAAATTATATTTGGTGCCACTTTTGAATTCAAAATTGGGGAAGTCGAATTTATAGCCTCTAAACTTACGTTATCGAAATGTATAATGAATTTCGTCCAAAAGCGTCTATAAAAACCTTTTAATTGGCTATATAGAATGAGAACGTAATAATGTTGATATATAGTTGCTAATTTAATCAAATGAATTAAATTTGGTTACACTTCTCAATTCAAATTGGGCAAGTCGAACTTTAATGCATCTAATCTTACGTTATTTTTAAAGAGAAGTATAGAATGAATTTCATCCAAAAGCGTCTAGAAAAACCTGTTAGTTAGTTATAAATAATGATATCGTAATAAAGTTCATAACAAGTTGCTAATATAATCAAATAAATTATATTTGGTGCCACTTTTGAATTCAAAATTGGGAAAGTCGAATTTATAGCCTCTAAACTTACGTTATCGAAATGTATAATGAATTTCGTCCAAAAGCGCCTATAAAAACCTTTTAATTGGCTATATAGAATGAGAACATAATAATGTTGATATAAAGTTGCTAATTTAATCAAATGAATTATATTTGGTGACACTTCTCAATTCGAATTGGGCAAGACGAACTTTATTGCATCGAAACTTATGTTATTTTTAAAGAGAAATATAGAATGAATTTCAGCCAAAAGCGTTTGGAAAAACCAGTTAGTTAGTTATAAATATTGACAACGTAATAAAGTTGATAAAAAGTTGCTAATATAATCAAATAAATTATATTTGGTGCCACTTTTGAATTCAAAATTGGGGAAGTCGAATTTATAGCCTCTAAACTTACGTTATCGAAATGTATAATGAATTTCGTCGAAAAGCGTCTATAAAAACCTTTTAATTGGCTATATAGAATGAGAACGTAATAATGTTGATATATAGTTGCTAATTTAATCAAATGAATTAAATTTGGTTACACTTCTCAATTCAAATTGGGCAAGTCGAACTTTAATGCATCTAAACTTACGTTATTTTTAATGAGAAGTATAGAATGAATTTCATCCAAAAGCGTCTAGAAAAACCTGTTAGTTAGTTATAAATAATGATATCGTAATAAAGTTCATAACAAGTTGCTAATATAATCAAATAAATTATATTTGGTGCCACTTTTGAATTCAAAATTGGGGAAGTCGAATTTATAGCCTCTAAACTTACGTTATCGAAATGTATAATGAATTTCGTCCAAAAGCGCCTATAAAAACCTTTTAATTTGCTATATAGAATGATAACATAATAATGTTGATATAAAGTTGCTAATTTAATCAAATGAATTATATTTGGTGACATTTCTCAATTCGAATTGGGCAAGATGAACTTTATTGCATCGAAACTTATGTTATTTTTAAAGAGAAATATAGAATGAATTTCAACCAAAAGCGTCTGGAAAAACCAGTTAGTTAGTTATAAATATTGACAACGTAATAAAGTTGATAAAAAGTTGCTAATATAATCAAATAAATTATATTTGGTGCCACTTTTGAATTCAAAATTGGGGAAGTCGAATTTATAGCCTCTAAACTTACGTTATCGAAATGTATAATGAATTTCGTCCAAAAGCGTCTATAAAAACCTTTTAATTGGCTATATAGAATGAGAACGTAATAATGTTGATATATAGTTGCTAATTTAATCAAATGAATTAAATTTGGTGACACTTCTCAATTCAAATTGGGCAAGTCGAACTTTAATGCATCTAAACTTACGTTATTTTTAAAGAGAAGTATAGAATGAATTTCATCGAAAAGCGTCTAGAAAAACCAGTTAGTTAGTTATAAATAATGATATCGTAATAAAGTTGATAAAAAGTTGCTAATATAATCAAATAAATTATATTTGGTGCCACTTTGGAATTCAAAATTGGGGAAGTCGAATTTATAGCCTCTAAACTTACGTTATCGAAATATATAATGAATTTCGTCCAAAAGCGTCTATAAAAACCTTTTTATTGGCTATATAGAATGATAACATAATAATGTTGATATAAAGTTGCTAATTTAATCAAATGAATTATATTTGGTGACACTTCTCAATTCAAATTGGGCAAGTCAAACTTTATTGCATCTAAACTTACGTTATTTTTAAAGAGAAGTATAGAATGAATTTCATACAAAAGCGTCTAGAAAAACCTATTCGTTAGTTATAAATAATGATAACGTAATAAAGTTGATAACAAGTAGCTAATATAATCAAATAAATTATATTTGGTGCCACTTTTGAATTCAAAATTGGGGAAGTCGAATTTATAGCCTCTAAACTTACGTTATCGAAATGTATAATGAATTTCGTCCAAAAGCGTCTATAAAAACCTTTTTATTGGCTATATAGAATGATAACATAATAATGTTGATATAAAGTCGCTAATTTAATCAAATGAATTATATTTGGTGACACTTCTCAATTCAAATTGGGCAAGTCGAACTTTATTGCATCCAAACTTATGTTATTTTCAAAGAAAATATAGAATGAATTTCATCCAAAAGCGTCTAGAAAAACCTGTTACTTAGTTAGCTATGAAGAATGAAAACGTAATAATTTTGATAAAAAGATGCTAATATAATCAAATAAATTATATTTGGTGCCACTTTTGAATTCAAAATTGGGGAAGTCGAATTTATAGCCTCTAAACTTATGTTATCGAAATGTATAATGAATTTCGTCCAAAAGCGTCTATAAAAACCTTTTAATTGGCTATATAGAATGAGAACATAATAATGTTGATATAAAGTTGCTAATTTAATCAAATGAATTATATTTGGTGACACTTCTCAATTCGAATTGGGCAAGACGAACTTTATTGCATCGAAGCTTATGTTAGTTTTAAAGAGAAATATAGAATGAATTTCAACCAAAAGCGTCTGGAAAAACCAGTTAGTTAGTTATAAATATTGACAACGTAATAAAGTTGATAAAAAGTTGCTAATATAGTCAAATAAATTATATTTGGTGCCACTTTTGAATTCAAAATTGGGGAAGTCGAATTTATAGCCTCTAAACTTACGTTATCGAAATGTATAATGAATTTCGTCGAAAAGCGTCTATAAAAACCTTTTAATTGGCTATATAGAATGAGAACATAATAATGTTGATATATAGTTGCTAATTTAATCAAATGAATTAAATTTGGTTACACTTCTCAATTCAAATTGGGCAAGTCGAACTTTAATGCATCTAAACTTACGTTATTTTTAATGAGAAGTATAGAATGAATTTCATCCAAAAGCGTCTAGAAAAACCTGTTAGTTAGTTATAAATAATGATATCGTAATAAAGTTCATAACAAGTTGCTAATATAATCAAATAAATTATATTTGGTGCCACTTTTGAATTCAAAATTGGGGAAGTCAAATTTATAGCCTCTAAACTTACGTTATCGAAATGTATAATGAATTTCGTCCAAAATCGCCTATAAAAACCTTTTAATTGGTTATATAGAATGAGAACATAATAATGTTGATATAAAGTTGCTAATTTAATCAAATGAATTATATTTGGTGACACTTCTCAATTCGAATTGGGCAAGACGAACTTTATTGCATCGAAACTTATGTTATTTTTAAAGAGAAATATAGAATGAATTTCAACCAAAAGCATCTGGAAAAACCAGTTAGTTAGTTATAAATATTGACAACGTAATAAAGTTGATAAAAAGTTGCTAATATAATCAAATAAATTATATTTGGTGCCACTTTTGAATTCAATATTGGGGAAGTCGAATTTATAGCCTCTAAACTTACGTTATCGAAACGTATAATGAATTTCGTCCAAAAGCGTCTATAAAAACCTTTTAATTGGCAATATAGAATGAGAACGTAATAATGTTGATATATAGTTGCTAATTTAATCAAATGAATTAAATTTGGTGACACTTCTCAATTCAAATTGGGCAAGTCGAACTTTAATGCATCCAAACTTACGTTATTTTTAAAGAGAAGTATAGAATGAATTTCATCCAAAAGCGTCTAGAAAAACCAGTTAGTTAGTTATAAATAATGATATCGTAATAAAGTTGATAAAAAGTTGCTAATATAATCAAATAAATTATATTTGGTGCCACTTTGGAATTCAAAATTGGGGAAGTCGAATTTATAGCCTCTAAACTTACGTTATCGAAATGTATAATGAATTTCGTCCAAAAGCGTCTATAAAAACCTTTTTATTGGCTATATAGAATGATAACATAATAATGTTGATATAAAGTTGCTAATTTAATCAAATGAATTATATTTGGTGACACTTCTCAATTTAAATTGGGCAAGTCAAACTTTATTGCATCTAAACTTACGTTATTTTTAAAGAGAAGTATAGAATGAATTTCATACAAAAGCGTCTAGAAAAACCTATTCGTTAGTTATAAATAATGATAACGTAATAAAGTTGATAACAAGTAGCTAATATAATCAAATAAATTATATTTGGTGCCACTTTTGAATTCAAAATTGGGGAAGTCGAATTCATAGCCTCTAAACTTACGTTATCGAAATGTATAATGAATTTCGTCCAAAAGTGTCTATAAAAACCTTTTTATTGGCTATATAGAATGATAACATAATAATGTTGATATAAAGTTGCTAATTTAATCAAATGAATTATATTTGGTGACACTTCTCAATTCAAATTGGGCAAGTCGAACTTTATTGCATCCAAACTTATGTTATTTTCAAAGAAAATATAGAATGAATTTCATCCAAAAGCGTCTAGAAAAACCTGTTACTTAGTTTGCTATGAAGAATGAAAACGTAATAATTTTGATAAAAAGATGCTAATATAATCAAATAAATTATATTTGGTGCCACTTTTGAATTCAAAATTGGGGAAGTCGAATTTATAGCCTCTAAACTTATGTTATCGAAATGTATAATGAATTTCGTCCAAAAGCGTCTATAAAAACCTTTTAATTGGCTATATAGAATGAGAACATAATAATGTTGATATAAAGTTGCTAATTTAATCAAATGAATTATATTTGGTGACACTTCTCAATTCGAATTGGGCAAGACAAACTTTATTGCATCGAAACTTATGTTAGTTTTAAAGAGAAATATAGAATGAATTTCAACCAAAAGCGTCTGGAAAAACCAGTTAGTTAGTTATAAATATTGACAACGTAATAAAGTTGATAAAAAGTTGCTAATATAATCAAATAAATTATATTTGGTGCCACTTTTGAATTCAAAATTGGGGAAGTCGAATTTATAGCCTCTAAACTTACGTTATCGAAATGTATAATGAATTTCGTCGAAAAGCGTCTATAAAAACCTTTTAATTGGCTATATAGAATGAGAACGTAATAATGTTGATATATAGTTGCTAATTTAATCAAATGAATTATATTTGGTGACACTTCTCAATTTAAATTGGGCAAGTCGAACTTTATTGCATTTAACTTATGTTAGTTTTAAAGAGAAATATAGAATGAAATTGATCCAAAAGCGTCTAGAAAAACCTGTTAGTTAGTTATAAATAATGATATCGTAATAAAGTTCATAACAAGTTGCTAATATAATCAAATAAATTATATTTGGTGCCACTTTTGAATTCAAAATTGGGGAAGTCGAATTTATAGCCTCTAAACTTACGTTATCGAAATGTATAATGAATTTCGTCCAAAAGCGCCTATAAAAACCTTTTAATTGGCTATATAGAATGAGAACATAATAATGTTGATATAAAGTTGCTAATTTAATCAAATGAATTATATTTGGTGACACTTCTCAATTCGAATTGGGCAAGACGAACTTTATTGCATCGAAACTTATGTTATTTTTAAAGAGAAATATAGAATGAATTTCAACCAAAAGCGTCTGGAAAAACCAGTTAGTTAGTTATAAATATTGACAACGTAATAAAGTTGATAAAAAGTTGCTAATATAATCAAATAAATTATATTTGGTGCCACTTTTGAATTCAAAATTGGGGAAGTCGAATTTATAACCTCTAAACTTACGTTATCGAAACGTATAATGAATTTCGTCCAAAAGCGTCTATAAAAACCTTTTAATTGGCAATATAGAATGAGAACGTAATAATGTTGATATATAGTTGCTAATTTAATCAAATGAATTAAATTTGGTGACACTTCTCAATTCAAATTGGGCAAGTCGAACTTTAATGCATCTAAACTTACGTTATTTTTAAAGAGAAGTATAGAATGAATTTCATCCAAAAGCGTCTAGAAAAACCAGTTAGTTAGTTATAAATAATGATATCGTAATAAAGTTGATAAAAAGTTGCTAATATAATCAAATAAATTATATTTGGTGCCACTTTGGAATTCAAAATTGGGGAAGTCGAATTTATAGCCTCTAAACTTACGTTATCGAAATGTATAATGAATTTCGTCCAAAAGCGTCTATAAAAACCTTTTTATTGGCTATATAGAATGATAACATAATAATGTTGATATAAAGTTGCTAATTTAATCAAATGAATTATATTTGGTGACACTTCTTAATTCAAATTGGGCAAGTCAAACCTTATTGCATCTAAACTTACGTTATTTTTAAAGAGAAGTATAGAATGAATTTCATACAAAAGCGTCTAGAAAAACCTATTCGTTAGTTATAAATAATGATAACGTAATAAAGTTGATAACAAGTAGCTAATATAATCAAATAAATTATATTTGGTGCCACTTTTGAATTCAAAATTGGGGAAGTCGAATTCATAGCCTCTAAACTTACGTTATCGAAATGTATAATGAATTTCGTCCAAAAGCGTCTATAAAAACCTTTTTATTGGCTATATAGAATGATAACATAATAATGTTGATATAAAGTTGCTAATTTAATCAAATGAATTATATTTGGTGACACTTCTCAATTCAAATTGGGCAAGTCGAACTTTATTGCATCCAAACTTATGTTATTTTCAAAGAAAATATAGAATGAATTGCATCCAAAAGCGTCTAGAAAAACCTGTTACTTAGTTAGCTATGAAGAATGAAAACGTAATAATTTTGATAAAAAGATGCTAATATAATCAAATAAATTATATTTGGTGCCACTTTTGAATTCAAAATTGGGGAAGTCGAATTTATAGCCTCTAAACTTACGTTATCGAAATGTATAATGAATTTCGTCCAAAAGCGTCTATAAAAACCTTTTAATTGGCAATATAGAACGAGAACGTAAGGCAATATAGAACGAGAACGTAATAATGTTGATATATAGTTGCCAATTTAATCAAATGAATTAAATTTGGTGACACTTCTCAATTCAAATTGGGCAAGTCAAACTTTATTGCATCTAAACTTACGTTATTTTTAAAGAGAAGTATAGAATGAATTTCATACAAAAGCGTCTAGAAAAACCTATTCGTTAGTTATAAATAATGATAACGTAATAAAGTTGATAACAAGTTGCTAATATAATAAAATAAATTATATTTGGTGCCACTTTTGAATTCAAAATTGGGGAAGTCGAATTCATAGCCTCTAAACTTACGTTATCGAAATGTATAATGAATTTCGTCCAAAAGCGTCTATAAAAACCTTTTTATTGGCTATATAGAATGATAACATAATAATGTTGATATAAAGTTGGTAATTTAATCAAATGAATTATATTTGGTGACACTTCTCAATTCAAATTGTGCAAGTCGAACTTTATTGCATCCAAACTTATGTTATTTTCAAAGAAAATATAGAATGAATTTCATCCAAAAGCTTCTAGAAAAACCTGTTACTTAGTTAGCTATGAAGAATGAAAACGTAATAATTTTGATAAAAAGATGCTAATATAATCGAATAAATTATATTTGGTGCCACTTTTGAATTCAAAATTGGGGAAGTCGAATTTATAGCCTCTAAACTTATGTTATCGAAATGTATAATGAATTTCGTCCAAAAGCGTCTATAAAAACCTTTTAATTGACTATATAGAATGAGAACGTAATAATGTTGATACAAAGTTGCTAATTTAATCAAATGAATTATATTTGGTGACACTTCTCAATTTAAATTGGGCAAGTCGAACTTTATTGCATTTAACTTATGTTAGTTTTAAAGAGAAATATAGAATGAAATTGATCCAAAAGCGTCTAGAAAAACCTGTTAGTTAGTTATAAATAATGACAACGTAATAAAGTTGATAAAAAGTTGCTAATATAATCAAATAAATTATATTTGGTGCCACTTTTGAATTCAAAATTGGGGAAGTCGAATTTATAGCCTCTAAACTTACGTTATCGAAATGTATAATGAATTTCGTCGAAAAGCGTCTATAAAAACCTTTTAATTGGCTATATAGAATGAGAACGTAATAATGTTGATATATAGTTGCTAATTTAATCAAATGAATTAAATTTGGTTACACTTCTCAATTCAAATTGGGAAAGTCGAACTTTAATGCATCTAAACTTACGTTATTTTTAATGAGAAGTATAGAATGAATTTCATCCAAAAGCGTCTAGAAAAACCTGTTACTTAGTTAGCTATGAAGAATGAAAACGTAATAATTTTGATAAAAAGATGCTAATATAATCGAATAAATTATATTTGGTGCCACTTTTGAATTCAAAATTGGGGAAGTCGAATTTATAGCCTCTAAACTTATGTTATCGAAATGTATAATGAATTTCGTCCAAAAGCGTTTATAAAAACCTTTTAATTGACTATATAGAATGAGAACGTAATAATGTTGATATAAAGTTGCTAATTTAATCAAATGAATTATATTTGGTGACACTTCTCAATTTAAATTGGGCAAGTCGAACTTTATTGCATTTAACTTATGTTAGTTTTAAAGAGAAATATAGAATGAAATTGATCCAAAAGCGTCTAGAAAAACCTGTTAGTTAGTTATAAATAATGACAACGTAATAAAGTTGATAAAAAGTTGCTAATATAATCAAATAAATTATATTTGGTGCTACTTTTGAATTCAAAATTGGGGAAGTCGAATTTATAGCCTCTAAACTTACGTTATCGAAACGTATAATGAATTTCGTCCAAAAGCGTCTATAAAAACCTTTTAATTGGTAATATAGAATGAGAACGTAATAATGTTGATATATAGTTGCTAATTTAATCAAATGAATTAAATTTGGTGACACTTCTCAATTCAAATTGGGCAAGTCGAACTTTAATGCATCTAAACTTACGTTATTTTTAAAGAGAAGTATAGAATGAATTTCATCCAAAAGCGTCTAGAAAAACCTGTTAGTTAGTTATAAATAATGATATCGTAATAAAGTTGATAAAAAGTTGCTAATATAATCAAATAAATTATATTTGGTGCCACTTTTGAATTCAAAATTGGGGAAGTCGAATTTATAGCCTCTAAACTTACGTTATCGAAATGTATAATGAATTTCGTCCAAAAGCGTCTATAAAAACCTTTTAATTGGCTATATAGAATGAGAACGTAATAATGTTGATATAAAGTTGCTAATTTAATCAAATGAATTATATTTGGTGACACTTCTCAATTCAAATTGGGCAAGTCAAACTTTATTGCATCTAAACTTACGTTATTTTTAAAGAGAAGTATAGAATGAATTTCATACAAAAGCGTCTAGAAAAACCTATTCGTTAGTTATAAATAATGATAACGTAATAAAGTTGATAACAAGTAGCTAATATAATCAAATAAATTATATTTTGTGCCACTTTTGAATTCAAAATTGGGGAAGTCGAATTCATAGCCTCTAAACTTACGTTATCGAAATGTATAATGAATTTCGTCCAAAAGCGTCTATAAAAACCTTTTTATTGGCTATATAGAATGATAACATAATAATGTTGATATAAAGTTGGTAATTTAATCAAATGAATTATATTTGGTGACACTTCTCAATTCAAATTGGGCAAGTCGAACTTTATTGCATCCAAACTTATGTTATTTTCAAAGAAAATATAGAATGAATTTCATCCAAAAGCGTCTAGAAAAACCTGTTACTTAGTTAGCTATGAAGAATGAAAACGTAATAATTTTGATAAAAAGATGCTAATATAATCGAATAAATTATATTTGGTGCCACTTTTGAATTCAAAATTGGGGAAGTCGAATTTATAGCCTCTAAACTTATGTTATCGAAATGTATAATGAATTTCGTCGAAAAGCATCTATAAAAACCTTTTAATTGACTATATAGAATGAGAACGTAATAATGTTGATACAAAGTTGCTAATTTAATCAAATGAATTATATTTGGTGACACTTCTCAATTTAAATTGGGCAAGTCGAACTTTATTGCATTTAACTTATGTTAGTTTTAAAGAGAAATATAGAATGAAATTGATCCAAAAGCGTCTAGAAAAACCTGTTAGTTAGTTATAAATAATGACAACGTAATAAAGTTGATAAAAAGTTGCTAATATAATCAAATAAATTATATTTGGTGCCACTTTGGAATTCAAAATTGGGGAAGTCGAATTTATAGCCTCTAAACTTACGTGATCGAAATGTATAATGAATTTCGTCCAAAAGCGTCTATAAAAACCTTTTTATTGGCTATATAGAATGATAACATAATAATGTTGATATAAAGTTGCTAATTTAATCAAATGAATTATATTTGGTGACTCTTCTCAATTCAAATTGGGCAAGTCAAACTTTATTGCATCTAAACTTACGTTATTTTTAAAGAGAAGTATAGAATGAATTTCATACAAAAGCGTCTAGAAAAACCTATTCGTTAGTTATAAATAATGATAACGTAATAAAGTTGATAACAAGTAGCTAATATAATCAAATAAATTATATTTGGTGCCACTTTTGAATTCAAAATTGGGGAAGTCGAATTCATAGCCTCTAAACTTACGTTATCGAAATGTATAATGAATTTCGTCCAAAAGCGTGTATAAAAACCTTTTTATTGGCTATATAGAATGATAACATAATAATGTTGATATAAAGTTGCTAATTTAATCAAATGAATTATATTTGGTGACACTTCTCAATTCAAATTGGGCAAGTCGAACTTTATTGCATCCAAACTTATGTTATTTTCAAAGAAAATATAGAATGAATTGCATCCAAAAGCGTCTAGAAAAACCTGTTACTTAGTTAGCTATGAAGAATGAAAACGTAATAATTTTGATAAAAAGATGCTAATATAATCAAATAAATTATATTTGGTGCCACTTTTGAATTCAAAATTGGGGAAGTCGAATTTATAGCCTCTAAACTTACGTTATCGAAATGTATAATGAATTTCGTCCAAAAGCGTCTATAAAAACCTTTTAATTGGCAATATAGAACGAGAACGTAATAATGTTGATATATAGTTGCTAATTTAATCAAATGAATTAAATTTGGTGACACTTCTCAATTCAAATTGGGCAAGTCAAACTTTATTGCATCTAAACTTACGTTATTTTTAAAGAGAAGTATAGAATGAATTTCATACAAAAGCGTCTAGAAAAACCTATTCGTTAGTTATAAATAATGATAACGTAATAAAGTTGATAACAAGTAGCTAATATAATCAAATAAATTATATTTGGTGCCACTTTTGAATTCAAAATTGGGGAAGTCGAATTCATAGCCTCTAAACTTACGTTATCGAAATGTATAATGAATTTCGTCCAAAAGCGTCTATAAAAACCTTTTTATTGGCTATATAGAATGATAACATAATAATGTTGATATAAAGTTGGTAATTTAATCAAATGAATTATATTTGGTGACACTTCTCAATTCAAATTGGGCAAGTCGAACTTTATTGCATCCAAACTTATGTTATTTTCAAAGAAAATATAGAATGAATTTCATCCAAAAGCGTCTAGAAAAACCTGTTACTTAGTTAGCTATGAAGAATGAAAACGTAATAATTTTGATAAAAAGATGCTAATATAATCGAATAAATTATATTTGGTGCCACTTTTGAATTCAAAATTGGGGAAGTCGAATTTATAGCCTCTAAACTTATGTTATCGAAATGTATAATGAATTTCGTCCAAAAGCGTCTATAAAAACCTTTTAATTGGCTATATAGAATGAGAACGTAATAATGTTGATATATAGTTGCTAATTTAATCAAATGAATTAAATTTGGTTATACTTCTCAATTCAAATTGGGCAAGTCGAACTTTAATGCATCTAAACTTACGTTATTTTTAATGAGAAGTATAGAATGAATTTCATCCAAAAGCGTCTAGAAAAACCTGTTACTTAGTTAGCTATGAAGAATGAAAACGTAATAATTTTGATAAAAAGATGCTAATATAATCGAATAAATTATATTTGGTGCCACTTTTGAATTCAAAATTGGGGAAGTCGAATTTATAGCCTCTAAACTTATGTTATCGAAATGTATAATGAATTTCGTCCAAAAGCGTCTATAAAAACCTTTTAATTGACTATATAGAATGAGAACGTAATAATGTTGATACAAAGTTGCTAATTTAATCAAATGAATTATATTTGGTGACACTTCTCAATTTAAATTGGGCAAGTCGAACTTTATTGCATTTAACTTATGTTAGTTTTAAAGAGAAATATAGAATGAAATTGATCCAAAAGCGTCTAGAAAAACCTGTTAGTTAGTTATAAATAATGACAACGTAATAAAGTTGATAAAAAGTTGCTAATATAATCAAATAAATTATATTTGGTGCCACTTTTGAATTCAAAATTGGGGAAGTCGAATTTATAGCCTCTAAACTTACGTTATCGAAATGTATCATGAATTTCGTCGAAAAGCGTCTATAAAAACCTTTTAATTGGCTATATAGAATGAGAACGTAATAATGTTGATATATAGTTGCTAATTTAATCAAATGAATTAAATTTGGTTACACTTCTCAATTCAAATTGGGCAAGTCGAACTTTAATGCATCTAAACTTACGTTATTTTTAATGAGAAGTATAGAATGAATTTCATCCAAAAGCGTCTAGAAAAACCTGTTACTTAGTTAGCTATGAAGAATGAAAACGTAATAATTTTGATAAAAAGATGCTAATATAATCGAATAAATTATATTTGGTGCCACTTTTGAATTCAAAATTGGGGAAGTCGAATTTATAGCCTCTAAACTTATGTTATCGAAATGTATAATGAATTTCGTCCAAAAGCGTCTATAAAAACCTTTTAATTGACTATATAGAATGAGAACGTAATAATGTTGATACAAAGTTGCTAATTTAATCAAATGAATTATATTTGGTGACACTTCTCAATTTAAATTGGGCAAGTCGAACTTTATTGCATTTAACTTATGTTAGTTTTAAAGAGAAATATAGAATGAAATTGATCCAAAAGCGTCTAGAAAAACCTGTTAGTTAGTTATAAATAATGACAACGTAATAAAGTTGATAAAAAGTTGCTAATATAATCAAATAAATTATATTTGGTGCCACTTTTGAATTCAAAATTGGGGAAGTCGAATTTATAGCCTCTAAACTTACGTTATCGAAATGTATAATGAATTTCGTCGAAAAGCGTCTATAAAAACCTTTTAATTGGCTATATAGAATGAGAACGTAATAATGTTGATATATAGTTGCTAATTTAATCAAATGAATTAAATTTGGTTACAATTCTCAATTCAAATTGGGCAAGTCGAACTTTAATGCATCTAAACTTACGTTATTTTTAATGAGAAGTATAGAATGAATTTCATCCAAAAGCGTCTAGAAAAACCTGTTATTTAGTTATAAATAATTATATCGTAATAAAGTTCATAACAAGTTGCTAATATAATCAAATAAATTATATTTGGTGCCACTTTTGAATTCAAAATTGGGGAAGTCGAATTTATAGCCTCTAAACTTACGTTATCGAAATGTATAATGAATTTCGTCCAAAAGCGCCTTGAAAAACCTTTTATTTGGCTATATAGAATGAGAACATAATAATGTTGATATAAAGTTGCTAATTTAATCAAATGAATTATATTTGGTGACACTTCTCAATTCGAATTGGGCAAGACGAACTTTATTGCATCGAAACTTATGATTTTTAAAGAGAAATATAGAATGAATTTCAACCAAAAGCGTCTGGAAAAACCAGTTAGTTAGTTATAAATATTGACAACGTAATAAAGTTTATAAAAAGTTGCTAATATAATCAAATAAATTATATTTGGTGCCACTTTTGAATTCAAAATTGGGGAAGTCGAATTTATAGCCTCTAAACTTACGTTATCGAAACGTATAATGAATTTCGTCCAAAAGCGTCTATAAAAACCTTTTAATTGGCAATATAGAATGAGAACGTAAATGTTGATATATAGTTGCTAATTTAATCAAATGAATTAAATTTGGTGACACTTCTCAATTCAAATTGGGCAAGTCGAACTTTAATGCATCTAAACTTACGTTATTTTTAAAGAGAAGTATAGAATGAATTTCATCCAAAAGCGTCTAGAAAAACCAGTTAGTTAGTTATAAATAATGATATCGTAATAAAGTTGATAAAAAGTTGCTAATATAATCAAATAAATTATATTTGGTGCCACTTTGGAATTCAAAATTGGGGAAGTCGAATTTATAGCCTCTAAACTTACGTTATCGAAATGTATAATGAATTTCGTCCAAAAGCGTCTATAAAAACCTTTTTATTGGCTATATAGAATGATAACATAATAATGTTGATATAAAGTTGCTAATTTAATCAAATGAATTATATTTGGTGACACTTCTCAATTCAAATTGGGCAAGTCAAACTTTATTGCATCTAAACTTACGTTATTTTTAAAGAGAAGTATAGAATGAATTTCATACAAAAGCGTCTAGAAAAACCTATTCGTTAGTTATAAATAATGACAACGTAATAAAGTTGATAAAAAGTTGCTAATATAATCAAATAAATTATATTTGGTGCCACTTTTGAATTCAAAATTGGGGAAGTCGAATTTATAGCCTCTAAACTTACGTTATCGAAATGTATCATGAATTTCGTCGAAAAGCGTCTATAAAAACCTTTTAATTGGCTATATAGAATGAGAACGTAATAATGTTGATATATAGTTGCTAATTTAATCAAATGAATTAAATTTGGTTACACTTCTCAATTCAAATTGGGCAAGTCGAACTTTAATGCATCTAAACTTACGTTATTTTTAATGAGAAGTATAGAATGAATTTCATCCAAAAGCGTCTAGAAAAACCTGTTACTTAGTTAGCTATGAAGAATGAAAACGTAATAATTTTGATAAAAAGATGCTAATATAATCGAATAAATTATATTTGGTGCCACTTTTGAATTCAAAATTGGGGAAGTCGAATTTATAGCCTCTAAACTTATGTTATCGAAATGTATAATGAATTTCGTCCAAAAGCGTCTATAAAAACCTTTTAATTGACTATATAGAATGAAAACGTAATAATGTTGATACAAAGTTGCTAATTTAATCAAATGAATTATATTTGGTGACACTTCTCAATTTAAATTGGGCAAGTCGAACTTTATTGCATTTAACTTATGTTAGTTTTAAAGAGAAATATAGAATGAAATTGATCCAAAAACGTCTAGAAAAACCTGTTAGTTAGTTATAAATAATGACAACGTAATAAAGTTGATAAAAAGTTGCTAATATAATCAAATAAATTATATTTGGTGCCACTTTTGAATTCAAAATTGGGGAAGTCGAATTTATAGCCTCTAAACTTACGTTATCGAAATGTATAATGAATTTCGTCCAAAAGCGTCTATAAAAACCTTTTAATTGGCTATATAGAATGAGAACGTAATAATGTTGATATATAGTTGCTAATTTAATCAAATGAATTAAATTTGGTTACACTTCTCAATTCAAATTGGGCAAGTCGAACTTTAATGCATCTAAACTTACGTTATTTTTAATGAGAAGTATAGAATGAATTTCATCCAAAAGCGTCTAGAAAAACCTGTTATTTAGTTATAAATAATTATATCGTAATAAAGTTCATAACAAGTTGCTAATATAATCAAATAAATTATATTTGGTGCCTCTTTTGAATTCAAAATTGGGGAAGTCGAATTTATAGCCTCTAAACTTACGTTATCGAAATGTATAATGAATTTCGTCCAAAAGCGCCTATAAAAACCTTTTAATTGGCTATATAGAATGAGAACATAATAATGTTGATATAAAGTTGCTAATTTAATCAAATGAATTATATTTGGTGACACTTCTCAATTCGAATTGGGCAAGACGAACTTTATTGCATCGAAACTTATGTTATTTTTAAAGAGAAATATAGAATGAATTTCAACCAAAAGCGTCTGGAAAAACCAGTTAGTTAGTTATAAATATTGACAACGTAATAAAGTTTATAAAAAGTTGCTAATATAATCAAATAAATTATATTTGGTGCCACTTTTGAATTCAAAATTGGGGAAGTCGAATTTATAGCCTCTAAACTTACGTTATCGAAACGTATAATGAATTTCGTCCAAAAGCGTCTATAAAAACCTTTTAATTGGCAATATAGAGTGAGAACGTAATAATGTTGATATATAGTTGCTAATTTAATCAAATGAATTAAATTTGGTGACACTTCTCAATTCAAATTGGGCAAGTCGAACTTTAATGCATCTAAACTTACGTTATTTTTAAAGAGAAGTATAGAATGAATTTCATCCAAAAGCGTCTACAAAAACCAGTTAGTTAGTTATAAATAATGATATCGTAATAAAGTTGATAAAAAGTTGCTAATATAATCAAATAAATTATATTTGGTGCCACTTTGGAATTCAAAATTGGGGAAGTCGAATTTATAGCCTCTAAACTTACGTTATCGAAATGTATAATGAATTTTGTCCAAAAGCGTCTATAAAAACCTTTTTATTGGCTATATAGAATGATAACATAATAATGTTGATATAAAGTTGCTAATTTAATCAAATGAATTATATTTGGTGACACTTCTCAATTCAAATTGGGCAAGTCAAACTTTATTGCATCTAAACTTACGTTATTTTTAAAGAGAAGTATAGAATGAATTTCATACAAAAGCGTCTAGAAAAACCTATTCGTTAGTTATAAATAATGATAACGTAATAAAGTTGATAACAAGTAGCTAATATAATCAAATAAATTATATTTGGTGCCACTTTTGAATTCAAAATTGGGGAAGTCGAATTCATAGCCTCTAAACTTACGTTATCGAAATGTATAATGAATTTCGTCCAAAAGCGTCTATAAAAACCTTTTTATTGGCTATATAGAATGATAACATAATAATGTTGATATAAAGTTGCTAATTTAATCAAATGAATTATATTTGGTGACACTTCTCAATTCAAATTGGGCAAGTCGAACTTTATTGCATCCAAACTTATGTTATTTTCAAAGAAAATATAGAATGAATTTCATCCAAAAGCGTCTAGAAAAACCTGTTACTTAGTTAGCTATGAAGAATGAAAACGTAATAATTTTGATAAAAAGATGCTAATATAATCAAATAAATTATATTTGGTGCCACTTTTGAATTCAAAATTGGGGAAGTCGAATATATAGCCTCTAAACTTATGTTATCGAAATGTATAATGAATTTCGTCCAAAAGCGTCTATAAAAACCTTTTAATTGACTATATAGAATGAGAACGTAATAATGTTGATATAAAGTTGCTAATTTAATCAAATGAATTATATTTGGTGACACTTCTCAATTTAAATTGGGCAAGTCGAACTTTATTGCATTTAACTTATGTTAGTTTTAAAGAGAAATATAGAATGAAATTGATCCAAAAGCGTCTAGAAAAACCTGTTAGTTAGTTATAAATAATGACAACGTAATAAAGTTGATAAAAAGTTGCTAATATAATCAAATAAATTATATTTGGTGCCACTTTTGAATTCAAAATTGGGGAAGTCGAATTTATAGCCTCTAAACTTACGTTATCGAAACGTATAATGAATTTCGTCCAAAAGCGTCTATAAAAACCTTTTAATTGGTAATATAGAATGAGAACGTAATAATGTTGATATATAGTTGCTAATTTAATCAAATGAATTAAATTTGGTGACACTTCTCAATTCAAATTGGGCAAGTCGAACTTTAATGCATCTAAACTTACGTTATTTTTAAAGAGAAGTATAGAATGAATTTCATCCAAAAGCGTCTAGAAAAACCTGTTAGTTAGTTATAAATAATGATATCGTAATAAAGTTGATAAAAAGTTGCTAATATAATCAAATAAATTATATTTGGTGCCACTTTTGAATTCAAAATTGGGGAAGTCGAATTTATAGCCTCTAAACTTACGTTATCGAAATGTATAATGAATTTCGTCCAAAAGCGTCTATAAAAACCTTTTAATTGGCTATATAGAATGAGAACGTAATAATGTTGATATAAAGTTGCTAATTTAATCAAATGAATTATATTTGGTGACACTTCTCAATTCAAATTGGGCAAGTCAAACTTTATTGCATCTAAACTTACGTTATTTTTAAAGAGAAGTATAGAATGAATTTCATACAAAAGCGTCTAGAAAAACCTATTCGTTAGTTATAAATAATGATAACGTAATAAAGTTGATAACAAGTAGCTAATATAATCAAATAAATTATATTTGGTGCCACTTTTGAATTCAAAATTGGGGAAGTCGAATTCATAGCCTCTAAACTTACGTTATCGAAATGTATAATGAATTTCGTCCAAAAGCGTCTATAAAAACCTTTTTATTGGCTATATAGAATGATAACATAAACATGTTGATATAAAGTTGCTAATTTAATCAAATGAATTATATTTGGTGACACTTCTCAATTCAAATTGGGCAAGTCGAACTTTATTGCATCCAAACTTATGTTATTTTCAAAGAAAATATAGAATGAATTTCATCCAAAAGCGTTTAGAAAAACCTGTTACTTAGTTAGCTATGAAGAATGAAAACGTAATAATTTTGATAAAAAGATGCTAATATAATCAAATAAATTATATTTGGTGCCACTTTTGAATTCAAAATTGGGGAAGTCGAATTTATAGCCTCTAAACTTATGTTATCGAAATGTATAATGAATTTCGTCCAAAAGCGTCTATAAAAACCTTTTAATTGACTATATAGAATGAGAACGTAATAATGTTGATATAAAGTTGCTAATTTAATCAAATGAATTAAATTTGGTGACACTTCTCAATTCAAATTGGGCAAGTCGAACTTTATTGCATTTAACTTATGTTATTTTTAAAGAGAAATATAGAATGAAATTGATCCAAAAGCGTCTAGAAAAACCTGTTAGTTAGTTATAAATAATGACAACGTAATAAAGTTGATAAAAAGTTGCTAATATAATCAAATAAATTATATTTGGTGCCACTTTTGAATTCAAAATTGGGGAAGTCGAATTTATAGCCTCTAAACTTACGTTATCGAAATGTATAATGAATTTCATCCAAAAGCGCCTATAAAAACCTTTTAATTGGCTATATAGAATGAGAACATAATAATGTTGATATAAAGTTGCTAATTTAATCAAATGAATTATATTTGGTGACACTTCTCAATTCGAATTGGGCAAGACGAACTTTATTGCATCGAAACTTATGTTATTTTTAAAGAGAAATATAGAATGAATTTCAACCAAAAGCGTCTGGAAAAACCAGTTAGGTAGTTCTAAATATTGACAACGTAATAAAGTTGATAAAAAGTTGCTAATATAATCAAATAAATTATATTTGGTGCCACTTTTGAATTCAAAATTGGGGAAGTCGAATTTATAGCCTCTAAACTTACGTTATCGAAATGTATAATGAATTTCGTCCAAAAGCGCCTATAAAAACCTTTTAATTGGCTATATAGAATGAGAACATAATAATGTTGATATAAAGTTGCTAATTTAATCAAATGAATTATATTTGGTGACACTTCTCAATTCGAATTGGGCAAGACGAACTTTATTGCATCGAAACTTATGTTATTTTTAAAGAGAAATATAGAATGAATTTCAACCAAAAGCGTCTGGAAAAACCAGTTAGTTAGTTATAAATATTGACAACGTAATAAAGTTGATAAAAAGTTGCTAATATAATCAAATAAATTATATTTGGTGCCACTTTTGAATTCAAAATTGGGGAAGTCGAATTTATAGCCTCTAAACTTACGTTATCGAAACGTATAATGAATTTCGTCCAAAAACGTCTATAAAAACCTTTTAATTGGCAATATAGAATGAGAACGTAATAATGTTGATATATAGTTGCTAATTTAATCAAATGAATTAAATTTGATGACACTTCTCAATTCAAATTGGGCAAGTCGAACTTTAATGCATCTAAACTTACGTTATTGTTAAAGAGAAGTATAGAATGAATTTCATCCAAAAGCGTGTAGAAAAACCTGTTAGTTAGTTATAAATAATGATATCGTAATAAAGTTGATAAAAAGTTGCTAATATAATCAAATAAATTATATTTGGTGCCACTTTTGAATTCAAAATTGGGGAAGTCGAATTTATAGCCTCTAAACTTACGTTATCGAAATGTATAATGAATTTCGTCCAAAAGCGTCTATAAAAACCTTTTAATTGGCTATATAGAATGAGAACGTAATAATGTTGATATATAGTTGCTAATTTAATCAAATGAATTAAATTTGGTTACACTTCTCAATTCAAATTGGGCAAGTCGAACTTTAATGCATCTAAACTTACGTTATTTTTAATGAGAAGTATAGAATGAATTTCATCCAAAAGCGTCTAGAAAAACCTGTTATTTAGTTATAAATAATTATATCGTAATAAAGTTCATAACAAGTTGCTAATATAATCAAATAAATTATATTTGGTGCCTCTTTTGAATTCAAAATTGGGGAAGTCGAATTTATAGCCTCTAAACTTACGTTATCGAAATGTATAATGAATTTCGTCCAAAAGCGCCTATAAAAACCTTTTAATTGGCTATATAGAATGAGAACATAATAATGTTGATATAAAGTTGCTAATTTAATCAAATGAATTATATTTGGTGACACTTCTCAATTCGAATTGGGCAAGACGAACTTTATTGCATCGAAACTTATGTTATTTTTAAAGAGAAATATAGAATGAATTTCAACCAAAAGCGTCTGGAAAAACCAGTTAGTTAGTTATAAATATTGACAACGTAATAAAGTTTATAAAAAGTTGCTAATATAATCAAATAAATTATATTTGGTGCCACTTTTGAATTCAAAATTGGGGAAGTCGAATTTATAGCCTCTAAACTTACGTTATCGAAACGTATAATGAATTTCGTCCAAAAGCGTCTATAAAAACCTTTTAATTGGCAATATAGAATGAGAACGTAATAATGTTGATATATAGTTGCTAATTTAATCAAATGAATTAAATTTGGTGACACTTCTCAATTCAAATTGGGCAAGTCGAACTTTAATGCATCTAAACTTACGTTATTTTTAAAGAGAAGTATAGAATGAATTTCATCCAAAAGCGTCTACAAAAACCAGTTAGTTAGTTATAAATAATGATATCGTAATAAAGTTGATAAAAAGTTGCTAATATAATCAAATAAATTATATTTGGTGCCACTTTGGAATTCAAAATTGGGGAAGTCGAATTTATAGCCTCTAAACTTACGTTATCGAAATGTATAATGAATTTTGTCCAAAAGCGTCTATAAAAACCTTTTTATTGGCTATATAGAATGATAACATAATAATGTTGATATAAAGTTGCTAATTTAATCAAATGAATTATATTTGGTGACACTTCTCAATTCAAATTGGGCAAGTCAAACTTTATTGCATCTAAACTTACGTTATTTTTAAAGAGAAGTATAGAATGAATTTCATACAAAAGCGTCTAGAAAAACCTATTCGTTAGTTATAAATAATGATAACGTAATAAAGTTGATAACAAGTAGCTAATATAATCAAATAAATTATATTTGGTGCCACTTTTGAATTCAAAATTGGGGAAGTCGAATTCATAGCCTCTAAACTTACGTTATCGAAATGTATAATGAATTTCGTCCAAAAGCGTCTATAAAAACCTTTTTATTGGCTATATAGAATGATAACATAATAATGTTGATATAAAGTTGCTAATTTAATCAAATGAATTATATTTGGTGACACTTCTCAATTCAAATTGGGCAAGTCGAACTTTATTGCATCCAAACTTATGTTATTTTCAAAGAAAATATAGAATGAATTTCATCCAAAAGCGTCTAGAAAAACCTGTTACTTAGTTAGCTATGAAGAATGAAAACGTAATAATTTTGATAAAAAGATGCTAATATAATCAAATAAATTATATTTGGTGCCACTTTTGAATTCAAAATTGGGGAAGTCGAATTTATAGCCTCTAAACTTATGTTATCGAAATGTATAATGAATTTCGTCCAAAAGCGTCTATAAAAACCTTTTAATTGACTATATAGAATGAGAACGTAATAATGTTGATATAAAGTTGCTAATTTAATCAAATGAATTATATTTGGTGACACTTCTCAATTTAAATTGGGCAAGTCGAACTTTATTGCATTTAACTTATGTTAGTTTTAAAGAGAAATATAGAATGAAATTGATCCAAAAGCGTCTAGAAAAACCTGTTAGTTAGTTATAAATAATGACAACGTAATAAAGTTGATAAAAAGTTGCTAATATAATCAAATAAATTATATTTGGTGCCACTTTTGAATTCAAAATTGGGGAAGTCGAATTTATAGCCTCTAAACTTACGTTATCGAAACGTATAATGAATTTCGTCCAAAAGCGTCTATAAAAACCTTTTAATTGGTAATATAGAATGAGAACGTAATAATGTTGATATATAGTTGCTAATTTAATCAAATGAATTAAATTTGGTGACACTTCTCAATTCAAATTGGGCAAGTCGAACTTTAATGCATCTAAACTTACGTTATTTTTAAAGAGAAGTATAGAATGAATTTCATCCAAAAGCGTCTAGAAAAACCTGTTAGTTAGTTATAAATAATGATATCGTAATAAAGTTGATAAAAAGTTGCTAATATAATCAAATAAATTATATTTGGTGCCACTTTTGAATTCAAAATTGGGGAAGTCGAATTTATAGCCTCTAAACTTACGTTATCGAAATGTATAATGAATTTCGTCCAAAAGCGTCTATAAAAACCTTTTAATTGGCTATATAGAATGAGAACGTAATAATGTTGATATAAAGTTGCTAATTTAATCAAATGAATTATATTTGGTGACACTTCTCAATTCAAATTGGGCAAGTCAAACTTTATTGCATCTAAACTTACGTTATTTTTAAAGAGAAGTATAGAATGAATTTCATACAAAAGCGTCTAGAAAAACCTATTCGTTAGTTATAAATAATGATAACGTAATAAAGTTGATAACAAGTAGCTAATATAATCAAATAAATTATATTTGGTGCCACTTTTGAATTCAAAATTGGGGAAGTCGAATTCATAGCCTCTAAACTTACGTTATCGAAATGTATAATGAATTTCGTCCAAAAGCGTCTATAAAAACCTTTTTATTGGCTATATAGAATGATAACATAAACATGTTGATATAAAGTTGCTAATTTAATCAAATGAATTATATTTGGTGACACTTCTCAATTCAAATTGGGCAAGTCGAACTTTATTGCATCCAAACTTATGTTATTTTCAAAGAAAATATAGAATGAATTTCATCCAAAAGCGTTTAGAAAAACCTGTTACTTAGTTAGCTATGAAGAATGAAAACGTAATAATTTTGATAAAAAGATGCTAATATAATCAAATAAATTATATTTGGTGCCACTTTTGAATTCAAAATTGGGGAAGTCGAATTTATAGCCTCTAAACTTATGTTATCGAAATGTATAATGAATTTCGTCCAAAAGCGTCTATAAAAACCTTTTAATTGACTATATAGAATGAGAACGTAATAATGTTGATATAAAGTTGCTAATTTAATCAAATGAATTAAATTTGGTGACACTTCTCAATTCAAATTGGGCAAGTCGAACTTTATTGCATTTAACTTATGTTATTTTTAAAGAGAAATATAGAATGAAATTGATCCAAAAGCGTCTAGAAAAACCTGTTAGTTAGTTATAAATAATGACAACGTAATAAAGTTGATAAAAAGTTGCTAATATAATCAAATAAATTATATTTGGTGCCACTTTTGAATTCAAAATTGGGGAAGTCGAATTTATAGCCTCTAAACTTACGTTATCGAAATGTATAATGAATTTCATCCAAAAGCGCCTATAAAAACCTTTTAATTGGCTATATAGAATGAGAACATAATAATGTTGATATAAAGTTGCTAATTTAATCAAATGAATTATATTTGGTGACACTTCTCAATTCGAATTGGGCAAGACGAACTTTATTGCATCGAAACTTATGTTATTTTTAAAGAGAAATATAGAATGAATTTCAACCAAAAGCGTCTGGAAAAACCAGTTAGGTAGTTCTAAATATTGACAACGTAATAAAGTTGATAAAAAGTTGCTAATATAATCAAATAAATTATATTTGGTGCCACTTTTGAATTCAAAATTGGGGAAGTCGAATTTATAGCCTCTAAACTTACGTTATCGAAATGTATAATGAATTTCGTCCAAAAGCGCCTATAAAAACCTTTTAATTGGCTATATAGAATGAGAACATAATAATGTTGATATAAAGTTGCTAATTTAATCAAATGAATTATATTTGGTGACACTTCTCAATTCGAATTGGGCAAGACGAACTTTATTGCATCGAAACTTATGTTATTTTTAAAGAGAAATATAGAATGAATTTCAACCAAAAGCGTCTGGAAAAACCAGTTAGTTAGTTATAAATATTGACAACGTAATAAAGTTGATAAAAAGTTGCTAATATAATCAAATAAATTATATTTGGTGCCACTTTTGAATTCAAAATTGGGGAAGTCGAATTTATAGCCTCTAAACTTACGTTATCGAAACGTATAATGAATTTCGTCCAAAAACGTCTATAAAAACCTTTTAATTGGCAATATAGAATGAGAACGTAATAATGTTGATATATAGTTGCTAATTTAATCAAATGAATTAAATTTGATGACACTTCTCAATTCAAATTGGGCAAGTCGAACTTTAATGCATCTAAACTTACGTTATTGTTAAAGAGAAGTATAGAATGAATTTCATCCAAAAGCGTGTAGAAAAACCTGTTAGTTAGTTATAAATAATGATATCGTAATAAAGTTGATAAAAAGTTGCTAATATAATCAAATAAATTATATTTGGTGCCACTTTTGAATTCAAAATTGGGGAAGTCGAATTTATAGCCTCTAAACTTACGTTATCGAAATGTATAATGAATTTCGTCCAAAAGCGTCTATAAAAACCTTTTAATTGGCTATATAGAATGAGAACGTAATAATGTTGATATAAAGTTGCTAATTTAATCAAATGAATTATATTTGGTGACACTTCTCAATTCAAATTGGGCAAGTCAAACTTTATTGCGTCTAAACTTACATTATTTTTAAAGAGAAGTATAGAATGAATTTCATCCAAAAGCGTCTAGAAAAACCTATTCGTTAGTTATAAATAATGATAACGTAATAAAGTTGATAACAAGTTGCTAATATAATCAAATAAATTATATTTGGTGCCACTTTTGAATTCAAAATTGGGGAAGTCGAATTCATAGCCTCTAAACTTACGTTATCGAAATGTATAATGAATTTCGTCCAAAAGCGTCTATAAAAACCTTTTAATTGGCTATATAGAATGATAACATAATAATGTTGATATAAAGTTGCTAATTTAATCAAATGAATTATATTTGGTGACACTTCTCAATTCAAATTGGGCAAGTCGAACTTTATTGCATCCAAACTTATGTTATTTTCAAACAAAATATAGAATGAATTTCATCCAAAAGCGTCTAGAAAAACCTGTTACTTAGTTAGCTATGAAGAATGAAAACGTAATAATTTTGATAAAAAGATGCTAATATAATCAAATAAATTATATTTGGTGCCACTTTTGAATTCAAAATTGGGGAAGTCGAATTTATAGCCTCTAAACTTACGTTATCGAAATGTATAATGAATTTCGTCCAAAAGCGTCTATAAAAACCTTTTAATTGACTATATAGAATGAGAACGTAATAATGTTGATATAAAGTTGCTAATTTAATCAAATGAATTATATTTGGTGACACTTCTCAATTCAAATTGGGCAAGTCGAACTTTATTGCATTTAACTTATGTTATTTTTAAAGAGAAATATAGAATGAAATTGATCCAAAAGCGTCTAGAAAAACCTGTTATTTAGTTATAAATAATTATATCGTAATAAAGTTCATAACAAGTTGCTAATATAATCAAATAAATTATATTTGGTGCCACTTTTGAATTCAAAATTGGGGAAGTCGAATTTATAGCCTCTAAACTTACGTTATCGAAATATATAATGAATTTCGTCCAAAAGCGTCTATAAAAACCTTTTAATTGGCTATATAGAATGAGAACGTAATAATGTTGATATAAAGTTGCTAATTTAATCAAATGAATTATATTTGGTGACACTTCTCAATTCGAATTGGGCAAGACGAACTTTATTGCATCGAAACTTATGATTTTTAAAGAGAAATATAGAATGAATTTCAACCAAAAGCGTCTGGAAAAACCAGTTAGTTAGTTATAAATATTGACAACGTAATAAAGTTTATAAAAAGTTGCTAATATAATCAAATAAATTATATTTGGTGCCACTTTTGAATTCAAAATTGGGGAAGTCGAATTTATAGCCTCTAAACTTACGTTATCGAAACGTATAATGAATTTCGTCCAAAAGCGTCTATAAAAACCTTTTAATTGGCAATATAGAATGAGAACGTAAATGTTGATATATAGTTGCTAATTTAATCAAATGAATTAAATTTGGTGACACTTCTCAATTCAAATTGGGCAAGTCGAACTTTAATGCATCTAAACTTACGTTATTTTTAAAGAGAAGTATAGAATGAATTTCATCCAAAAGCGTCTAGAAAAACCAGTTAGTTAGTTATAAATAATGATATCGTAATAAAGTTGATAAAAAGTTGCTAATATAATCAAATAAATTATATTTGGTGCCACTTTGGAATTCAAAATTGGGGAAGTCGAATTTATAGCCTCTAAACTTACGTTATCGAAATGTATAATGAATTTCGTCCAAAAGCGTCTATAAAAACCTTTTTATTGGCTATATAGAATGATAACATAATAATGTTGATATAAAGTTGCTAATTTAATCAAATGAATTATATTTGGTGACACTTCTCAATTCAAATTGGGCAAGTCAAACTTTATTGCATCTAAACTTACGTTATTTTTAAAGAGAAGTATAGAATGAATTTCATACAAAAGCGTCTAGAAAAACCTATTCGTTAGTTATAAATAATGACAACGTAATAAAGTTGATAAAAAGTTGCTAATATAATCAAATAAATTATATTTGGTGCCACTTTTGAATTCAAAATTGGGGAAGTCGAATTTATAGCCTCTAAACTTACGTTATCGAAATGTATCATGAATTTCGTCGAAAAGCGTCTATAAAAACCTTTTAATTGGCTATATAGAATGAGAACGTAATAATGTTGATATATAGTTGCTAATTTAATCAAATGAATTAAATTTGGTTACACTTCTCAATTCAAATTGGGCAAGTCGAACTTTAATGCATCTAAACTTACGTTATTTTTAATGAGAAGTATAGAATGAATTTCATCCAAAAGCGTCTAGAAAAACCTGTTACTTAGTTAGCTATGAAGAATGAAAACGTAATAATTTTGATAAAAAGATGCTAATATAATCGAATAAATTATATTTGGTGCCACTTTTGAATTCAAAATTGGGGAAGTCGAATTTATAGCCTCTAAACTTATGTTATCGAAATGTATAATGAATTTCGTCCAAAAGCGTCTATAAAAACCTTTTAATTGACTATATAGAATGAGAACGTAATAATGTTGATACAAAGTTGCTAATTTAATCAAATGAATTATATTTGGTGACACTTCTCAATTTAAATTGGTCAAGTCGAACTTTATTGCATTTAACTTATGTTAGTTTTAAAGAGAAATATAGAATGAAATTGATCCAAAAGCGTCTAGAAAAACCTGTTAGTTAGTTATAAATAATGACAACGTAATAAAGTTGATAAAAAGTTGCTAATATAATCAAATAAATTATATTTGGTGCCACTTTTGAATTCAAAATTGGGGAAGTCGAATTTATAGCCTCTAAACTTACGTTATCGAAATGTATAATGAATTTCGTCCAAAAGCGTCTATAAAAACCTTTTAATTGGCTATATAGAATGAGAACGTAATAATGTTGATATATAGTTGCTAATTTAATCAAATGAATTAAATTTGGTTACACTTCTCAATTCAAATTGGGCAAGTCGAACTTTAATGCATCTAAACTTACGTTATTTTTAATGAGAAGTATAGAATGAATTTCATCCAAAAGCGTCTAGAAAAACCTGTTATTTAGTTATAAATAATTATATCGTAATAAAGTTCATAACAAGTTGCTAATATAATCAAATAAATTATATTTGGTGCCTCTTTTGAATTCAAAATTGGGGAAGTCGAATTTATAGCCTCTAAACTTACGTTATCGAAATGTATAATGAATTTCGTCCAAAAGCGCCTATAAAAACCTTTTAATTGGCTATATAGAATGAGAACATAATAATGTTGATATAAAGTTGCTAATTTAATCAAATGAATTATATTTGGTGACACTTCTCAATTCGAATTGGGCAAGACGAACTTTATTGCATCGAAACTTATGTTATTTTTAAAGAGAAATATAGAATGAATTTCAACCAAAAGCGTCTGGAAAAACCAGTTAGTTAGTTATAAATATTGACAACGTAATAAAGTTTATAAAAAGTTGCTAATATAATCAAATAAATTATATTTGGTGCCACTTTTGAATTCAAAATTGGGGAAGTCGAATTTATAGCCTCTAAACTTACGTTATCGAAACGTATAATGAATTTCGTCCAAAAGCGTCTATAAAAACCTTTTAATTGGCAATATAGAATGAGAACGTAATAATGTTGATATATAGTTGCTAATTTAATCAAATGAATTAAATTTGGTGACACTTCTCAATTCAAATTGGGCAAGTCGAACTTTAATGCATCTAAACTTACGTTATTTTTAAAGAGAAGTATAGAATGAATTTCATCCAAAAGCGTCTACAAAAACCAGTTAGTTAGTTATAAATAATGATATCGTAATAAAGTTGATAAAAAGTTGCTAATATAATCAAATAAATTATATTTGGTGCCACTTTTGAATTCAAAATTGGGGAAGTCGAATTCATAGCCTCTAAACTTACGTTATCGAAATGTATAATGAATTTCGTCCAAAAGCGTCTATAAAAACCTTTTTATTGGCTATATAGAATGATAACATAATAATGTTGATATAAAGTTGCTAATTTAATCAAATGAATTATATTTGGTGACACTTCTCAATTCAAATTGGGCAAGTCGAACTTTATTGCATCCAAACTTATGTTATTTTCAAAGAAAATATAGAATGAATTTCATCCAAAAGCGTCTAGAAAAACCTGTTACTTAGTTAGCTATGAAGAATGAAAACGTAATAATTTTGATAAAAAGATGCTAATATAATCAAATAAATTATATTTGGTGCCACTTTTGAATTCAAAATTGGGGAAGTCGAATTTATAGCCTCTAAACTTATGTTATCGAAATGTATAATGAATTTCGTCCAAAAGCGTCTATAAAAACCTTTTAATTGACTATATAGAATGAGAACGTAATAATGTTGATATAAAGTTGCTAATTTAATCAAATGAATTATATTTGGTGACACTTCTCAATTTAAATTGGGCAAGTCGAACTTTATTGCATTTAACTTATGTTAGTTTTAAAGAGAAATATAGAATGAAATTGATCCAAAAGCGTCTAGAAAAACCTGTTAGTTAGTTATAAATAATGACAACGTAATAAAGTTGATAAAAAGTTGCTAATATAATCAAATAAATTATATTTGGTGCCACTTTTGAATTCAAAATTGGGGAAGTCGAATTTATAGCCTCTAAACTTACGTTATCGAAACGTATAATGAATTTCGTCCAAAAGCGTCTATAAAAACCTTTTAATTGGTAATATAGAATGAGAACGTAATAATGTTGATATATAGTTGCTAATTTAATCAAATGAATTAAATTTGGTGACACTTCTCAATTCAAATTGGGCAAGTCGAACTTTAATGCATCTAAACTTACGTTATTTTTAAAGAGAAGTATAGAATGAATTTCATCCAAAAGCGTCTAGAAAAACCTGTTAGTTAGTTATAAATAATGATATCGTAATAAAGTTGATAAAAAGTTGCTAATATAATCAAATAAATTATATTTGGTGCCACTTTTGAATTCAAAATTGGGGAAGTCGAATTTATAGCCTCTAAACTTACGTTATCGAAATGTATAATGAATTTCGTCCAAAAGCGTCTATAAAAACCTTTTAATTGGCTATATAGAATGAGAACGTAATAATGTTGATATAAAGTTGCTAATTTAATCAAATGAATTATATTTGGTGACACTTCTCAATTCAAATTGGGCAAGTCAAACTTTATTGCATCTAAACTTACGTTATTTTTAAAGAGAAGTATAGAATGAATTTCATACAAAAGCGTCTAGAAAAACCTATTCGTTAGTTATAAATAATGATAACGTAATAAAGTTGATAACAAGTAGCTAATATAATCAAATAAATTATATTTGGTGCCACTTTTGAATTCAAAATTGGGGAAGTCGAATTCATAGCCTCTAAACTTACGTTATCGAAATGTATAATGAATTTCGTCCAAAAGCGTCTATAAAAACCTTTTTATTGGCTATATAGAATGATAACATAAACATGTTGATATAAAGTTGCTAATTTAATCAAATGAATTATATTTGGTGACACTTCTCAATTCAAATTGGGCAAGTCGAACTTTATTGCATCCAAACTTATGTTATTTTCAAAGAAAATATAGAATGAATTTCATCCAAAAGCGTTTAGAAAAACCTGTTACTTAGTTAGCTATGAAGAATGAAAACGTAATAATTTTGATAAAAAGATGCTAATATAATCAAATAAATTATATTTGGTGCCACTTTTGAATTCAAAATTGGGGAAGTCGAATTTATAGCCTCTAAACTTATGTTATCGAAATGTATAATGAATTTCGTCCAAAAGCGTCTATAAAAACCTTTTAATTGACTATATAGAATGAGAACGTAATAATGTTGATATAAAGTTGCTAATTTAATCAAATGAATTAAATTTGGTGACACTTCTCAATTCAAATTGGGCAAGTCGAACTTTATTGCATTTAACTTATGTTATTTTTAAAGAGAAATATAGAATGAAATTGATCCAAAAGCGTCTAGAAAAACCTGTTAGTTAGTTATAAATAATGACAACGTAATAAAGTTGATAAAAAGTTGCTAATATAATCAAATAAATTATATTTGGTGCCACTTTTGAATTCAAAATTGGGGAAGTCGAATTTATAGCCTCTAAACTTACGTTATCGAAATGTATAATGAATTTCATCCAAAAGCGCCTATAAAAACCTTTTAATTGGCTATGTAGAATGAGAACATAATAATGTTGATATAAAGTTGCTAATTTAATCAAATGAATTATATTTGGTGACACTTCTCAATTCGAATTGGGCAAGACGAACTTTATTGCATCGAAACTTATGTTATTTTTAAAGAGAAATATAGAATGAATTTCAACCAAAAGCGTCTGGAAAAACCAGTTAGGTAGTTCTAAATATTGACAACGTAATAAAGTTGATAAAAAGTTGCTAATATAATCAAATAAATTATATTTGGTGCCACTTTTGAATTCAAAATTGGGGAAGTCGAATTTATAGCCTCTAAACTTACGTTATCGAAATGTATAATGAATTTCGTCCAAAAGCGCCTATAAAAACCTTTTAATTGGCTATATAGAATGAGAACATAATAATGTTGATATAAAGTTGCTAATTTAATCAAATGAATTATATTTGGTGACACTTCTCAATTCGAATTGGGCAAGACGAACTTTATTGCATCGAAACTTATGTTATTTTTAAAGAGAAATATAGAATGAATTTCAACCAAAAGCGTCTGGAAAAACCAGTTAGTTAGTTATAAATATTGACAACGTAATAAAGTTGATAAAAAGTTGCTAATATAATCAAATAAATTATATTTGGTGCCACTTTTGAATTCAAAATTGGGGGAGTCGAATTTATAGCCTCTAAACTTACGTTATCGAAACGTATAATGAATTTCGTCCAAAAACGTCTATAAAAACCTTTTAATTGGCAATATAGAATGAGAACGTAATAATGTTGATATATAGTTGCTAATTTAATCAAATGAATTAAATTTGGTGACACTTCTCAATTCAAATTGGGCAAGTCGAACTTTAATGCATCTAAACTTACGTTATTGTTAAAGAGAAGTATAGAATGAATTTCATCCAAAAGCGTCTAGAAAAACCTGTTAGTTAGTTATAAATAATGATATCGTAATAAAGTTGATAAAAAGTTGCTAATATAATCAAATAAATTATATTTGGTGCCACTTTTGAATTCAAAATTGGGGAAGTCGAATTTATAGCCTCTAAACTTATGTTATCGAAATGTATAATGAATTTCGTCCAAAAGCGTCTATAAAAACCTTTTAATTGGCTATATAGAATGAGAACGTAATAATGTTGATATAAAGTTGCTAATTTAATCAAATGAATTATATTTGGTGACACTTCTCAATTCAAATTGGGCAAGTCAAACTTTATTGCGTCTAAACTTATGTTATTTTTAAAGAGAAGTATAGAATGAATTTCATCCAAAAGCGTCTAGAAAAACCTATTCGTTAGTTATAAATAATGATAACGTAATAAAGTTGATAACAAGTTGCTAATATAATCAAATAAATTATATTTGGTGCCACTTTTGAATTCAAAATTGGGGAAGTCGAATTCATAGCCTCTAAACTTACGTTATCGAAATGTATAATGAATTTCGTCCAAAAGCGTCTATAAAAACCTTTTAATTGGCTATATAGAATGATAACATAATAATGTTGATATAAAGTTGCTAATTTAATCAAATGAATTATATTTGGTGACACTTCTCAATTCAAATTGGGCAAGTCGAACTTTATTGCATCCAAACTTATGTTATTTTCAAAGAAAATATAGAATGAATTTCATCCAAAAGCGTCTAGAAAAACCTGTTACTTAGTTAGCTATGAAGAATGAAAACGTAATAATTTTGATAAAAAGATGCTAATATAATCAAATAAATTATATTTGGTGCCACTTTTGAATTCAAAATTGGGGAAGTCGAATTTATAGCCTCTAAACTTACGTTATCGAAATGTATAATGAATTTCGTCCAAAAGCGTCTATAAAAACCTTTTAATTGACTATATAGAATGAGAACGTAATAATGTTGATATAAAGTTGCTAATTTAATCAAATGAATTATATTTGGTGACACTTCTCAATTCAAATTGGGCAAGTCGAACTTTATTGCATTTAACTTATGTTATTTTTAAAGAGAAATATAGAATGAAATTGATCCAAAAGCGTCTAGAAAAACCTGTTAGTTAGTTATAAATAATGACAACGTAATAAAGTTGATAAAAAGTTGCTAATATAATCAAATAAATTATATTTGGTGCCACTTTTGAATTCAAAATTGGGGAAGTTGAATTTATAGCCTCTAAACTTACGTTATCGAAATGTATAATGCATTTCGTCCAAAAGCGTCTATAAAAACCTTTTAATTGGCAATATAGAACGAGAACGTAATAATGTTGATATATAGTTGCTAATTTAATCAAATGAATTAAATTTGGTGACACTTCTCAATTCAAATTGGGCAAGTCGAACTTTAATGCATCTAAACTTACGTTATTTTTAAAGTGAAGTATAGAATGAATTTCATCCAAAAGCGTCTAGAAAAACCTGTTAGTTAGTTATAAATAATGATATCGTAATAAAGTTCATAACAAGTTGCTAATATAATCAAATAAATTATATTTGGTGCCACTTTTGAATTCAAAATTGGGGAAGTCGAATTTATAGCCTCTAAACTTACGTTATCGAAATGTATAATGAATTTCGTCCAAAAGCGCCTATAAAAACCTTTTAATTGGCTATATAGAATGAGAACATAATAATGTTGATATAAAGTTGCTAATTTAATCAAATGAATTATATTTGGTGACACTTCTCAATTCGAATTGGGCAAGACGAACTTTATTGCATCGAAACTTATGTTATTTTTAAAGAGAAATATAGAATGAATTTCAACCAAAAGCGTCTGGAAAAACAGTTAGGTAGTTATAAATATTGACAACGTAATAAAGTTGATAAAAAGTTGCTAATATAATCAAATAAATTATATTTGGTGCCACTTTTGAATTCAAAATTGGGGAAGTTGAATTTATAGCCTCTAAACTTACGTTATCGAAATGTATAATGCATTTCGTCCAAAAGCGTCTATAAAAACCTTTTAATTGGCTATATAGAATGAGAACGTAATAATGTTGATATATAGTTCCTAATTTAATCAAATGAATTAAATTTGGTGACACTTCTCAATTCAAATTGGGCAAGTCGAACTTTAGTGCATCTAAACTTACGTTATTTTTAAAGAGAAGTATAGAATGAATTTCATCCAAAAGCGTCTACAAAAACCTGTTAGTTAGTTATAAATAATGATATCGTAATAAAGTTCATAACAAGTTGCTAATATAATCAAATAAATTATATTTGGTGCCACTTTTGAATTCAAAATTGGGGAAGTCGAATTTATAGCCTCTAAACTTACGTTATCGAAATGTATAATGAATTTCGTCCAAAAGCGCCTATAAAAACCTTTTAATTGGCTATATAGAATGAGAACGTAATAATGTTGATATATAGTTGCTAATTTAATCAAATGAATTAAATTTGGTTACACTTCTCAATTCAAATTGGGCAAGTCAAACTTTAATGCATCTAAACTTACGTTATTTTTAAAGAGAAGTATAGAATGAATTTCATCCAAAAGCGTCTACAAAAACCAGTTAGTTAGTTATAAATAATGATATCGTAATAAAGTTGATAAAAAGTTGCTAATATAATCAAATAAATTATATTTGGTGCCACTTTTGAATTCAAAATTGGGGAAGTCGAATTCATAGCCTCTAAACTTACGTTATCGAAATGTATAATGAATTTCGTCCAAAAGCGTCTATAAAAACCTTTTTATTGGCTATATAGAATGATAACATAATAATGTTGATATAAAGTTGCTAATTTAATCAAATGAATTATATTTGGTGACACTTCTCAATTCAAATTGGGCAAGTCGAACTTTATTGCATCCAAACTTATGTTATTTTCAAAGAAAATATAGAATGAATTTCATCCAAAAGCGTCTAGAAAAACCTGTTACTTAGTTAGCTATGAAGAATGAAAACGTAATAATTTTGATAAAAAGATGCTAATATAATCAAATAAATTATATTTGGTGCCACTTTTGAATTCAAAATTGGGGAAGTCGAATTTATAGCCTCTAAACTTATGTTATCGAAATGTATAATGAATTTCGTCCAAAAGCGTCTATAAAAACCTTTTAATTGACTATATAGAATGAGAACGTAATAATGTTGATATAAAGTTGCTAATTTAATCAAATGAATTATATTTGGTGACACTTCTCAATTTAAATTGGGCAAGTCGAACTTTATTGCATTTAACTTATGTTAGTTTTAAAGAGAAATATAGAATGAAATTGATCCAAAAGCGTCTAGAAAAACCTGTTAGTTAGTTATAAATAATGACAACGTAATAAAGTTGATAAAAAGTTGCTAATATAATCAAATAAATTATATTTGGTGCCACTTTTGAATTCAAAATTGGGGAAGTCGAATTTATAGCCTCTAAACTTACGTTATCGAAACGTATAATGAATTTCGTCCAAAAGCGTCTATAAAAACCTTTTAATTGGTAATATAGAATGAGAACGTAATAATGTTGATATATAGTTGCTAATTTAATCAAATGAATTAAATTTGGTGACACTTCTCAATTCAAATTGGGCAAGTCGAACTTTAATGCATCTAAACTTACGTTATTTTTAAAGAGAAGTATAGAATGAATTTCATCCAAAAGCGTCTAGAAAAACCTGTTAGTTAGTTATAAATAATGATATCGTAATAAAGTTGATAAAAAGTTGCTAATATAATCAAATAAATTATATTTGGTGCCACTTTTGAATTCAAAATTGGGGAAGTCGAATTTATAGCCTCTAAACTTACGTTATCGAAATGTATAATGAATTTCGTCCAAAAGCGTCTATAAAAACCTTTTAATTGGCTATATAGAATGAGAACGTAATAATGTTGATATAAAGTTGCTAATTTAATCAAATGAATTATATTTGGTGACACTTCTCAATTCAAATTGGGCAAGTCAAACTTTATTGCATCTAAACTTACGTTATTTTTAAAGAGAAGTATAGAATGAATTTCATACAAAAGCGTCTAGAAAAACCTATTCGTTAGTTATAAATAATGATAACGTAATAAAGTTGATAACAAGTAGCTAATATAATCAAATAAATTATATTTGGTGCCACTTTTGAATTCAAAATTGGGGAAGTCGAATTCATAGCCTCTAAACTTACGTTATCGAAATGTATAATGAATTTCGTCCAAAAGCGTCTATAAAAACCTTTTTATTGGCTATATAGAATGATAACATAAACATGTTGATATAAAGTTGCTAATTTAATCAAATGAATTATATTTGGTGACACTTCTCAATTCAAATTGGGCAAGTCGAACTTTATTGCATCCAAACTTATGTTATTTTCAAAGAAAATATAGAATGAATTTCATCCAAAAGCGTTTAGAAAAACCTGTTACTTAGTTAGCTATGAAGAATGAAAACGTAATAATTTTGATAAAAAGATGCTAATATAATCAAATAAATTATATTTGGTGCCACTTTTGAATTCAAAATTGGGGAAGTCGAATTTATAGCCTCTAAACTTATGTTATCGAAATGTATAATGAATTTCGTCCAAAAGCGTCTATAAAAACCTTTTAATTGACTATATAGAATGAGAACGTAATAATGTTGATATAAAGTTGCTAATTTAATCAAATGAATTAAATTTGGTGACACTTCTCAATTCAAATTGGGCAAGTCGAACTTTATTGCATTTAACTTATGTTATTTTTAAAGAGAAATATAGAATGAAATTGATCCAAAAGCGTCTAGAAAAACCTGTTAGTTAGTTATAAATAATGACAACGTAATAAAGTTGATAAAAAGTTGCTAATATAATCAAATAAATTATATTTGGTGCCACTTTTGAATTCAAAATTGGGGAAGTCGAATTTATAGCCTCTAAACTTACGTTATCGAAATGTATAATGAATTTCATCCAAAAGCGCCTATAAAAACCTTTTAATTGGCTATGTAGAATGAGAACATAATAATGTTGATATAAAGTTGCTAATTTAATCAAATGAATTATATTTGGTGACACTTCTCAATTCGAATTGGGCAAGACGAACTTTATTGCATCGAAACTTATGTTATTTTTAAAGAGAAATATAGAATGAATTTCAACCAAAAGCGTCTGGAAAAACCAGTTAGGTAGTTCTAAATATTGACAACGTAATAAAGTTGATAAAAAGTTGCTAATATAATCAAATAAATTATATTTGGTGCCACTTTTGAATTCAAAATTGGGGAAGTCGAATTTATAGCCTCTAAACTTACGTTATCGAAATGTATAATGAATTTCGTCCAAAAGCGCCTATAAAAACCTTTTAATTGGCTATATAGAATGAGAACATAATAATGTTGATATAAAGTTGCTAATTTAATCAAATGAATTATATTTGGTGACACTTCTCAATTCGAATTGGGCAAGACGAACTTTATTGCATCGAAACTTATGTTATTTTTAAAGAGAAATATAGAATGAATTTCAACCAAAAGCGTCTGGAAAAACCAGTTAGTTAGTTATAAATATTGACAACGTAATAAAGTTGATAAAAAGTTGCTAATATAATCAAATAAATTATATTTGGTGCCACTTTTGAATTCAAAATTGGGGGAGTCGAATTTATAGCCTCTAAACTTACGTTATCGAAACGTATAATGAATTTCGTCCAAAAACGTCTATAAAAACCTTTTAATTGGCAATATAGAATGAGAACGTAATAATGTTGATATATAGTTGCTAATTTAATCAAATGAATTAAATTTGGTGACACTTCTCAATTCAAATTGGGCAAGTCGAACTTTAATGCATCTAAACTTACGTTATTGTTAAAGAGAAGTATAGAATGAATTTCATCCAAAAGCGTCTAGAAAAACCTGTTAGTTAGTTATAAATAATGATATCGTAATAAAGTTGATAAAAAGTTGCTAATATAATCAAATAAATTATATTTGGTGCCACTTTTGAATTCAAAATTGGGGAAGTCGAATTTATAGCCTCTAAACTTATGTTATCGAAATGTATAATGAATTTCGTCCAAAAGCGTCTATAAAAACCTTTTAATTGGCTATATAGAATGAGAACGTAATAATGTTGATATAAAGTTGCTAATTTAATCAAATGAATTATATTTGGTGACACTTCTCAATTCAAATTGGGCAAGTCAAACTTTATTGCGTCTAAACTTATGTTATTTTTAAAGAGAAGTATAGAATGAATTTCATCCAAAAGCGTCTAGAAAAACCTATTCGTTAGTTATAAATAATGATAACGTAATAAAGTTGATAACAAGTTGCTAATATAATCAAATAAATTATATTTGGTGCCACTTTTGAATTCAAAATTGGGGAAGTCGAATTCATAGCCTCTAAACTTACGTTATCGAAATGTATAATGAATTTCGTCCAAAAGCGTCTATAAAAACCTTTTAATTGGCTATATAGAATGATAACATAATAATGTTGATATAAAGTTGCTAATTTAATCAAATGAATTATATTTGGTGACACTTCTCAATTCAAATTGGGCAAGTCGAACTTTATTGCATCCAAACTTATGTTATTTTCAAAGAAAATATAGAATGAATTTCATCCAAAAGCGTCTAGAAAAACCTGTTACTTAGTTAGCTATGAAGAATGAAAACGTAATAATTTTGATAAAAAGATGCTAATATAATCAAATAAATTATATTTGGTGCCACTTTTGAATTCAAAATTGGGGAAGTCGAATTTATAGCCTCTAAACTTACGTTATCGAAATGTATAATGAATTTCGTCCAAAAGCGTCTATAAAAACCTTTTAATTGACTATATAGAATGAGAACGTAATAATGTTGATATAAAGTTGCTAATTTAATCAAATGAATTATATTTGGTGACACTTCTCAATTCAAATTGGGCAAGTCGAACTTTATTGCATTTAACTTATGTTATTTTTAAAGAGAAATATAGAATGAAATTGATCCAAAAGCGTCTAGAAAAACCTGTTAGTTAGTTATAAATAATGACAACGTAATAAAGTTGATAAAAAGTTGCTAATATAATCAAATAAATTATATTTGGTGCCACTTTTGAATTCAAAATTGGGGAAGTTGAATTTATAGCCTCTAAACTTACGTTATCGAAATGTATAATGCATTTCGTCCAAAAGCGTCTATAAAAACCTTTTAATTGGCAATATAGAACGAGAACGTAATAATGTTGATATATAGTTGCTAATTTAATCAAATGAATTAAATTTGGTGACACTTCTCAATTCAAATTGGGCAAGTCGAACTTTAATGCATCTAAACTTACGTTATTTTTAAAGTGAAGTATAGAATGAATTTCATCCAAAAGCGTCTAGAAAAACCTGTTAGTTAGTTATAAATAATGATATCGTAATAAAGTTCATAACAAGTTGCTAATATAATCAAATAAATTATATTTGGTGCCACTTTTGAATTCAAAATTGGGGAAGTCGAATTTATAGCCTCTAAACTTACGTTATCGAAATGTATAATGAATTTCGTCCAAAAGCGCCTATAAAAACCTTTTAATTGGCTATATAGAATGAGAACATAATAATGTTGATATAAAGTTGCTAATTTAATCAAATGAATTATATTTGGTGACACTTCTCAATTCGAATTGGGCAAGACGAACTTTATTGCATCGAAACTTATGTTATTTTTAAAGAGAAATATAGAATGAATTTCAACCAAAAGCGTCTGGAAAAACAGTTAGGTAGTTATAAATATTGACAACGTAATAAAGTTGATAAAAAGTTGCTAATATAATCAAATAAATTATATTTGGTGCCACTTTTGAATTCAAAATTGGGGAAGTTGAATTTATAGCCTCTAAACTTACGTTATCGAAATGTATAATGCATTTCGTCCAAAAGCGTCTATAAAAACCTTTTAATTGGCTATATAGAATGAGAACGTAATAATGTTGATATATAGTTCCTAATTTAATCAAATGAATTAAATTTGGTGACACTTCTCAATTCAAATTGGGCAAGTCGAACTTTAGTGCATCTAAACTTACGTTATTTTTAAAGAGAAGTATAGAATGAATTTCATCCAAAAGCGTCTACAAAAACCTGTTAGTTAGTTATAAATAATGATATCGTAATAAAGTTCATAACAAGTTGCTAATATAATCAAATAAATTATATTTGGTGCCACTTTTGAATTCAAAATTGGGGAAGTCGAATTTATAGCCTCTAAACTTACGTTATCGAAATGTATAATGAATTTCGTCCAAAAGCGTCTATAAAAACCTTTTAATTGGCTATATAGAATGAGAACGTAATAATGTTGATATAAAGTTGCTAATTTAATCAAATGAATTATATTTGGTGACACTTCTCAATTCGAATTGGGCAAGACGAACTTTATTGCATCGAAACTTATGTTATTTTTAAAGAGAAATATAGGATGAATTTCAACTAAAAGCGTCTGGAAAAACCAGTTAGTTAGTTATAAATATTGACAACGTAATAAAGTTGATAAAAAGTTGCTAATATAATGAAATAAATTATATTTGGTGCCGCTTTTGAATTCAAAATTGGGGAAGTCGAATTTATAGCCTCTAAACTTACGTTATCGAAATGTATAATGAATTACGTCCAAAAGCGTCTATAAAAACCTTTTAATTGGCTATATAGAATGAGAACGTAATAATGTTGATATATAGTTGCTAATTTAATCAAATGAGTTAAATTTGGTTACACTTCTCAATTCAAATTGGGCAAGTCGAACTTTAATGCATCTAAACTTACGTTATTTTTAAAGAGAAGTATAGAATGAATTTCATCCAAAAGCGTCTAGAAAAACATGTTAGTTAGTTATAAATAATGATATCGTAATAAAGTTCATAACAAGTTGCTAATATAATCAAATAAATTATATTTGGTGCCACTTTTGAATTCGAAATTGGGGAAGTCGAATTTATAGCCTCTAAACTTACGTTATCGAAATGTATAATGAATTTCGTCCAAAAGCGCCTATAAAAACCTTTTAATTGGCTATATAGAATGAGAACATAATAATGTTGATATAAAGTTGCTAATTTAATCAAATGAATTATATTCGGTGACACTTCTCAATTCGAATTGGGCAAGACGAACTTTATTGCATCGAAACTTATGTTATTTTTAAAGAGAAATATAGAATGAATTTCAACCAAAAGCGTCTGAAAAACCAGTTAGTTATAAATATTGACAACGTAATAAAGTTGATAAAAAGTTGCTAATATAATCAAATAAATTATATTTGGTGCCACTTTTGAATTCAAAATTGGAAAAGTCGAATTTATAGCCTCCAAACTTACGTTATCGAAATGTATAATGAATTTCGTCCAAAAGCGACTATAAAAACCTTTTAATTGGCTATATAGAATGAGAACGTAATAATGTTGATATAAAGTTGCTAATTTAATCAAATGAATTAAATTTGGTGACACTTCTCAATTCAAATTGGGAAAGTCGAACTTTAATGCATCTAAACTTACGTTATTTTTAAAGAGAAGTATAGAATGAATTTCATCCAAAAGCGTCTAGAAAAACCTGTTAGTTTGTTATAAATAATGATATCGTAATAAAGTTCATAACAAGTTGCTAATATAATCAAATAAATTATATTTGGTGCCACTTTTGAATTCAAAATTGGGAAAGTCGAATTTATAGCCTCTAAACTTACGTTATCGAAATGTATAATGAATTTCGTCCAAAAGCGCCTATAAAAACCTTTTAATTGGCTATATAGAATGAGAACATAATAATGTTGATATAAAGTTGCTAATTTAATCAAATGAATTATATTTGGTGACACTTCTCAATTCGAATTGGGCAAGACGAACTTTATTGCATCGAAACTTATGTTATTTTTAAAGAGAAATATAGGATGAATTTCAACTAAAAGCGTCTGGAAAAACCAGTTAGTTAGTTATAAATATTGACAACGTAATAAAGTTGATAAAAAGTTGCTAATATAATCAAATAAATTATATTTGGTGCCACTTTTGAATTCAAAATTGGGGAAGTCGAATTTATAGCCTCTAAACTTACGTTATCGAAATGTATAATGAATTACGTCCAAAAGCGTCTATAAAAACCTTTTAATTGGCTATATAGAATGAGAACGTAATAATGTTGATATATAGTTGCTAATTTAATCAAATGAATTAAATTTGGTTACACTTCTCAATTCAAATTGGGCAAGTCGAACTTTAATGCATCTAAACTTACGTTATTTTTAAAGAGAAGTATAGAATGAAATTCATCCAAAAGCGTCTAGAAAAACATGTTAGTTAGTTATAAATAATGATATCGTAATAAAGTTCATAACAAGTTGCTAATATAATCAAATAAATTATATTTGGTGCCACTTTTGAATTCAAAATTGGGGAAGTCGAATTTATAGCCTCTAAACTTACGTTATCGAAATGTATAATGAATTTCGTCCAAAAGCGCCTATAAAAACCTTTTAATTGGCTATATAGAATGAGAACATAATAATGTTGATATAAAGTTGCTAATTTAATCAAATGAATTATATTTGGTGACACTTCTCAATTCGAATTGGGCAAGACGAACTTTATTGCATCGAAACTTATGTTATTTTTAAAGAGAAATATAGGATGAATTTCAACTAAAAGCGTCTGGAAAAACCAGTTAGTTAGTTATAAATATTGACAACGTAATAAAGTTGATAAAAAGTTGCTAATATAATGAAATAAATTATATTTGGTGCCGCTTTTGAATTCAAAATTGGGGAAGTCGAATTTATAGCCTCTAAACTTACGTTATCGAAATGTATAATGAATTACGTCCAAAAGCGTCTATAAAAACCTTTTAATTGGCTATATAGAATGAGAACGTAATAATGTTGATATATAGTTGCTAATTAAATCAAATGAGTTAAATTTGGTTACACTTCTCAATTCAAATTGGGCAAGTCGAACTTTAATGCATCTAAACTTACGTTATTTTTAAAGAGAAGTATAGAATGAATTTCATCCAAAAGCGTCTAGAAAAACCTGTTAGTTAGTTATAAATAATGATATGGTAATAAAGTTCATAACAAGTTGCTAATATAATCAAATAAATTATATTTGGTGCCACTTTTGAATTCAAAATTGGGGAAGTCGAATTTATAGCCTCTAAACTTACGTTATCGAAATGTATAATGAATTTCGTCCAAAAGCGCCTATAAAAACCTTTTAATTGGCTATATAGAATGAGAACATAATAATGTTGATATAAAGTTGCTAATTTAATCAAATGAATTATATTTGGTGACACTTCTCAATTCGAATTGGGCAAGACGAACTTTATTGCATCGAAACTTATGTTATTTTTAAAGAGAAATATAGGATGAATTTCAACTAAAAGCGTCTGGAAAAACCAGTTAGTTAGTTATAAATATTGACAACGTAATAAAGTTGATAAAAAGTTGCTAATATAATGAAATAAATTATATTTGGTGCCGCTTTTGAATTCAAAATTGGGGAAGTCGAATTTATAGCCTCTAAACTTACGTTATCGAAATGTATAATGAATTACGTCCAAAAGCGTCTATAAAAACCTTTTAATTGGCTATATAGAATGAGAACGTAATAATGTTGATATATAGTTGCTAATTTAATCAAATGAGTTAAATTTGGTTACACTTCTCAATTCAAATTGGGCAAGTCGAACTTTAATGCATCTAAACTTACGTTATTTTTAAAGAGAAGTATAGAATGAATTTCATCCAAAAGCGTCTAGAAAAACATGTTAGTTAGTTATAAATAATGATATCGTAATAAAGTTCATAACAAGTTGCTAATATAATCAAATAAATTATATTTGGTGCCACTTTTGAATTCGAAATTGGGGAAGTCGAATTTATAGCCTCTAAACTTACGTTATCGAAATGTATAATGAATTTCGTCCAAAAGCGCCTATAAAAACCTTTTAATTGGCTATATAGAATGAGAACATAATAATGTTGATATAAAGTTGCTAATTTAATCAAATGAATTATATTCGGTGACACTTCTCAATTCGAATTGGGCAAGACGAACTTTATTGCATCGAAACTTATGTTATTTTTAAAGAGAAATATAGAATGAATTTCAACCAAAAGCGTCTGAAAAACCAGTTAGTTAGTTATAAATATTGACAACGTAATAAAGTTGATAAAAAGTTGCTAATATAATCAAATAAATTATATTTGGTGCCACTTTTGAATTCAAAATTGGAAAAGTCGAATTTATAGCCTCCAAACTTACGTTATCGAAATGTATAATGAATTTCGTCCAAAAGCGACTATAAAAACCTTTTAATTGGCTATATAGAATGAGAACGTAATAATGTTGATATAAAGTTGCTAATTTAATCAAATGAATTAAATTTGGTGACACTTCTCAATTCAAATTGGGAAAGTCGAACTTTAATGCATCTAAACTTACGTTATTTTTAAAGAGAAGTATAGAATGAATTTCATCCAAAAGCGTCTAGAAAAACCTGTTAGTTAGTTATAAATAATGATATGGTAATAAAGTTCATAACAAGTTGCTAATATAATCAAATAAATTATATTTGGTGCCACTTTTGAATTCAAAATTGGGGAAGTCGAATTTATAGCCTCTAAACTTACGTTATCGAAATGTATAATGAATTTCGTCCAAAAGCGCCTATAAAAACCTTTTAATTGGCTATATAGAATGAGAACATAATAATGTTGATATAAAGTTGCTAATTTAATCAAATGAATTATATTTGGTGACACTTCTCAATTCGAATTGGGCAAGACGAACTTTATTGCATCGAAACTTATGTTATTTTTAAAGAGAAATATAGGATGAATTTCAACTAAAAGCGTCTGGAAAAACCAGTTAGTTAGTTATAAATATTGACAACGTAATAAAGTTGATAAAAAGTTGCTAATATAATCAAATAAATTATATTTGGTGCCACTTTTGAATTCAAAATTGGGGAAGTCGAATTTATAGCCTCTAAACTTACGTTATCGAAATGTATAATGAATTACGTCCAAAAGCGTCTATAAAAACCTTTTAATTGGCTATATAGAATGAGAACGTAATAATGTTGATATATAGTTGCTAATTTAATCAAATGAATTAAATTTGGTTACACTTCTCAATTCAAATTGGGCAAGTCGAACTTTAATGCATCTAAACTTACGTTATTTTTAAAGAGAAGTATAGAATGAAATTCATCCAAAAGCGTCTAGAAAAACATGTTAGTTAGTTATAAATAATGATATCGTAATAAAGTTCATAACAAGTTGCTAATATAATCAAATAAATTATATTTGGTGCCACTTTTGAATTCAAAATTGGGGAAGTCGAATTTATAGCCTCTAAACTTACGTTATCGAAATGTATAATGAATTTCGTCCAAAAGCGCCTATAAAAACCTTTTAATTGGCTATATAGAATGAGAACATAATAATGTTGATATAAAGTTGCTAATTTAATCAAATGAATTATATTCGGTGACACTTCTCAATTCGAATTGGGCAAGACGAACTTTATTGCATCGAAACTTATGTTATTTTTAAAGAGAAATATAGCATGAATTTCAACCAAAAGCGTCTGGAAAAACCAGTTAGTTAGTTATAAATATTGACAACGTAATAAAGTTGATAAAAAGTTGCTAATATAATCAAATAAATTATATTTGGTGCCACTTTTGAATTCAAAATTGGAAAAGTCGAATTTATAGCCTCCAAACTTACGTTATCGAAATGTATAATGAATTTCGTCCAAAAGCGACTATAAAAACCTTTTAATTGGCTATATAGAATGAGAACGTAATAATGTTGATATAAAGTTGCTAATTTAATCAAATGAATTAAATTTGGTGACACTTCTCAATTCAAATTGGGAAAGTCGAACTTTAATGCATCTAAACTTACGTTATTTTTAAAGAGAAGTATAGAATGAATTTCATCCAAAAGCGTCTAGAAAAACCTGTTAGTTAGTTATAAATAATGATATGGTAATAAAGTTCATAACAAGTTGCTAATATAATCAAATAAATTATATTTGGTGCCACTTTTGAATTCAAAATTGGGGAAGTCGAATTTATAGCCTCTAAACTTACGTTATCGAAATGTATAATGAATTTCGTCCAAAAGCGCCTATAAAAACCTTTTAATTGGCTATATAGAATGAGAACATAATAATGTTGATATAAAGTTGCTAATTTAATCAAATGAATTATATTTGGTGACACTTCTCAATTCGAATTGGGCAAGACGAACTTTATTGCATCGAAACTTATGTTATTTTTAAAGAGAAATATAGGATGAATTTCAACTAAAAGCATCTGGAAAAACCAGTTAGTTAGTTATAAATATTGACAACGTAATAAAGTTGATAAAAAGTTGCTAATATAATCAAATAAATTATATTTGGTGCCACTTTTGAATTCAAAATTGGGGAAGTCGAATTTATAGCCTCTAAACTTACGTTATCGAAATGTATAATGAATTACGTCCAAAAGCGTCTATAAAAACCTTTTAATTGGCTATATAGAATGAGAACGTAATAATGTTGATATATAGTTGCTAATTTAATCAAATGAATTAAATTTGGTTACACTTCTCAATTCAAATTGGGCAAGTCGAACTTTAATGCATCTAAACTTACGTTATTTTTAAAGAGAAGTATAGAATGAAATTCATCCAAAAGCGTCTAGAAAAACATGTTAGTTAGTTATAAATAATGATATCGTAATAAAGTTCATAACAAGTTGCTAATATAATCAAATAAATTATATTTGGTGCCACTTTTGAATTCAAAATTGGGGAAGTCGAATTTATAGCCTCTAAACTTACGTTATCGAAATGTATAATGAATTTCGTCCAAAAGCGCCTATAAAAACCTTTTAATTGGCTATATAGAATGAGAACATAATAATGTTGATATAAAGTTGCTAATTTAATCAAATGAATTATATTCGGTGACACTTCTCAATTCGAATTGGGCAAGACGAACTTTATTGCATCGAAACTTATGTTATTTTTAAAGAGAAATATAGCATGAATTTCAACCAAAAGCGTCTGGAAAAACCAGTTAGTTAGTTATAAATATTGACAACGTAATAAAGTTGATAAAAAGTTGCTAATATAATCAAATAAATTATATTTGGTGCCACTTTTGAATTCAAAATTGGAAAAGTCGAATTTATAGCCTCCAAACTTACGTTATCGAAATGTATAATGAATTTCGTCCAAAAGCGTCTATAAAAACCTTTTAATTGGCTATATAGAATGAGAACGTAATAATGTTGATATAAAGTTGCTAATTTAATCAAATGAATTAAATTTGGTGACACTTCTCAATTCAAATTGGGAAAGTCGAACTTTAATGCATCTAAACTTACGTTATTTTTAAAGAGAAGTATAGAATGAATTTCATCCAAAAGCATCTAGAAAAACCTGTTAGTTAGTTATAAATAATGATATCGTAATAAAGTTCATAACAAGTTGCTAATATAATCAAATAAATTATATTTGGTGCCACTTTTGAATTCAAAATTGGGGAAGTCGAATTTATAGCCTCTAAACTTACGTTATCGAAATGTATAATGAATTTCGTCCAAAAGCGCCTATAAAAACCTTTTAATTGGCTATATAGAATGAGAACATAGTAATGTTGATATAAAGTTGCTAATTTAATCAAATGAATTATATTTGGTGACACTTCTCAATTCGAATTGGGCAAGACGAACTTTATTGCATCGAAACTTATGCTATTTTTAAAGAGAGATATGGAATGAATTTCAACCAAAAGCGTCTGGAAAAACCAGTTAGGTAGTTATAAATATTGACAACGTAATAAAGTTGATAAAAAGTTGCTAATATAATCAAATAAATTATATTTGGTGCCACTTTTGAATTCAAAATTGGGGAAGTCGAATTTATAGCCTCTAAACTTACGTTATCGAAATGTATAATGAATTACGTCCAAAAGCGTCTATAAAAACCTTTTAATTGGCTATATAGAATGAGAACGTAATAATGTTGATATATAGTTGCTAATTTAATCAAATGAGTTAAATTTGGTTACACTTCTCAATTCAAATTGGGCAAGTCGAACTTTAATGCATCTAAACTTACGTTATTTTTAAAGAGAAGTATAGAATGAATTTCATCCAAAAGCGTCTAGAAAAACATGTTAGTTAGTTATAAATAATGATATCATAATAAAGTTCATAACAAGTTGCTAATATAATCAAATAAATTATATTTGGTGCCATTTTTGAATTCAAAATTGGGGAAGTCGAATTTATAGCCTCTAAACTTACGTTATCGAAATGTATAATGAATTTCGTCCAAAAGCGCCTATAAAAACCTTTTAATTGGCTATATAGAATGAGAACATAATAATGTTGATATAAAGTTGCTAATTTAATCAAATGAATTATATTCGGTGACACTTCTCAATTCGAATTGGGCAAGACGAACTTTATTGCATCGAAACTTATGTTATTTTTAAAGAGAAATATAGAATGAATTTCAACCAAAAGCGTCTAGAAAAACCAGTTAGTTAGTTATAAATATTGACAACGTAATAAAGTTGATAAAAAGTTGCTAATATAATCAAATAAATTATATTTGGTGCCACTTTTGAATTCAAAATTGGGGAAGTCGAATTTATAGCCTCTAAACTTACGTTATCGAAATGTATAATGAATTTCGTCCAAAAGCGTCTATAAAAACCTTTTAATTGGCAATATAGAATGAGAACGTAATAATGTTGATATATAGTTGCTAATTTAATCAAATGAATTAAATTTGGTGACACTTCTCAATTCAAATTGGGCAAGTCGAACTTTAATGCATCTAAACTTACGTTATTTTTAAAGAGAAGTATAGAATGAATTTCATCCAAAAGCGTCTAGAAAAACCTATTAGTTAGTTATAAATAATGATATCGTAATAAAGTTGATAAAAAGTTGCTAATATAATCAAATAAATTATATTTGGTGCCACTTTTGAATTTAAAATTGGGGAAGTCGAATTTATAGCCTCTAAACTTACGTTATCGAAATGTATAATGAATTTCGTCCAAAAGCGTCTATAAAAACCTTTTAATTGGCTATATAGAATGAGAACGTAATAATGTTGATATAAAGTTGCTAATTTAATCAAATGAATTATATTTGGTGACACTTCTCAATTCAAATTGGACAAGTCGAACTTTATTGCATCTAAACTTATGTTATTTTTAAAGAGAAATATACAATAAATTTCAACCAAAAGCGTCTAGAAAAACCTGTTAGTTAGTTATAAATAATGACAACGTAATAAAGTTGATAAAAAGTTGCTAATATGATCAAATAAATTATATTTGGTGCCACTTTTGAATTGAAAATTGGAGAAGTCGAATTTATAGCCTCCAAACTTACGTTATCGAAATGTATAATGAATTTCGTCCAAAAGCGTCTATAAAAACCTTTTAATTGGCTATATAGAATGAGAACGTAATAATGTTGATATATAGTTGCTAATTTAATCAAATGAATTAAATTTGGTTACACTTCTCAATTCAAATTGGGCAAGTCGAACTTTAATGCATCTAAACTTACGTTATTTTTAAAGAGAAGTATAGAATGAATTTCATCCAAAAGCGTCTAGAAAAACCTGTTAGTTAGTTATAAATAATGATATGGTAATAAAGTTCATAACAAGTTGCTAATATAATCAAAAATTATATTTGGTGCCACTTTTGAATTCAAAATTGGGGAAGTCGAATTTATAGCCTCTAAACTTACGTTATCGAAATGTATAATGAATTTCGTCCAAAAGCGCCTATAAAAACCTTTTAATTGGCTATATAGAATGAGAACATAATAATGTTGATATAAAGTTGCTAATTTAATCAAATGAATTATATTTGGTGACACTTCTCAATTCGAATTGGGCAAGACGAACTTTATTGCATCGAAACTTATGTTATTTTTAAAGAGAAATATAGGATGAATTTCAACTAAAAGCGTCTGGAAAAACCAGTTAGTTAGTTATAAATATTGACAACGTAATAAAGTTGATAAAAAGTTGCTAATATAATCAAATAAATTATATTTGGTGCCACTTTTGAATTCAAAATTGGGGAAGTCGAATTTATAGCCTCTAAACTTACGTTATCGAAATGTATAATGAATTACGTCCAAAAGCGTCTATAAAAACCTTTAAATTGGCTATATAGAATGAGAACGTAATAATGTTGATATATAGTTGCTAATTTAATCAAATGAATTAAATTTGGTTACACTTCTCAATTCAAATTGGGCAAGTCGAACTTTAATGCATCTAAACTTACGTTATTTTTAAAGAGAAGTATAGAATGAATTTCATCCAAAAGCGTCTAGAAAAACATGTTACTTAGTTATAAATAATGATATCGTAATAAAGTTCATAACAAGTTGCTAATATAATCAAATAAATTATATTTGGTGCCACTTTTGAATTCAAAATTGGGGAAGTCGAATTTATAGCCTCTAAACTTACGTTATCGAAATGTATAATGAATTTCGTCCAAAAGCGCCTATAAAAACCTTTTAATTGGCTATATAGAATGAGAACATAATAATGTTGATATAAAGTTGCTAATTTAATCAAATGAATTATATTCGGTGACACTTCTCAATTCGAATTGGGCAAGACGAACTTTATTGCATCGAAACTTATGTTATTTTTAAAGAGAAATATAGAATGAATTTCAACCAAAAGCGTCTGAAAAACCAGTTAATTAGTTATAAATATTGACAACGTAATAAAGTTGATAAAAAGTGGCTAATATAATCAAATAAATTATATTTGGTGCCACTTTTGAATTCAAAATTGGAAAAGTCGAATTTATAGCCTCCAAACTTACGTTATCGAAATGTATAATGAATTTCGTCCAAAAGCGACTATAAAAACCTTTTAATTGGCTATATAGAATGAGAACGTAATAATGTTGATATAAAGTTGCTAATTTAATCAAATGAATTAAATTTGGTGACACTTCTCAATTCAAATTGGGAAAGTCAAACTTTAATGCATCTAAACTTACGTTATTTTTAAAGAGAAGTATAGAATGAATTTCATCCAAAAGCGTCTAGAAAAACCTGTTAGTTAGTTATAAATAATGATATCGTAATAAAGTTCATAACAAGTTGCTAATATAATCAAATAAATTATATTTGGTGCCACTTTTGAATTCAAAATTGGGGAAGTCGAATTTATAGCCTCTAAACTTACGTTATCGAAATGTATAATGAATTTCGTCCAAAAGCGCCTATAAAAACCTTTTAATTGGCTATATAGAATGAGAACATAATAATGTTGATATAAAGTTGCTAATTTAATCAAATGAATTATATTTGGTGACACTTCTCAATTCGAATTGGGCAAGACGAACTTTATTGCATCGAAACTTATGTTATTTTTAAAGAGAGATATAGAATGAATTTCAACCAAAAGCGTCTGGAAAATCCAGTTAGGTAGTTATAAATATTGACAACGTAATAAAGTTGATAAAAAGTTGCTAATATAATCAAATAAATTATATTTGGTGCCACTTTTGAATTCAAAATTGGGGAAGTCGAATTTATAGCCTCTAAACTTACGTTATCGAAATGTATAATGAATTTCGTCCAAAAGCGTCTATAAAAACCTTTTAATTGGCTATATAGAATGAGAACGTAATAATGTTGATATATAGTTGCTAATTTAATCAAATGAATTAAATTTGGTTACACTTCTCAATTCAAATTGGGCAAGTCGAACTTTAATGCATCTAAACTTACGTTATTTTTAAAGAGAAGTATAGAATGAATTTCATCCAAAAGCGTCTAGAAAAACCTGTTAGTTAGTTATAAATAATGATATGGTAATAAAGTTCATAACAAGTTGCTAATATAATCAAATAAATTATATTTGGTGCCACTTTTGAATTCAAAATTGGGGAAGTCGAATTTATAGCCTCTAAACTTACGTTATCGAAATGTATAATGAATTTCGTCCAAAAGCGCCTATAAAAACCTTTTAATTGGCTATATAGAATGAGAACATAATAATGTTGATATAAAGTTGCTAATTTAATCAAATGAATTATATTTGGTGACACTTCTCAATTCGAATTGGGCAAGACGAACTTTATTGCATCGAAACTTATGTTATTTTTAAAGAGAAATATAGGATGAATTTCAACTAAAAGCGTCTGGAAAAACCAGTTAGTTAGTTATAAATATTGACAACGTAATAAAGTTGATAAAAAGTTGCTAATATAATCAAATAAATTATATTTGGTGCCACTTTTGAATTCAAAATTGGGGAAGTCGAATTTATAGCCTCTAAACTTACGTTATCGAAATGTATAATGAATTACGTCCAAAAGCGTCTATAAAAACCTTTTAATTGGCTATATAGAATGAGAACGTAATAATGTTGATATATAGTTGCTAATTTAATCAAATGAATTAAATTTGGTTACACTTCTCAATTCAAATTGGGCAAGTCGAACTTTAATGCATCTAAACTTACGTTATTTTTAAAGAGAAGTATAGAATGAATTTCATCCAAAAGCGTCTAGAAAAACATGTTAGTTAGTTATAAATAATGATATCGTAATAAAGTTCATAACAAGTTGCTAATATAATCAAATAAATTATATTTGGTGCCACTTTTGAATTCAAAATTGGAGAAGTCGAATTTATAGCCTCCAAACTTACGTTATCGAAATGTATAATGAATTTCGTCCAAAAGCGTCTATAAAAACCTTTTAATTGGCTATATAGAATGAGAACGTAATAATGTTGATATATAGTTGCTAATTTAATCAAATGAATTAAATTTGGTTACACTTCTCAATTCAAATTGGGCAAGTCGAACTTTAATGCATCTAAACTTACGTTATTTTTAAAGAGAAGTATAGAATGAATTTCATCCAAAAGCGTCTAGAAAAACCTGTTAGTTAGTTATAAATAATGATATGGTAATAAAGTTCATAACAAGTTGCTAATATAATCAAATAAATTATATTTGGTGCCACTTTTGAATTCAAAATTGGGGAAGTCGAATTTATAGCCTCTAAACTTACGTTATCGAAATGTATAATGAATTTCGTCCAAAAGCGCCTATAAAAACCTTTTAATTGGCTATATAGAATGAGAACATAATAATGTTGATATAAAGTTGCTAATTTAATCAAATGAATTATATTCGGTGACACTTCTCAATTCGAATTGGGCAAGACGAACTTCATTGCATCGAAACTTATGTTATTTTTAAAGAGAAATATAGAATGAATTTCAACCAAAAGCGTCTGGAAAAACCAGTTAATTAGTTATAAATATTGACAACGTAATAAAGTTGATAAAAAGTTGCTAATATAATCAAATAAATTATATTTGGTGCCACTTTTGAATTCAAAATTGGAAAAGTCGAATTTATAGCCTCCAAACTTACGTTATCGAAATGTATAATGAATTTCGTCCAAAAGCGTCTATAAAAACCTTTTAATTGGCTATATAGAATGAGAACGTAATAATGTTGATATAAAGTTGCTAATTTAATCAAATGAATTAAATTTGGTGACACTTCTCAATTCAAATTGGGAAAGTCGAACTTTAATGCATCTAAACTTACGTTATTTTTAAAGAGAAGTATAGAATGAATTTCATCCAAAAGCGTCTAGAAAAACCTGTTAGTTAGTTATAAATAATGATATCGTAATAAAGTTCATAACAAGTTGCTAATATAATCAAATAAATTATATTTGGTGCCACTTTTGAATTCAAAATTGGGGAAGTCGAATTTATAGCCTCTAAACTTACGTTATCGAAATGTATAATGAATTTCGTCCAAAAGCGCCTATAAAAACCTTTTAATTGGCTATATAGAATGAGAACATAATAATGTTGATATAAAGTTGCTAATTTAATCAAATGAATTATATTTGGTGACACTTCTCAATTCGAATTGGGCAAGACGAACTTTATTGCATCGAAACTTATGCTATTTTTAAAGAGAGATATGGAATGAATTTCAACCAAAAGCGTCTGGAAAAACCAGTTAGGTAGTTATAAATATTGACAACGTAATAAAGTTGATAAAAAGTTGCTAATATAATCAAATAAATTATATTTGGTGCCACTTTTGAATTCAAAATTGGGGAAGTCGAATTTATAGCCTCTAAACTTACGTTATCGAAATGTATAATGAATTTCGTCCAAAAGCGTCTATAAAAACCTTTTAATTGGCTATATAGAATGAGAACGTAATAATGTTGATATATAGTTGCTAATTTAATCAAATGAATTAAATTTGGTTACACTTCTCAATTCAAATTGGGCAAGTCGAACTTTAATGCATCTAAACTTACGTTATTTTTAAAGAGAAGTATAGAATGAATTTCATCCAAAAGCGTCTAGAAAAACCTGTTAGTTAGTTATAAATAATGATATGGTAATAAAGTTCATAACAAGTTGCTAATATAATCAAATAAATTATATTTGGTGCCACTTTTGAATTCAAAATTAGGGAAGTCGAATTTATAGCCTCTAAACTTACGTTATCGAAATGTATAATGAATTTCGTCCAAAAGCGCCTATAAAAACCTTTTAATTGGCTATATAGAATGAGAACATAATAATGTTGATATAAAGTTGCTAATTTAATCAAATGAATTATATTTGGTGACACTTCTCAATTCGAATTGGGCAAGACGAACTTTATTGCATCGAAACTTATGTTATTTTTAAAGAGAAATATAGGATGAATTTCAACTAAAAGCGTCTGGAAAAACCAGTTAGTTAGTTATAAATATTGACAACGTAATAAAGTTGATAAAAAGTTGCTAATATAATCAAATAAATTATATTTGGTGCCACTTTTGAATTCAAAATTGGGGAAGTCGAATTTATAGCCTCTAAACTTACGTTATCGAAATGTATAATGAATTACGTCCAAAAGCGTCTATAAAAACCTTTTAATTGGCTATATAGAATGAGAACGTAATAATGTTGATATATAGTTGCTAATTTAATCAAATGAATTAAATTTGGTTACACTTCTCAATTCAAATTGGGCAAGTCGAACTTTAATGCATCTAAACTTACGTTATTTTTAAAGAGAAGTATAGAATGAATTTCATCCAAAAGCGTCTAGAAAAACATGTTAGTTAGTTATAAATAATGATATCGTAATAAAGTTCATAACAAGTTGCTAATATAATCAAATAAATTATATTTGGTGCCACTTTTGAATTCAAAATTGGAGAAGTCGAATTTATAGCCTCCAAACTTACGTTATCGAAATGTATAATGAATTTCGTCCAAAAGCGTCTATAAAAACCTTTTAATTGGCTATATAGAATGAGAACGTAATAATGTTGATATATAGTTGCTAATTTAATCAAATGAATTAAATTTGGTTACACTTCTCAATTCAAATTGGGCATGTCGAACTTTAATGCATCTAAACTTACGTTATTTTTAAAGAGAAGTATAGAATGAATTTCATCCAAAAGCGTCTAGAAAAACCTGTTAGTTAGTTATAAATAATGATATGGTAATAAAGTTCATAACAAGTTGCTAATATAATCAAATAAATTATATTTGGTGCCACTTTTGAATTCAAAATTGGGGAAATCGAATTTATAGCCTCTAAACTTACGTTATCGAAATGTATAATGAATTTCGTCCAAAAGCGCCTATAAAAACCTTTTAATTGGCTATATAGAATGAGAACATAATAATGTTGATATAAAGTTGCTAATTTAATCAAATGAATTATATTTGGTGACACTTCTCAATTCGAATTGGGCAAGACGAACTTTATTGCATCGAAACTTATGTTATTTTTAAAGAGAAATATAGGATGAATTTCAACTAAAAGCGTCTGGAAAAACCAGTTAGTTAGTTATAAATATTGACAACGTAATAAAGTTGATAAAAAGTTGCTAATATAATCAAATAAATTATATTTGGTGCCACTTTTGAATTCAAAATTGGGGAAGTCGAATTTATAGCCTCTAAACTTACGTTATCGAAATGTATAATGAATTACGTCCAAAAGCGTCTATAAAAACCTTTTAATTGGCTATATAGAATGAGAACGTAATAATGTTGATATATAGTTGCTAATTTAATCAAATGAATTAAATTTGGTTACACTTCTCAATTCAAATTGGGCAAGTCGAACTTTAATGCATCTAAACTTACGTTATTTTTAAAGAGAAGTATAGAATGAATTTCATCCAAAAGCGTCTAGAAAAACATGTTAGTTAGTTATAAATAATGATATCGTAATAAAGTTCATAACAAGTTGCTAATATAATCAAATAAATTATATTTGGTGCCACTTTTGAATTCAAAATTGGAGAAGTCGAATTTATAGCCTCCAAACTTACGTTATCGAAATGTATAATGAATTTCGTCCAAAAGCGTCTATAAAAACCTTTTAATTGGCTATATAGAATGAGAACGTAATAATGTTGATATATAGTTGCTAATTTAATCAAATGAATTAAATTTGGTTACACTTCTCAATTCAAATTGGGCAAGTCGAACTTTAATGCATCTAAACTTACGTTATTTTTAAAGAGAAGTATAGAATGAATTTCATCCAAAAGCGTCTAGAAAAACCTGTTAGTTAGTTATAAATAATGATATGGTAATAAAGTTCATAACAAGTTGCTAATATAATCAAATAAATTATATTTGGTGCCACTTTTGAATTCAAAATTGGGGAAGTCGAATTTATAGCCTCTAAACTTACGTTATCGAAATGTATAATGAATTTCGTCCAAAAGCGCCTATAAAAACCTTTTAATTGGCTATATAGAATGAGAACATAATAATGTTGATATAAAGTTGCTAATTTAATCAAATGAATTATATTCGGTGACACTTCTCAATTCGAATTGGGCAAGACGAACTTCATTGCATCGAAACTTATGTTATTTTTAAAGAGAAATATAGAATGAATTTCAACCAAAAGCGTCTGGAAAAACCAGTTAATTAGTTATAAATATTGACAACGTAATAAAGTTGATAAAAAGTTGCTAATATAATCAAATAAATTATATTTGGTGCCACTTTTGAATTCAAAATTGGAAAAGTCGAATTTATAGCCTCCAAACTTACGTTATCGAAATGTATAATGAATTTCGTCCAAAAGCGTCTATAAAAACCTTTTAATTGGCTATATAGAATGAGAACGTAATAATGTTGATATAAAGTTGCTAATTTAATCAAATGAATTAAATTTGGTGACACTTCTCAATTCAAATTGGGAAAGTCGAACTTTAATGCATCTAAACTTACGTTATTTTTAAAGAGAAGTATAGAATGAATTTCATCCAAAAGCGTCTAGAAAAACCTGTTAGTTAGTTATAAATAATGATATCGTAATAAAGTTCATAACAAGTTGCTAATATAATCAAATAAATTATATTTGGTGCCACTTTTGAATTCAAAATTGGGGAAGTCGAATTTATAGCCTCTAAACTTACGTTATCGAAATGTATAATGAATTTCGTCCAAAAGCGCCTATAAAAACCTTTTAATTGGCTATATAGAATGAGAACATAATAATGTTGATATAAAGTTGCTAATTTAATCAAATGAATTATATTTGGTGACACTTCTCAATTCGAATTGGGCAAGACGAACTTTATTGCATCGAAACTTATGCTATTTTTAAAGAGAGATATGGAATGAATTTCAACCAAAAGCGTCTGGAAAAACCAGTTAGGTAGTTATAAATATTGACAACGTAATAAAGTTGATAAAAAGTTGCTAATATAATCAAATAAATTATATTTGGTGCCACTTTTGAATTCAAAATTGGGGAAGTCGAATTTATAGCCTCTAAACTTACGTTATCGAATTGTATAATGAATTTCGTCCAAAAGCGTCTATAAAAACCTTTTAATTGGCTATATAGAATGAGAACGTAATAATGTTGATATATAGTTGCTAATTTAATCAAATGAATTAAATTTGGTTACACTTCTCAATTCAAATTGGGCAAGTCGAACTTTAATGCATCTAAACTTACGTTATTTTTAAAGAGAAGTATAGAATGAATTTCATCCAAAAGCGTCTAGAAAAACCTGTTAGTTAGTTATAAATAATGATATGGTAATAAAGTTCATAACAAGTTGCTAATATAATCAAATAAATTATATTTGGTGCCACTTTTGAATTCAAAATTGGGGAAGTCGAATTTATAGCCTCTAAACTTACGTTATCGAAATGTATAATGAATTTCGTCCAAAAGCGCCTATAAAAACCTTTTAATTGGCTATATAGAATGAGAACATAATAATGTTGATATAAAGTTGCTAATTTAATCAAATGAATTATATTTGGTGACACTTCTCAATTCGAATTGGGCAAGACGAACTTTATTGCATCGAAACTTATGTTATTTTTAAAGAGAAATATAGGATGAATTTCAACTAAAAGCGTCTGGAAAAACCAGTTAGTTAGTTATAAATATTGACAACGTAATAAAGTTGATAAAAAGTTGCTAATATAATCAAATAAATTATATTTGGTGCCACTTTTGAATTCAAAATTGGGGAAGTCGAATTTATAGCCTCTAAACTTACGTTATCGAAATGTATAATGAATTACGTCCAAAAGCGTCTATAAAAACCTTTTAATTGGCTATATAGAATGAGAACGTAATAATGTTGATATATAGTTGCTAATTTAATCAAATGAATTAAATTTGGTTACACTTCTCAATTCAAATTGGGCAAGTCGAACTTTAATGCATCTAAACTTACGTTATTTTTAAAGAGAAGTATAGAATGAATTTCATCCAAAAGCGTCTAGAAAAACATGTTAGTTAGTTATAAATAATGATATCGTAATAAAGTTCATAACAAGTTGCTAATATAATCAAATAAATTATATTTGGTGCCACTTTTGAATTCAAAATTGGAAAAGTCGAATTTATAGCCTCCAAACTTACGTTATCGAAATGTATAATGAATTTCGTCCAAAAGCGTCTATAAAAACCTTTTAATTGGCTATATAGAATGAGAACGTAATAATGTTGATATATAGTTGCTAATTTAATCAAATGAATTAAATTTGGTTACACTTCTCAATTCAAATTGGGCATGTCGAACTTTAATGCATCTAAACTTACGTTATTTTTAAAGAGAAGTATAGAATGAATTTCATCCAAAAGCGTCTAGAAAAACCTGTTAGTTAGTTATAAATAATGATATGGTAATAAAGTTCATAACAAGTTGCTAATATAATCAAATAAATTATATTTGGTGCCACTTTTGAATTCAAAATTGGGGAAGTCGAATTTATAGCCTCTAAACTTACGTTATCGAAATGTATAATGAATTTCGTCCAAAAGCGCCTATAAAAACCTTTTAATTGGCTATATAGAATGAGAACATAATAATGTTGATATAAAGTTGCTAATTTAATCAAATGAATTATATTCGGTGACACTTCTCAATTCGAATTGGGCAAGACGAACTTTATTGCATCGAAACTTATGTTATTTTTAAAGAGAAATATAGAATGAATTTCAACCAAAAGCGTCTGGAAAAACCAGTTAATTAGTTATAAATATTGACAACGTAATAAAGTTGATAAAAAGTTGCTAATATAATCAAATAAATTATATTTGGTGCCACTTTTGAATTCAAAATTGGAAAAGTCGAATTTATAGCCTCCAAACTTACGTTATCGAAATGTATAATGAATTTCGTCCAAAAGCGTCTATAAAAACCTTTTAATTGGCTATATAGAATGAGAACGTAATAATGTTGATATAAAGTTGCTAATTTAATCAAATGAATTAAATTTGGTGACACTTCTCAATTCAAATTGGGAAAGTCGAACTTTAATGCATCTAAACTTACGTTATTTTTAAAGAGAAGTATAGAATGAATTTCATCCAAAAGCGTCTAGAAAAACCTGTTAGTTAGTTATAAATAATGATATCGTAATAAAGTTCATAACAAGTTGCTAATATAATCAAATAAATTATATTTGGTGCCACTTTTGAATTCAAAATTGGGGAAGTCGAATTTATAGCCTCTAAACTTACGTTATCGAAATGTATAATGAATTTCGTCCAAAAGCGCCTATAAAAACCTTTTAATTGGCTATATAGAATGAGAACATAATAATGTTGATATAAAGTTGCTAATTTAATCAAATGAATTATATTTGGTGACACTTCTCAATTCGAATTGGGCAAGACGAACTTTATTGCATCGAAACTTATGCTATTTTTAAAGAGAGATATGGAATGAATTTCAACCAAAAGCGTCTGGAAAAACCAGTTAGGTAGTTATAAATATTGACAACGTAATAAAGTTGATAAAAAGTTGCTAATATAATCAAATAAATTATATTTGGTGCCACTTTTGAATTCAAAATTGGGGAAGTCGAATTTATAGCCTCTAAACTTACGTTATCGAAATGTATAATGAATTTCGTCCAAAAGCGTCTATAAAAACCTTTTAATTGGCTATATAGAATGAGAACGTAATAATGTTGATATATAGTTGCTAATTTAATCAAATGAATTAAATTTGGTTACACTTCTCAATTCAAATTGGGCAAGTCGAACTTTAATGCATCTAAACTTACGTTATTTTTAAAGAGAAGTATAGAATGAATTTCATCCAAAAGCGTCTAGAAAAACCTGTTAGTTAGTTATAAATAATGATATGGTAATAAAGTTCATAACAAGTTGCTAATATAATCAAATAAATTATATTTGGTGCCACTTTTGAATTCAAAATTGGGGAAGTCGAATTTATAGCCTCTAAACTTACGTTATCGAAATGTATAATGAATTTCGTCCAAAAGCGCCTATAAAAACCTTTTAATTGGCTATATAGAATGAGAACATAATAATGTTGATATAAAGTTGCTAATTTAATCAAATGGATTATATTCGGTGACACTTCTCAATTCGAATTGGGCAAGACGAACTTTATTGCATCGAAACTAATGTTATTTTTAAAGAGAAATATAGAATGAATTTCAACCAAAAGCGTCTGCAAAACCAGTTAGTTAGTTATAAATATTGAAAACGTAATAAAGTTGATAAAAAGTTGCTAATATAATCAAATAAATTATATTTGGTGCCACTTTTGAATTCAAAATTGGGGAAGTCGAATTTATAGCCTCTAAACTTACGTTATCGAAATGTATAATGAATTTCGTCCAAAAGCGTCTATAAAAACCTTTTAATTGGCAATATAGAATGAGAACGTAATAATGTTGATATATAGTTGCTAATTTAATCAAATGAATTAAATTTGGTGACACTTCTCAATTCAAATTAGGCAAGTCGAACTTTAATGCATCTAAACTTACGTTATTTTTAAAGAGAAGTATAGAATGAATTTCATCCAAAAGCGTCTAGAAAAACCTGTTAGTTAGTTATAAATAATGATATCGTAATAAAGTTGATAAAAAGTTGCTAATATAATCAAATAAATTATATTTGGTGCCACTTTTGAATTTAAAATTGGGGAAGTCGAATTTATAGCCTCTAAACTTACGTTATCGAAATGTATAATGAATTTCGTCCAAAAGCGTCTATAAAAACTTTTAATTGGCTATGTAGAATGAGAACGTAATAATGTTGATATAAAGTTGCTAATTTAATCAAATGAATTATATTTGGTGACACTTCTCGATTCAAATTGGACAAGTCGAACTTTATTGCATCTAAACTTATGTTATTTTTAAAGAGAAATATACAATAAATTTCAACCAAAAGCGTCTAGAAAAACCTGTTAGTTAGTTATAAATAATGACAACGTAATAAAGTTGATAAAAAGTTGCTAATATGATCAAATAAATTATATTTGGTGCCACTTTTGAATTCAAAATTGGAGAAGTCGAATTTATAGCCTCCAAACTTACGTTATCGAAATGTATAATGAATTTCGTCCAAAAGCGTCTATAAAAACCTTTTAATTGGCTATATAGAATGAGAACGTAATAATGTTGATATAAAGTTGCTAATTTAATTAAATGAATTATATTTGGTGACACTTCTCAATTCAAATTGGGCAAGTCGAACTTTATTGCATCTAAACTTATGCTATATTTAAAGAGAAATATAGAATGAATTTCATCCAAAAGCGTCTACAAAAACCTGTTAGTTAGTTATAAATAATGACAACGTAATTAAATTGATAAAAATTTGCTAATATATTCAAATAAATTATATTTGGTGCCACTTTTGAATTCAAAATTGGGGAAGTCGAATTTATAGCCTCTAAACTTACGTTATCGAAATGTATAATGAATTTCGTCTAAAAGCGTCTATTAAACCTTTTAATTGGCTATATAGAATGAGAACGTAATAATGTTGATATAAAGTTGCTAATTTAATCAAATGAATTATATTTGGTGACACTTCTCAATTCAAATTGGGCAAGTCAAACTTTATTGCATCTAAACTTACGTTATTTTTAAAGAGAAATATAGAATGAATTTCATCCAAAAGCGTCTAGAAAAACCTGTTCGTTAGTTATAAATAATGATAACGTAATAAAGTTGATAACAAGTTGCTAATATAATCAAATAAATTATATTTGGTGCCACTTTTGAATTCAAAATTGGGGAAGTCGAATTCATAGCCTCTAAACTTACGTTATCGAAATGTATAATGAATTTCGTCCAAAAGCGTCTATAAAAACCTTTTAATTGGCTATATACAATGAGAACATAATAATGTTGATATAAAGTTGCTAATTTAATCAAATGAATTATATTTGGTAACACTTCTCAATTCAAATTGGGCAAGTCGAACTTTATTGCATCCAAACTTATGTTATTTTCAAAGAAAATATAGAATGAATTTCATCCAAAAGCGTCTAGAAAAACCTGTTACTTAGTTAGCTATGAAGAATGAAAACGTAATAATTTTGATAAAAAGATGCTAATATAATCAAATAAATTATATTTGGTGCCACTTTTGAATTCAAAATTGGGGAAGTCGAATTTATAGCCTCTAAACTTACGTTATCGAAATGTATAATGAATTTCGTCCAAAAGCGTCTATAAAAACCTTTTAATTGACTATATAGAATGAGAACGTAATAATATTGATATAAAGTTGCTAATTTAATCAAATGAATTATATTTGGTGACACTTCTCAATTCAAATTGGGCAAGTCGAACTTTATTGCATTTAACTTATGTTATTTTTAAAGAGAAATATAGAATGAAATTGATCCAAAAGGGTCTAGAAAAACCTGTTAGTTAGTTATAAATAATGACAACGTAATAAACTTGATAAAAAGTTGCTAATATAATCAAATAAATTATATTTGGTGCCACTTTTGAATTCAAAATTGGGGAAGTCGAATTTATAGCCTCTAAACTTACGTTATCGAAATGTATAATGAATTTCGTCCAAAAGCGCCTGTAAAAACCTTTTAATTGGCTATATAGAATGAGAACATCATAATGTTGATATAAAGTTGCTAATTAATCAAATGAATTATATTTGGTGACACTTCTCAATTCAAATTGGGCAAGACGAACTTTATTGCATCGAAACTTATGTTATTTTTAAAGAGAAATATAGAATGAATTTCAACCAAAAGCATCTGGAAAAACCAGTTAGGTAGTTATAAATATTGACAACGTAATAAAGTTGATAACAAGTTGCTTATATAGTCAAATAAATTATATTTGGTGCCACTTTTGAATTCAAAATTGGGGAAGTCGAATTTATAGCCTCTAAACTTACGTTATCGAAATGTATAATGAATTTCGTCCAAAAGCGTCTATAAAAACCTTTTAATTGGCTATATAGAATGAGAACGTAATAATGTTGATATATAGTTGCTAATTTAATCAAATGAATTAAATTTGGTTACACTTCTCAATTCAAATTGGGCAAGTCGAATTTTAATGCATCTAAACTTACGTTATTTTTAAAGAGAATTATAGAATGAATTTCATCCAAAAGCGTCTAGAAAAACCTGTTAGTTAGTTATAAATAATGATATGGCAATAAAGTTCATAACAAGTTGCTAATATAATCAAATAAATTATATTTGGTGCCACTTTTGAATTCAAAATTGGGGAAGTCGAATTTATAGCCTCTAAACTTACGTTATCGAAATGTATAATGAATTTCGTCCAAAAGCGCCTATAAAAACCTTTTAATTGGCTATATAGAATGAGAACATAATAATGTTGATATAAAGTTGCTAATTTAATCAAATGAATTAAATTTGGTTACACTTCTCAATTCAAATTGGGCAAGTCGAACTTTAATGCATCTAAACTTACGTTATTTTTAAAGAGAAGTATAGAATGAATTTCATCCAAAAGCGTCTAGAAAAACATGTTAGTTAGTTATAAATAATGATATCGTAATAAAGTTCATAACAAGTTGCTAATATAATCAAATAAATTATATTTGGTGCCACTTTTGAATTCAAAATTGGGGAAGTCGAATTTATAGCCTCTAAACTTACGTTATCGAAATGTATAATGAATTTCGTCCAAAAGCGCCTATAAAAACCTTTTAATTGGCTATATAGAATGAGAACATAATAATGTTGATATAAAGTTGCTAATTTAATCAAATGAATTATATTCGGTGACACTTCTCAATTCGAATTGGGCAAGACGAACTTTATTGCATCGAAACTTATGTTATTTTTAAAGAGAAATATAGAATGAATTTCAACCAAAAGCATCTGGAAAAACTAGTTAGTTAGTTATAAATATTGACAACGTAATAAAGTTGATAAAAAGTTGCTAATATAATCAAATAAATTATATTTGGTGCCACTTTTGAATTCAAAATTGGAAAAGTCGAATTTATAGCCTCCAAACTTACGTTATCGAAATGTATAATGAATTTCGTCCAAAAGCGTCTATAAAAACCTTTTAATTGGCTATATAGAATGAGAACGTAATAATGTTGATATAAAGTTGCTAATTTAATCAAATGAATTAAATTTGGTGACACTTCTCAATTCAAATTGGGAAAGTCGAACTTTAATGCATCTAAACTTACGTTATTTTTAAAGAGAAGTATAGAATGAATTTCATCCAAAAGCGTCTAGAAAAACCTGTTAGTTAGTTATAAATAATGATATGGTAATAAAGTTCATAACAAGTTGCTAATATAATCAAATAAATTATATTTGGTGCCACTTTTGAATTCAAAATTGGGGAAGTCGAATTTATAGCCTCTAAACTTACGTTATCGAAATGTATAATGAATTTCGTCCAAAAGCGCCTATAAAAACCTTTTAATTGGCTATATAGAATGAGAACATAATAATGTTGATATAAAGTTGCTAATTTAATCAAATGAATTATATTTGGTGACACTTCTCAATTCGAATTAGGCAAGACGAACTTTATTGCATCGAAACTTATGTTATTTTTAAAGAGAGATATAGAATGAATTTCAACCAAAAGCGTCTGGAAAAACCAGTTAGGTAGTTATAAATATTGACAACGTAATAAAGTTGATAAAAAGTTGCTAATATAATCAAATAAATTATATTTGGTGCCACTTTTGAATTCAAAATTGGGGAAGTCGAATTTATAGCCTCTAAACTTACGTTATCGAAATGTATAATGAATTTCGTCCAAAAGCGTCTATAAAAACCTTTTAATTGGCTATATAGAATGAGAACGTAATAATGTTGATATATAGTTGCTAATTTAATCAAATGAATTAAATTTGGTTACACTTCTCAATTCAAATTGGGCAAGTCGAACTTTAATGCATCTAAACTTACGTTATTTTTAAAGAGAAGTATAGAATGAATTTCATCCAAAAGCGTCTAGAAAAACCTGTTAGTTAGTTATAAATAATGATATGGTAATAAAGTTCATAACAAGTTGCTAATATAATCAAATAAATTATATTTGGTGCCACTTTTGAATTCAAAATTGGGGAAGTCGAATTTATAGCCTCTAAACTTACGTTATCGAAATGTATAATGAATTTCGTCCAAAAGCGCCTATAAAAACCTTTTAATTGGCTATATAGAATGAGAACATAATAATGTTGATATAAAGTTGCTAATTTAATCAAATGAATTATATTCGGTGACACTTCTCAATTCGAATTGGGCAAGACGAACTTTATTGCATCGAAACTAATGTTATTTTTAAAGAGAAATATAGAATGAATTTCAACCAAAAGCGTCTGGAAAAACCAGTTAGTTAGTTATATAATTGACAACGTAATAAAGTTGATAAAAAGTTGCTAATATAATCAAATAAATTATATTTGGTGCCACTTTTGAATTCAAAATTGGGGAAGTCGAATTTATAGCCTCTAAACTTACGTTATCGAAATGTATAATGAATTTCGTCCAAAAGCGTCTATAAAAACCTTTTAATTGGAAATATAGAATGAGAACGTAATAATGTTGATATATAGTTGCTAATTTAATCAAATGAATTAAATTTGGTTACACTTCTCAATTCAAATTGGGCAAGTCGAACTTTAATGCATCTAAACTTACGTTATTTTTAAAGAGAAGTATAGAATGAATTTCATCCAAAAGCGTCTAGAAAAACATGTTAGTTAGTTATAAATAATGATATCGTAATAAAGTTGATAACAAGTTGCTAATATAATCAAATAAATTATATTTGGTGCCACTTTTGAATTCAAAATTGGAAAAGTCGAATTTATAGCCTCCAAACTTACGTTATCGAAATGTATAATGAATTTCGTCCAAAAGCGTCTATAAAAACCTTTTAATTGGCTATATAGAATGAGAACGTAATAATGTTGATATAAAGTTGCTAATTTAATCAAATGAATTAAATTTGGTGACACTTCTCAATTCAAATTGGGAAAGTCGAACTTTAATGCATCTAAACTTACGTTATTTTTAAAGAGAAGTATAGAATGAATTTCATCCAAAAGCGTCTAGAAAAACCTGTTAGTTAGTTATAAATAATGATATCGTAATAAAGTTCATACCAAGTTGCTAATATAATCAAATAAATTATATTTGGTGCCACTTTTGAATTCAAAATTGGGGAAGTCGAATTTATAGCCTCTAAACTTACGTTATCGAAATGTATAATGAATTTCGTCCAAAAGCGCCTATAAAAACCTTTTAATTGGCTATATAGAATGAGAACATAATAATGTTGATATAAAGTTGCTAATTTAATCAAATGAATTATATTTGGTGACACTTCTCAATTCGAATTAGGCAAGACGAACTTTATTGCATCGAAACTTATGTTATTTTTAAAGAGAGATATAGAATGAATTTCAACCAAAAGCGTCTGGAAAAACCAGTTAGGTAGTTATAAATATTGACAACGTAATAAAGTTGATAAAAAGTTGCTAATATAATCAAATAAATTATATTTGGTGCCACTTTTGAATTCAAAATTGGGGAAGTCGAATTTATAGCCTCTAAACTTACGTTATCGAAATGTATAATGAATTTCGTCCAAAAGCGTCTATAAAAACCTTTTAATTGGCTATATAGAATGAGAACGTAATAATGTTGATATATAGTTGCTAATTTAATCAAATGAATTAAATTTGGTTACACTTCTCAATTCAAATTGGGCAAGTCGAACTTTAATGCATCTAAACTTACGTTATTTTTAAAGAGAAGTATAGAATGAATTTCATCCAAAAGCGTCTAGAAAAACCTGTTAGTTAGTTATAAATAATGATATGGTAATAAAGTTCATAACAAGTTGCTAATATAATCAAATAAATTATATTTGGTGCCACTTTTGAATTCAAAATTGGGGAAGTCGAATTTATAGCCTCTAAACTTACGTTATCGAAATGTATAATGAATTTCGTCCAAAAGCGCCTATAAAAACCTTTTAATTGGCTATATAGAATGAGAACATAATAATGTTGATATAAAGTTGCTAATTTAATCAAATGAATTATATTCGGTGACACTTCTCAATTCGAATTGGGCAAGACGAACTTTATTGCATCGAAACTAATGTTATTTTTAAAGAGAAATATAGAATGAATTTCAACCAAAAGCGTCTGGAAAAACCAGTTAGTTAGTTATATAATTGACAACGTAATAAAGTTGATAAAAAGTTGCTAATATAATCAAATAAATTATATTTGGTGCCACTTTTGAATTCAAAATTGGGGAAGTCGAATTTATAGCCTCTAAACTTACGTTATCGAAATGTATAATGAATTTCGTCCAAAAGCGTCTATAAAAACCTTTTAATTGGAAATATAGAATGAGAACGTAATAATGTTGATATATAGTTGCTAATTTAATCAAATGAATTAAATTTGGTTACACTTCTCAATTCAAATTGGGCAAGTCGAACTTTAATGCATCTAAACTTACGTTATTTTTAAAGAGAAGTATAGAATGAATTTCATCCAAAAGCGTCTAGAAAAACATGTTAGTTAGTTATAAATAATGATATCGTAATAAAGTTCATAACAAGTTGCTAATATAATCAAATAAATTATATTTGGTGCCACTTTTGAATTCAAAATTGGGGAAGTCGAATTTATAGCCTCTAAACTTACGTTATCGAAATGTATAATGAATTTCGTCCAAAAGCGCCTATAAAAACCTTTTAATTGGCTATATAGAATGAGAACATAATAATGTTGATATAAAGTTGCTAATTTAATCAAATGAATTATATTCGGTGACACTTCTCAATTCGAATTGGGCAAGACGAACTTTATTGCATCGAAACTTATGTTATTTTTAAAGAGAAATATAGAATGAATTTCAACCAAAAGCGTCTGGAAAAACCAGTTAATTAGTTATAAATATTGACAACGTAATAAAGTTGATAAAAAGTTGCTAATATAATCAAATAAATTATATTTGGTGCCACTTTTGAATTCAAAATTGGAAAAGTCGAATTTATAGCCTCCAAACTTACGTTATCGAAATGTATAATGAATTTCGTCCAAAAGCGTCTATAAAAACCTTTTAATTGGCTATATAGAATGAGAACGTAATAATGTTGATATAAAGTTGCTAATTTAATCAAATGAATTAAATTTGGTGACACTTCTCAATTCAAATTGGGAAAGTCGAACTTTAATGCATCTAAACTTACGTTATTTTTAAAGAGAAGTATAGAATGAATTTCATCCAAAAGCGTCTAGAAAAACCTGTTAGTTAGTTATAAATAATGATATCGTAATAAAGTTCATAACAAGTTGCTAATATAATCAAATAAATTATATTTGGTGCCACTTTTGAATTCAAAATTGGGGAAGTCGAATTTATAGCCTCTAAACTTACGTTATCGAAATGTATAATGAATTTCGTCCAAAAGCGCCTATAAAAACCTTTTAATTGGCTATATAGAATGAGAACATAATAATGTTGATATAAAGTTGCTAATTTAATCAAATGAATTATATTTGGTGACACTTCTCAATTCGAATTGGGCAAGACGAACTTTATTGCATCGAAACTTATGCTATTTTTAAAGAGAGATATGGAATGAATTTCAACCAAAAGCGTCTGGAAAAACCAGTTAGGTAGTTATAAATATTGACAACGTAATAAAGTTGATAAAAAGTTGCTAATATAATCAAATAAATTATATTTGGTGCCACTTTTGAATTCAAAATTGGGGAAGTCGAATTTATAGCCTCTAAACTTACGTTATCGAAATGTATAATGAATTTCGTCCAAAAGCGTCTATAAAAACCTTTTAATTGGCTATATAGAATGAGAACGTAATAATGTTGATATATAGTTGCTAATTTAATCAAATGAATTAAATTTGGTTACACTTCTCAATTCAAATTGGGCAAGTCGAACTTTAATGCATCTAAACTTACGTTATTTTTAAAGAGAAGTATAGAATGAATTTCATCCAAAAGCGTCTAGAAAAACCTGTTAGTTAGTTATAAATAATGATATGGTAATAAAGTTCATAACAAGTTGCTAATATAATCAAATAAATTATATTTGGTGCCACTTTTGAATTCAAAATTGGGGAAGTCGAATTTATAGCCTCTAAACTTACGTTATCGAAATGTATAATGAATTTCGTCCAAAAGCGCCTATAAAAACCTTTTAATTGGCTATATAGAATGAGAACATAATAATGTTGATATAAAGTTGCTAATTTAATCAAATGGATTATATTCGGTGACACTTCTCAATTCGAATTGGGCAAGACGAACTTTATTGCATCGAAACTAATGTTATTTTTAAAGAGAAATATAGAATGAATTTCAACCAAAAGCGTCTGGAAAAACCAGTTAGTTAGTTATAAATATTGACAACGTAATAAAGTTGATAAAAAGTTGATAATATAATCAAATAAATTATATTTGGTGCCACTTTTGAATTCAAAATTGGGGAAGTCGAATTTATAGCCTCTAAACATACGTTATCGAAATGTATAATGAATTTCGTCCAAAAGCGTCTATAAAAACCTTTTAATTGGCAATATAGAATGAGAACGTAATAATGTTGATATATAGTTGCTAATTTAATCAAATGAATTAAATTTGGTGACACTTCTCAATTCAAATTGGGCAAGTCGAACTTTAATGCATCTAAACTTACGTTATTTTTAAAGAGAAGTATAGAATGAATTTCATCCAAAAGCGTCTAGAAAAACCTGTTAGTTAGTTATAAATAATGATATCGTAATAAAGTTGATAAAAAGTTGCTAATATAATCAAATAAATTATATTTGGTGCCACTTTTGAATTTAAAATTGGGGAAGTCGAATTTATAGCCTCTAAACTTACGTTATCGAAATGTATAATGAATTTCGTCCAAAAGCGTCTATAAAAACCTTTTAATTGGCTATATAGAATGAGAACGTAATAATGTTGATATAAAGTTGCTAATTTAATCAAATGAATTATATTTGGTGACACTTCTCAATTCAAATTGGACAAGTCGAACTTTATTGCATCTAAACTTATGTTATTTTTAAAGAGAAATATACAATAAATTTCAACCAAAAGCGTCTAGAAAAACCTGTTAGTTAGTTATAAATAATGACAACGTAATAAAGTTGATAAAAAGTTGCTAATATGATCAAATAAATTATATTTGGTGCCACTTTTGAATTCAAAATTGGAGAAGTCGAATTTATAGCCTCCAAACTTACGTTATCGAAATGTATAATGAATTTCGTCCAAAAGCGTCTATAAAAACCTTTTAATTGGCTATATAGAATGAGAACGTAATAATGTTGATATAAAGTTGCTAATTTAATCAAATGAATTATATTTGGTGACACTTCTCAATTCAAATTGGGCAAGTCGAACTTTATTGCATCTAAACTTATGCTATTTTTAAAGAGAAATATAGAATGAATTTCATCCAAAAGCGTCTACAAAAACCTGTTAGTTAGTTATAAATAATGACAACATAATTAAATTGATAAAAATTTGCTAATATATTCAAATAAATTATATTTGGTGCCACTTTTGAATTCAAAATTGGGGAAGTCGAATTTATAGCCTCTAAACTTACGTTATCGAAATGTATAATGAATTTCGTCTAAAAGCGTCTATTAAACCTTTTAATTGGCTATATAGAATGAGAACGTAATAATGTTGATATAAAGTTGCTAATTTAATCAAATGAATTATATTTGGTGACACTTCTCAATTCAAATTGGGCAAGTCAAACTTTATTGCATCTAAACTTACGTTATTTTTAAAGAGAAATATAGAATGAATTTCATCCAAAAGCGTCTAGAAAAACCTGTTCGTTAGTTATAAATAATGATAACGTAATAAAGTTGATAACAAGTTGCTAATATAATCAAATAAATTATATTTGGTGCCACTTTTGAATTCAAAATTGGGGAAGTCGAATTCATAGCCTCTAAACTTACGTTATCGAAATGTATAATGAATTTCGTCCAAAAGCGTCTATAAAAACCTTTTAATTGGCTATATACAATGAGAACATAATAATGTTGATATAAAGTTGCTAATTTAATCAAATGAATTATATTTGGTAACACTTCTCAATTCAAATTGGGCAAGTCGAACTTTATTGCATCCAAACTTATGTTATTTTCAAAGAAAATATAGAATGAATTTCATCCAAAAGCGTCTAGAAAAACCTGTTACTTAGTTAGCTATGAAGAATGAAAACGTAATAATTTTGATAAAAAGATGCTAATATAATCAAATAAATTATATTTGGTGCCACTTTTGAATTCAAAATTGGGGAAGTCGAATTTATAGCCTCTAAACTTACGTTATCGAAATGTATAATGAATTTCGTCCAAAAGCGTCTATAAAAACCTTTTAATTGACTATATAGAATGAGAACGTAATAATATTGATATAAAGTTGCTAATTTAATCAAATGAATTATATTTGGTGACACTTCTCAATTCAAATTGGGCAAGTCGAACTTTATTGCATTTAACTTATGTTATTTTTAAAGAGAAATATAGAATGAAATTGATCCAAAAGGGTCTAGAAAAATCTGTTAGTTAGTTATAAATAATGACAACGTAATAAACTTGATAAATAGTTGCTAATATAATCAAATAAATTATATTTGGTGCCACTTTTGAATTCAAAATTGGGGAAGTCGAATTTATAGCCTCTAAACTTACGTTATCGAAATGTATAATGAATTTCGTCCAAAAGCGCCTGTAAAAACCTTTTAATTGGCTATATAGAATGAGAACATCATAATGTTGATATAAAGTTGCTAATTAATCAAATGAATTATATTTGGTGACACTTCTCAATTCAAATTGGGCAAGACGAACTTTATTGCATCGAAACTTATGTTATTTTTAAAGAGAAATATAGAATGAATTTCAACCAAAAGCGTCTGGAAAAACCAGTTAGGTAGTTATAAATATTGACAACGTAATAAAGTTGATAACAAGTTGCTTATATAGTCAAATAAATTATATTTGGTGCCACTTTTGAATTCAAAATTGGGGAAGTCGAATTTATAGCCTCTAAACTTACATTATCGAAATGTATAATGAATTTCGTCCAAAAGCGTCTATAAAAACCTTTTAATTGGCTATATAGAATGAGAACGTAATAATGTTGATATATAGTTGCTAATTTAATCAAATGAATTAAATTTGGTTACACTTCTCAATTCAAATTGGGCAAGTCGAATTTTAATGCATCTAAACTTACGTTATTTTTAAAGAGAAGTATAGAATGAATTTCATCCAAAAGCGTCTAGAAAAACCTGTTAGTTAGTTATAAATAATGATATGGTAATAAAGTTCATAACAAGTTGCTAATATAATCAAATAAATTATATTTGGTGCCACTTTTGAATTCAAAATTGGGGAAGTCGAATTTATAGCCTCTAAACTTACGTTATCGAAATGTATAATGAATTTCGTCCAAAAGCGCCTATAAAAACCTTTTAATTGGCTATATAGAATGAGAACATAATAATGTTGATATAAAGTTGCTAATTTAATCAAATGAATTATATTTGGTGACACTTCTCAATTCGAATTGGGCAAGACGAACTTTATTGCATCGAAACTTATGTTATTTTTAAAGAGAAATATAGGATGAATTTCAACTAAAAGCGTCTGGAAAAACCAGTTAGTTAGTTATAAATATTGACAACGTAATAAAGTTGATAAAAAGTTGCTAATATAATCAAATAAATTATATTTGGTGCCACTTTTGAATTCAAAATTGGGGAAGTCGAATTTATAGCCTCTAAACTTACGTTATCGAAATGTATAATGAATTACGTCCAAAAGCGTCTATAAAAACCTTTTAATTGGCTATATAGAATGAGAACGTAATAATGTTGATATATAGTTGCTAATTTAATCAAATGAATTAAATTTGGTTACACTTCTCAATTCAAATTGGGCAAGTCGAACTTTAATGCATCTAAACTTACGTTATTTTTAAAGAGAAGTATAGAATGAATTTCATCCAAAAGCGTCTAGAAAAACATGTTAGTTAGTTATAAATAATGATATCGTAATAAAGTTCATAACAAGTTGCTAATATAATCAAATAAATTATATTTGGTGCCACTTTTGAATTCAAAATTGGGGAAGTCGAATTTATAGCCTCTAAACTTACGTTATCGAAATGTATAATGAATTTCGTCCAAAAGCGCCTATAAAAACCTTTTAATTGGCTATATAGAATGAGAACATAATAATGTTGATATAAAGTTGCTAATTTAATCAAATGAATTATATTCGGTGACACTTCTCAATTCGAATTGGGCAAGACGAACTTTATTGCATCGAAACTTATGTTATTTTTAAAGAGAAATATAGAATGAATTTCAACCAAAAGCATCTGGAAAAACCAGTTAGTTAGTTATAAATATTGACAACGTAATAAAGTTGATAAAAAGTTGCTAATATAATCAAATAAATTATATTTGGTGCCACTTTTGAATTCAAAATTGGAAAAGTCGAATTTATAGCCTCCAAACTTACGTTATCGAAATGTATAATGAATTTCGTCCAAAAGCGTCTATAAAAACCTTTTAATTGGCTATATAGAATGAGAACGTAATAATGTTGATATAAAGTTGCTAATTTAATCAAATGAATTAAATTTGGTGACACTTCTCAATTCAAATTGGGAAAGTCGAACTTTAATGCATCTAAACTTACGTTATTTTTAAAGAGAAGTATAGAATTAATTTCATCCAAAAGCGTCTAGAAAAACCTGTTAGTTAGTTATAAATAATGATATCGTAATAAAGTTCATAACAAGTTGCTAATATAATCAAATAAATTATATTTGGTGCCACTTTTGAATTCAAAATTGGGGAAGTCGAATTTATAGCCTCTAAACTTACGTTATCGAAATGTATAATGAATTTCGTCCAAAAGCGCCTATAAAAACCTTTTAATTGGCTATATAGAATGAGAACATAATAATGTTGATATAAAGTTGCTAATTTAATCAAATGAATTATATTTGGTGACACTTCTCAATTCGAATTAGGCAAGACGAACTTTATTGCATCGAAACTTATGCTATTTTTAAAGAGAGATATAGAATGAATTTCAACCAAAAGCGTCTGGAAAAACCAGTTAGGTAGTTATAAATATTGACAACGTAATAAAGTTGATAAAAAGTTGCTAATATAATCAAATAAATTATATTTGGTGCCACTTTTGAATTCAAAATTGGGGAAGTCGAATTTATAGCCTCTAAACTTACGTTATCGAAATGTATAATGAATTTCGTCCAAAAGCGTCTATAAAAACCTTTTAATTGGCTATATAGAATGAGAACGTAATAATGTTGATATATAGTTGCTAATTTAATCAAATGAATTAAATTTGGTTACACTTCTCAATTCAAATTGGGCAAGTCGAACTTTAATGCATCTAAACTTACGTTATTTTTAAAGAGAAGTATAGAATGAATTTCATCCAAAAGCGTCTAGAAAAACTTGTTAGTTAGTTATAAATAATGATATGGTAATAAAGTTCATAACAAGTTGCTAAGATAATCAAATAAATTATATTTGGTGCCACTTTTGAATTCAAAATTGGGGAAGTCGAATTTATAGCCTCTAAACTTACGTTATCGAAATGTATAATGAATTTCGTCCAAAAGCGCCTATAAAAACCTTTTAATTGGCTATATAGAATGAGAACATAATAATGTTGATATAAAGTTGCTAATTTAATCAAATGAATTATATTCGGTGACACTTCTCAATTCGAATTGGGCAAGACGAACTTTATTGCATCGAAACTAATGTTATTTTTAAAGAGAAATATAGAATGAATTTCAACCAAAAGCGTCTGGAAAAACCAGTTAGTTAGTTATATAATTGACAACGTAATAAAGTTGATAAAAAGTTGCTAATATAATCAAATAAATTATATTTGGTGCCACTTTTGAATTCAAAATTGGGGAAGTCGAATTTATAGCCTCTAAACTTACGTTATCGAAATGTATAATGAATTTCGTCCAAAAGCGTCTATAAAAACCTTTTAATTGGCAATATAGAATGAGAACGTAATAATGTTGATATATAGTTGCTAATTTAATCAAATGAATTAAATTTGTGACACTTCTCAATTCAAATTGGGCAAGTCGAACTTTAATGCATCTAAACTTACGTTATTTTTAAAGTGAAGTATAGAATGAATTTCATCCAAAAGCGTCTAGAAAAACCTGTTAGTTAGTTATAAATAATGATATCGTAATAAAATTGATAAAAAGTTGCTAATATAATCAAATAAATTATATTTGGTGCCACTTTTGAATTTAAAATTGGGGAAGTCGAATTTATAGCCTCTAAACTTACGTTATCGAAATGTATAATGAATTTCGTCCAAAAGCGTCTATAAAAACCTTTTAATTGGCTATATAGAATGAGAACGTAATAATGTTGATATAAAGTTGCTAATTTAATCAAATGAATTATATTTGGTGACACTTCTCAATTCAAATTGGACAAGTCGAACTTTATTGCATCTAAACTTATGTTATTTTTAAAGAGAAATATACAATAAATTTCAACCAAAAGCGTCTAGAAAAACCTGTTAGTTAGTTATAAATAATGACAACGTAATAAAGTTGATAAAAAGTTGCTAATATGATCAAATAAATTATATTTGGTGCCACTTTTGAATTCAAAATTGGGGAAGTCGAATTTATAGCCTCTAAACTTACGTTATCGAAATGTATAATGAATTACGTCCAAAAGCGTCTATAAAAACCTTTTAATTGGCTATATAGAATGAGAACGTAATAATGTTGATATATAGTTGCTAATTTAATCAAATGAATTAAATTTGGTTACACTTCTCAATTCAAATTGGGCAAGTCGAACTTTAATGCATCTAAACTTACGTTATTTTTAAAGAGAAGTATAGAATGAATTTCATCCAAAAGCGTCTAGAAAAACATGTTAGTTAGTTATAAATAATGATATGGTAATAAAGTTCATAACAAGTTGCTAATATAATCAAATAAATTATATTTGGTGCCACTTTTGAATTCAAAATTGGGGAAGTCGAATTTATAGCCTCTAAACTTACGTTATCGAAATGTATAATGAATTTCGTCCAAAAGCGCCTATAAAAACCTTTTCATTGGCTATATAGAATGAGAACATAATAATGTTGATATAAAGTTGCTAATTTAATCAAATGAATTATATTCGGTGACACTTCTCAATTCGAATTGGGCAAGACGAACTTTATTGCATCGAAACTTAGGTTATTTTTAAAGAGAAATATAGAATGAATTTCAACCAAAAGCGTCTGGAAAAACCAGTTAGTTAGTTATAAATATTGACAACGTAATAAAGTTGATAAAAAGTTGCTAATATAATCAAATAAATTATATTTGGTGCCACTTTTGAATTCAAAATTGGAAAAGTCGAATTTATAGCCTCCAAACTTACGTTATCGAAATGTATAATGAATTTCGTCCAAAAGCGTCTATAAAAACCTTTTAATTGGCTATATAGAATGAGAACGTAATAATGTTGATATAAAGTTGCTAATTTAATCAAATGAATTAAATTTGGTGACACTTCTCAATTCAAATTTGGAAAGTCGAACTTTAATGCATCTAAACTTACGTTATTTTTAAAGAGAAGTATAGAATGAATTTCATCCAAAAGCGTCTAGAAAAACCTGTTAGTTAGTTATAAATAATGATATCGTAATAAAGTTCATAACAAGTTGCTAATATAATCAAATAAATTATATTTGGTGCCACTTTTGAATTCAAAATTGGGGAAGTCGAATTTATAGCCTCTAAACTTACGTTATCGAAATGTATAATGAATTTCGTCCAAAAGCGCCTATAAAAACCTTTTAATTGGCTATATAGAATGAGAACATAATAATGTTGATATAAAGTTGCTAATTTAATCAAATGAATTATATTTGGTGACACTTCTCAATTCGAATTAGGCAAGACGAACTTTATTGCATCGAAACTTATGCTATTTTTAAAGAGAGATATAGAATGAATTTCAACCAAAAGCGTCTGGAAAAACCAGTTAGGTAGTTATAAATATTGACAACGTAATAAAGTTGATAAAAAGTTGCTAATATAATCAAATAAATTATATTTGGTGCCACTTTTGAATTCAAAATTGGGGAAGTCGAATTTATAGCCTCTAAACTTACGTTATCGAAATGTATAATGAATTTCGTCCAAAAGCGTCTATAAAAACCTTTTAATTGGCTATATAGAATGAGAACGTAATAATGTTGATATATAGTTGCTAATTTAATCAAATGAATTAAATTTGGTTACACTTCTCAATTCAAATTGGGCAAGTCGAACTTTAATGCATCTAAACTTACGTTATTTTTAAAGAGAAGTATAGAATGAATTTCATCCAAAAGCGTCTAGAAAAACCTGTTAGTTAGTTATAAATAATGATATGGTAATAAAGTTCATAACAAGTTGCTAATATAATCAAATAAATTATATTTGGTGCCACTTTTGAATTCAAAATTGGGGAAGTCGAATTTATAGCCTCTAAACTTACGTTATCGAAATGTATAATGAATTTCGTCCAAAAGCGCCTATAAAAACCTTTTAATTGGCTATATAGAATGAGAACATAATAATGTTGATATAAAGTTTCTAATTTAATCAAATGAATTATATTCGGTGACACTTCTCAATTCGAATTGGGCAAGACGAACTTTATTGCATCGAAACTAATGTTATTTTTAAAGAGAAATATAGAATGAATTTCAACCAAAAGCGTCTGGAAAAACCAGTTAGTTAGTTATATAATTGACAACGTAATAAAGTTGATAAAAAGTTGCTAATATAATCAAATAAATTATATTTGGTGCCACTTTTGAATTCAAAATTGGGGAAGTCGAATTTATAGCCTCTAAACTTACGTTATCGAAATGTATAATGAATTTCGTCCAAAAGCGTCTATAAAAACCTTTTAATTGGCAATATAGAATGAGAACGTAATAATGTTGATATATAGTTGCTAATTTAATCAAATGAATTAAATTTGGTGACACTTCTCAATTCAAATTGGGCAAGTCGAACTTTAATGCATCTAAACTTACGTTATTTTTAAAGAGAAGTATAGAATGAATTTCATCCAAAAGCGTCTAGAAAAACCTGTTAGTTAGTTATAAATAATGATATCGTAATAAAGTTGATAAAAAGTTGCTAATATAATCAAATAAATTATATTTGGTGCCACTTTTGAATTTAAAATTGGGGAAGTCGAATTTATAGCCTCTAAACTTACGTTATCGAAATGTATAATGAATTTCGTCCAAAAGCGTCTATAAAAACCTTTTAATTGGCTATATAGAATGAGAACGTAATAATGTTGATATAAAGTTGCTAATTTAATCAAATGAATTATATTTGGTGACACTTCTCAATTCAAATTGGACAAGTCGAACTTTATTGCATCTAAACTTATGTTATTTTTAAAGAGAAATATACAATAAATTTCAACCAAAAGCGACTAGAAAAACCTGTTAGTTAGTTATAAATAATGACAACGTAATAAAGTTGATAAAAAGTTGCTAATATGATCAAATAAATTATATTTGGTGCCACTTTTGAATTCAAAATTGGAGAAGTCGAATTTATAGCCTCCAAACTTACGTTATCGAAATGTATAATGAATTTCGTCCAAAAGCGTCTATAAAAACCTTTTAATTGGCTATATAGAATGAGAACGTAATAATGTTGATATAAAGTTGCTAATTTAATCAAATGAATTATATTTGGTGACACTTCTAAATTCAAATTGGGCAAGTCGAACTTTATTGCATCTAAACTTATGCTATTTTTAAAGAGAAATATAGAATGAATTTCATCCAAAAGCGTCTACAAAAACCTGTTAGTTAGTTATAAATAATGACAACGTAATTAAATTGATAAAAATTTGCTAATATATTCAAATAAATTATATTTGGTGCCACTTTTGAATTCAAAATTGGGGAAGTCGAATTTATAGCCTCTAAACTTACGTTATCGAAATGTATAATGAATTTCGTCTAAAAGCGTCTATTAAACCTTTTAATTGGCTATATAGAATGAGAACGTAATAATGTTGATATAAAGTTGCTAATTTAATCAAATGAATTATATTTGGTGACACTTCTCAATTCAAATTGGGCAAGTCAAACTTTATTGCATCTAAACTTACGTTATTTTTAAAGAGAAGTATAGAATGAATTTCATCCAAAAGCGTCTAGAAAAACCTGTTCGTTAGTTATAAATAGTGATAACGTAATAAAGTTGATAACAAGTTGCTAATATAATCAAATAAATTATATTTGGTGCCACTTTTGAATTCAAAATTGGGGAAGTCGAATTCATAGCCTCTAAACTTACGTTATCGAAATGTATAATGAATTTCGTCCAAAAGCGTCTATAAAAACCTTTTAATTGGCTATATACAATGAGAACATAATAATGTTGATATAAAGTTGCTAATTTAATCAAATGAGTTATATTTGGTAACACTTCTCAATTCAAATTGGGCAAGTCGAACTTTATTGCATCCAAACTTATGTTATTTTCAAAGAAAATATAGAATGAATTTCATCCAAAAGCGTCTAGAAAAACCTGTTACTTAGTTAGCTATGAAGAATGAAAACGTAATAATTTTGATAAAAAGATGCTAATATAATCAAATAAATTATATTTGGTGCCACTTTTGAATTCAAAATTGGTGAAGTCGAATTTATAGCCTCTAAACTTACGTTATCGAAATGTATAATGAATTTCGTCCAAAAGCGTCTATAAAAACCTTTTAATTGACTATATAGAATGAGAACGTAATAATATTGATATAAAGTTGCTAATTTAATCAAATGAATTATATTTGGTGACACTTCTCAATTCAAATTGGGCAAGTCGAACTTTATTGCATTTAACTTATGTTATTTTTAAAGAGAAATATAGAATGAAATTGATCCAAAAGTGTCTAGAAAAACCTGTTAGTTAGTTATAAATAATGACAACGTAATAAACTTGATAAAAAGTTGCTAATATAATCAAATAAATTATATTTGGTGCCACTTTTGAATTCAAAATTGGGGAAGTCGAATTTATAGCCTCTAAACTTACGTTATCGAAATGTATAATGAATTTCGTCCAAAAGCGCCTATAAAAACCTTTTAATTGGCTATATAGAATGAGAACATCATAATGTTGATATAAAGTTGCTAATTAATCAAATGAATTATATTTGGTGACACTTCTCAATTCAAATTGGGCAAGACGAACTTTATTGCATCGAAACTTATGTTATTTTTAAAGAGAAATATAGAATGAATTTCAACCAAAAGCGTCTGGAAAAACCAGTTAGGTAGTTATAAATATTGACAACGTAATAAAGTCTATAAAAAGTTGCTAATATAATCAAATAAATTATATTTGGTGCCACTTTTGAATTCAAAATTGGGGAAGTCGAATTTATAGCCTCTAAACTTACGTTATCGAAATGTATAATGAATTTCGTCCAAAAGCGTCTATAAAAACCTTTTAATTGGCTATATAGAATGAGAACGTAATAATGTTGATATATAGTTGCTAATTTAATCAAGTGAATTAAATTTGGTTACACTTCTCAATTCAAATTGGGCAAGTCGAACTTTAATGCATCTAAACTTACGTTATTTTTAAAGAGAAGTATAGATTGAATTTCATCCAAAAGCGTCTAGAAAAACCTGTTAGTTAGTTATAAATAATGATATGGTAATAAAGTTCATAACAAGTTGCTAATATAATCAAATAAATTATATTTGGTGCCACTTTTGAATTCAAAATTGGGGAAGTCGAATTCATAGCCTCTAAACTTACGTTATCGAAATGTATAATGAATTTCGTCCAAAAGCGTCTATAAAAACCTTTTAATTGGCTATATAGAATGAGAACGTAATAATGTTGATATAAAGTTGCTAATTTAATCAAATGAATTATATTTGGTGACACTTCTCAATTCAAATTGGGCAAGTCGAACTTTATTGCATCTAAACTTATGCTATTTTTAAAGAGAAATATAGAATGAATTTCATCCAAAAGCGTCTACAAAAGCCTGTTAGTTAGTTATAAATAATGACAACGTAATTAAATTGATAAAAATTTGCTAATATATTCAAATAAATTATATTTGGTGCCACTTTTGAATTCAAAATTGGGGAAGTCGAATTTATAGCCTCTAAACTTACGTTATCGAAATGTATAATGAATTTCGTCTAAAAGCGTCTATTAAACCTTTTAATTGGCTATATAGAATGAGAACGTAATAATGTTGATATAAAGTTGCTAATTTAATCAAATGAATTATATTTGGTGACACTTCTCAATTCAAATTGGGCAAGTCAAACTTTATTGCATCTAAACTTACGTTATTTTTAAAGAGAAGTATAGAATGAATTTCATCCAAAAGCGTCTAGATAAACCTGTTAGTTAGTTATAAATAATGATATCGTAATAAAGTTCATAACAAGTTGCTAATATAATCAAATAAATTATATTTGGTGCCACTTTTGAATTCAAAATTGGGGAAGTCGAATTTATAGCCTCTAAACTTACGTTATCGAAATGTATAATGAATTTCGTCCAAAAGCGCCTATAAAAACCTTTTAATTGGCTATATAGAATGAGAACATAATAATGTTGATATAAAGTTGCTAATTTAATCAAATGAATTATATTTGGTGACACTTCTCAATTCGAATTGGGCAAGACGAACTTTATTGCATCGAAACTTATGTTATTTTTAAAGAGAGATATAGAATGAATTTCAACCAAAAGCGTCTGGAAAAACCAGTTAGGTAGTTATAAATATTGACAACGTAATAAAGTTGATAAAAAGTTGCTAATATAATCAAATAAATTATATTTGGTGCCACTTTTGAATTCAAAATTGGGGAAGTCGAATTTGTAGCCTCTAAACTTACGTTATCGAAATGTATAATGAATTTCGTCCAAAAGCGTCTATAAAAACCTTTTAATTGGCTATATAGAATGAGAACGTAATAATGTTGATATATAGTTGCTAATTTAATCAAATGAATTAAATTTGGTTACACTTCTGAATTCAAATTGGGCAAGTCGAACTTTAATGCATCTAAACTTACGTTATTTTTATAGAGAAGTATAGAATGAATTTCATCCAAAAGCGTCTAGAAAAACCTGTTAGTTAGTTATAAATAATGATATGGTAATAAAGTTCATAACAAGTTGCTAATATAATCAAATAAATTATATTTGGTGCCACTTTTGAATTCAAAATTGGGGAAGTCGAATTTATAGCCTCTAAACTTACATTATCGAAATGTATAATGAATTTCGTCCAAAAGCGCCTATAAAAACCTTTTAATTGGCTATATAGAATGAGAACGTAATAATGTTGATATAAAGTTGCTAATTTAATCAAATGAATTATATTTGGTGACACTTCTCAATTCGAATTGGGCAAGACGAACTTTATTGCATCGAAACTTATGTTATTTTTAAAGAGAAATATAGGATGAATTTCAACTAAAAGCGTCTGGAAAAACCAGTTAGTTGGTTATAAATATTGACAACGTAATAAAGTTGATAAAAAGTTGCTAATATAATCAAATAAATTATATTTGGTGCCACTTTCGAATTCAAAATTGGGGAAGTCGAATTTATAGCCTCTAAACTTACGTTATCGAAATGTATAATGAATTTCGTCCAAAAGCGTCTATAAAAACCTTTTAATTGGCAATATAGAATGAGAACATAATAATGTTTTTATATAGTTGCTAATTTAATCAAATGAATTAAATTTGGTGACACTTCTCAATTCAAATTGGGCAAGTCTAACTTTAATGCATCTAAACTTACGTTATTTTTAAAGAGAAGTATAGAATGAATTTCATCCAAAAGCGTCTAGAAAAACCTGTTAGTTAGTTATAAATAATGATATCGTACTAAAGTTGATAAAAAGTTGCTAATATAATCAAATAAATTATATTTGGTGCCACTTTTGAATTTAAAATTGGGGAAGTCGAATTTATAGCCTCTAAACTTACGTTATCGAAATGTATAATGAATTTCGTCCAAAAGCGTCTATAAAAACCTTTTAATTGGCTATATAGAATGAGAACGTAATAATGTTGATATAAAGTTGCTAATTTAATTAAATGAATTATATTTGGTGACACTTCTCAATTCAAATTGGACAAGTCGAACTTTATTGCATCTAAACTTATGTTATTTTTAAAGAGAAATATACAATAAATTTCAACCAAAAGCGTCTAGAAAAACCTGTTAGTTAGTTATAAATAATGACAACGTAATAAAGTTGATAAAAAGTTGCTAATATTATCAAATAAATTATATTTGGTGCCACTTTTGAATTCAAAATTGGAGAAGTCGAATTTATAGCCTCCAAACTTACGTTATCGAAATGTATAATGAATTTCGTCCAAAAGCGTCTATAAAAACCTTTTAATTGGCTATATAGAATGAGAACGTAATAATGTTGATATAAAGTTGCTAATTTAATCAAATGAATTATATTTGGTGACACTTCTCAATTCAAATTGGGCAAGTCGAACTTTATTGCATCTAAACTTATGCTATTTTTAAAGAGAAATATAGAATGAATTTCATCCAAAAGCGTCTACAAAAACCTGTTAGTTAGTTATAAATAATGACAACGTAATTAAATTGATAAAAATTTGCTAATATATTCAAATAAATTATATTTGGTGCCACTTTTGAATTCAAAATTGGGGAAGTCGAATTTATAGCCTCTAAACTTACGTTATCGAAATGTATAATGAATTTCGTCTAAAAGCGTCTATTAAACCTTTTAATTGGCTATATAGAATGAGAACGTAATAATGTTGATATAAAGTTGCTAATTTAATCAAATGAATTATATTTGGTGACACTTCTCAATTCAAATTGGGCAAGTCAAACTTTATTGCATCTAAACTTACGTTATTTTTAAAGAGAAGTATAGAATGAATTTCATCCAAAAGCGTCTAGAAAAACCTGTTCGTTAGTTATAAATAATGATAACGTAATAAAGTTGATAACAAGTTGCTAATATAATCAAATAAATTATATTTGGTGCCACTTTTGAATTCAAAATTGGGGAAGTCGAATTCATAGCCTCTAAACTTACGTTATCGAAATGTATAATGAATTTCGTCCAAAAGCGTCTATAAAAACCTTTTAATTGGCTATATACAATGAGAACATAATAATGTTGATATAAAGTTGCTAATTTAATCAAATGAATTATATTTGGTAACACTTCTCAATTCAAATTGGGCAAGTCGAACTTTATTGCATCCAAACTTATGTTATTTTCAAAGAAAATATAGAATGAATTTCATCCAAAAGCGTCTAGAAAAACCTGTTACTTAGTTAGCTATGAAGAATGAAAACGTAATAATTTTGATAAAAAGATGCTAATATAATCAAATAAATTATATTTGGTGCCACTTTTGAATTCCAAAATTGGGGAAGTCGAATTTATAGCCTCTAAACTTACGTTATCGAAATGTATAATGAATTTCGTCCAAAAGCGTCTATAAAAACCTTTTAATTGACTATATAGAATGAGAACGTAATAATATTGATATAAAGTTGCTAATTTAATCAAATGAATTATATTTGGTGACACTTCTCAATTCAAATTGGGCAAGTCGAACTTTATTGCATTTAACTTATGTTATTTTTAAAGAGAAATATAGAATGAAATTGATCCAAAAGCGTCTAGAAAAACCTGTTAGTTAGTTATAAATAATGATATCGTAATAAAGTTCATAACAAGTTGCTAATATAATCAAATAAATTATATTTGGTGCCACTTTTGAATTCAAAATTGGGGAAGTCGAATTTATAGCCTCTAAACTTACGTTATCGAAATGTATAATGAATTTCGTCCAAAAGCGCCTATAAAAACCTTTTAATTGGCTATATAGAATGAGAACATAATAATGTTGATATAAAGTTGCTAATTTAATCAAATGAATTATATTTGGTGACACTTCTCAATTCGAATTGGGCAAGACGAACTTTATTGCATCGAAACTTATGTTATTTTTAAAGAGAGATATAGAATGAATTTCAACCAAAAGCGTCTGGAAAAACCAGTTAGGTAGTTATAAATATTGACAACGTAATAAAGTTGATAAAAAGTTGCTAATATAATCAAATAAATTATATTTGGTGCCACTTTTGAATTCAAAATTGGGGAAGTCGAATTTGTAGCCTCTAAACTTACGTTATCGAAATGTATAATGAATTTCGTCCAAAAGCGTCTATAAAAACCTTTTAATTGGCTATATAGAATGAGAACGTAATAATGTTGATATATAGTTGCTAATTTAATCAAATGAATTAAATTTGGTTACACTTCTGAATTCAAATTGGGCAAGTCGAACTTTAATGCATTTAAACTTACGTTATTTTTAAAGAGAAGTATAGAATGAATTTCATCCAAAAGCGTCTAGAAAAACCTGTTAGTTAGTTATAAATAATGATATGGTAATAAAGTTCATAACAAGTTGCTAATATAATCAAATAAATTATATTTGGTGCCACTTTTGAATTCAAAATTGGGGAAGTTGAATTTATAGCCTCTAAACATACGTTATCGAAATGTATAATGAATTTCGTCCAAAAGCGCCTATAAAAACCTTTTAATTGGCTATATAGAATGAGAACATAATAATGTTGATATAAAGTTGCTAATTTAATCAAATGAATTATATTTGGTGACACTTCTCAATTCGAATTGGGCAAGACGAACTTTATTGCATCGAAACTTATGTTATTTTTAAAGAGAAATATAGGATGAATTTCAACTAAAAGCGTCTGGAAAAACCAGTTAGTTAGTTATAAATATTGACAACGTAATAAAGTTGATAAAAAGTTGCTAATATAATCAAATAAATTATATTTGGTGCCACTTTTGAATTCAAAATTGGGGAAGTCGAATTTATAGCCTCTAAACTTACGTTATCGAAATGTATAATGAATTTCGTCCAAAAGCGTCTATAAAAACCTTTTAATTGGCAATATAGAATGAGAACATAATAATGTTTATATATAGTTGCTAATTTAATCAAATGAATTAAATTTGGTGACACTTCTCAATTCAAATTGGGCAAGTCGAACTTTAATGCATCTAAACTTACGTTATTTTTAAAGAGAAGTATATAATGAATTTCATCCAAAAGCGTCTAGAAAAACCTGTTAGTTAGTTATAAATAATGATATCGTAATAAAGTTGATAAAAAGTTGCTAATATAATCAAATAAATTATATTTGGTGCCACTTTTGAATTCCAAAATTGGGGAAGTCGAATTTATAGCCTCTAAACTTACGTTATCGAAATGTATAATGAATTTCGTCCAAAAGCGTCTATAAAAACCTTTTAATTGACTATATAGAATGAGAACGTAATAATATTGATATAAAGTTGCTAATTTAATCAAATGAATTATATTTGGTGACACTTCTCAATTCAAATTGGGCAAGTCGAACTTTATTGCATTTAACTTATGTTATTTTTAAAGAGAAATATAGAATGAAATTGATCCAAAAGCGTCTAGAAAAACCTGTTAGTTAGTTATAAATAATGATATCGTAATAAAGTTCATAACAAGTTGCTAATATAATCAAATAAATTATATTTGGTGCCACTTTTGAATTCAAAATTGGGGAAGTCGAATTTATAGCCTCTAAACTTACGTTATCGAAATGTATAATGAATTTCGTCCAAAAGCGCCTATAAAAACCTTTTAATTGGCTATATAGAATGAGAACATAATAATGTTGATATAAAGTTGCTAATTTAATCAAATGAATTATATTTGGTGACACTTCTCAATTCGAATTGGGCAAGACGAACTTTATTGCATCGAAACTTATGTTATTTTTAAAGAGAGATATAGAATGAATTTCAACCAAAAGCGTCTGGAAAAACCAGTTAGGTAGTTATAAATATTGACAACGTAATAAAGTTGATAAAAAGTTGCTAATATAATCAAATAAATTATATTTGGTGCCACTTTTGAATTCAAAATTGGGGAAGTCGAATTTGTAGCCTCTAAACTTACGTTATCGAAATGTATAATGAATTTCGTCCAAAAGCGTCTATAAAAACCTTTTAATTGGCTATATAGAATGAGAACGTAATAATGTTGATATATAGTTGCTAATTTAATCAAATGAATTAAATTTGGTTACACTTCTGAATTCAAATTGGGCAAGTCGAACTTTAATGCATTTAAACTTACGTTATTTTTAAAGAGAAGTATAGAATGAATTTCATCCAAAAGCGTCTAGAAAAACCTGTTAGTTAGTTATAAATAATGATATGGTAATAAAGTTCATAACAAGTTGCTAATATAATCAAATAAATTATATTTGGTGCCACTTGTGAATTCAAAATTGGGGAAGTTGAATTTATAGCCTCTAAACATACGTTATCGAAATGTATAATGAATTTCGTCCAAAAGCGCCTATAAAAACCTTTTAATTGGCTATATAGAATGAGAACATAATAATGTTGATATAAAGTTGCTAATTTAATCAAATGAATTATATTTGGTGACACTTCTCAATTCGAATTGGGCAAGACGAACTTTATTGCATCGAAACTTATGTTATTTTTAAAGAGAAATATAGGATGAATTTCAACTAAAAGCGTCTGGAAAAACCAGTTAGTTAGTTATAAATATTGACAACGTAATAAAGTTGATAAAAAGTTGCTAATATAATCAAATAAATTATATTTGGTGCCACTTTTGAATTCAAAATTGGGGAAGTCGAATTTATAGCCTCTAAACTTACGTTATCGAAATGTATAATGAATTTCGTCCAAAAGCGTCTATAAAAACCTTTTAATTGGCAATATAGAATGAGAACATAATAATGTTTATATATAGTTGCTAATTTAATCAAATGAATTAAATTTGGTGACACTTCTCAATTCAAATTGGGCAAGTCGAACTTTAATGCATCTAAACTTACGTTATTTTTAAAGAGAAGTATATAATGAATTTCATCCAAAAGCGTCTAGAAAAACCTGTTAGTTAGTTATAAATAATGATATCGTAATAAAGTTGATAAAAAGTTGCTAATATAATCAAATAAATTATATTTGGTGCCACTTTTGAATTTAAAATTGGGGAAGTCGAATTTATAGCCTCTAAACTTACGTTATCGAAATGTATAATGAATTTCGTCCAAAAGCGTCTATAAAAACCTTTTAATTGGCTATATAGAATGAGAACGTAATAATGTTGATATAAAGTTGCTAATTTAATCAAATGAATTATATTTGGTGACACTTCTCAATTCAAATTGGACAAGTCGAACTTTATTGCATCAAAACTTATGTTATTTTTAAAGAGAAATATACAATAAATTTCAACCAAAAGCGTCTAGAAAAACCTGTTAGTTAGTTATAAATAATGACAACGTAATAAAGTTGATAAAAAGTTGCTAATATGATCAAATAAATTATATTTGGTGCCACTTTTGAATTCAAAATTGGAGAAGTCGAATTTATAGCCTCTAAACATACGTTATCGAAATGTATAATGAATTTCGTCCAAAAGCGTCTATAAAAACCTTTTAATTGGCTATATAGAATGAGAACGTAATAATGTTGATATAAAGTTGCTAATTTAATCAAATGAATTATATTTGGTGACACTTCTCAATTCAAATTGGGCAAGTCGAACTTTATTGCATCTAAACTTATGCTATTTTTAAAGAGAAATATAGAATGAATTTCATCCAAAAGCGTCTACAAAAACCTGTTAGTTAGTTATAAATAATGACAACGTAATTAAATTGATAAAAATTTGCTAATATATTCAAATAAATTATATTTGGTGCCACTTTTGCATTCAAAATTGGGGAAGTCGAATTTATAGCCTCTAAACTTACGTTATCGAAATGTATAATGAATTTCGTCTAAAAGCGTCTATTAAACCTTTTAATTGGCTATATAGAATGAGAACGTAATAATGTTGATATAAAGTTGCTAATTTAATCAAATGAATTATATTTGGTGACACTTCTCAATTCAAATTGGGCAAGTCAAACTTTATTGCATCTAAACTTACGTTATTTTTAAAGAGAAGTATATATTGAATTTCATCCAAAAGCGTCTAGAAAAACCTGTTCGTTAGTTATAAATAATGATAACGTAATAAAGTTGATAACAAGTTGCTAATATAATCAAATAAATTATATTTGGTGCCACTTTTGAATTCAAAATTGGGGAAGTCGAATTCATAGCCTCTAAACTTACGTTATCGAAATGTATAATGAATTTCGTCCAAAAGCGTCTATAAAAACCTTTTAATTGGCTATATAGAATGAGAACGTAATAATGTTGATATAAAGTTGCTAATTTAATCAAATGAATTATATTTGGTGACACTTCTCAATTCAAATTGGACAAGTCGAACTTTATTGCATCTAAACTTATGTTATTTTTAAAGAGAAATATACAATAAATTTCAACCAAAAGCGTCTAGAAAAACCTGTTAGTTAGTTATAAATAATGACAACGTAATAAAGTTGATAAAAAGTTGCTAATATGATCAAATAAATTATATTTGGTGCCACTTTTGAATTCAAAATTGGGGAAGTCGAATTTATAGCCTCTAAACTTACGTTATCGAAATGTATAATGAATTACGTCCAAAAGCGTCTATAAAAACCTTTTAATTGGCTATATAGAATGAGAACGTAATAATGTTGATATATAGTTGCTAATTTAATCAAATGAATTAAATTTGGTTACACTTCTCAATTCAAATTGGGCAAGTCGAACTTTAATGCATCTAAACTTACGTTATTTTTAAAGAGAAGTATAGAATGAATTTCATCCAAAAGCGTCTAGAAAAACATGTTAGTTAGTTATAAATAATGATATGGTAATAAAGTTCATAACAAGTTGCTAATATAATCAAATAAATTATATTTGGTGCCACTTTTGAATTCAAAATTGGGGAAGTCGAATTTATAGCCTCTAAACTTACGTTATCGAAATGTATAATGAATTTCGTCCAAAAGCGCCTATAAAAACCTTTTCATTGGCTATATAGAATGAGAACATAATAATGTTGATATAAAGTTGCTAATTTAATCAAATGAATTATATTCGGTGACACTTCTCAATTCGAATTGGGCAAGACGAACTTTATTGCATCGAAACTTAGGTTATTTTTAAAGAGAAATATAGAATGAATTTCAACCAAAAGCGTCTGGAAAAACCAGTTAGTTAGTTATAAATATTGACAACGTAATAAAGTTGATAAAAAGTTGCTAATATAATCAAATAAATTATATTTGGTGCCACTTTTGAATTCAAAATTGGAAAAGTCGAATTTATAGCCTCCAAACTTACGTTATCGAAATGTATAATGAATTTCGTCCAAAAGCGTCTATAAAAACCTTTTAATTGGCTATATAGAATGAGAACGTAATAATGTTGATATAAAGTTGCTAATTTAATCAAATGAATTAAATTTGGTGACACTTCTCAATTCAAATTTGGAAAGTCGAACTTTAATGCATCTAAACTTACGTTATTTTTAAAGAGAAGTATAGAATGAATTTCATCCAAAAGCGTCTAGAAAAACCTGTTAGTTAGTTATAAATAATGATATCGTAATAAAGTTCATAACAAGTTGCTAATATAATCAAATAAATTATATTTGGTGCCACTTTTGAATTCAAAATTGGGGAAGTCGAATTTATAGCCTCTAAACTTACGTTATCGAAATGTATAATGAATTTCGTCCAAAAGAGCCTATAAAAACCTTTTAATTGGCTATATAGAATGAGAACATAATAATGTTGATATAAAGTTGCTAATTTAATCAAATGAATTATATTTGGTGACACTTCTCAATTCGAATTAGGCAAGACGAACTTTATTGCATCGAAACTTATGCTATTTTTAAAGAGAGATATATAATGAATTTCAACCAAAAGCGTCTGGAAAAACCAGTTAGGTAGTTATAAATATTGACAACGTAATAAAGTTGATAAAAAGTTGCTAATATAATCAAATAAATTATATTTGGTGCCACTTTTGAATTCAAAATTGGGGAAGTCGAATTTATAGCCTCTAAACTTACGTTATCGAAATGTATAATGAATTTCGTCCAAAAGCGTCTATAAAAACCTTTTAATTGGCTATATAGAATGAGAACGTAATAATGTTGATATATAGTTGCTAATTTAATCAAATGAATTAAATTTGGTTACACTTCTCAATTCAAATTGGGCAAGTCGAACTTTAATGCATCTAAACTTACGTTATTTTTAAAGAGAAGTATAGAATGAATTTCATCCAAAAGCGTCTAGAAAAACCTGTTAGTTAGTTATAAATAATGATATGGTAATAAAGTTCATAACAAGTTGCTAATATAATCAAATAAATTATATTTGGTGCCACTTTTGAATTCAAAATTGGGGAAGTCGAATTTATAGCCTCTAAACTTACGTTATCGAAATGTATAATGAATTTCGTCCAAAAGCGCCTATAAAAACCTTTTAATTGGCTATATAGAATGAGAACATAATAATGTTGATATAAAGTTGCTAATTTAATCAAATGAATTATATTCGGTGACACTTCTCAATTCGAATTGGGCAAGACGAACTTTATTGCATCGAAACTAATGTTATTTTTAAAGAGAAATATAGAATGAATTTCAACCAAAAGCGTCTGGAAAAACCAGTTAGTTAGTTATATAATTGACAACGTAATAAAGTTGATAAAAAGTTGCTAATATAATCAAATAAATTATATTTGGTGCCACTTTTGAATTCAAAATTGGGGAAGTCGAATTTATAGCCTCTAAACTTACGTTATCGAAATGTATAATGAATTTCGTCCAAAAGCGTCTATAAAAACCTTTTAATTGGCAATATAGAATGAGAACGTAATAATGTTGATATATAGTTGCTAATTTAATCAAATGAATTAAATTTGGTGACACTTCTCAATTCAAATTGGGCAAGTCGAACTTTAATGCATCTAAACTTACGTTATTTTTAAAGAGAAGTATAGAATGAATTTCATCCAAAAGCGTCTAGAAAAACCTGTTAGTTAGTTATAAATAATGATATCGTAATAAAGTTGATAAAAAGTTGCTAATATAATCAAATAAATTATATTTGGTGCCACTTTTGAATTTAAAATTGGGGAAGTCGAATTTATAGCCTCTAAACTTACGTTATCGAAATGTATAATGAATTTCGTCCAAAAGCGTCTATAAAAACCTTTTAATTGGCTATATAGAATGAGAACGTAATAATGTTGATATAAAGTTGCTAATTTAATCAAATGAATTATATTTGGTGACACTTCTCAATTCAAATTGGACAAGTCGAACTTTATTGCATCTAAACTTATGTTATTTTTAAAGAGAAATATACAATAAATTTCAACCAAAAGCGTCTAGAAAAACCTGTTAGTTAGTTATAAATAATGACAACGTAATAAAGTTGATAAAAAGTTGCTAATATGATCAAATAAATTATATTTGGTGCCACTTTTGAATTCAAAATTGGAGAAGTCGAATTTATAGCCTCCAAACTTACGTTATCGAAATGTATAATGAATTTCGTCCAAAAGCGTCTATAAAAACCTTTTAATTGGCTATATAGAATGAGAACGTAATAATGTTGATATAAAGTTGCTAATTTAATCAAATGAATTATATTTGGTGACACTTCTAAATTCAAATTGGGCAAGTCGAACTTTATTGCATCTAAACTTATGCTATTTTTAAAGAGAAATATAGAATGAATTTCATCCAAAAGCGTCTACAAAAACCTGTTAGTTAGTTATAAATAATGACAACGTAATTAAATTGATAAAAATTTGCTAATATATTCAAATAAATTATATTTGGTGCCACTTTTGAATTCAAAATTGGGGAAGTCGAATTTATAGCCTCTAAACTTACGTTATCGAAATGTATAATGAATTTCGTCTAAAAGCGTCTATTAAACCTTTTAATTGGCTATATAGAATGAGAACGTAATAATGTTGATATAAAGTTGCTAATTTAATCAAATGAATTATATTTGGTGACACTTCTCAATTCAAATTGGGCAAGTCAAACTTTATTGCATCTAAACTTACGTTATTTTTAAAGAGAAGTATAGAATGAATTTCATCCAAAAGCGTCTAGAAAAACCTGTTCGTTAGTTATAAATAATGATAACGTAATAAAGTTGATAACAAGTTGCTAATATAATCAAATAAATTATATTTGGTGCCACTTTTGAATTCAAAATTGGGGAAGTCGAATTCATAGCCTCTAAACTTATGTTATCGAAATGTATAATGAATTTCGTCCAAAAGCGTCTATAAAAACCTTTTAATTGGCTATATACAATGAGAACATAATAATGTTGATATAAAGTTGCTAATTTAATCAAATGAATTATATTTGGTAACACTTCTCAATTCAAATTGGGCAAGTCGAACTTTATTGCATCCAAACTTATGTTATTTTCAAAGAAAATATAGAATGAATTTCATCCAAAAGCGTCTAGAAAAACCTGTTACTTAGTTAGCTATGAAGAATGAAAACGTAATAATTTTGATAAAAAGATGCTAATATAATCAAATAAATTATATTTGGTGCCACTTTTGAATTCCAAAATTGGGGAAGTCGAATTTATAGCCTCTAAACTTACGTTATCGAAATGTATAATGAATTTCGTCCAAAAGCGTCTATAAAAACCTTTTAATTGACTATATAGAATGAGAACGTAATAATATTGATATAAAGTTGCTAATTTAATCAAATGAATTATATTTGGTGACACTTCTCAATTCAAATTGGGCAAGTCGAACTTTATTGCATTTAACTTATGTTATTTTTAAAGAGAAATATAGAATGAAATTGATCCAAAAGCGTCTAGAAAAACCTGTTAGTTAGTTATAAATAATGATATCGTAATAAAGTTCATAACAAGTTGCTAATATAATCAAATAAATTATATTTGGTGCCACTTTTGAATTCAAAATTGGGGAAGTCGAATTTATAGCCTCTAAACTTACGTTATCGAAATGTATAATGAATTTCGTCCAAAAGCGCCTATAAAAACCTTTTAATTGGCTATATAGAATGAGAACATAATAATGTTGATATAAAGTTGCTAATTTAATCAAATGAATTATATTTGGTGACACTTCTCAATTCGAATTGGGCAAGACGAACTTTATTGCATCGAAACTTATGTTATTTTTAAAGAGAGATATAGAATGAATTTCAACCAAAAGCGTCTGGAAAAACCAGTTAGGTAGTTATAAATATTGACAACGTAATAAAGTTGATAAAAAGTTGCTAATATAATCAAATAAATTATATTTGGTGCCACTTTTGAATTCAAAATTGGGGAAGTCGAATTTGTAGCCTCTAAACTTACGTTATCGAAATGTATAATGAATTTCGTCCAAAAGCGTCTATAAAAACCTTTTAATTGGCTATATAGAATGAGAACGTAATAATGTTGATATATAGTTGCTAATTTAATCAAATGAATTAAATTTGGTTACACTTCTGAATTCAAATTGGGCAAGTCGAACTTTAATGCATTTAAACTTACGTTATTTTTAAAGAGAAGTATAGAATGAATTTCATCCAAAAGCGTCTAGAAAAACCTGTTAGTTAGTTATAAATAATGATATGGTAATAAAGTTCATAACAAGTTGCTAATATAATCAAATAAATTATATTTGGTGCCACTTTTGAATTCAAAATTGGGGAAGTTGAATTTATAGCCTCTAAACATACGTTATCGAAATGTATAATGAATTTCGTCCAAAAGCGCCTATAAAAACCTTTTAATTGGCTATATAGAATGAGAACATAATAATGTTGATATAAAGTTGCTAATTTAATCAAATGAATTATATTTGGTGACACTTCTCAATTCGAATTGGGCAAGACGAACTTTATTGCATCGAAACTTATGTTATTTTTAAAGAGAAATATAGGATGAATTTCAACTAAAAGCGTCTGGAAAAACCAGTTAGTTAGTTATAAATATTGACAACGTAATAAAGTTGATAAAAAGTTGCTAATATAATCAAATAAATTATATTTGGTGCCACTTTTGAATTCAAAATTGGGGAAGTCGAATTTATAGCCTCTAAACTTACGTTATCGAAATGTATAATGAATTTCGTCCAAAAGCGTCTATAAAAACCTTTTAATTGGCAATATAGAATGAGAACATAATAATGTTTATATATAGTTGCTAATTTAATCAAATGAATTATATTTGGTGACACTTCTCAATTCAAATTGGGCAAGTCGAACTTTAATGCATCTAAACTTACGTTATTTTTAAAGAGAAGTATATAATGAATTTCATCCAAAAGCGTCTAGAAAAACCTGTTAGTTAGTTATAAATAATGATATCGTAATAAAGTTGATAAAAAGTTGCTAATATAATCAAATAAATTATATTTGGTGCCACTTTTGAATTTAAAATTGGGGAAGTCGAATTTATAGCCTCTAAACTTACGTTATCGAAATGTATAATGAATTTCGTCCAAAAGCGTCTATAAAAACCTTTTAATTGGCTATATAGAATGAGAACGTAATAATGTTGATATAAAGTTGCTAATTTAATCAAATGAATTATATTTGGTGACACTTCTCAATTCAAATTGGACAAGTCGAACTTTATTGCATCAAAACTTATGTTATTTTTAAAGAGAAATATACAATAAATTTCAACCAAAAGCGTCTAGAAAAACCTGTTAGTTAGTTATAAATAATGACAACGTAATAAAGTTGATAAAAAGTTGCTAATATGATCAAATAAATTATATTTGGTGCCACTTTTGAATTCAAAATTGGAGAAGTCGAATTTATAGCCTCTAAACATACGTTATCGAAATGTATAATGAATTTCGTCCAAAAGCGTCTATAAAAACCTTTTAATTGGCTATATAGAATGAGAACGTAATAATGTTGATATAAAGTTGCTAATTTAATCAAATGAATTATATTTGGTGACACTTCTCAATTCAAATTGGGCAAGTCGAACTTTATTGCATCTAAACTTATGCTATTTTTAAAGAGAAATATAGAATGAATTTCATCCAAAAGCGTCTACAAAAACCTGTTAGTTAGTTATAAATAATAACAACGTAATTAAATTGATAAAAATTTGCTAATATATTCAAATAAATTATATTTGGTGCCACTTTTGAATTCAAAATTGGGGAAGTCGAATTTATAGCCTCTAAACTTACGTTATCGAAATGTATAATGAATTTCGTCTAAAAGCGTCTATTAAACCTTTTAATTGGCTATATAGAATGAGAACGTAATAATGTTGATATAAAGTTGCTAATTTAATCAAATGAATTATATTTGGTGACACTTCTCAATTCAAATTGGGCAAGTCAAACTTTATTGCATCTAAACTTACGTTATTTTTAAAGAGAAGTATATAATGAATTTCATCCAAAAGCGTCTAGAAAAACCTGTTCGTTAGTTATAAATAATGATAACGTAATAAAGTTGATAACAAGTTGCTAATATAATCAAATAAATTATATTTGGTGCCACTTTTGAATTCAAAATTGGGGAAGTCGAATTCATAGCCTCTAAACTTACGTTATCGAAATGTATAATGAATTTCGTCCAAAAGCGTCTATAAAAACCTTTTAATTGGCTATATACAATGAGAACATAATAATGTTGATATAAAGTTGCTAATTTAATCAAATGAATTATATTTGGTAACACTTCTCAATTCAAATTGGGCAAGTCGAACTTTATTGCATCCAAACTTATGTTATTTTCAAAGAAAATATAGAATGAATTTTATCCAAAAGCGTCTAGAAAAACCTGTTACTTAGTTAGCTATGAAGAATGAAAACGTAATAATTTTGATAAAAGATGCTAATATAATCAAATAAATTATATTTGGTGCCACTTTTGAATTCAAAATTGGGGAAGTCGAATTTATGGCCTCTAAACTTACGTTATCGAAATGTATAATGAATTTCGTCCAAAAGCGTCTATAAAAACCTTTTAATTGACTATATAGAATGAGAACGTAATAATATTGATATAAAGTTGCTAATTTAATCAAATGAATTATATTTGGTGACACTTCTCAATTCAAATTGGGCAAGTCGAACTTTATTGCATTTAACTTATGTTATTTTTAAAGAGAAATATAGAATGAAATTGATCCAAAAGCGTCTAGAAAAACCTGTTAGTTAGTTATAAATAATGACAACGTAATAAACTTGATAAAAAGTTGCTAATATAATCAAATAAATTATATTTGGTGCCACTTTTGAATTCAAAATTGGGGAAGTCGAATTTATAGCCTCTAATCTTACGTTATCGAAATGTATAATGAATTTCGTCCAAAAGCGCCTATAAAAACCTTTTAATTGGCTATATAGAATGAGAACATCATAATGTTGATATAAAGTTGCTAATTAATCAAATGAATTATATTTGGTGACACTTCTCAATTCGAATTGGGCAAGACGAACTTTATTGCATCGAAACTTATGTTATTTTTAAAGAGAAATATAGAATGAATTTCAACCAAAAGCGTCTGGAAAAACCAGTTAGGTAGTTATAAATATTGACAACGTAATAAAGTTGATAAAAAGTTGCTAATATAATCAAATAAATTATATTTGGTGCCACTTTTGAATTCAAAATTGGGGAAGTCGAATTTATAGCCTCTAAACTTACGTTATCGAAATGTATAATGAATTTCGTCCAAAAGCGTCTATAAAAACCTTTTAATTGGCTATATAGAATGAGAACGTAATAATGTTGATATATAGTTGCTAATTTAATCAAATGAATTAAATTTGGTTACACTTCTGAATTCAAATTGGGCAAGTCGAACTTTAATGCATTTAAACTTACGTTATTTTTAAAGAGAAGTATAGAATGAATTTCATCCAAAAGCGTCTAAAAAAACCTGTTAGTTAGTTATAAATAATGATATGGTAATAAAGTTCATAACAAGTTGCTAATATAATCAAATAAATTATATTTGGTGCCACTTTTGAATTCAAAATTGGGGAAGTCGAATTTATAGCCTCTAAACTTACGTTATCGAAATGTATAATGAATTTCGTCCAAAAGCGCCTATAAAAACCTTTTAATTGGCTATATAGAGTGAGAACATAATAATGTTGATATAAAGTTGCTAATTTAATCAAATGAATTATATTTGGTGACACTTCTCAATTCGAATTGGGCAAGACGAACTTTATTGCATCGAAACTTATGTTATTTTTAAAGAGAAATATAGGATGAATTTCAACTAAAAGCGTCTGGAAAAACCAGTTAGTTAGTTATAAATATTGACAACGTAATAAAGTTGATAAAAAGTTGCTAATATAATCAAATAAATTATATTTGGTGCCACTTTTGAATTCAAAATTGGGGAAGTCGAATTTATAGCCTCTAAACTTACGTTATCGAAATGTATAATGAATTTCGTCCAAAAGCGTCTATAAAAACCTTTTAATTGGCAATATAGAATGAGAACGTAATAATGTTTATATATAGTTGCTAATTTAATCAAATGAATTAAATTTGGTGACACTTCTCAATTCAAGTTGGGCAAGTCGAACTTTAATGCATCTAAACTTACGTTATTTTTAAAGAGAAGTATAGAATGAATTTCATCCAAAAGCGTCTAGAAAAACCTGTTAGTTAGTTATAAATAATGATATCGTAATAAAGTTGATAAAAAGTTGCTAATATAATCAAATAAATTATATTTGGTGCCACTTTTGAATTTAAAATTGGGGAAGTCGAATTTATAGCCTCTAAACTTACGTTATCGAAATGTATAATGAATTTCGTCCAAAAGCGTCTATAAAAACCTTTTAATTGGCTATATAGAATGAGAACGTAATAATGTTGATATAAAGTTGCTAATTTAATCAAATGAATTATATTTGGTGACACTTCTCAATTCAAATTGGACAAGTCGAACTTTATTGCATCAAAACTTATGTTATTTTTAAAGAGAAATATACAATAAATTTCAACCAAAAGCGTCTAGAAAAACCTGTTAGTTAGTTATAAATAATGACAACGTAATAAAGTTGATAAACAGTTGCTAATATGATCAAATAAATTATATTTGGTGCCACTTTTGAATTCAAAATTGGGAAGTCGAATTTATAGCCTCCAAACTTACGTTATCGAAATGTATAATGAATTTCGTCCAAAAGCGTCTATAAAAACCTTTTAATTGGCTATATAGAATGAGAACGTAATAATGTTGATATAAAGTTGCTAATTTAATCAAATGAATTATATTTGGTGACACTTCTCAATTCAAATTGGGCAAGTCGAACTTTATTGCATCTAAACTTATGCTATTTTTAAAGAGAAATATATAATGAATTTCATCCAAAAGCGTCTACAAAAACATGTTAGTTAGTTATAAATAATGACAACGTAATTAAATTGATAAAAATTTGCTAATATATTAAAATAAATTATATTTGGTGCCACTTTTGAATTCAAAATTGGGGAAGTCGAATTTATAGCCTCTAAACTTACGTTATCGAAATGTATAATGAATTTCGTCTAAAAGCGTCTATTAAACCTTTTAATTGGCTATATAGAATGAGAACGTAATAATGTTGATATAAAGTTGCTAATTTAATCAAATGAATTATATTTGGTGACACTTCTCAATTCAAATTGGGCAAGTCAAACTTTATTGCATCTAAACTTACGTTATTTTTAAAGAGAAGTATAGAATGAATTTCATCCAAAAGCGTCTAGAAAAACCTGTTCGTTAGTTATAAATAATGATAACGTAATAAAGTTGATAACAAGTTGCTAATATAATCAAATAAATTATATTTGGTGCCACTTTTGAATTCAAAATTGGGGAAGTCGAATTCATAGCCTCTAAACTTACGTTATCGAAATGTATAATGAATTTCGTCCAAAAGCGTCTATAAAAACCTTTTAATTGGCTATATACAATGAGAACATAATAATGTTGATATAAAGTTGCTAATTTAATCAAATAAATTATATTTGGTAACACTTCTCAATTCAAATTGGGCAAGTCGAACTTTATTGCATCTAAACTTATGTTATTTTTAAAGAGAAATATACAATAAATTTCAACCAAAAGCGTCTAGAAAAACCTGTTAGTTAGTTATAAATAATGACAACGTAATAAAGTTGATAAAAAGTTGCTAATATGATCAAATAAAATATATTTGGTGCCACTTTTGAATTCAAAATTGGGAAGTCGAATTTATAGCCTCCAAACTTACGTTATCGAAATGTATAATGAATTTCGTCCAAAAGCGTCTATAAAAACCTTTTAATTGGCTATATAGAATGAGAACGTAATAATGTTGATATAAAGTTGCTAATTTAATCAAATGAATTATATTTGGTGACACTTCTCAATTCAAATTGGGCAAGTCGAACTTTATTGCATCTAAACTTATGCTATTTTTAAAGAGAAATATATAATGAATTTCATCCAAAAGCGTCTACAAAAACCTGTTAGTTAGTTATAAATAATGACAACGTAATTAAATTGATAAAAATTTGCTAATATATTAAAATAAATTATATTTGGTGCCACTTTTGAATTCAAAATTGGGGAAGTCGAATTTATAGCCTCTAAACTTACGTTATCGAAATGTATAATGAATTTCGTCTAAAAGCGTCTATTAAACCTTTTAATTGGCTATATAGAATGAGAACGTAATAATGTTGATATAAAGTTGCTAATTTAATCAAATGAATTATATTTGGTGACACTTCTCAATTCAAATTGGGCAAGTCAAACTTTATTGCATCTAAACTTACGTTATTTTTAAAGAGAAGTATAGAATGAATTTCATCCAAAAGCGTCTAGAAAAACCTGTTCGTTAGTTATAAATAATGATAACGTAATAAAGTTGATAACAAGTTGCTAATATAATCAAATAAATTATATTTGGTGCCACTTTTGAATTCAAAATTGGGGAAGTCGAATTCATAGCCTCTAAACTTACGTTATCGAAATGTATAATGAATTTCGTCCAAAAGCGTCTATAAAAACCTTTTAATTGGCTATATACAATGAGAACATAATAATGTTGATATAAAGTTGCTAATTTAATCAAATGAATTATATTTGGTAACACTTCTCAATTCAAATTGGGCAAGTCGAACTTTATTGCATCCAAACTTGTGTTATTTTCAAAGAAAATATAGAATGAATTTCATCCAAAAGCGTCTAGAAAAACCTGTTACTTAGTTAGCTATGAAGAATGAAAACGTAATAATTTTGATAAAAAGATGCTAATATAATCAAATAAATTATATTTGGTGCCACTTTTGAATTCAAAATTGGGGAAGTCGAATTTATGGCCTCTAAACTTATGTTATCGAAATGTATAATGAATTTCGTCCAAAAGCGTCTATAAAAACCTTTTAATTGACTATATAGAATGAGAACGTAATAATATTGATATAAAGTTGCTAATTTAATCAAATGAATTATATTTGGTGACACTTCTCAATTCAAATTGGGCAAGTCGAACTTTATTGCATTTAACTTATGTTATTTTTAAAGAGAAATATAGAATGAAATTGATCCAAAAGCGTCTAGAAAAACCTGTTAGTTAGTTATAAATAATGACAACGTAATAAACTTGATAAAAAGTTGCTAATATAATCAAATAAATTATACTTGGTGCCACTTTTGAATTCAAAATTGGGGAAGTCGAATTTATAGCCACTAATCTTACGTTATCGAAATGTATAATGAATTTCGTCCAAAAGCGCCTATAAAAACCTTTTAATTGGCTATATAGAATGAGAACATCATAATGTTGATATAAAGTTGCTAATTAATCAAATGAATTATATTTGGTGACACTTCTCAATTCGAATTGGGCAAGACGAACTTTATTGCATCGAAACTTATGTTATTTTTAAAGAGAAATATAGAATGAATTTCAACCAAAAGCGTCTGAAAAACCAGTTAGGTAGTTATAAATATTGACAACGTAATAAAGTTGATAAAAAGTTGCTAATATAATCAAATAAATTATATTTGGTGCCACTTTTGAATTCAAAATTGGGGAAGTCGAATTTATAGCCTCTAAACTTACGTTATCGCAATGTATAATGAATTTCGTCCAAAAGCGTCTATAAAAACCTTTTAATTGGCTATATAGAATGAGAACGTAATAATGTTGATATATAGTTGCTAATTTAATCAAATGAATTAAATTTGGTTACACTTCTCAATTCAAATTGGGCAAGTCGAACTTTAATGCATCTAAACTTACGTTATTTTTAAAGAGAAGTATAGAATGAATTTCATCCAAAAGCGTCTAGAAAAACCTGTTAGTTAGTTATAAATAATGATATCGTAATAAAGTTGATAAAAAGTTGCTAATATAATCAAATAAATTATATTTGGTGCCACTTTTGAATTCAAAATTGGGGAAGTCGAATTTATAGCCTCTAAACTTACGTTATCGAAATGTATAATGAATTTCGTCCAAAAGCGTCTATAAAAACCTTTTAATTGGCTATATAGAATGAGAACGTAATAATGTTGATATAAAGTTTCTAATTTAATCAAATGAATTATATTTGGTGACACTTCTCAATTCAAATTGGACAAGTCGAACTTTATTACATCTAAAGTTATGTTATTTTTAAAGAGAAATATACAATAAATTTCAACCAAAAGCGTCTAGAAAAACCTGTTAGTTAGTTATAAATAATGACAACGTAATAAAGTTGATAAAAAGTTGCTAATATGATCAAATAAATTATATTTGGTGCCACTTTTGAATTCAAAATTGGAGAAGTCGAATTTATAGCCTCCAAACTTACGTTATCGAAATGTATAATGAATTTCGTCCAAAAGCGTCTATAAAAACCTTTTAATTGGCTATATAGAATGAGAACGTAATAATGTTGATATAAAGTAGCTAATTTAATCAAATGAATTATATTTGGTGACACTTCTCAATTCGAATTGGGCAAGACGAACTTTATTGCATCGAAACTTATGTTATTTTTAAAGAGAAATATAGAATGAATTTCAACCAAAAGCGTCTGGAAAAACCAGTTAGGTAGTTATAAATATTGACAACGTAATAAAGTTGATAAAAAGTTGCTAATATAATCAAATAAATTATATTTGGTGCTACTTTTGAATTCAAAATTGGGGAAGTCGAATTTATAGCCTCTAAACTTACGTTATCGAAATGTATAATGAATTTCGTCCAAAAGCTTCTATAAAAACCTTTTAATTGGCTATATAGAATGAGAACGTAATAATGTTGATATATAGTTGCTAATTTAATCAAATGAATTAAATTTGGTTACACTTCTCAATTCAAATTGGGCAAGTCGAACTTTAATGCATCTAAACTTACGTTATTTTTAAAGAGAAGTATAGAATGAATTTCATCCAAAAGCGTCTAGAAAAACCTGTTAGTTAGTTATAAATAATGATATGGTAATAAAGTTCATAACAAGTTGCTAATATAATCAAATAAATTATATTTGGTGCCACTTTTGAATTCAAAATTGGGGAAGTCGAATTTATAGCCTCTAAACTTACGTTATCGAAATGTATAATGAATTTCGTCCAAAAGCGCCTATAAAAACCTTTAATTGGCTATATAGAATGAGGACATAATAATGTTGATATAAAGTTGCTAATTTAATCAAATGAATTATATTTGGTGGCACTTCTCAATTCGAATTGGGCAAGACGAACTTTATTGCATCGAAACTTATGTTATTTTTAAAGAGAAATATAGAATGAATTTCAACCAAAAGCGTCTGGAAAAACCAGTTAGTTAGTTATAAATATTGACAACGTAATAAAGTTGATAAAAAGGTGCTAATATAATCAAATAAATTATATTTGGTGCCACTTTTGAATTCAAAATTGGGGAAGTCGAATTTATAGCCTCTAAACTTACGTTATCGAAATGTATAATGAATTTCGTCCAAAAGCGTCTATAAAAACCTTTTAATTGGCTATATAGAATGAGAACGTAATAATGTTGATATATAGTTGCTAATTTAATCAAATGAATTAAATTTGGTTATACTTCTCAATTCAAATTGGGCAAGTCGAACTTTAATGCATCTAAACTTACGTTATTTTTAAAGAGAAGTATAGAATGAATTTCATCCAAAAGCGTCTAGAAAAACCTGTTAGTTAGTTATAAATAATGATATGGTAATAAAGTTCATAAAAATTTGCTAATATAATCAAATAAATTATATTTGGTGCCACTTTTGAGTTCAAAATTGGGGAAGTCGAATTTATAGCCTCTAAACTTACGTTATCGAAATGTATAATGAATTTCGTCCAAAAGCGCCTATAAAAACCTTTTAATTGGCTATATAGAATGAGAACATAATAATGTTGATATAAAGTTGCTAATTTAATCAAATGAATTATATTTGGTGACACTTCTCAATTCGAATTGGGCAAGACGAACTTTATTGCATCGAAACTTATGTTATTTTTAAAGAGAAATATAGAATGAATTTCAACCAAAAGCGTCTGGATAAACATGTTAGTTAGTTATAAATATTGAAAACGTAATAAAGTTGATAAAAAGTTGCTAATATAATCAAATAAATTATATTTGGTGCCACTTTTGAATTCAAAATTGGGGAAGTCGAATTTATAGCCTCTAAACTTACGTTAACAAAATGTGTAATGAATTTCGTCCAAAAGCGTCTAGAAAAACCTTTTAATTGGCTATATAGAATGAGAACGTAATAATGCTGATATAAAGTTGCTAATTTAATCAAATGAATTATATTTGTTGACACTTCTCAATTCAAATTGGGCAAGTCGAACTTTATTGCATCTAAACTTATGTTATTTTTAAAGAGAAATATAGAATGAATTGCAACCAAAATCGTCTAGAAAAACCTGATAGTTAGTTATAAATAATGACAACGTAATAAAGTTGATAAAAAGTTGCTAATATAATCAAATAAATTATATTTGGTGCCACTTTTGAATTCAAAATTGGAGAAGTCGAATTTATAGCCTCCAAACTTACGTTATCGAAATGTATAATGAATTTCGTCCAAAAGTGTTTATAAAAACATTTTAATTGGCTATATAGAATGAGAACGTAATAATGTTGATATAAAGTTGCTAATTTAATCAAATGAATTATATTTGGTGACACTTCTCAATTCAAATTGCGCAAATCGAACTTTATTGCATCTAAACTTATGTTATTTTTAAAGAGAAATATAGAATGAATTTCATCCAAAAGCGTCTACAAAAACCTGTTAGTTAGTTATAAATAACGACAACGTAATAAAATTGATAAAAAGTTGCTAATATATTCAAATAAATTATATTTGGTGCCACTTTTGAATTCAAATTTTTGGAAGTCGAATTTATAGCCTCTAAACATACGTTATCGAAATGTATAATGAATTTCGTCCAAAAGCGTCTATAAAAACCTTTTAATTGGCTATATAGAATGAGAACGTAATAATGTTGATATAAAGTTGCTAATTTAATCAAATGAATTATATTTGGTGACACTTCTCAATTCGAATCGGGCAAGTCAAACTTTATTGCATCTAAACTTACGTTATTTTTAAAGAGAAGTATAGAATGAATTTCATCCAAAAGTGTCTAGAAAAACCTGTTAGTTAGTTATAAATAATGATAACTTAATAAAGTTGATAACAAGTTGCTAATATAATAAAATAAATTATATTTGGTGCCACTTTTGAATTCAAAATTGGGGAAGTCGAATTTATAGCCTCTAAACTTACGTTATCGAAATGTATAATGAATTTCGTCCAAAAGCGTCTATAAAAACCTTTTAATTGGCTATATAGAATGAGAACATAATAATGTTGATATAAAGTTGCTAATTTAGTCAAATGAATTATATTTGGTGACACTTCTCAATTTAAATTGGGCAAGACGAACTTTATTGCATCTAAACTTATGTTATTTTTAAAGAGAAATATAGAAGGAATTTCATCCAAAAGCGTCAGGAAAAACCTGTTAGTTAGTTATAAATAATGACAACGTAATAAAGTTGATAAAAAGTTGCTAATATAATCAAACAAATTATATTTGGTGCCACTTTTGAATTCAAAATTGGGGAAGTCGAATTTATAGCCTCTAACCTTACGTTATCGAAATGTATAATGAATTTCGTCCAAGAGCGTCTATAAAAACCTTTTAATTGGCTATATAGAATGAGAACGTAATAATGTTGATATAAAGTTTCTAATTTAATCAAATGAATTATATTTGGTGACACTTCTCAATTCAAATTGGGCAAGTCGAGCTTTATTGCATCTAAACTTATGTTATTTTTAAAGAGAAATATAGAATGAATTTCAACCAAAAGCGTCTAGAAAAACCTGATAGTTAGTTATAAATAATGACAACGTAATAAAGTTGATAAAAAGTTGCTAATATAATCAAATAAATTATATTTGGTGCCTCTTTTGAATTCAAAATTGGAAAAGTCGAATTTATAGCCTCCAAACTTACGTTATCGAAATGTATAATGAATTTCGTCCAAAAGCGTCTATAAAAACCTTTTAATTGGCTATATAGAATGAGAACGTAATAATGTTGATATAAAGTTGCTAATTTAATCAAATGAATTATATTTGGTGACACTTCTCAATTCAAATTGGGCAAGTCGAAATTTATTGCATCTAAACTTATGTTTATTTTAAAGAGAAATATAGAATGAATTTCATCCAAAAGCGTCTAGAAAAACCTGTTAGTTAGTTATAAATAATGACAACGTAATAAAGTTCATAAAAAGTTGCTAATATAATCAAATAAACTATATTTGATGCCACTTTTGAATTCAAAATTGGGGAAGTCGAATTTATAGCCTCTAAACTTACGTTATCGAAATGTATAATGAAATTCATCCAAAAGCGTCTACAAAAACCTTTTAATTGGCTATATAGAATGAGAACGTAATAATGTTGATATAAAGTTGCTAATTTAATCAAATGAATTATATTTGGTGACACTTCTCAATTCAAATTGGGCAAGTCAAACTTTATTGCATCTAAACTTACGTTATTTTTAAAGAGAAGTATAAAAAGAATTTCATCCAAAAGCGTCTAGAAAAACCGGTTCGTTAGTTATAAATAATGATAACGTAATAAAGTTGATAACAAGTTGCTAATATAATCAAATAAATTATATTTGTTGCCACTTTTGAATTCAAAATTGGGGAAGTCGAATTCATAGCCTCTAAACCTACGTTATCGAAATGTATAATGAATTTCGTCCAAAAGCGTCTATAAAAACCTTTTAATTGGCTATATAGAATGAGAACATAATAATGTTGATATAAAGTTGCTAATTTAATCAAATGATATATATTTGGTGACACTACTCAATTCAAATTGGGCAAGTCGAACTTTATTGCATCCAAACTTATGTTATTTTCAAAGAAAATATAGAATGAAATTGATCCAAAAGCGTCTAGAAAAACCTGTTACTTAGTTATAAATAATGACAACGTAATAAAGTTGATAAAAAGTTGCTAATATAATCAAATAAATTATATTTGGTGCCAATTTTGAATTCAAAATTGGGGAAGTCGAATTTATAGCCTCTAAACTTACGTTATCGAAATGTATAATGAATTTCATCCAAAAGCGTCTATAAAAACCTTTTAGTTGGCTAAATAGAATGAAAACGTAATAATGTTGATATAAAGTTGCTAATTTAATCAAATGAATTATATTTGGTGACACTTCTCAATTCAAATGGGGCAAGTCGAACTTTAATGCATTTAACTTATGTTATTTTTAAAGAGAAATATAGAATGAAATTGATCCAAAAGCGTCTAGAAAAACCTGATAGTTAGTTATAAATAATGACAACGTAATAAAGTTGATAAAAAGTTGCTAATATAACCAAATAAATTATATTTGGTGCCACTTTTGAATTCAAAATTGGAGAAGTCGAATTTATGGCCTCCAAACTTACGTTATCGAAACGTATAATGAATTTCGTCCAAAAGCGTCTCTAAAAACCTTTTAATTGGCTATATAGAATGAGAATGTAATAATGTTGATATAAAGTTGCTAATTTAATCAATTGAATTATATTTGTTGACACTTCTCAATTCAAATTGGGCAAGTCGAACTTTATTGCATCTAAACTTATGTTATTTTTAAAGAGAAGTATAGAATGAATTTCATCCAAAAGCGTCTAGATAAACCTGTTAGTTAGTTATAAATAATGATAACGTAATAAAGTTGATAACAAGTTGCTAATATAATAAAATAAATTATATTTGGTGCCACTTTTGAATTCAAAATTGGGGAAGTCGAATTTATAGCCTCTAAACTTACGTTATCGAAATGTATAATGAATTTCGTCCAAAAGCGTCTATAAAAACCTTTTAATTGGCTATATAGAATGAGAACATAATAATGTTGATATAAAGTTGCTAATTTAGTCAAATGAATTATATTTGGTGACACTTCTCAATTTAAATTGGGCAAGACGAACTTTATTGCATCTAAACTTATGTTATTTTTAAAGAGAAATATAGAAGGAATTTCATCCAAAAGCGTCAGGAAAAACCTGTTAGTTAGTTATAAATAATGACAACGTAATAAAGTTGATAAAAAGTTGCTAATATAATCAAACAAATTATATTTGGTGCCACTTTTGAATTCAAAATTGGGGAAGTCGAATTTATAGCCTCTAACCTTACGTTATCGAAATGTATAATGAATTTCGTCCAAGAGCGTCTATAAAAACCTTTTAATTGGCTATATAGAATGAGAACGTAATAATGTTGATATAAAGTTTCTAATTTAATCAAATGAATTATATTTGGTGACACTTCTCAATTCAAATTGGGCAAGTCGAGCTTTATTGCATCTAAACTTATGTTATTTTTAAAGAGAAATATAGAATGAATTTCAACCAAAAGCGTCTAGAAAAACCTGATAGTTAGTTATAAATAATGACAACGTAATAAAGTTGATAAAAAGTTGCTAATATAATCAAATAAATTATATTTGGTGCCACTTTTGAATTCAAAATTGGAAAAGTCGAATTTATAGCCTCCAAACTTACGTTATCGAAATGTATAATGAATTTCGTCCAAAAGCGTCTATAAAAACCTTTTAATTGGCTATATAGAATGAGAACATAATAATGTTGATATAAAGTTGCTAATTTAATCAAATGAATTATATTTGGTGACACTTCTCAATTCAAATTGGGCAAGACGAACTATATTGCATCGAAACTTATGTTATTTTTAAAGAGAAATATAGAATGAATTTCAACCAAAAGCGTCTGGAAAAACATGTTAGTTAGTTATAAATATTGACAACGTAATAAAGTTGATAAAAAGTTGCTAATATAATCAAATAAATTATATTTGGTGCCACTTTTGAATTCAAAATTGGGGAAGTCGAATTTATAGCCTCTAAACTTACGTTAACAAAATGTGTAATGAATTTCGTCTAAAAGCGTCTAGAAAAACCTTTTAATTGGCTATATAGAATGAGAACGTAATAATGCTGATATAAAGTTGCTAATTTAATCAAATGAATTATATTTGTTGACACTTCTCAATTCAAATTGGGCAAGTCGAACTTTATTGCATCTAAACTTATGTTATTTTTAAAGAGAAATATAGAATGAATTGCAACCAAAATCGTCTAGAAAAACCTGATAGTTAGTTATAAATAATGACAACGTAATAAAGTTGATAAAAAGTTGCTAATATAATCAAATAAATTATATTTGGTGCCACTTTTGAATTCAAAGTTGGAGAAGTCGAATTTATAGCCTCCAAACTTACGTTATCGAAATGTATAATGAATTTCGTCCAAAAGCGTCTATAAAAACCTTTTAATTGGCTATATAGAATGAGAACGTAATAATGTTGATATAAAGTTGCTAATTTAATCAAATGAATTATATTTGGTGACACTTCTCAATTCAAATTGCGCAAATCGAACTTTATTGCATCTAAACTTATGTTATTTTTAAAGAGAAATATAGAATGAATTTCATCCAAAAGCGTCTACAAAAACCTGTTAGTTAGTTATAAATAATGACAACGTAATAAAATTGATAAAAAGTTGCTAATATATTCAAATAAATTATATTTGGTGCCACTTTTGAATTCAAATTTTTGGAAGTCGAATTTATAGCCTCTAAACATACGTTATCGAAATGTATAATGAATTTCGTCCAAAAGCGTCTATAAAAACCTTTTAATTGGCTATATAGAATGAGAACGTAATAATGTTGATATAAAGTTGCTAATTTAATCAAATGAATTATATTTGGTGACACTTCTCAATTCGAATTGGGCAAGTCAAACTTTATTGCATCTAAACTTACGTTATTTTTAAAGAGAAGTATAGAATGAATTTCATCCAAAAGCGTCTAGAAAAACCTGTTAGTTAGTTATAAATAATGATAACGTAATAAAGTTGATAACAAGTTGCTAATATAATAAAATAAATTATATTTGGTGCCACTTTTGAATTCAAAATTGGGGAAGTCGAATTTATAGCCTCTAAATTACGTTATCGAAATGTATAATGAATTTCGTCCAAAAGCGTCTATAAAAACCTTTTAATTGGCTATATAGAATGAGAACATAATAATGTTGATATAAAGTTGCTAATTTAATCAAATGAATTATATTTGGTGACACTTCTCAATTTAAATTGGGCAAGACGAACTTTATTGCATCTAAACTTATGTTATTTTTAAAGAGAAATATAGAATGAATTTCATCCAAAAGCGTCAGGAAAAACCTGTTAGTTAGTTATAAATAATGACAACGTAATAAAGTTGATAAAAAGTTGCTAATATAATCAAACAAATTATATTTGGTGCCACTTTTGAATTCAAAATTGGGGAAGTCGAATTTATAGCCTCTAACCTTACGTTATCGAAATGTATAATGAATTTCGTCCAAGAGCGTCTATAAAAACCTTTTAATTGGCTATATAGAATGAGAACGTAATAATGTTGATATAAAGTTTCTAATTTAATCAAATGAATTATATTTGGTGACACTTCTCAATTCAAATTGGGCAAGTCGAACTTTATTGCATCTAAACTTATGTTATTTTTAAAGAGAAATATAGAATGAATTTCAACCAAAAGCGTCTAGAAAAACCTGATAGTTAGTTATAAATAATGACAACGTAATAAAGTTGATAAAAAGTTGCTAATATAATCAAATAAATTATATTTGGTGCCACTTTTGAATTCAAAATTGGAAAAGTCGAATTTATAGCCTCCAAACTTACGTTATCGAAATGTATAATGAATTTCGTCCAAAAGCGTCTATAAAAACCTTTTAATTGGCTATATAGAATGAGAACGTAATAATGTTGATATAAAGTTGCTAATTTAATCAAATGAATTATATTTGGTGACACTTCTCAATTCAAATTGGGCAAGTCGAAATTTATTGCATCTAAACTTATGTTTATTTTAAAGAGAAATATAGAATGAATTTCATCCAAAAGCGTCTAGAAAAACCTGTTAGTTAGTTATAAATAATGACAACGTAATAAAGTTCATAAAAAGTTGCTAATATAATCAAATAAACTATATTTGATGCCACTTTTGAATTCAAAATTGGGGAAGTTGAATTTATAGCCTCTAAACTTACGTTATCGAAATGTATAATGAAATTCATCCAAAAGCGTCTACAAAAACCTTTTAATTGGCTATATAGAATGAGAACGTAATAATGTTGATATAAAGTTGCTAATTTAATCAAATGAATTATATTTGGTGACACTTCTCAATTCAAATTAGGCAAGTCAAACTTTATTGCATCTAAACTTACGTTATTTTTAAAGAGAAGTATAAAATGAATTTCATCCAAAAGCGTCTAGAAAAACCGGTTCGTTAGTTATAAATAATGATAACGTAATAAAGTTGATAACAAGTTGCTAATATAATCAAATAAATTATATTTGTTGCCACTTTTGAATTCAAAATTGGGGAAGTCGAATTCATAGCCTCTAAACCTACGTTCTCGAAATGTATAATGAATTTCGTCCAAAAGCGTCTATAAAAACCTTTTAATTGGCTATATAGAATGAGAACATAATAATGTTGATATAAAGTTGCTAATTTAATCAAATGAATTATATTTGGTGATACTTCTCAATTCAAATTGGGCAAGTCGAACTTTATTGCATCCAAACTTATGTTATTTTCAAAGAAAATATAGAATGAAATTGATCCAAAAGCGTCTAGAAAAACCTGTTACTTAGTTATAAATAATGACAACGTAATAAAGTTGATAAAAAGTTGCTAATATAATCAAATAAATTATATTTGGTGCCAATTTTGAATTCAAAATTGGGGAAGTCGAATTTATAGCCTCTAAACTTACGTTATCGAAATGTATAATGAATTTCATCCAAAAGCGTCTATAAAAACCTTTTAGTTGGCTAAATAGAATGAAAACGTAATAATGTTGATATAAAGTTGCTAATTTAATCAAATGAATTGTATTTGGTGACACTTCTCAATTCAAATGGGGCAAGTCGAACTTTAATGCATTTAACTTATGTTATTTTTAAAGAGAAATATAGAATGAAATTGATCCAAAAGCGTCTAGAAAAACCTGATAGTTAGTTATAAATAATGACAACGTAATAAAGTTGATAAAAAGTTGCTAATATAACCAAATAAATTATATTTTGTGCCACTTTTGAATTCAAAATTGGAGAAGTCGAATTTATAGCCTCCAAACTTACGTTATCGAAACGTATAATGAATTTCGTCCAAAAGCGTCTATAAAAACCTTTTAATTGGCTATATAGAATGAGAACGTAATAATGTTGATATAAAGTTGCTAATTTAATCAAATGAATTATATTTGTTGACACTTCTCAATTCAAATTGGGCAAGTCGAACTTTATTGCATCTAAACTTATGTTATTTTTAAAGAGAAGTATAGAATGAATTTCATCTAAAAGCGTCTAGAAAAACCTGTTAGTTAGTTATAAATAATGATAACGTAATAAAGTTGGTAACAAGTTGCTAATATAATAAAATAAATTATATTTGGTGCCACTTTTGAATTCAAAATTAGGGAAGTCGAATTTATAGCCTCTAAACTTACGTTATCGAAATGTATAATGAATTTCGTCCAAAAGCATCCATAAAAACCTTTTAATTGGCTATATAGAATGAGAACATAATAATATTGATATAAAGTTGCTAATTTAATCAAATGAATTATATTTGGTGACACTTCTCAATTTAAATTGGGCAAGACGAACTTTATTAAATCTAAACTTATGTTATTTTTAAAGAGAAATATAGAATGAATTGCATCCAAAAGCGTTAGGAAAAACCTGTTAGTTAGTTATAAATAATGACAACGTAATAGAGTTGATAAAAAGTTGCTAATATAATCAAACAAATTATATTTGGTGCCACTTTTGAATTCAAAATTGGGGAAGTCGAATTTATAGCCTCTAACCTTACGTTATCGAAATGTATAATGAATTTCGTCCAAAAGCGTCTATAGAAACCTTTTAATTGGCTATATAGAATGAGAACGTAATAATGTATATATAGAGTTTCTAATTTAATCAAATGAATTATATTTGGTGACACTTCTCAATTCAAATTGGGCAAGTCGAACTTTATTGCATCTAAACTTATGTTATTTTTAAAGAGAAATATAGAATGAATTTCAACCAAAAGCGTCTGGAAAAACCTGATAGTTAGTTATAAATAATGACAACGTAATAAAGTTGATAAAAAGTTGCTAATATAATCAAATAAATTATATTTGGTGCCACTTTTGAATTCAAAATTGGAAAAGTCGAATTTATAGCCTCCAAACTTACGTTATCGAAATGTATAATGAATTTCGTCCAAAAGCGTCTATAAAAACCTTTTAATTGGCTATATAGAATGAGAACGTAATAATGTTGATATAAAGTTGCTAATTTAATCAAATGAATTATATTTGGTGACACTTCTCAATTCAAATTGGGCAAGTCGAAATTTATTGCATCTAAACTTATGTCTATTTTAAAGAGAAATATAGAATGAATTTCATCCAAAAGCGTCTAGAAAAACCTGTTAGTTAGTTATAAATAATGACAACGTAATAAAGTTGATAAAAAGTTGCTAATATAATCAAATAAACTATATTTGATGCCACTTTTGAATTCAAAATTGGGGAAGTCGAATTTATAGCCTCTAAACTTACGTTATCGAAATGTATAATGAAATTCATCCAAAAGCGTCTATAAAAACCTTTTAATTGGCTATATAGAATGAGAACGTAATAATGTTGATATAAAGTTGCTAATTTAATCAAATGAATTATATTTGGTGACACTTCTCAATTCAAATTGGGCAAGTCAAACTTTATTGCATCTAAACTTACGTTATTTTTAAAGAGAAGTATAAAATGAATTTCATCCAAAAGCGTCTAGAAAAACCTGTTCGTTAGTTATAAATAATGATTACGTAATAAAGTTGATAACAAGTTGCTAATATAATCAAATAAATTATATTTGTTGCCACTTTCGAATTCAAAATTGGGGAAGTCGAATTCATAGCCTCTAAACCTACGTTATCGAAACGTATAATGAATTTCGTCCAAAAGCGTCTATAAAAACCTTTTAATTGGCTATATAAAATGAGAACATAATAATGTTGATATAAAGTTGCTAATTTAATCAAATGAATTATATTTGGTGACACTTCTCAATTCAAATTGGGCAAGCCGAACTTTATTGCATCCAAACTTATGTTATTTTCAAAGAAAAAATAGAATGAAATTGATCCAAAAGCGTCTAGAAAAACCTGTTACTTAGTTATAAATAATGACAACGTAATAAAGTTGATAAAAAGTTGCTAATATAATCAAATAAATTATATTTGGTGCCAATTTTGAATTCAAAATTGGGGAAGTCGAATTTATAGCCTCTAAACTTACGTTATCGAAATGTATAATGAATTTCATCCAAAAGCGTCTATAAAAACCTTTTAGTTGGCTAAATAGAATGAAAACGTAATAATGTTGATATAAAGTTGCTAATTTAATCAAATGAATTATATTTGGTGACACTTCTCAATTCAAATGGGGCAAGTCGAACTTTAATGCATTTAACTTATGTTATTTTTAAAGAGAAATATAGAATGAAATTGATCCAAAAGCGTCTAGAAAAACCTGATAGTTAGTTATAAATAATGACAACGTAATAAAGTTGATAAAAAGTTGCTAATATAACCAAATAAATTATATTTGGTGCCACTTTTGAATTCAAAATTGGAGAAGTCGAATTTATAGCCTCCAAACTTACGTTAACGAAACGTATAATGAATTTCGTCCAAAAGCGTCTATAAAAACCTTTTAATTGGCTATATAGAATGAGAACGTAATAATGTTGATATAAAGTTGCTAATTTAATCAAATGAATTATATTTGTTGACACTTCTCAATTCAAATTGGGCAAGTCGAACTTTATTGCATCTAAACTTATGTTATTTTTAAAGAGAAGTATAGAATGAAATTGATCCAAAAGCGTCTAGAAAAACCTGTTAGTTAGTTATAAATAATGATAACGTAATAAAGTTGGTAACAAGTTGCTAATATAATAAAATAAATTATATTTGGTGCCACTTTTGAATTCAAAATTGGGGAAGTCGAATTTATAGCCTCTAAACTTACGTTATCGAAATGTATAATGAATTTCGTCCAAAAGCGTCTATAAAAACCTTTTAATTGGCTATATAGAATGAGAACATAATAATGTTGATATAAAGTTGCTAATTTAATCAAATGAATTATATTTGGTGACACTTCTCAATTTAAATTGGGCAAGACGAAATTTATTGCATCTAAACTTATGTTACTTTTAAAGAGAAATATAGAATGAATTTCATCCAAACGCGTCAGGAAAAACCTGTTAGTTAGTTATAAATAATGACAACGTAATAAAGTTGATAAAAAGTTGCTAATATAATCAAACAAATTATATTTGGTGCCACTTTTGAATTCAAAATTGGGGAAGTCGAATTTATAGCCTCTAACCTTACGTTATCGAAATGTATAATGAATTTCATCCAAAAGCGTCTATAGAAACCTTTTAATTGGCTATATAGAATGAGAACGTAATAATGTATATATAGAGTTTCTAATTTAATCAAATTAATTATATTTGGTGACACTTCTCAATTCAAATTGGGCAAGTCGAACTTTATTGCATCTAAACTTATGTTATTTTTAAAGAGAAATATAGAATGAATTTCAACCAAAAGCGTCTAGAAAAACCTGATAGTTAGTTATAAATAATGACAACGTAATAAAGTTGATAAAAAGTTGCTAATATAATCAAATAAATTATATTTGGTGCCACTTTTGAATTCAAAATTGGAAAACTCGAATTTATAGCCTCCAAACTTACGTTATCGAAATGTATAATGAATTTCGTCCAAAAGCGTCTATAAAAACCTTTTAATTGGCTATATAGAATGAGAACGTAATAATGTTGATATAAAGTTGCTAATTTAATCAAATGAATTATATTTGGTGACACTTCTCAATTCAAATTGGGCAAGTCGAAATTTATTGCATCTAAACTTATGTCTATTTTAAAGAGAAATATAGAATGAATTTCATCCAAAAGCGTCTAGAAAAACCTGTTAGTTAGTTATAAATAATGACAACGTAATAAAGTTCATAAAAAGTTGCTAATATAATCAAATAAACTATATTTGATGCCACTTTTGAATTCAAAATTGGGGAAGTCGAATTTATAGCCTCTAAACTTACGTTATCGAAATGTATAATGAAATTCATCCAAAAGCGTCTATAAAAACCTTTTAATTGGCTATATAGAATGAGAACGTAATAATGTTGATATAAAGTTGCTAATTTAATCAAATGAATTATATTTGGTGACACTTCTCAATTCAAATTGGGCAAGTCAAACTTTATTGCATCTAAACTTACGTTATTTTTAAAGAGAAGTATAAAATGAATTTCATCCAAAAGCATCTAGAAAAACCTGTTCGTTAGTTATAAATAATGATAACGTAATAAATTTGATAACAAGTTGCTAATATAATCAAATAAATTATATTTGTTGCCACTTTTGAATTCAAAATTGGGGAAGTCGAATTCATAGCCTCTAAACCTACGTTATCGAAATGTATAATGAATTTCGTCCAAAAGCGTCTATAAAAACCTTTTAATTGGCTATATAAAATGAGAACATAATAATGTTGATATAAAGTTGCTAATTTAATCAAATGAATTATATTTGGTGACACTTCTCAATTCAAATTGGGCAAGTCGAACTTTATTGCATCCAAACTTATGTTATTTTCAAAGAAAATATAGAATGAAATTGATCCAAAAGCGTCTAGAAAAACCTGTTACTTAGTTATAAATAATGACAACGTAATAAAGTTGATAAAAAGTTGCTAATATAATCAAATAAATTATATTTGGTGCCAATTTTGAATTCAAAATTGGGGAAGTCGAATTTATAGCCTCTAAACTTACGTTATCGAAATGTATAATGAATTTCATCCAAAAGCGTCTATAAAAACCTTTTAGTTGGCTAAATAGAATGAAAACGTAATAATGTTGATATAAAGTTGCTAATTTAATCAAATGAATTATATTTGGTGACACTTCTCAATTCAAATGGGGCAAGTCGAACTTTAATGCATTTAACTTATGTTATTTTTAAAGAGAAATATAGAATGAAATTGATCCAAAAGCGTCTAGGAAAACCTGATAGTTAGTTATAAATAATGACAACGTAATAAAGTTGATAAAAAGTTGCTAATATAACCAAATAAATTATATTTGGTGCCACTTTTGAATTCAAAATTGGAGAAGTCGAATTTATAGCCTCCAAACTTACGTTATCGAAACGTATAATGAATTTCGTCCAAAAGCGTCTATAAAAACCTTTTAATTGGCTATATAGAATGAGAACGTAATAATGTTGATATAAAGTTGCTAATTTAATCAAATGAATTATATTTGTTGACACTTCTCAATTCAAATTGGGCAAGTCGAACTTTATTGCATCTAAACTTATGTTATTTTTAAAGAGAAGTATAGAATGAATTTCATCCAAAAGCGTCTAGAAAAACCTGTTAGTTAGTTATAAATAATGATAACGTAATAAAGTTGATAACAAGTTGCTAATATAATAAAATAAATTATATTTGGTGCCACTTTTGAATTCAAAATTGGGGAAGTCGAATTTATAGCCTCTAAACTTATGTTATCGAAATGTATAATGAATTTCTTCCAAAAGCATCTACAAAAACCTTTTAATTGGCTATATAGAATGAGAACATAATAATGTTGATATAAAGTTGCTAATTTAATCAAATGAATTATATTTGGTGACACTTCTCAATTTAAATTGGGCAAGACGAACTTTATTGCATCTAAACTTATGTTATTTTTAAAGAGAAATATAGAATGAATTGCATCCAAAAGCGTCAGGAAAAACCTGTTAGTTAGTTATAAATAATGACAACGTAATAGAGTTGATAAAAAGTTGCTAATATAATCAAACAAATTATATTTGGTGCCACTTTTGAATTCAAAATTGGGGAAGTCGAATTTATAGCCTCTAACCTTACGTTATCGAAATGTATAATGAATTTCGTCCAAAAGCGTCTATAAAAACCTTTTAATTGGCAATATAGAATGAGAACGTAATAATGTTGATATAGAGTTTCTAATTTAATCAAATGAATTATATTTGGTGACACTTCTCAATTCAAATTGGGCAAGTCGAACTTTATTGCATCTAAACTTATGTTATTTTTAAAGAGAAATATAGAATGAATTTCAACCAAAAGCGTCTAGAAAAACCTGATAGTTAGTTATAAATAATGACAACGTAATAAAGTTGATAAAAAGTTGCTAATATAATCAAATAAATTATATTTGGTGCCACTTTTGAATTCAAAATTGGAAAAGTCGAATTTATAGCCTCCAAACTTACGTTATCGAAATGTATAATGAATTTCGTCAAAAAGCGTCTATAAAAACCTTTTAATTGGCTATATAGAATGAGAACGTAATAATGTTGATATAAAGTTTCTAATTTAATCAAATGAATTATATTTGGTGACACTTCTCAATTCAAATTGGGCAAGTCGAAATTTATTGCATCTAAACTTATGTTTATTGTAAAGAGAAATATAGAATGAATTTCATCCAAAAGCGTCTAGAAAAACCTGTTAGTTAGTTATAAATAATGACAACGTAATAAAGTTGATAAAAAGTTGCTAATATAATCAAATAAACTATATTTGATGCCACTTTTGAATTCAAAATTGGGGAAGTCGAATTTATAGCCTCTAAACTTACGTTATCGAAATGTATAATGAAATTCATCCAAAAGCGTCTATAAAAACCTTTTAATTGGCTATATAGAATGAGAACGTAATAATGTTGATATAAAGTTGCTAATTTAATCAAATGAATTATATTTGGTGACACTTCTCAATTCAAATTGGGCAAGTCAAACTTTATTGCATCTAAACTTACGTTATTTTTAAAGAGAAGTATAAAATGAATTTCATCCAAAAGCGTCTAGAAAAACCTGTTCGTTAGTTATAAATAATGATAACGTAATAAAGTTGATAACAAGTTGCTAATATAATCAAATAAATTATATTTGTTGCCACTTTTGAATTCAAAATTGGGGAAGTCGAATTCATAACCTCTAAACCTACGTTATCGAAATGTATAATGAATTTCGTCCAAAAGCGTCTATAAAAACCTTTTAATTGGCTATATAAAATGAGAACATAATAATGTTGATATAAAGTTGCTAATTTAATAAAATGAATTATATTTGGTGACACTTCTCAATTCAAATTGGGCAAGTCGAACTTTATTGCATCCAAACTTATGTTATTTTCAAAGAAAATATAGAATGAAATTGATCCAAAAGCGTCTAGAAAAACCTGTTACTTAGTTATAAATAATGACAACGTAATAAAGTTGATAAAAAGTTGCTAATATAATCAAATAAATTATATTTGGTGCCAATTTTGAATTCAAAATTGGGGAAGTCGAATTTATAGCCTCTAAACTTACGTTATCGAAATGTATAATGAATTTCATCCAAAAGCGTCTATAAAAACCTTTTAGTTGGCTAAATAGAATGAAAACGTAATAATGTTGATATAAAGTTGCTAATTTAATCAAATGAATTATATTTGGTGACACTTCTCAATTCAAATGGGGCAAGTCGAACTTTAATGCATTTAACTTATGTTATTTTTAAAGAGAAATATAGAATGAAATTGATCCAAAAGCGTCTAGAAAAACCTGATAGTTAGTTATAAATAATGACAACGTAATAAAGTTGATAAAAAGTTGCTAATATAACCAAATAAATTATATTTGGTGCCACTTTTGAATTCAAAATTGGAGAAGTCGAATTTATAGCCTCCAAACTTACGTTAACGAAACGTATAATGAATTTCGTCCAAAAGCGTCTATAAAAACCTTTTAATTGGCTATATAGAATGAGAACGTAATAATGTTGATATAAAGTTGCTAATTTAATCAAATGAATTATATTTGTTGACACTTCTCAATTCAAATTGGGCAAGTCGAACTTTATTGCATCTAAACTTATGTTATTTTTAAAGAGAAGTATAGAATGAATTTCATCCAAAAGCGTCTAGAAAAACCTGTTAGTTAGTTATAAATAATGATAACGTAATAAAGTTGGTAACAAGTTGCTAATATAATAAAATTAATTATATTTGGTGCCACTTTTGAATTCAAAATTGGGGAAGTCGAATTTATAGCCTCTAAACTTACGTTATCGAAATGTATAATGAATTTCGTCCAAAAGCGTCTATAAAAACCTTTTAATTGGCTATATAGAATGAGAACATAATAATGTTGATATAAAGTTGCTAATTTAATCAAATGAATTATATTTGGTGACACTTCTCAATTTAAATTGGGCAAGACGAACTTTATTGCATCTAAACTTATGTTACTTTTAAAGAGAAATATAGAATGAATTTCATCCAAAAGCATCAGGAAAAACCTGTTAGTTAGTTATAAATAATGACAACGTAATAAAGTTGATAAAAAGTTGCTAATATAATCAAACAAATTATATTTGGTGCCACTTTTGAATTCAAAATTGGGGAAGTCGAATTTATAGCCTCTAACCTTACGTTATCGAAATGTATAATGAATTTCGTCCAAAAGCGTCTATAGAAACCTTTTAATTGGCTATATAGAATGAGAACGTAATAATGTATATATAGAGTTTCTAATTTAATCAAATGAATTATATTTGGTGACACTTCTCAATTCAAATTGGGCAAGTCGAACTTTATTGCATCTAAACTTATGTTATTTTTAAAGAGAAATATAGAATGAATTTCAACCAAAAGCGTCTAGAAAAACCTGATAGTTAGTTATAAATAATGACAACGTAATAAAGTTGATAAAAAGTTGCTAATATAATCAAATAAATTATATTTGGTGCCACTTTTGAATTCAAAATTGGAAAAGTCGAATTTATAGCCTCCAAACTTACGTTATCGAAATGTATAATGAATTTCGTCCAAAAGCGTCTATAAAAACCTTTTAATTGGCTATATAGAATGAGAACGAAATAATGTTGATATAAAGTTTCTAATTTAATCAAATGAATTATATTTGGTGACACTTCTCAATTCAAATTGGGCAAGTCGAAATTTATTGCATCTAAACTTATGTTTATTTAAAAGAGAAATATAGAATGAATTTCATCCAAAAGCGTCTAGAAAAACCTGTTAGTTAGTTATAAATAATGACAACGTAATAAAGTTGATAAAAAGTTGCTAATATAATCAAATAAACTATATTTGATGCCACTTTTGAATTCAAAATTGGGGAAGTCGAATTTATAGCCTCTAAACTTACGTTATCGAAATGTATAATGAAATTCATCCAAAAGCGTCTATAAAAACCTTTTAATTGGCTATATAGAATGAGAACGTAATAATGTTGATATAAAGTTGCTAATTTAATCAAATGAATTATATTTGGTGACACTTCTAAATTCAAATTGGGCCAGTCAAACTTTATTGCATCTAAACTTACGTTATTTTTAAAGAGAAGTATAAAATGAATTTCATCCAAAAGCGTCTAGAAAAACCTGTTCGTTAGTTATAAATAATGATAACGTAATAAAGTTGATAACAAGTTGCTAATATAATCAAATAAATTATATTTGTTGCCACTTTTGAATTCAAAATTGGGGAAGTCGAATTCATAGCCTCTAAACCTACGTTATCGAAATGTATAATGAATTTCGTCCAAAAGCGTCTATAAAAACCTTTTAATTGGCTATATAAAATGAGAACATAATAATGTTGATATAAAGTTGCTAATTTAATCAAATGAATTATATTTGGTGACACTTCTCAATTCAAATTGGGCAAGTCGAACTTTATTGCATCCAAACTTATGTTATTTTCAAAGAAAATATAGAATGAAATTGATCCAAAAGCGTCTATAGAAACCTTTTAATTGGCTATATAGAATGAGAACGTAATAATGTATATATAGAGTTTCTAATTTAATCAAATGAATTATATTTGGTGACACTTCTCAATTCAAATTGGGCAAGCCGAACTTTATTGCATCTAAACTTATGTTATTTTTAAAGAGAAATATACAATGAATTTCAACCAAAAGCGTCTAGAAAAACCTGATAGTTAGTTATAAATAATGACAACGTAATAAAGTTGATAAAAAGTTGCTAATATGATCAAATAAATTATATTTGGTGCCACTTTTGAATTCAAAATTGGAAAAGTCGAATTTATAGCCTCCAAACTTACGTTATCGAAATGTATAATGAATTTCGTCCAAAAGCGTCTATAAAAACCTTTTAATTGGCTATATAGAATGAGAACGTAATAATGTTGATATAAAGTTGCTAATTTAATCAAATGAATTATATTTGGTGACACTTCTCAATTCAAATTGGGCAAGTCGAAATTTATTGCATCTAAACTTATGTCTATTTTAAAGAGAAATATAGAATGAATTTCATCCAAAAGCGTCTAGAAAAACCTGTTAGTTAGTTATAAATAATGACAACGTAATAAAGTTCATAAAAAGTTGCTAATATAATCAAATAAACTATATTTGATGCCACTTTTGAATTCAAAATTGGGGAAGTCGAATTTATAGCCTCTAAACTTACGTTATCGAAATGTATAATGAAATTCATCCAAAAGCGTCTATAAAAACCTTTTAATTGGCTATATAGAATGAGAACGTAATAATGTTGATATAAAGTTGCTAATTTAATCAAATGAATTATATTTGGTGACACTTCTCAATTCAAATTGGGCAAGTCAAACTTTATTGCATCTAAACTTACGTTATTTTTAAAGAGAAGTATAAAATGAATTTCATTCAAAAGCGTCTAGAAAAACCTGTTCGTTAGTTATAAATAATGATAACGTAATAAAGTTGATAACAAGTTGCTAATATAATCAAATAAATTATATTTGTTGCCACTTTTGAATTCAAAATTGGGGAAGTCGAATTCATATCCTCTAAACCTACGTTATCGAAATGTATAATGAATTTCGTCCAAAAGCGTCTATAAAAACCTTTTAATTGGCTATATAAAATGAGAACATAATAATGTTGATATAAAGTTGCTAATTTAATCAAATGAATTATATTTGGTGACACTTCTCAATTCAAATTGGGCAAGTCGAACTTTATTGCATCCAAACTTATGTTATTTTCAAAGAAAATATAGAATGAAATTGATCCAAAAGCGTCTAGAAAAACCTGTTACTTAGTTATAAATAATGACAACGTAATAAAGTTGATAAAAAGTTGCTAATATAATCAAATAAATTATATTTGGTGCCAATTTTGAATTCAAAATTGGGGAAGTCGAATTTATAGCCTCTAAACTTACGTTATCGAAATGTATAATGAATTTCATCCAAAAGCGTCTATAAAAACCTTTTAGTTGGCTAAATAGAATGAAAACGTAATAATGTTGATATAAAGTTGCTAATTTAATCAAATGAATTATATTTGGTGACACTTCTCAATTCAAATGGGGCAAGTCGAACTTTAATGCATTTAACTTATGTTATTTTTAAAGAGAAATATAGAATGAAATTGATCCAAAAGCGTCTAGGAAAACCTGATAGTTAGTTATAAATAATGACAACGTAATAAAGTTGATAAAAAGTTGCTAATATAACCAAATAAATTATATTTGGTGCCACTTTTGAATTCAAAATTGGAGAAGTCGAATTTATAGCCTCCAAACTTACGTTATCGAAACGTATAATGAATTTCGTCCAAAAGCGTCTATAAAAACCTTTTAATTGGCTATATAGAATGAGAACGTAATAATGTTGATATAAAGTTGCTAATTTAATCAAATGAATTATATTTGTTGACACTTCTCAATTCAAATTGGGTAAGTCGAACTTTATTGCATCTAAACTTATGTTATTTTTAAAGAGAAGTATAGAATGAATTTCATCCAAAAGCGTCTAGAAAAACCTGTTAGTTAGTTATAAATAATGATAACGTAATAAAGTTGATAACAAGTTGCTAATATAATAAAATAAATTATATTTGGTGCCACTTTTGAATTCAAAATTGGGGAAGTCGAATTTATAGCCTCTAAACTTACGTTATCGAAATGTATAATGAATTTCGTCCAAAAGCATCTATAAAAACCTTTTAATTGGCTATATAGAATGAGAACATAATAATGTTGATATAAAGTTGCTAATTTAATCAAATGAATTATATTTGGTGACACTTCTCAATTTAAATTGGGCAAGACGAACTTTATTGCATCAAAACTTATGTTATTTTTAAAGAGAAATATAGAATGAATTGCATCCGAAAGCGTCAGGAAAAACCTGTTAGTTAGTTATAAATAATGACAACGTAATAGAGTTGATAAAAAGTTGCTAATATAATCAAACAAATTATATTTGGTGCCACTTTTGAATTCAAAATTGGGGAAGTCGAATTTATAGCCTCTAACCTTACGTTATCGAAATGTATAACGAATTTCGTCCAAAAGCGTCTATAAAAACCTTTTAATTGGCAATATAGAATGAGAACGTAATAATGTTGATATAGAGTTTCTAATTTAATCAAATGAATTATATTTGGTGACACTTCTCAATTCAAATTGGGCAAGTCGAACTTTATTGCATCTAAACTTATGTTGTTTTTAAAGAGAAATATATAATGAATTTCAACCAAAAGCGTCTAGAAAAACCTGATAGTTAGTTATAAATAATGACAACGTAATAAAGTTGATAAAAAGTTGCTAATATAATCAAATAAATTATATTTGGTGCCACTTTTGAATTCAAAATTGGAAAAGTCGAATTTATAGCCTCCAAACTTACGTTATCGAAATGTATAATGAATTTCGTCCAAAAGCGTCTATAAAAACCTTTTAATTGGCTATATAGAATGAGAACGTAATAATGTTGATATAAAGTTTCTAATTTAATCAAATGAATTATATTTGGTGACACTTCTCAATTCAAATTGGGCAAGTCGAAATTTATTGCATCTAAACTTATGTTTATTTTAAAGAGAAATATAGAATGAATTTCATCCAAAAGCGTCTAGAAAAACCTGTTAGTTAGTTATAAATAATGACAACGTAATAAAGTTGATAAAAAGTTGCTAATATAATCAAATAAACTATATTTGATGCCACTTTTGAATTCAAAATTGGGGAAGTCGAATTTATAGCCTCTAAACTTACGTTATCGAAATGTATAATGAAATTCATCCAAAAGCGTCTATAAAAACCTTTTAATTGGCTATATAGAATGAGAACGTAATAATGTTGATATAAAGTTGCTAATTTAATCAAATGAATTATATTTGGTGACACTTCTCAATTCAAATTGGGCAAGTCAAACTTAATTGCATCTAAACTTACGTTATTTTTAAAGAGAAGTATAAAATGAATTTCATCCAAAAGCGTCTAGAAAAACCTGTTCGTTAGTTATAAATAATGATAACGTAATAAAGTTGATAACAAGTTGCTAATATAATCAAATAAATTATATTTGTTGCCACTTTTGAATTCAAAATTGGGGAAGTCGAATTCATAGCCTCTAAACCTACGTTATCGAAATGTATAATGAATTTCGTCCAAAAGCGTCTATAAAAACCTTTTAATTGGCTATATAAAATGAGAACATAATAATGTTGATATAAAGTTGCTAATTTAATCAAATGAATTATATTTGGTGACACTTCTCAATTCAAATTGGGCAAGTCGAACTTTATTGCATCCAAACTTATGTTATTTTCAAAGAAAATATAGAATGAAATTGATCCAAAAGCGTCTATAGAAACCTTTTAATTGGCTATATAGAATGAGAACGTAATAATGTATATATAGAGTTTCTAATTTAATCAAATGAATTATATTTGGTGACACTTCTCAATTCAAATTGGGCAAGTCGAACTTTATTGCATCTAAACTTATGTTATTTTTAAAGAGAAATATACAATGAATTTCAACCAAAAGCGTCTAGAAAAACCTGATAGTTAGTTATAAATAATGACAACGTAATAAAGTTGATAAAAAGTTGCTAATATAATCAAATAAATTATATTTGGTGCCACTTTTGAATTCAAAATTGGAAAAGTCGAATTTATAGCCTCCAAACTTACGTTATCGAAATGTATAATGAATTTCGTCCAAAAGCGTCTATAAAAACCTTTTAATTCGCTATATAGAATGAGAACGTAATAATGTTGATATAAAGTTGCTAATTTAATCAAATGAATTATATTTGGTGACACTTCTCAATTCAAATTGGGCAAGTCGAAATTTATTGCATCTAAACTTATGTCTATTTTAAAGAGAAATATAGAATGAATTTCATCCAAAAGCGTCTAGAAAAACCTGTTAGTTAGTTATAAATAATGACAACGTAATAAAGTTCATAAAAAGTTGCTAATATAATCAAATAAACTATATTTGATGCCACTTTTGAATTCAAAATTGGGGAAGTCGAATTTATAGCCTCTAAACTTACGTTATCAAAATGTATAATGAAATTCATCCAAAAGCGTCTATAAAAACCTTTTAATTGGCTATATAGAATGAGAACGTAAAAATGTTGATATAAAGTTGCTAATTTAATCAAATGAATTATATTTAGTGACACTTCTCAATTCAAATTGGGCAAGTCAAACTTTATTGCATCTAAACTTACGTTATTTTTAAAGAGAAGTATAAAATGAATTTCATTCAAAAGCGTCTAGAAAAACCTGTTAGTTAGTTATAAATAATGATAATGTAATAAAGTTGATAACAAGTTGCTAATATAATCAAATAAATTATATTTGTTGCCACTTTTGAATTCAAAATTGGGGAAGTCGAATTCATAGCCTCTAAACCTACGTTATCGAAATGTATAATGAATTTCGTCCAAAAGCGTCTATAAAAACCTTTTAATTGGCTATATAAAATGAGAACATAATAATGTTGATATAAAGTTGCTAATTTAATCAAATGAATTATATTTGGTGACACTTCTCAATTCAAATTGGGCAAGTCGAACTTTATTGCATCCAAACTTATGTTATTTTCAAAGAAAATATAGAATGAAATTGATCCAAAAGCGTCTAGAAAAACCTGTTACTTAGTTATAAATAATGACAACGTAATAAAGTTGATAAAAAGTTGCTAATATAATCAAATAAATTATATTTGGTGCCAATTTTGAATTCAAAATTGGGGAAGTTGAATTTATAGCCTCTAAACTTACGTTATCGAAATGTATAATGAATTTCATCCAAAAGCGTCTATAAAAACCTTTTAGTTGGCTAAATAGAATGAAAACGTAATAATGTTGATATAAAGTTGCTAATTTAATCAAATGAATTATATTTGGTGACACTTCTCAATTCAAATGGGGCAAGTCAAACTTTATTGCATCTAAACTTACGTTATTTTTAAAGAGAAGTATAAAATGAATTTCATCCAAAAGCGTCTAGAAAAACCTGTTCGTTAGTTATAAATAATGATAACGTAATAAAGTTGATAACAAGTTGCTAATATAATAAAATAAATTATATTTGGTGCCACTTTTGAATTCAAAATTGGGGAAGTCGAATTTATAGCCTCTAAACTTACGTTATCGAAATGTATAATGAATTTCGTCCAAAAGCATCTATAAAAACCTTTTAATTGGCTATATAGAATGAGAACATAATAATGTTGATATAAAGTTGCTAATTTAATCAAATGAATTATATTTGGTGACACTTCTCAATTTAAATTGGGCAAGACGAACTTTATTGCATCTAAACTTATGTTATTTTTAAAGAGAAATATAGAATGAATTGCATCCAAAAGCGTCAGGAAAAACCTGTTAGTTAGTTGTAAATAATGACAACGTAATAGAGTTGATAAAAAGTTGCTAATATAATCAAACAAATTATATTTGGTGCCACTTTTGAATTCAAAATTGGGGAAGTCAAATTTATAGCCTCTAACCTTACGTTATCGAAATGTATAATGAATTTCGTCCAAAAGCGTCTATAAAAACCTTTTAATTGGCAATATAGAATGAGAACGTAATAATGTTGATATAGAGTTTCTAATTTAATCAAATGAATTATATTTGGTGACACTTCTCAATTCAAATTGGGCAAGTCGAACTTTATTGCATCTAAACTTATGTTGTTTTTAAAGAGAAATATATAATGAATTTCAACCAAAAGCGTCTAGAAAAACCTGATAGTTAGTTATAAATAATGACAACGTAATAAAGTTGATAAAAAGTTGCTAATATAATCAAATAAATTATATTTGGTGCCACTTTTGAATTCAAAATTGGAAAAGTCGAATTTATAGCCTCCAAACTTACGTTATCGAAATGTATAATGAATTTCGTCCAAAAGCGTCTATAAAAACCTTTTAATTGGCTATATAGAATGAGAACGTAATAATGTTGATATAAAGTTTCTAATTTAATCAAATGAATTATATTTGGTGACACTTCTCAATTCAAATTGGGCAAGTCGAAATTTATTGCATCTAAACTTATGTTTATTTTAAAGAGAAATATAGAATGAATTTCATCCAAAAGCGTCTAGAAAAACCTGTTAGTTAGTTATAAATAATGACAATGTAATAAAGTTGATAAAAAGTTGCTAATATAATCAAATAAACTATATTTGATGCCACTTTTGAATTCAAAATTGGGGAAGTCGAATTTATAGCCTCTAAACTTACGTTATCGAAATGTATAATGAAATTCATCCAAAAGCGTCTATAAAAACCTTTTAATTGGCTATATAGAATGAGAACGTAATAATGTTGATATAAAGTTGCTAATTTAATCAAATGAATTATATTTGGTGACACTTCTCAATTCAAATTGGGCAAGTCAAACTTTATTGCATCTAAACTTACGTTATTTTTAAAGAGAAGTATAAAATGAATTTCATCCAAAAGCGTCTAGAAAAACCTGTTCGTTAGTTATAAATAATGATAACGTAATAAAGTTGATAACAAGTTGCTAATATAATCAAATAAATTATATTTGTTGCCACTTTTGAATTCAAAATTGGGGAAGTCGAATTCATAGCCTCTAAACCTACGTTATCGAAATGTATAATGAATTTCGTCCAAAAGCGTCTATAAAAACCTTTTAATTGGCTATATAAAATGAGAACATAATAATGTTGATATAAAGTTGCTAATTTAATCAAATGAATTATATTTGGTGACACTTCTCAATTCAAATTGGGCAAGTCGAACTTTATTGCATCCAAACTTATGTTATTTTCAAAGAAAATATAGAATGAAATTGATCCAAAAGCGTCTATAGAAACCTTTTAATTGGCTATATAGAATGAGAACGTAATAATGTATATATAGAGTTTCTAATTTAATCAAATGAATTATATTTGGTGACACTTCTCAATTCAAATTGGGCAAGTCGAACTTTATTGCATCTAAACTTATGTTATTTTTAAAGAGAAATATACAATGAATTTCAACCAAAAGCGTCTAGAAAAACCTGATAGTTAGTTATAAATAATGACAACGTAATAAAGTTGATAAAAAGTTGCTAATATAATCAAATAAATTATATTTGGTGCCACTTTTGAATTCAAAATTGGAAAAGTCGAATTTATAGCCTCCAAACTTACGTTATCGAAATGTATAATGAATTTCGTCCAAAAGCGTCTATAAAAACCTTTTAATTGGCTATATAGAATGAGAACGTAATAATGTTGATATAAAGTTGCTAATTTAATCAAATGAATTATATTTGGTGACACTTCTCAATTCAAATTGGGCAAGTCGAAATTTATTGCATCTAAACTTATGTCTATTTTAAAGAGAAATATAGAATGAATTTCATCCAAAAGCGTCTAGAAAAACCTGTTAGTTAGTTATAAATAATGACAACGTAATAAAGTTCATAAAAAGTTGCTAATATAATCAAATAAACTATATTTGATGCCACTTTTGAATTCAAAATTGGGGAAGTCGAATTTATAGCCTCTAAACTTACGTTATCGAAATGTATAATGAAATTCATCCAAAAGCGTCTATAAAAACCTTTTAATTGGCTATATAGAATGAGAACGTAATAATGTTGATATAAAGTTGCTAATTTAATCAAATGAATTATATTTGGTGACACTTCTCAATTCAAATTGGGCAAGTCAAACTTTATTGCATCTAAACTTACGTTATTTTTAAAGAGAAGTATAAAATGAATTTCATTCAAAAGCGTCTAGAAAAACCTGTTCGTTAGTTATAAATAATGATAACGTAATAAAGTTGATAACAAGTTGCTAATATAATCAAATAAATTATATTTTTTGCCACTTTTGAATTCAAAATTGGGGAAGTCGAATTCATAGCCTCTAAACCTACGTTATCGAAATGTATAATGAATTTCGTCCAAAAGCGTCTATAAAAACCTTTTAATTGGCTATATAAAATGAGAACATAATAATGTTGATATAAAGTTGCTAATTTAATCAAATGAATTATATTTGGTGACACTTCTCAATTCAAATTGGGCAAGTCGAACTTTATTGCATCCAAACTTATGTTATTTTCAAAGAAAATATAGAATGAAATTGATCCAAAAGCGTCTAGAAAAACCTGTTACTTAGTTATAAATAATGACAACGTAATAAAGTTGATAAAAAGTTGCTAATATAATCAAATAAATTATATTTGGTGCCAATTTTGAATTCAAAATTGGGGAAGTCGAATTTATAGCCACTAAACTTACGTTATCTAAATGTATAATGAATTTCATCCAAAAGCGTCTATAAAAACCTTTTAGTTGGCTAAATAGAATGAAAACGTAATAATGTTGATATAAAGTTGCTAATTTAATCAAATGAATTATATTTGGTGACACTTCTCAATTCAAATGGGGCAAGTCGAACTTTAATGCATTTAACTTATGTTATTTTTAAAGAGAAATATAGAATGAAATTGATCCAAAAGCGTCTAGGAAAACCTGATAGTTAGTTATAAATAATGACAACGTAATAAAGTTGATAAAAAGTTGCTAATATAACCAAATAAATTATATTTGGTGCCACTTTTGAATTCAAAATTGGAGAAGTCGAATTTATAGCCTCCAAACTTACGTTATCGAAACGTATAATGAATTTCGTCCAAAAGCGTCTATAAAAACCTTTTAATTGGCTATATAGAATGAGAACGTAATAATGTTGATATAAAGTTGCTAATTTAATCAAATGAATTATATTTGTTGACACTTCTCAATTCAAATTGGGCAAGTCGAACTTTATTGCATCTAAACTTATGTTATTTTTAAAGAGAAGTATAGAATGAATTTCATCCAAAAGCGTCTAGAAAAACCTGTTAGTTAGTTATAAATAATGATAACGTAATAAAGTTGATAACAAGTTGCTAATATAATAAAATAAATTATATTTGGTGCCACTTTTGAATTCAAAATTAGGGAAGTCGAATTTATAGCCTCTAAACTTACGTTATCGAAATGTATAATGAATTTCGTCCAAAAGCATCTATAAAAACCTTTTAATTGGCTATATAGAATGAGAACATAATAATGTTGATATAAAGTTGCTAATTTAATCAAATGAATTATATTTGGTGACACTTCTCAATTTAAATTGGGCAAGACGAACTTTATTGCATCTAAACTTATGTTATTTTTAAAGAGAAATATAGAATGAATTGCATCCAAAAGCGTCAGGAAAAACCTGTTAGTTAGTTGTAAATAATGACAACGTAATAGAGTTGATAAAAAGTTGCTAATATAATCAAACAAATTATATTTGGTGCCACTTTTGAATTCAAAATTGGGGAAGTCAAATTTATAGCCTCTAACCTTACGTTATCGAAATGTATAATGAATTTCGTCCAAAAGCGTCTATAAAAACCTTTTAATTGGCAATATAGAATGAGAACGTAATAATGTTGATATAGAGTTTCTAATTTAATCAAATGAATTATATTTGGTGACACTTCTCAATTCAAATTGGGCAAGTCGAACTTTATTGCATCTAAACTTATGTTGTTTTTAAAGAGAAATATATAATGAATTTCAACCAAAAGCGTCTAGAAAAACCTGATAGTTAGTTATAAATAATGACAACGTAATAAAGTTGATAAAAAGTTGCTAATATAATCAAATAAATTATATTTGGTGCCACTTTTGAATTCAAAATTGGAAAAGTCGAATTTATAGCCTCCAAACTTACGTTATCGAAATGTATAATGAATTTCGTCCAAAAGCGTCTATAAAAACCTTTTAATTGGCTATATAGAATGAGAACGTAATAATGTTGATATAAAGTTTCTAATTTAATCAAATGAATTATATTTGGTGACACTTCTCAATTCAAATTGGGCAAGTCGAAATTTATTGCATCTAAACTTATGTTTATTTTAAAGAGAAATATAGAATGAATTTCATCCAAAAGCGTCTAGAAAAACCTGTTAGTTAGTTATAAATAATGACAACGTAATAAAGTTGATAAAAAGTTGCTAATATAATCAAATAAACTATATTTGATGCCACTTTTGAATTCAAAATTGGGGAAGTCGAATTTATAGCCTCTAAACTTACGTTATCGAAATGTATAATGAAATTCATCCAAAAGCGTCTATAAAAACCTTTTAATTGGCTATATAGAATGAGAACGTAATAATGTTGATATAAAGTTGCTAATTTAATCAAATGAATTATATTTGGTGACACTTCTCAATTCAAATTGGGCAAGTCAAACTTTATTGCATCTAAACTTACGTTATTTTTAAAGAGAAGTATAAAATGAATTTCATCCAAAAGCGTCTAGAAAAACCTGTTCGTTAGTTATAAATAATGATAACGTAATAAAGTTGATAACAAGTTGCTAATATAATCAAATAAATTATATTTGTTGCCACTTTTGAATTCAAAATTGGGGAAGTCGAATTCATAGCCTCTAAACCTACGTTATCGAAATGTATAATGAATTTCGTCCAAAAGCGTCTATAAAAACCTTTTAATTGGCTATATAAAATGAGAACATAATAATGTTGATATAAAGTTGCTAATTTAATCAAATGAATTATATTTGGTGACACTTCTCAATTCAAATTGGGCAAGTCGAACTTTATTGCATCCAAACTTATGTTATTTTCAAAGAAAATATAGAATGAAATTGATCCAAAAGCGTCTATAGAAACCTTTTAATTGGCTATATAGAATGAGAACGTAATAATGTATATATAGAGTTTCTAATTTAATCAAATGAATTATATTTGGTGACACTTCTCAATTCAAATTGGGCAAGTCGAACTTTATTGCATCTAAACTTATGTTATTTTTAAAGAGAAATATACAATGAATTTCAACCAAAAGCGTCTAGAAAAACCTGATAGTTAGTTATAAATAATGACAACGTAATAAAGTTGATAAAAAGTTGCTAATATAATCAAATAAATTATATTTGGTGCCACTTTTGAATTCAAAATTGGAAAAGTCGAATTTATAGCCTCCAAACTTACGTTATCGAAATGTATAATGAATTTCGTCCAAAAGCGTCTATAAAAACCTTTTAATTGGCTATATAGAATGAGAACGTAATAATGTTGATATAAAGTTGCTAATTTAATCAAATGAATTATATTTGGTGACACTTCTCAATTCAAATTGGGCAAGTCGAAATTTATTGCATCTAAACTTATGTCTATTTTAAAGAGAAATATAGAATGAATTTCATCCAAAAGCGTCTAGAAAAACCTGTTAGTTAGTTATAAATAATGACAACGTAATAAAGTTCATAAAAAGTTGCTAATATAATCAAATAAACTATATTTGATGCCACTTTTGAATTCAAAATTGGGGAAGTCGAATTTATAGCCTCTAAACTTACGTTATCGAAATGTATAATGAAATTCATCCAAAAGCGTCTATAAAACCTTTTAATTGGCTATATAGAATGAGAACGTAATAATGTTGATATAAAGTTGCTAATTTAATCAAATGAATTATATTTGGTGACACTTCTCAATTCAAATTGGGCAAGTCAAACTTTATTGCATCTAAACTTACGTTATTTTTAAAGAGAAGTATAAAATGAATTTCATTCAAAAGCGTCTAGAAAAACCTGTTCGTTAGTTATAAATAATGATAACGTAATAAAGTTGATAACAAGTTGCTAATATAATCAAATAAATTATATTTTTTGCCACTTTTGAATTCAAAATTGGGGAAGTCGAATTCATAGCCTCTAAACCTACGTTATCGAAATGTATAATGAATTTCGTCCAAAAGCGTCTATAAAAACCTTTTAATTGGCTATATAAAATGAGAACATAATAATGTTGATATAAAGTTGCTAATTTAATCAAATGAATTATATTTGGTGACACTTCTCAATTCAAATTGGGCAAGTCGAACTTTATTGCATCCAAACTTATGTTATTTTCAAAGAAAATATAGAATGAAATTGATCCAAAAGCGTCTAGAAAAACCTGTTACTTAGTTATAAATAATGACAACGTAATAAAGTTGATAAAAAGTTGCTAATATAATCAAATAAATTATATTTGGTGCCAATTTTGAATTCAAAATTGGGGAAGTCGAATTTATAGCCACTAAACTTACGTTATCGAAATGTATAATGAATTTCATCCAAAAGCGTCTATAAAAACCTTTTAGTTGGCTAAATAGAATGAAAACGTAATAATGTTGATATAAAGTTGCTAATTTAATCAAATGAATTATATTTGGTGACACTTCTCAATTCAAATGGGGCAAGTCGAACTTTAATGCATTTAACTTATGTTATTTTTAAAGAGAAATATAGAATGAAATTGATCCAAAAGCGTCTAGGAAAACCTGATAGTTAGTTATAAATAATGACAACGTAATAAAGTTGATAAAAAGTTGCTAATATAACCAAATAAATTATATTTGGTGCCACTTTTGAATTCAAAATTGGAGAAGTCGAATTTATAGCCTCCAAACTTACGTTATCGAAACGTATAATGAATTTCGTCCAAAAGCGTCTATAAAAACCTTTTAATTGGCTATATAGAATGAGAACGTAATAATGTTGATATAAAGTTGCTAATTTAATCAAATGAATTATATTTGTTGACACTTCTCAATTCAAATTGGGCAAGTCGAACTTTATTGCATCTAAACTTATGTTATTTTTAAAGAGAAGTATAGAATGAATTTCATCCAAAAGCGTCTAGAAAAACCTGTTAGTTAGTTATAAATAATGATAACGTAATAAAGTTGATAACAAGTTGCTAATATAATAAAATAAATTATATTTGGTGCCACTTTTGAATTCAAAATTAGGGAAGTCGAATTTATAGCCTCTAAACTTACGTTATCGAAATGTATAATGAATTTCGTCCAAAAGCATCTATAAAAACCTTTTAATTGGCTATATAGAATGAGAACATAATAATGTTGATATAAAGTTGCTAATTTAATCAAATGAATTATATTTGGTGACACTTCTCAATTTAAATTGGGCAAGACGAACTTTATTGCATCTAAACTTATGTTATTTTTAAAGAGAAATATAGAATGAATTGCATCCAAAAGCGTCAGGAAAAACCTGTTAGTTAGTTATAAATAATGACAACGTAATAGAGTTGATAAAAAGTTGCTAACATAATCAAACAAATTATATTTGGTGCCACTTTTGAATTCAAAATTGGGGAAGTCGAATTTATAGCCTCTAACCTTACGTTATCGAAATGTATAATGAATTTCGTCCAAAAGCGTCTATAAAAACCTTTTAATTGGCAATATAGAATGAGAACGTAATAATGTTGATATAGAGTTTCTAATTTAATCAAATGAATTATATTTGGTGACACTTCTCAATTCAAATTGGGCAAGTCGAACTTTATTGCATCTAAACTTATGTTGTTTTTAAAGAGAAATATATAATGAATTTCAACCAAAAGCGTCTAGAAAAACCTGATAGTTAGTTATAAATAATGACAACGTAATAAAGTTGATAAAAAGTTGCTAATATAATCAAATAAATTATATTTGGTGCCACTTTTGAATTCAAAATTGGAAAAGTCGAATTTATAGCCTCCAAACTTACGTTATCGAAATGTATAATGAATTTCGTCCAAAAGCGTCTATAAAAACCTTTTAATTGGCTATATAGAATGAGAACGTAATAATGTTGATATAAAGTTTCTAATTTAATCAAATGAATTATATTTGGTGACACTTCTCAATTCAAATTGGGCAAGTCGAAATTTATTGCATCTAAACTTATGTTTATTTAAAAGAGAAATATAGAATGAATTTCATCCAAAAGCGTCTAGAAAAACCTGTAAGTTAGTTATAAATAATGACAACGTAATAAAGTTGATAAAAAGTTGCTAATATAATCAAATAAACTATATTTGATGCCACTTTTGAATTCAAAATTGGGGAAGTCGAATTTATAGCCTCTAAACTTACGTTATCGAAATGTATAATGAAATTCATCCAAAAGCGTCTATAAAAACCTTTTAATTGGCTATATAGAATGAGAACGTAATAATGTTGATATAAAGTTGCTAATTTAATCAAATGAATTATATTTGGTGACACTTCTCAATTTAAATTGGGCAAGTCAAACTTTATTGCGTCTAAACTTACGTTATTTTTAAAGAGAAGTATAAAATGAATTTCATCCAAAAGCGTCTAGAAAAACCTGTTCGTTAGTTATAAATAATGATAACGTAATAAAGTTGATAACAAGTTGCTAATATAATCAAATAAATTATATTTGTTGCCACTTTTGAATTCAAAATTGGGGAAGTCGAATTCATAGCCTCTAAACCTACGTTATCGAAATGTATAATGAATTTCGTCCAAAAGCGTCTATAAAAACCTTTTAATTGGCTATATAAAATGAGAACATAATAATGTTGATATAAAGTTGCTAATTTAATCAAATGAATTATATTTGGTGACACTTCTCAATTCAAATTGGGCAAGTCGAACTTTATTGCATCCAAACTTATGTTATTTTCAAAGAAAATATAGAATGAAATTGATCCAAAAGCGTCTATAGAAACCTTTTAATTGGCTATATAGAATGAGAACGTAATAATGTATATATAGAGTTTCTAATTTAATCAAATGAATTATATTTCGTGATACTTCTCAATTCAAATTGGGCAAGTCGAACTTTATTGCATCTAAACTTATGTTATTTTTAAAGAGAAATATAGAATGAATTTCAACCAAAAGCGTCTAGAAAAACCTGATAGTTAGTTATAAATAATGACAACGTAATAAAGTTGATAAAAAGTTGCTAATATAATCAAATAAATTATATTTGGTGCCACTTTTGAATTCAAAATTGGAAAAGTCGAATTTATAGCCTCCAAACTTACGTTATCGAAATGTATAATGAATTTCGTCGAAAAGCGTCTATAAAAACCTTTTAATTGGCTATATAGAATGAGAATGTAATAATGTTGATATAAAGTTGCTAATTTAATCAAATGAATTATATTTGGTGACACTTCTCAATTCAAATTGGGCAAGTCGAAATTTATTGCATCTAAACTTATGTCTATTTTAAAGAGAAATATAGAATGAATTTCATCCAAAAGCGTCTAGAAAAACCTGTTAGTTAGTTATAAATAATGACAACGTAATAAAGTTCATAAAAAGTTGCTAATATAATCAAATAAACTATATTTGATGCCACTTTTGAATTCAAAATTGGGGAAGTCGAATTTATAGCCTCTAAACTTACGTTATCGAAATGTATAATGAAATTCATCCAAAAGCGTCTATAAAAACCTTTTAATTGGCTATATATAATGAGAACGTAATAATGTTGATATAAAGTTGCTAATTTAATCAAATGAATTATATTTGGTGACACTTCTCAATTCAAATTGGGCAAGTCAAACTTTATTGCATCTAAACTTACGTTATTTTTAAAGAGAAGTATAAAATGAATTTCATCCAAAAGCGTCTAGAAAAACCTGTTCGTTAGTTATAAATAATGATAACGTAATAAAGTTGATAACAAGTTGCTAATATAATCAAATAAATTATATTTGTTGCCACTTTTGAATTCAAAATTGGGGAAGTCGAATTCATAGCCTCTAAACCTACGTTATCGAAATGTATAATGAATTTCGTCCAAAAGCATCTATAAAAACCTTTTAATTGGCTATATAAAATGAGAACGTAATAATGTTGATATAAAGTTGCTAATTTAATCAAATGAATTATATTTGGTGACACTTCTCAATTCAAATTGGGCAAGTCGAACTTTATTGCATCCAAACTTATGTTATTTTCAAAGAAAATATAGAATGAAATTGATCCAAAAGCGTCTAGAAAAACCTGTTACTTAGTTATAAATAATGACAACGTAATAAAGTTGATAAAAAGTTGCTAATACAATCAAATAAATTATATTTGGTGCCAATTTTGAATTCAAAATTGGGGAAGTCGAATTTATAGCCTCTAAACTTACGTTATCGAAATGTATAATGAATTTCATCCAAAAGCGTCTATAAAAACCTTTTAGTTGGCTAAATAGAATGAAAACGTAATAATGTTGATATAAAGTTGCTAATTTAATCAAATGAATTATATTTGGTGACACTTCTCAATTCAAATGGGGCAAGTCGAACTTTAATGCATTTAACTTATGCTATTTTTAACGAGAAATATAGAATGAAATTGATCCAAAAGCGTCTAGGAAAACCTGATAGTTAGTTATAAATAATGACAACGTAATAAAGTTGATAAAAAGTTGCTAATATAACCAAATAAATTATATTTGGTGCCACTTTTGAATTCAAAATTGGAGAAGTCGAATTTATAGCCTCCAAACTTACGTTATCGAAACGTATAATGAATTTCGTCCAAAAGCGTCTATAAAAACCTTTTAATTGGCTATATAGAATGAGAACGTAATAATGTTGATATAAAGTTGCTAATTTAATCAAATGAATTATATTTGTTGACACTTCTCAATTCAAATTGGGCAAGTCGAACTTTATTGCATCTAAACTTATGTTATTTTTAAAGAGAAGTATAGAATAAATTTCATCCAAAAGCGTCTAGAAAAACCTGTTAGTTAGTTATAAATAATGATAACGTAATAAAGTTGATAACAAGTTGCTAATATAATAAAATAAATTATATTTGGTGCCACTTTTGAATTCAAAATTGGGGAAGTCGAATTTATAGCCTCTAAACTTACGTTATCGAAATGTATAATGAATTTCGTCCAAAAGCATCTATAAAAACCTTTTAATTGGCTATATAGAATGAAAACATAATAATGTTGATATAAAGTTGCTAATTTAATCAAATGAATTATATTTGGTGACACTTCTCAATTTAAATTGGGCAAGACGAACTTTATTGCATCTAAACTTATGTTATTTTTAAAGAGAAATATAGAATGAATTGCATCCAAAAGCGTCAGGAAAAACCTGTTAGTTAGTTATAAATAATGACAACGTAATAGAGTTGATAAAAAGTTGCTAATATAATCAAACAAATTATATTTGGTGCCACTTTTGAATTCAAAATTGGGGAAGTCGAATTTATAGCCTCTAACCTTACGTTATCGAAATGTATAATGAATTTCGTCCAAAAGCGTCTATAAAAACCTTTTAATTGGCTATATAGAATGAGAACGTAATAATGTTGATATAAAGTTGCTAATTTAATCAAATGAATTATATTTGTTGACACTTCTCAATTCAAATTGGGCAAGTCGAACTTTATTGCATCTAAACTTATGTTATTTTTAAAGAGAAGTATAGAATGAATTTCATCCAAAAGCGTCTAGAAAAACCTGTTAGTTAGTTATAAATAATGATAACGTAATAAAGTTGATAACAAGTTGCTAATATAATAAAATAAATTATATTTGGTGCCACTTTTGAATTCAAAATTGGGGAAGTCGAATTTATAGCCTCTAAACTTACGTTATCGAAATGTATAATGAATTTCGTCCAAAAGCATCTATAAAAACCTTTTAATTGGCTATATAGAATGAGAACGTAATAATGTTGATATAAAGTTTCTAATTTAATCAAATGAATTATATTTGGTGACACTTCTCAATTCAAATTGGGCAAGTCGAAATTTATTGCATCTAAACTTATGTTTATTTTAAAGAGAAATATAGAATGAATTTCATCCAAAAGCGTCTAGAAAAACCTGTTAGTTAGTTATAAATAATGACAACGTAATAAAGTTGATAAAAAGTTGCTAATATAATCAAATAAACTATATTTGATGCCACTTTTGAATTCAAAATTGGGGAAGTCGAATTTATAGCCTCTAAACTTACGTTATCGAAATGTATAATGAAATTCATCCAAAAGCGTCTATAAAAACCTTTTAATTGGCTATATAGAATGAGAACGTAATAATGTTGATATAAAGTTGCTAATTTAATCAAATGAATTATATTTGGTGACACTTCTCAATTCAAATTGGGCAAGTCAAACTTTATTGCATCTAAACTTACGTTATTTTTAAAGAGAAGTATAAAATGAATTTCATCCAAAAGCGTCTAGAAAAACCTGTTCGTTAGTTATAAATAATGATAACGTAATAAAGTTGATAACAAGTTGCTAATATAATCAAATAAATTATATTTGTTGCCACTTTTGAATTCAAAATTGGGGAAGTCGAATTCATAGCCTCTAAACCTACGTTATCGAAATGTATAATGAATTTCGTCCAAAAGCGTCTATAAAAACCTTTTAATTGGCTATATAAAATGAGAACATAATAATGTTGATATAAAGTTGCTAATTTAATCAAATGAATTATATTTGGTGACACTTCTCAATTCAAATTGGGCAAGTCGAACTTTATTGCATCCAAACTTATGTTATTTTCAAAGAAAATATAGAATGAAATTGATCCAAAAGCGTCTATAGAAACCTTTTAATTGGCTATATAGAATGAGAACGTAATAATGTATATATAGAGTTTCTAATTTAATCAAATGAATTATATTTCGTGATACTTCTCAATTCAAATTGGGCAAGTCGAACTTTATTGCATCTAAACTTATGTTATTTTTAAAGAGAAATATAGAATGAATTTCAACCAAAAGCGTCTAGAAAAACCTGATAGTTAGTTATAAATAATGACAACGTAATAAAGTTGATAAAAAGTTGCTAATATAATCAAATAAATTATATTTGGTGCCACTTTTGAATTCAAAATTGGAAAAGTCGAATTTATAGCCTCCAAACTTACGTTATCGAAATGTATAATGAATTTCGTCGAAAAGCGTCTATAAAAACCTTTTAATTGGCTATATAGAATGAGAATGTAATAATGTTGATATAAAGTTGCTAATTTAATCAAATGAATTATATTTGGTGACACTTCTCAATTCAAATTGGGCAAGTCGAAATTTATTGCATCTAAACTTATGTCTATTTTAAAGAGAAATATAGAATGAATTTCATCCAAAAGCGTCTAGAAAAACTTGTTAGTTAGTTATAAATAATGACAACGTAATAAAGTTCATAAAAAGTTGCTAATATAATCAAATAAACTATATTTGATGCCACTTTTGAATTCAAAATTGGGGAAGTCGAATTTATAGCCTCTAAACTTACGTTATCGAAATGTATAATGAAATTCATCCAAAAGCGTCTATAAAAACCTTTTAATTGGCTATATATAATGAGAACGTAATAATGTTGATATAAAGTTGCTAATTTAATCAAATGAATTATATTTGGTGACACTTCTCAATTCAAATTGGGCAAGTCAAACTTTATTGCATCTAAACTTACGTTATTTTTAAAGAGAAGTATAAAATGAATTTCATCCAAAAGCGTCTAGAAAAACCTGTTCGTTAGTTATAAATAATGATAACGTAATAAAGTTGATAACAAGTTGCTAATATAATCAAATAAATTATATTTGTTGCCACTTTTGAATTCAAAATTGGGGAAGTCGAATTCATAGCCTCTAAACCTACGTTATCGAAATGTATAATGAATTTCGTCCAAAAGCATCTATAAAAACCTTTTAATTGGCTATATAAAATGAGAACGTAATAATGTTGATATAAAGTTGCTAATTTAATCAAATGAATTATATTTGGTGACACTTCTCAATTCAAATTGGGCAAGTCGAACTTTATTGCATCCAAACTTATGTTATTTTCAAAGAAAATATAGAATGAAATTGATCCAAAAGCGTCTAGAAAAACCTGTTACTTAGTTATAAATAATGACAACGTAATAAAGTTGATAAAAAGTTGCTAATACAATCAAATAAATTATATTTGGTGCCAATTTTGAATTCAAAATTGGGGAAGTCGAATTTATAGCCTCTAAACTTACGTTATCGAAATGAATAATGAATTTCATCCAAAAGCGTCTATAAAAACCTTTTAGTTGGCTAAATAGAATGAAAACGTAATAATGTTGATATAAAGTTGCTAATTTAATCAAATGAATTATATTTGGTGACACTTCTCAATTCAAATGGGGCAAGTCGAACTTTAATGCATTTAACTTATGCTATTTTTAACGAGAAATATAGAATGAAATTGATCCAAAAGCGTCTAGGAAAACCTGATAGTTAGTTATAAATAATGACAACGTAATAAAGTTGATAAAAAGTTGCTAATATAACCAAATAAATTATATTTGGTGCCACTTTTGAATTCAAAATTGGAGAAGTCGAATTTATAGCCTCCAAACTTACGTTATCGAAACGTATAATGAATTTCGTCCAAAAGCGTCTATAAAAACCTTTTAATTGGCTATATAGAATGAGAACGTAATAATGTTGATATAAAGTTGCTAATTTAATCAAATGAATTATATTTGTTGACACTTCTCAATTCAAATTGGGCAAGTCGAACTTTATTGCATCTAAACTTATGTTATTTTTAAAGAGAAGTATAGAATAAATTTCATCCAAAAGCGTCTAGAAAAACCTGTTAGTTAGTTATAAATAATGATAACGTAATAAAGTTGATAACAAGTTGCTAATATAATAAAATAAATTATATTTGGTGCCACTTTTGAATTCAAAATTGGGGAAGTCGAATTTACAGCCTCTAAACTTACGTTATCGAAATGTATAATGAATTTCGTCCAAAAGCATCTATAAAAACCTTTTAATTGGCTATATAGAATGAAAACATAATAATGTTGATATAAAGTTGCTAATTTAATCAAATGAATTATATTTGGTGACACTTCTCAATTTAAATTGGGCAAGACGAACTTTATTGCATCTAAACTTATGTTATTTTTAAAGAGAAATATAGAATGAATTGCATCCAAAAGCGTCAGGAAAAACCTGTTAGTTAGTTATAAATAATGACAACGTAATAGAGTTGATAAAAAGTTGCTAATATAATCAAACAAATTATATTTGGTGCCACTTTTGAATTCAAAATTGGGGAAGTCGAATTTATAGCCTCTAACCTTACGTTATCGAAATGTATAATGAATTTCGTCCAAAAGCGTCTATAAAAACCTTTTAATTGGCTATATAGAATGAGAACGTAATAATGTTGATATAAAGTTGCTAATTTAATCAAATGAATTATATTTGTTGACACTTCTCAATTCAAATTGGGCAAGTCGAACTTTATTGCATCTAAACTTATGTTATTTTTAAAGAGAAGTATAGAATGAATTTCATCCAAAAGCGTCTAGAAAAACCTGTTAGTTAGTTATAAATAATGATAACGTAATAAAGTTGATAACAAGTTGCTAATATAATAAAATAAATTATATTTGGTGCCACTTTTGAATTCAAAATTGGGGAAGTCGAATTTATAGCCTCTAAACTTACGTTATCGAAATGTATAATGAATTTCGTCCAAAAGCATCTATAAAAACCTTTTAATTGGCTATATAGAATGAGAACGTAATAATGTTGATATAAAGTTTCTAATTTAATCAAATGAATTATATTTGGTGACACTTCTCAATTCAAATTGGGCAAGTCGAAATTTATTGCATCTAAACTTATGTTTATTTTAAAGAGAAATATAGAATGAATTTCATCCAAAAGCGTCTAGAAAAACCTGTTAGTTAGTTATAAATAATGACAACGTAATAAAGTTGATAAAAAGTTGCTAATATAATCAAATAAACTATATTTGATGCCACTTTTGAATTCAAAATTGGGGAAGTCGAATTTATAGCCTCTAAACTTACGTTATCGAAATGTATAATGAAATTCATCCAAAAGCGTCTATAAAAACCTTTTAATTGGCTATATAGAATGAGAACGTAATAATGTTGATATAAAGTTGCTAATTTAATCAAATGAATTATATTTGGTGACACTTCTCAATTCAAATTGGGCAAGTCAAACTTTATTGCATCTAAACTTACGTTATTTTTAAAGAGAAGTATAAAATGAATTTCATCCAAAAGCGTCTAGAAAAACCTGTTCGTTAGTTATAAATAATGATAACGTAATAAAGTTGATAACAAGTTGCTAATATAATCAAATAAATTATATTTGTTGCCACTTTTGAATTCAAAATTGGGGAAGTCGAATTCATAGCCTCTAAACCTACGTTATCGAAATGTATAATGAATTTCGTCCAAAAGCGTCTATAAAAACCTTTTAATTGGCTATATAAAATGAGAACATAATAATGTTGATATAAAGTTGCTAATTTAATCAAATGAATTATATTTGGTGACACTTCTCAATTCAAATTGGGCAAGTCGAACTTTATTGCATCCAAACTTATGTTATTTTCAAAGAAAATATAGAATGAAATTGATCCAAAAGCGTCTATAGAAACCTTTTAATTGGCTATATAGAATGAGAACGTAATAATGTATATATAGAGTTTCTAATTTAATCAAATGAATTATATTTCGTGATACTTCTCAATTCAAATTGGGCAAGTCGAACTTTATTGCATCTAAACTTATGTTATTTTTAAAGAGAAATATAGAATGAATTTCAACCAAAAGCGTCTAGAAAAACCTGATAGTTAGTTATAAATAATGACAACGTAATAAAGTTGATAAAAAGTTGCTAATATAATCAAATAAATTATATTTGGTGCCACTTTTGAATTCAAAATTGGAAAAGTCGAATTTATAGCCTCCAAACTTACGTTATCGAAATGTATAATGAATTTCGTCGAAAAGCGTCTATAAAAACCTTTTAATTGGCTATATAGAATGAGAATGTAATAATGTTGATATAAAGTTGCTAATTTAATCAAATGAATTATATTTGGTGACACTTCTCAATTCAAATTGGGCAAGTCGAAATTTATTGCATCTAAACTTATGTCTATTTTAAAGAGAAATATAGAATGAATTTCATCCAAAAGCGTCTAGAAAAACTTGTTAGTTAGTTATAAATAATGACAACGTAATAAAGTTCATAAAAAGTTGCTAATATAATCAAATAAACTATATTTGATGCCACTTTTGAATTCAAAATTGGGGAAGTCGAATTTATAGCCTCTAAACTTACGTTATCGAAATGTATAATGAAATTCATCCAAAAGCGTCTATAAAAACCTTTTAATTGGCTATATATAATGAGAACGTAATAATGTTGATATAAAGTTGCTAATTTAATCAAATGAATTATATTTGGTGACACTTCTCAATTCAAATTGGGCAAGTCAAACTTTATTGCATCTAAACTTACGTTATTTTTAAAGAGAAGTATAAAATGAATTTCATCCAAAAGCGTCTAGAAAAACCTGTTCGTTAGTTATAAATAATGATAACGTAATAAAGTTGATAACAAGTTGCTAATATAATCAAATAAATTATATTTGTTGCCACTTTTGAATTCAAAATTGGGGAAGTCGAATTCATAGCCTCTAAACCTACGTTATCGAAATGTATAATGAATTTCGTCCAAAAGCATCTATAAAAACCTTTTAATTGGCTATATAAAATGAGAACGTAATAATGTTGATATAAAGTTGCTAATTTAATCAAATGAATTATATTTGGTGACACTTCTCAATTCAAATTGGGCAAGTCGAACTTTATTGCATCCAAACTTATGTTATTTTCAAAGAAAATATAGAATGAAATTGATCCAAAAGCGTCTAGAAAAACCTGTTACTTAGTTATAAATAATGACAACGTAATAAAGTTGATAAAAAGTTGCTAATACAATCAAATAAATTATATTTGGTGCCAATTTTGAATTCAAAATTGGGGAAGTCGAATTTATAGCCTCTAAACTTACGTTATCGAAATGAATAATGAATTTCATCCAAAAGCGTCTATAAAAACCTTTTAGTTGGCTAAATAGAATGAAAACGTAATAATGTTGATATAAAGTTGCTAATTTAATCAAATGAATTATATTTGGTGACACTTCTCAATTCAAATGGGGCAAGTCGAACTTTAATGCATTTAACTTATGCTATTTTTAACGAAAATATAGAATGAAATTGATCCAAAAGCGTCTAGGAAAACCTGATAGTTAGTTATAAATAATGACAACGTAATAAAGTTGATAAAAAGTTGCTAATATAACCAAATAAATTATATTTGGTGCCACTTTTGAATTCAAAATTGGAGAAGTCGAATTTATAGCCTCCAAACTTACGTTATCGAAACGTATAATGAATTTCGTCCAAAAGCGTCTATAAAAACCTTTTAATTGGCTATATAGAATGAGAACGTAATAATGTTGATATAAAGTTGCTAATTTAATCAAATGAATTATATTTGTTGACACTTCTCAATTCAAATTGGGCAAGTCGAACTTTATTGCATCTAAACTTATGTTATTTTTAAAGAGAAGTATAGAATAAATTTCATCCAAAAGCGTCTAGAAAAACCTGTTAGTTAGTTATAAATAATGATAACGTAATAAAGTTGATAACAAGTTGCTAATATAATAAAATAAATTATATTTGGTGCCACTTTTGAATTCAAAATTGGGGAAGTCGAATTTACAGCCTCTAAACTTACGTTATCGAAATGTATAATGAATTTCGTCCAAAAGCATCTATAAAAACCTTTTAATTGGCTATATAGAATGAAAACATAATAATGTTGATATAAAGTTGCTAATTTAATCAAATGAATTATATTTGGTGACACTTCTCAATTTAAATTGGGCAAGACGAACTTTATTGCATCTAAACTTATGTTATTTTTAAAGAGAAATATAGAATGAATTGCATCCAAAAGCGTCAGGAAAAACCTGTTAGTTAGTTATAAATAATGACAACGTAATAGAGTTGATAAAAAGTTGCTAATATAATCAAACAAATTATATTTGGTGCCACTTTTGAATTCAAAATTGGGGAAGTCGAATTTATAGCCTCTAACCTTACGTTATCGAAATGTATAATGAATTTCGTCCAAAAGCGTCTATAAAAACCTTTTAATTGGCTATATAGAATGAGAACGTAATAATGTTGATATAAAGTTGCTAATTTAATCAAATGAATTATATTTGTTGACACTTCTCAATTCAAATTGGGCAAGTCGAACTTTATTGCATCTAAACTTATGTTATTTTTAAAGAGAAGTATAGAATGAATTTCATCCAAAAGCGTCTAGAAAAACCTGTTAGTTAGTTATAAATAATGATAACGTAATAAAGTTGATAACAAGTTGCTAATATAATAAAATAAATTATATTTGGTGCCACTTTTGAATTCAAAATTGGGGAAGTCGAATTTATAGCCTCTAAACTTACGTTATCGAAATGTATAATGAATTTCGTCCAAAAGCATCTATAAAAACCTTTTAATTGGCTATATAGAATGAGAACGTAATAATGTTGATATAAAGTTTCTAATTTAATCAAATGAATTATATTTGGTGACACTTCTCAATTCAAATTGGGCAAGTCGAAATTTATTGCATCTAAACTTATGTTTATTTTAAAGAGAAATATAGAATGAATTTCATCCAAAAGCGTCTAGAAAAACCTGTTAGTTAGTTATAAATAATGACAACGTAATAAAGTTGATAAAAAGTTGCTAATATAATCAAATAAACTATATTTGATGCCACTTTTGAATTCAAAATTGGGGAAGTCGAATTTATAGCCTCTAAACTTACGTTATCGAAATGTATAATGAAATTCATCCAAAAGCGTCTATAAAAACCTTTTAATTGGCTATATAGAATGAGAACGTAATAATGTTGATATAAAGTTGCTAATTTAATCAAATGAATTATATTTGGTGACACTTCTCAATTCAAATTGGGCAAGTCAAACTTTATTGCATCTAAACTTACGTTATTTTTAAAGAGAAGTATAAAATGAATTTCATCCAAAAGCGTCTAGAAAAACCTGTTCGTTAGTTATAAATAATGATAACGTAATAAAGTTGATAACAAGTTGCTAATATAATCAAATAAATTATATTTGTTGCCACTTTTGAATTCAAAATTGGGGAAGTCGAATTCATAGCCTCTAAACCTACGTTATCGAAATGTATAATGAATTTCGTCCAAAAGCGTCTATAAAAACCTTTTAATTGGCTATATAAAATGAGAACATAATAATGTTGATATAAAGTTGCTAATTTAATCAAATGAATTATATTTGGTGACACTTCTCAATTCAAATTGGGCAAGTCGAACTTTATTGCATCCAAACTTATGTTATTTTCAAAGAAAATATAGAATGAAATTGATCCAAAAGCGTCTATAGAAACCTTTTAATTGGCTATATAGAATGAGAACGTAATAATGTATATATAGAGTTTCTAATTTAATCAAATGAATTATATTTCGTGATACTTCTCAATTCAAATTGGGCAAGTCGAACTTTATTGCATCTAAACTTATGTTATTTTTAAAGAGAAATATAGAATGAATTTCAACCAAAAGCGTCTAGAAAAACCTGATAGTTAGTTATAAATAATGACAACGTAATAAACTTGATAAAAAGTTGCTAATATAATCAAATAAATTATATTTGGTGCCACTTTTGAATTCAAAATTGGAAAAGTCGAATTTATAGCCTCCAAACTTACGTTATCGAAATGTATAATGAATTTCGTCGAAAAGCGTCTATAAAAACCTTTTAATTGGCTATATAGAATGAGAATGTAATAATGTTGATATAAAGTTGCTAATTTAATCAAATGAATTATATTTGGTGACACTTCTCAATTCAAATTGGGCAAGTCGAAATTTATTGCATCTAAACTTATGTCTATTTTAAAGAGAAATATAGAATGAATTTCATCCAAAAGCGTCTAGAAAAACCTGTTAGTTAGTTATAAATAATGACAACGTAATAAAGTTCATAAAAAGTTGCTAATATAATCAAATAAACTATATTTGATGCCACTTTTGAATTCAAAATTGGGGAAGTCGAATTTATAGCCTCTAAACTTACGTTATCGAAATGTATAATGAAATTCATCCAAAAGCGTCTATAAAAACCTTTTAATTGGCTATATATAATGAGAACGTAATAATGTTGATATAAAGTTGCTAATTTAATCAAATGAATTATATTTGGTGACACTTCTCAATTCAAATTGGGCAAGTCAAACTTTATTGCATCTAAACTTACGTTATTTTTAAAGAGAAGTATAAAATGAATTTCATCCAAAAGCGTCTAGAAAAACCTGTTCGTTAGTTATAAATAATGATAACGTAATAAAGTTGATAACAAGTTGCTAATATAATCAAATAAATTATATTTGTTGCCACTTTTGAATTCAAAATTGGGGAAGTCGAATTCATAGCCTCTAAACCTACGTTATCGAAATGTATAATGAATTTCGTCCAAAAGCATCTATAAAAACCTTTTAATTGGCTATATAAAATGAGAACGTAATAATGTTGATATAAAGTTGCTAATTTAATCAAATGAATTATATTTGGTGACACTTCTCAATTCAAATTGGGCAAGTCGAACTTTATTGCATCCAAACTTATGTTATTTTCAAAGAAAATATAGAATGAAATTGATCCAAAAGCGTCTAGAAAAACCTGTTACTTAGTTATAAATAATGACAACGTAATAAAGTTGATAAAAAGTTGCTAATACAATCAAATAAATTATATTTGGTGCCAATTTTGAATTCAAAATTGGGGAAGTCGAATTTATAGCCTCTAAACTTACGTTATCGAAATGTATAATGAATTTCATCCAAAAGCGTCTATAAAAACCTTTTAGTTGGCTAAATAGAATGAAAACGTAATAATGTTGATATAAAGTTGCTAATTTAATCAAATGAATTATATTTGGTGACACTTCTCAATTCAAATGGGGCAAGTCGAACTTTAATGCATTTAACCTATGCTATTTTTAACGAGAAATATAGAATGAAATTGATCCAAAAGCGTCTAGGAAAACCTGATAGTTAGTTATAAATAATGACAACGTAATAAAGTTGATAAAAAGTTGCTAATATAACCAAATAAATTATATTTGGTGCCACTTTTGAATTCAAAATTGGAGAAGTCGAATTTATAGCCTCCAAACTTACGTTATCGAAACGTATAATGAATTTCGTCCAAAAGCGTCTATAAAAACCTTTTAATTGGCTATATAGAATGAGAACGTAATAATGTTGATATAAAGTTGCTAATTTAATCAAATGAATTATATTTGTTGACACTTCTCAATTCAAATTGGGCAAGTCGAACTTTATTGCATCTAAACTTATGTTATTTTTAAAGAGAAGTATAGAATAAATTTCATCCAAAAGCGTCTAGAAAAACCTGTTAGTTAGTTATAAATAATGATAACGTAATAAAGTTGATAACAAGTTGCTAATATAATAAAATAAATTATATTTGGTGCCACTTTTGAATTCAAAATTGGGGAAGTCGAATTTATAGCCTCTAAACTTACGTTATCGAAATGTATAATGAATTTCGTCCAAAAGCATCTATAAAAACCTTTTAATTGGCTATATAGAATGAAAACATAATAATGTTGATATAAAGTTGCTAATTTAATCAAATGAATTATATTTGGTGACACTTCTCAATTTAAATTGGGCAAGACGAACTTTATTGCATCTAAACTTATGTTATTTTTAAAGAGAAATATAGAATGAATTGCATCCAAAAGCGTCAGGAAAAACCTGTTAGTTAGTTATAAATAATGACAACGTAATAGAGTTGATAAAAAGTTGCTAATATAATCAAACAAATTATATTTGGTGCCACTTTTGAATTCAAAATTGGGGAAGTCGAATTTATAGCCTCTAACCTTACGTTATCGAAATGTATAATGAATTTCGTCCAAAAGCGTCTATAAAAACCTTTTAATTGGCTATATAGAATGAGAACGTAATAATGTTGATATAAAGTTGCTAATTTAATCAAATGAATTATATTTGTTGACACTTCTCAATTCAAATTGGGCAAGTCGAACTTTATTGCATCTAAACTTATGTTATTTTTAAAGAGAAGTATAGAATGAATTTCATCCAAAAGCGTCTAGAAAAACCTGTTAGTTAGTTATAAATAATGATAACGTAATAAAGTTGATAACAAGTTGCTAATATAATAAAATAAATTATATTTGGTGCCACTTTTGAATTCAAAATTGGGGAAGTCGAATTTATAGCCTCTAAACTTACGTTATCGAAATGTATAATGAATTTCGTCCAAAAGCATCTATAAAAACCTTTTAATTGGCTATATAGAATGAGAACGTAATAATGTTGATATAAAGTTTCTAATTTAATCAAATGAATTATATTTGGTGACACTTCTCAATTCAAATTGGGCAAGTCGAAATTTATTGCATCTAAACTTATGTTTATTTTAAAGAGAAATATAGAATGAATTTCATCCAAAAGCGTCTAGAAAAACCTGTTAGTTAGTTATAAATAATGACAATGTAATAAAGTTGATAAAAAGTTGCTAATATAATCAAATAAACTATATTTGATGCCACTTTTGAATTCAAAATTGGGGAAGTCGAATTTATAGCCTCTAAACTTACGTTATCGAAATGTATAATGAAATTCATCCAAAAGCGTCTATAAAAACCTTTTAATTGGCTATATAGAATGAGAACGTAATAATGTTGATATAAAGTTGCTAATTTAATCAAATGAATTATATTTGGTGACACTTCTCAATTCAAATTGGGCAAGTCAAACTTTATTGCATCTAAACTTACGTTATTTTTAAAGAGAAGTATAAAATGAATTTCATCCAAAAGCGTCTAGAAAAACCTGTTCGTTAGTTATAAATAATGATAACGTAATAAAGTTGATAACAAGTTGCTAATATAATCAAATAAATTATATTTGTTGCCACTTTTGAATTCAAAATTGGGGAAGTCGAATTCATAGCCTCTAAACCTACGTTATCGAAATGTATAATGAATTTCGTCCAAAAGCGTCTATAAAAACCTTTTAATTGGCTATATAAAATGAGAACATAATAATGTTGATATAAAGTTGCTAATTTAATCAAATGAATTATATTTGGTGACACTTCTCAATTCAAATTGGGCAAGTCGAACTTTATTGCATCCAAACTTATGTTATTTTTAAAGAAAATATAGAATGAAATTGATCCAAAAGCGTCTAGAAAAACCTGTTACTTAGTTATAAATAATGACAACGTAATAAAGTTGATAAAAAGTTGCTAATATAATCAAATAAATTATATTTGGTGCCAATTTTGAATTCAAAATTGGGGAAGTCGAATTTATAGCCTCTAAACTTACGTTATCGAAATGTATAATGAATTTCATCCAAAAGCGTCTATAAAAACCTTTTAGTTGGCTAAATAGAATGAAAACGTAATAATGTTGATATAAAGTTGCTAATTTAATCAAATGAATTATATTTGGTGACACTTTGTCAATTCAAATGGGGCAAGTCGAACTTTAATGCATTTAACTTATGTTATTTTTAAAGAGAAATATAGAATGAAATTGATCCAAAAGCGTCTAGAAAAACCTGATAGTTAGTTATAAATAATGACAACGTAATAAAGTTGATAAAAAGTTGCTAATATAACCAAATAAATTATATTTGGTGCCACTTTTGAATTCAAAATTGGAGAAGTCGAATTTATAGCCTCCAAACTTACGTTATCGAAACGTATAATGAATTTCGTCCAAAAGCGTCTATAAAAACCTTTTAATTGGCTATATAGAATGAGAACGTAATAATGTTGATATAAAGTTGCTAATTTAATCAAATGAATTATATTTGTTGACACTTCTCAATTCAAATTGGGCAAGTCGAACTTTATTGCATCTAAACTTATGTTATTTTTAAAGAGAAGTATAGAATGAATTTCATCCAAAAGCGTCTAGAAAAACCTGTTAGTTAGTTATAAATAATGATAACGTAATAAAGTTGATAACAAGTTGCTAATATAATAAAATAAATTATATTTGGTGCCAGTTTTGAATTCAAAATTGGGGAAGTCGAATTTATAGCCTCTAAACTTACGTTATCGAAATGTATAATGAATTTCGTCCAAAAGCATCTATAAAAACCTTTTAATTGGCTATATAGAATGAGAACATAATAATGTTGATATAAAGTTGCTAATTTAATCAAATGAATTATTTTTGGTGACACTTCTCAATTTAAATTGGGCAAGACGAACTTTATTGCATCTAAACTTATGTTATTTTTAAAGAGAAATATAGAATGAATTGCATCCAAAAGCGTTAGGAAAAACCTGTTAGTTAGTTATAAATAATGACAACGTAATAGAGTTGATAAAAAGTTGCTAATATAATCAAACAAATTATATTTGGTGCCACTTTTGAATTCAAAATTGGGGAAGTCGAATTTATAGCCTCTAACCTTACGTTATCGAAATGTATAATGAATTTCGTCCAAAAGCGTCTATAAAAACCTTTTAATTGGCAATATAGAATGAGAACGTAATAATGTTGATATAGAGTTTCTAATTTAATCAAATGAGTTATATTTGGTGACACTTCTCAATTCAAATTGGGCAAGTCGAACTTTATTGCATCTAAACTTATGTTATTTTTAAAGAGAAATATAGAATGAATTTCAACCAAAAGCGTCTAGAAAAACCTGATAGTTAGTTATAAATAATGACAACGTAATAAAGTTGATAAAAAGTTGCTAATATAATCAAATAAATTATATTTGGTGCCACTTTTGAATTCAAAATTGGAAAAGTCGAATTTATAGCCTCCAAACTTACATTATCGAAATGTATAATGAATTTCGTCCAAAAGCGTCTATAAAAACCTTTTAATTGGCTATATAGAATGAGAACGTAATAATGTTGATATAAAGTTTCTAATTTAATCAAATGAATTATATTTGGTGACACTTCTCAATTCAAATTGGGCAAGTCGAAATTTATTGCATCTAAACTTATGTTTATTTTAAAGACAAATATAGAATGAATTTCATCCAAAAGCGTCTAGAAAAACCTGTTAGTTAGTTATAAATAATGAGAACGTAATAAAGTTCATAAAAAGTTGCTAATATAATCAAATAAACTATATTTGATGCCACTTTTGAATTCAAAATTGGGGAAGTCGAATTTATAGCCTCTAAACTTACGTTATCGAAATGTATAATGAAATTCATCCAAAAGCGTCTATAAAAACCTTTTAATTGGCTATATAGAATGAGAACGTAATAATGTTGATATAAAGTTGCTAATTTAATCAAATGAATTATATTTGGTGACACTTCTCAATTCAAATTGGGCAAGTCAAACTTTATTGCATCTAAACTTACGTTATTTTTAAAGAGAAGTATAAAATGAATTTCATCCAAAAGCGTCTAGAAAAACCTATTCGTTAGTTATAAATAATGATAACGTAATAAAGTTGATAACAAGTTGCTAATATAATCAAATAAATTATATTTGTTGCCACTTTTGAATTCAAAATTGGGGAAGTCGAATTCATAGCCTCTAAACCTACGTTATCGAAATGTATAATGAATTTCGTCCAAAAGCGTCTATGAAAACCTTTTAATTGGCTATATAAAATGAGAACATAATAATGTTGATATAAAGTTGCTAATTTAATCAAATGAATTATATTTGGTGACACTTCTCAATTCAAATTGGGCAAGTCGAACTTTATTGCATCCAAACTTATGTTATTTTCAAAGAAAATATAGAATGAAATTGATCCAAAAGCGTCTAGAAAAACCTGTTACTTAGTTATAAATAATGACAACGTAATAAAGTTGATAAAAAGTTGCTAATATAATCAAATAAATTATATTTGGTGCCAATTTTGAATTCAAAATTGGGGAAGTCGAATTTATAGCCTCTAAACTTACGTTATCGAAATGTATAATGAATTTCATCCAAAAGCGTCTATAAAAACCTTTTAGTTGGCTACATAGAATGAAAACGTAATAATGTTGATATAAAGTTGCTAATTTAATCAAATGAATTATATTTGGTGACACTTCTCAATTCAAATGGGGCAAGTCGAACTTTAATGCATTTAACTTATGCTATTTTTAAAGAGAAATATAGAATGAAATTGATCCAAAAGCGTCTAGGAAAACCTGATAGTTAGTTATAAATAATGACAACGTAATAAAATTGATAAAAAGTTGCTAATATAACCAAATAAATTATATTTGGTGCCACTTTTGAATTCAAAATTGGAGAAGTCGAATTTATAGCCTCCAAACTTACGTTATCGAAACGTATAATGAATTTCGTCTAAAAGCGTCTATAAAAACCTTTTAATTGGCTATATAGAATGAGAACGTAATAATGTTGATATAAAGTTGCTAATTTAATCAAATGAATTATATTTGTTGACACTTCTCAATTCAAATTGGGCAAGTCGAACTTTATTGCATCTAAACTTATGTTATTTTTAAAGAGAAGTATAGAATGAATTTCATCCAAAAGCGTCTAGAAAAACCTGTTAGTTAGTTATAAATAATGATAACGTAATAAAGTTGATAACAAGTTGCTAATATAATAAAATAAATTATATTTGGTGCCACTTTTGAATTCAAAATTGGGGAAGTCGAATTTATAGCCTCTAAATTTACGTTATCGAAATGTATAATGAATTTCGTCCAAAAGCATCTATAAAAACCTTTTAATTGGCTATATAGAATGAGAACATAATAATGTTGATATAAAGTTGCTAATTTAATCAAATGAATTATATTTGGTGACACTTCTCAATTTAAATTGGGCAAGACGAACTTTATTGCATCTAAACTTATGTTATTTTTAAAGAGAAATATAGAATGAATTGCATCCAAAAGCGTCAGGAAAAACCTGTTAGTTAGTTATAAATAATGACAACGTAATAGAGTTGATAAAAAGTTGCTAATATAATCAAACAAATTATATTTGGTGCCACTTTTGAATTCAAAATTGGGGAAGTCGAATTTATAGCCTCTAACCTTACGTTATCGAAATGTATAATGAATTTCGTCCAAAAGCGTCTATAAAAACCTTTTAATTGGCAATATAGAATGAGAACGTAATAATGTTGATATAGAGTTTCTAATTTAATCAAATGAATTATATTTTGTGACACTTCTCAATTCAAATTGGGCAAGTCGAACTTTATTGCATCTAAACTTATGTTATTTTTAAAGAGAAATATAGAATGAATTTCAACCAAAAGCGTCTAGAAAAACCTGATAGTTAGTTATAAATAATGACAACGTAATAAAGTTGATAAAAAGTTGCTAATATAATCAAATAAATTATATTTGGTGCCACTTTTGAATTCAAAATTGGAAAAGTCGAATTTATAGCCTCCAAACTTACGTTATCGAAATGTATAATGAATTTCGTCCAAAAGCGTCTATAAAAACCTTTTAATTGGCTATATAGAATGAGAACGTAATAATGTTGATATAAAGTTTCTAATTTAATCAAATGAATTATATTTGGTGACACTTCTCAATTCAAATTGGGCAAGTCGAAATTTATTGCATCTAAACTTATGTTTATTTTAAAGAGAAATATAGAATGAATTTCATCCAAAAGCGTCTAGAAAAACCTGTTAGTTAGTTATAAATAATGAGAACGTAATAAAGTTCATAAAAAGTTGCTAATATAATCAAATAAACTATATTTGATGCCACTTTTGAATTCAAAATTGGGGAAGTCGAATTTATAGCCTCTAAACTTACGTTATCGAAATGTATAATGAAATTCATCCAAAAGCGTCTATAAAAACCTTTTAATTGGCTATATAGAATGAGAACGTAATAATGTTGATATAAAGTTGCTAATTTAATCAAATGAATTATATTTGGTGACACTTCTCAATTCAAATTGGGCAAGTCAAACTTTATTGCATCTAAACTTACGTTATTTTTAAAGAGAAGTATAAAATGAATTTCATCCAAAAGCGTCTAGAAAAACCTGTTCGTTAGTTATAAATAATGATAACGTAATAAAGTTGATAACAAGTTGCTAATATAATCAAATAAATTATATTTGTTGCCACTTTTGAATTCAAAATTGGGGAAGTCGAATTCATAGCCTCTAAACCTACGTTATCGAAATGTATAATGAATTTCGTCCAAAAGCGTCTATAAAAACCTTTTAATTGGCTATATAAAATGAGAACATAATAATGTTGATATAAAGTTGCTAATTTAATCAAATGAATTATATTTGGTGACACTTCTCAATTCAAATTGGGCAAGTCGAACTTTATTGCATCCAAACTTATGTTATTTTCAAAGAAAATATAGAATGAAATTGATCCAAAAGCGTCTAGAAAAACCTGTTACTTAGTTATAAATAATGACAACGTAATAAAGTTGATAAAAAGTTGCTAATATAATCAAATAAATTATATTTGGTGCCAATTTTGAATTCAAAATTGGGGAAGTCGAATTTATAGCCTCTAAACTTACGTTATCGAAATGTATAATGAATTTCATCCAAAAGCGTCTATAAAAACCTTTTAGTTGGCTACATAGAATGAAAACGTAATAATGTTGATATAAAGTTGCTAATTTAATCAAATGAATTATATTTGGTGACACTTCTCAATTCAAATGGGGCAAGTCGAACTTTAATGCATTTAACTTATGCTATTTTTAAAGAGAAATATAGAATGAAATTGATCCAAAAGCGTCTAGGAAAACCTGATAGTTAGTTATAAATAATGACAACGTAATAAAATTGATAAAAAGTTGCTAATATAACCAAATAAATTATATTTGGTGCCACTTTTGAATTCAAAATTGGAGAAGTCGAATTTATAGCCTCCAAACTTACGTTATCGAAACGTATAATGAATTTCGTCTAAAAGCGTCTATAAAAACCTTTTAATTGGCTATATAGAATGAGAACGTAATAATGTTGATATAAAGTTGCTAATTTAATCAAATGAATTATATTTGTTGACACTTCTCAATTCAAATTGGGCAAGTCGAACTTTATTGCATCTAAACTTATGTTATTTTTAAAGAGAAGTATAGAATGAATTTCATCCAAAAGCGTCTAGAAAAACTTGTTAGTTAGTTATAAATAATGATAACGTAATAAAGTTGATAACAAGTTGCTAATATAATAAAATAAATTATATTTGGTGCCACTTTTGAATTCAAAATTGGGGAAGTCGAATTTATAGCCTCTAAATTTACGTTATCGAAATGTATAATGAATTTCGTCCAAAAGCATCTATAAAAACCTTTTAATTGGCTATATAGAATGAGAACATAATAATGTTGATATAAAGTTGCTAATTTAATCAAATGAATTATATTTGGTGACACTTCTCAATTTAAATTGGGCAAGACGAACTTTATTGCATCTAAACTTATGTTATTTTTAAAGAGAAATATAGAATGAATTGCATCCAAAAGCGTCAGGAAAAACCTGTTAGTTAGTTATAAATAATGACAACGTAATAGAGTTGATAAAAAGTTGCTAATATAATCAAACAAATTATATTTGGTGCCACTTTTGAATTCAAAATTGGGGAAGTCGAATTTATAGCCTCTAACCTTACGTTATCGAAATGTATAATGAATTTCGTCCAAAAGCGTCTATAAAAACCTTTTAATTGGCAATATAGAATGAGAACGTAATAATGTTGATATAGAGTTTCTAATTTAATCAAATGAATTATATTTTGTGACACTTCTCAATTCAAATTGGGCAAGTCGAACTTTATTGCATCTAAACTTATGTTATTTTTAAAGAGAAATATAGAATGAATTTCAACCAAAAGCGTCTAGAAAAACCTGATAGTTAGTTATAAATAATGACAACGTAATAAAGTTGATAAAAAGTTGCTAATATAATCAAATAAATTATATTTGGTGCCACTTTTGAATTCAAAATTGGAAAAGTCGAATTTATAGCCTCCAAACTTACGTTATCGAAATGTATAATGAATTTCGTCCAAAAGCGTCTATAAAAACCTTTTAATTGGCTATATAGAATGAGAACGTAATAATGTTGATATAAAGTTTCTAATTTAATCAAATGAATTATATTTGGTGACACTTCTCAATTCAAATTGGGCAAGTCGAAATTTATTGCATCTAAACTTATGTTTATTTTAAAGAGAAATATAGAATGAATTTCATCCAAAAGCGTCTAGAAAAACCTGTTAGTTAGTTATAAATAATGAGAACGTAATAAAGTTCATAAAAAGTTGCTAATATAATCAAATAAACTATATTTGATGCCACTTTTGAATTCAAAATTGGGGAAGTCGAATTTATAGCCTCTAAACTTACGTTATCGAAATGTATAATGAAATTCATCCAAAAGCGTCTATAAAAACCTTTTAATTGGCTATATAGAATGAGAACGTAATAATGTTGATATAAAGTTGCTAATTTAATCAAATGAATTATATTTGGTGACACTTCTCAATTCAAATTGGGCAAGTCAAACTTTATTGCATCTAAACTTACGTTATTTTTAAAGAGAAGTATAAAATGAATTTCATCCAAAAGCGTCTAGAAAAACCTGTTCGTTAGTTATAAATAATGATAACGTAATAAAGTTGATAACAAGTTGCTAATATAATCAAATAAATTATATTTGTTGCCACTTTTGAATTCAAAATTGGGGAAGTCGAATTCATAGCCTCTAAACCTACGTTATCGAAATGTATAATGAATTTCGTCCAAAAGCGTCTATAAAAACCTTTTAATTGGCTATATAAAATGAGAACATAATAATGTTGATATAAAGTTGCTAATTTAATCAAATGAATTATATTTGGTGACACTTCTCAATTCAAATTGGGCAAGTCGAACTTTATTGCATCCAAACTTATGTTATTTTCAAAGAAAATATAGAATGAAATTGATCCAAAAGCGTCTAGAAAAACCTGTTACTTAGTTATAAATAATGACAACGTAATAAAGTTGATAAAAAGTTGCTAATATAATCAAATAAATTATATTTGGTGCCAATTTTGAATTCAAAATTGGGGAAGTCGAATTTATAGCCTCTAAACTTACGTTATCGAAATGTATAATGAATTTCATCCAAAAGCGTCTATAAAAACCTTTTAGTTGGCTAAATAGAATGAAAACGTAATAATGTTGATATAAAGTTGCTAATTTAATCAAATGAATTATATTTGGTGACACTTCTCAATTCAAATGGGGCAAGTCGAACTTTAATGCATTTAACTTATGTTATTTTTAAAGAGAAATATAGAATGAAATTGATCCAAAAGCGTCTAGGAAAACCTGATAGTTAGTTATAAATAATGACAACGTAATAAAGTTGATAAAAAGTTGCTAATATAACCAAATAAATTATATTTGGTGCCACTTTTGAATTCAAAATTGGAGAAGTCGAATTTATAGCCTCCAAACTTACGTTATCGAAACGTATAATGAATTTCGTCCAAAAGCGTCTATAAAAACCTTTTAATTGGCTATATAGAATGAGAACGTAATAATGTTGATATAAAGTTGCTAATTTAATCAAATGAATTATATTTGTTGACACTTCTCAATTCAAATTGGGCAAGTCGAACTTTATTGCATCTAAACTTATGTTATTTTTAAAGAGAAGTATAGAATGAATTTCATCCAAAAGCGTCTAGAAAAACCTGTTAGTTAGTTATAAATAATGATAACGTAATAAAGTTGATAACAAGTTGCTAATATAATAAAATAAATTATATTTGGTGCCACTTTTGACTTCAAAATTGGGGAAGTCGAATTTATAGCCTCTAAACTTACGTTATCGAAATGTATAATGAATTTCGTCCAAAAGCATCTATAAAAACCTTTTAATTGGCTATATAGAATGAGAACATAATAATGTTGATATAAAGTTGCTAATTTAATCAAATGAATTATATTTGGTGACACTTCTCAATTTAAATTGAGCAAGACGAACTTTATTGCATCTAAACTTATGTTATTTTTAAAGAGAAATATAGAATGAATTTCATCCAAAAGCGTCAGGAAAAACCTGTTAGTTAGTTATAAATAATGAGAACGTAATAAAGTTGATAAAAAGTTGCTAATATAATCAAACAAATTATATTTGGTGCCACTTTTGAATTCAAAATTGGGGAAGTCGAATTTATAGCCTCTAACCTTACGTTATCGAAATGTATAATGAATTTCGTCCAAAAGCGTCTATAAAAACCTTTTAATTGGCTATATAGAATGAGAACGTAATAATGTTGATATAGAGTTTCTAATTTAATCAAATGAATTATATTTGGTGACACTTCTCAATTCAAATTGGGCAAGTCGAACTTTATTGCATCTAAACTTATGTTATTTTTAAAGAGAAATATAGAATGAATTTCAACCAAAAGCGTCTAGAAAAACCTGATAGTTAGTTATAAATAATGACAACGTAATAAAGTTGATAAAAAGTTGCTAATATAATCAAATAAATTATATTTGGTGCCACTTTTGAATTCAAAATTGGAAAAGTCGAATTTATAGCCTCCAAACTTACGTTATCGAAATGTATAATGAATTTCGTCCAAAAGCGTCTATAAAAACCTTTTAATTGGCTATATAGAATGAGAACGTAATAATGTTGATATAAAGTTGCTAATTTAATCAAATGAATTATATTTGGTGACACTTCTCAATTCAAATTGGGCAAGTCGAAATTTATTGCATCTAAACTTATGTTTATTTTAAAGAGAAATATAGAATGAATTTCATCCAAAAGCGTCTAGAAAAACCTGTTAGTTAGTTATAAATAATGACAACGTAATAAAGTTCATAAAAAGTTGCTAATATAATCAAATAAACTATATTTGATGCCACTTTTGAATTCAAAATTGGGGAAGTCGAATTTATAGCCTCTAAACTTACGTTATCGAAATGTATAATGAAATTCATCCAAAAGCGTCTATAAAAACCTTTTAATTGGCTATATAGAATGAGAACGTAATAATGTTGATATAAAGTTGCTAATTTAATCAAATGAATTATATTTGGTGACACTTCTCAATTCAAATTGGGCAAGTCAAACTTTATTGCATCTAAACTTACGTTATTTTTAAAGAGAAGTATAAAATGAATTTCATCCAAAAGCGTCTAGAAAAACCCGTTCGTTAGTTATAAATAATGATAACGTAATAAAGTTGATAACAAGTTGCTAATATAATCAAATAAATTATATTTGTTGCCACTTTTGAATTCAAAATTGGGGAAGTCGAATTCATAGCCTCTAAACCTACGTTATCGAAATGTATAATGAATTTCGTCCAAAAGCGTCTATAAAAACCTTTTAATTGGCTATATAGAATGACAACATAATAATGTTGATATAAAGTTGCTAATTTAATCAAATGAATTATATTTGGTAACACTTCTCAATTCAAATTGGGCAAGTCGAACTTTATTGCATCCAAACTTATGTTATTTTCAAAGAAAATATAGAATGAAATTGATCCAAAAGCGTCTAGAAAAACCTGTTACTTAGTTATAAATAATGACAACGTAATAAAGTTGATAAAAAGTTGCTAATATAATCAAATAAATTATATTTGGTGCCAATTTTGAATTCAAAATTGGGGAAGTCGAATTTATAGCCTCTAAACTTACGTTATCGAAATGTATAATGAATTTCATCCAAAAGCGTCTATAAAAACCTTTTAGTTGGCTAAATAGAATGAAAACGTAATAATGTTGATATAAAGTTGCTAATTTAATCAAATGAATTATATTTGGTGACACTTCTCAATTCAAATGGGGCAAGTCGAACTTTAATACATTTAAGTTATGTTATTTTTAAAGAGAAATATAGAATGAAATTGATCCAAAAGCGTCTAGAAAAACCTGATAGTTAGTTATAAATAATGACAACGTAATAAAGTTGATAAAAAGTTGCTAATATAACCAAATAAATTATATTTGGTGCCACTTTTGAATTCAAAATTGGAGAAGTCGAATTTATAGCCTCCAAACTTACGTTATCGAAACGTATAATGAATTTCGTCCAAAAGCGTCTATAAAAACCTTTTAATTGGCTATATAGAATGAGAACGTAATAATGTTGATATAAAGTTGCTAATTTAATCAAATGAATTATATTTGTTGACACTTCTCAATTCAAATTGGGCAAGTCGAACTTTATTGCATCTAAACTTATGTTATTTTTAAAGAGAAGTATAGAATGAATTTCATCCAAAAGCGTCTAGAAAAACCTGTTACTTAGTTATAAATAATGATAACGTAATAAAGTTGATAACAAGTTGCTAATATAATAAAATAAATTATATTTGGTGCCACTTTTGAATTCAAAATTGGGGAAGTCGAATTTATAGCCTCTAAACTTACGTTATCGAAATGTATAATGAATTTCGTCCAAAAGCGTCTATAAAAACCTTTTAATTGGCTATATAGAATGAGAACATAATAATGTTGATATAAAGTTGCTAATTTAATCAAATGAATTGTATTTGGTGACACTTCTCAATTTAAATTGGGCAAGACGAACTTTATTGCATCTAAACTTATGTTACTTTTAAAGAGAAATATAGAATGAATTTCATCCAAAAGCGTCAGGAAAAACCTGTTAGTTAGTTATAAATAATGACAACGTAATAAAGTTGATAAAAAGTTGCTAATATAATCAAACAAATTATATTTGGTGCCACTTTTGAATTCAAAATTAGGGAAGTCGAATTTATAGCCTCTAACCTTACGTTATCGAAATGTATAATGAATTTCGTCCAAAAGCGTCTATAAAAACCTTTTAATTGGCTATATAGAATGAGAACGTAATAATGTTGATATAGAGTTTCTAATTTAATCAAATGAATTATATTTGGTGACACTTCTCAATTCAAATTGGGCAAGTCGAACTTTATTGCATCTAAACTTATGTTATTTTTAAAGAGAAATATAGAATGAATTTCAACCAAAATCGTCTAGAAAAACCTGATAGTTAGTTATAAATAATGACAACGTAATAAAGTTGATAAAAAGTTGCTAATATAATCAAATAAATTATATTTGGTGCCACTTTTGAATTCAAAATTGGAAAAGTCGAATTTATAGCCTCCAAACTTACGTTATCGAAATGTATAATGAATTTCGTCCAAACGCGTCTATAAAAACCTTTTAATTGGCTATATAGAATGAGAACGTAATAATGTTGATATAAAGTTGCTAATTTAATCAAATGAATTATATTTGGTGACACTTCTCAATTCAAATTGGGCAAGTCGAAATTTATTGCATCTAAACTTATGTTTATTTTAAAGAGAAATATAGAATGAATTTCATCCAAAAGCGTCTAGAAAAACCTGTTAGTTAGTTATAAATAATGACAACGTAATAAAGTTCATAAAAAGTTGCTAATATAATCAAATAAACTATATTTGATGCCACTTTTGAATTCAAAATTGGGGAAGTCGAATTTATAGCCTCTAAACTTACGTTATCGAAATGTATAATGAAATTCATCCAAAAGCGTCTATAAATACCTTTTAATTGGCTATATAGAATGAGAACGTAATAATGTTGATATAAAGTTGCTAATTTAATCAAATGAATTATATTTGGTGACACTTCTCAATTCAAATTGGGCAAGTCAAACTTTATTGCATCTAAACTTACGTTATTTTTAAAGAGAAGTATAAAATGAATTTCATCCAAAAGCGTCTAGAAAAACCTGTTCGTTAGTTATAAATAATGATAACGTAATAAAGTTGATAACAAGTTGCTAATATAATCAAATAAATTATATTTGTTGCCACTTTTGAATTCAAAATTGGGGAAGTCGAATTCATAGCCTCTAAACCTACGTTATCGAAATGTATAATGAATTTCGTCCAAAAGCGTCTATAAAAACCTTTTAATTGGCTATATAAAATGAGAACATAATAATGTTGATATAAAGTTGCTAATTTAATCAAATGAATTATATTTGGTGACACTTCTCAATTCAAATTGGGCAAGTCGAACTTTATTGCATCCAAACTTATGTTATTTTCAAAGAAAATATAGAATGAAATTGATCCAAAAGCGTCTAGAAAAACTTGTTACTTAGTTATAAATAATGACAACGTAATAAAGTTGATAAAAAGTTGCTAATACAATCAAATAAATTATATTTGGTGCCAATTTTGAATTCAAAATTGGGGAAGTCGAATTTATAGCCTCTAAACTTACGTTATCGAAATGTATAATCAATTTCATCCAAAAGCGTCTATAAAAACCTTTTAGTTGGCTAAATAGAATGAAAACGTAATAATGTTGATATAAAGTTGCTAATTTAATCAAATGAATTATATTTGGTGACACTTCTCAATTCAAATGGGGCAAGTCGAACTTTAATGCATTTAACTTATGTTATTTTTAAAGAGAAATATAGAATGAAATTGATCCAAAAGCGTCTAGGAAAACCTGATAGTTAGTTATAAATAATGACAACGTAATAAAGTTGATAAAAAGTTGCTAATATAACCAAATAAATTATATTTGGTGCCACTTTTGAATTCAAAATTGGAGAAGTCGAATTTATAGCCTCCAAACTTACGTTATCGAAACGTATAATGAATTTCGTCCAAAAGCGTCTATAAAAACCTTTTAATTGGCTATATAGAATGAGAACGTAATAATGTTGATATAAAGTTGCTAATTTAATCAAATGAATTATATTTGTTGACACTTCTCAATTCAAATTGGGCAAGTCGAACTTTATTGCATCTAAACTTATGTTATTTTTAAAGAGAAGTATAGAATGAATTTCATTCAAAAGCGTCTAGAAAAACCTGTTAGTTAGTTATAAATAATGATAACGTAATAAAGTTGATAACAAGTTGCTAATATAATAAAATAAATTATATTTGGTGCCACTTTTGAATTCAAAATTGGGGAAGTCGAATTTATAGCCTCTAAACTTACGTTATCGAAATGTATAATGAATTTCGTTCAAAAGCGTCTATAAAAACCTTTTAATTGGCTATATAGAATGAGAACATAATAATGTTGATATAAAGTTGCTAATTTAATCAAATGAATTATATTTGGTGACACTTCTCAATTTAAATTGGGCAAGACGAACTTTATTGCATCTAAACTTATGTTACTTTTAAAGAGAAATATAGAATGAATTTCATCCAAAAGCGTCAGGAAAAACCTGTTAGTTAGTTATAAATAATGACAACGTAATAAAGTTGATAAAAAGTTGCTAATATAATCAAACAAATTATATTTGGTGCCACTTTTGAATTCAAAATTGGGGAAGTCGAATTTATAGCCTCTAACCTTACGTTATCGAAATGTATAATGAATTTCGTCCAAAAACGTCTATAAAAACCTTTTAATTGGCTATATAGAATGAGAACGTAATAATGTTGATATAGAGTTTCTAATTTAATCAAATGAATTATATTTGGTGACACTTCTCAATTCAAATTGGGCAAGTCGAACTTTATTGCATCTAAAGTTATGTTATTTTTAAAGAGAAATATAGAATGAATTTCAACCAAAAGCGTCTAGAAAAACCTGATAGTTAGTTATAAATAATGACAACGTAATAAAGTTGATAAAAAGTTGCTAATATAATCAAATAAATTATATTTGGTGCCACTTTTGAATTCAAAATTGGAAAAGTCGAATTTATAGCCTCCAAACTTACGTTATCGAAATGTATAATGAATTTCGTCCAAAAGCGTCTATAAAAACCTTTTAATTGGCTATATAGAATGAGAACGTAATAATGTTGATATAAAGATGCTAATTTAATCAAATGAATTATATTTGGTGACACTTCTCAATTCAAATTGGGCAAGTCGAAATTTATTGCATCTAAACTTATGTTTATTTTAAAGAGAAATATAGAATGAATTTCATCCAAAAGCGTCTAGAAAAACCTGTTAGTTAGTTATAAATAATGACAACGTAATAAAGTTCATAAATAGTTGCTAATATAATCAAATAAACTATATTTGATGCCACTTTTGAATTCAAAATTGGGGAAGTCGAATTTATAGCCTCTAAACTTACGTTATCGAAATGTATAATGAAATTCATCCAAAAGCGTCTATAAAAACCTTTTAATTGGCTATATAGAATGACAACGTAATAATGTTGATATAAAGTTGCTAATTTAATCAAATGAATTATATTTGGTGACACTTCTCAATTCAAATTGGGCAAGTCAAACTTTATTGCATCTAAACTTACGTTATTTTTAAAGAGAATTATAAAATGAATTTCATCCAAAAGCGTCTAGAAAAACCTGTTCGTTAGTTATAAATAATGATAACGTAATAAAGTTGATAACAAGTTGCTAATATAATCAAATAAATTATATTTGTTACCACTTTTGAATTCAAAATTGGGGAAGTCGAATTCATAGCCTCTAAACCTACGTTATCGAAATGTATAATGAATTTCATCCAAAAGCGTCTATAAAAACCTTTTAATTGGCTATATAGAATGAAAAGATGATAATGTTGATATAAAGTTGCTAATTTAATCAAATGAATTATATTTGGTGACACTTCTCAATTCAAATTGGGCAAGTCGAACTTTATTGCATCCAAACTTATGTTATTTTCAAAGAAAATATAGAATGAAATTGATCCAAAAGCGTCTAGAAAAACCTGTTACTTAGTTATAAATAATGACAACGTAATAAAGTTGATAAAAAGTTGCTAATATAATCAAATAAATTATATTTGGTGCCAATTTTGAATTCAAAATTGGGGAAGTCGAATTTATAGCCTCTAAACTTACGTTATCGAAATGTATAATGAATTTCATCCAAAAGCGTCTATAAAAACCTTTTAGTTGGCTAAATAGAATGAAAACGTAATAATGTTGATATAAAGTTGCTAATTCAATCAAATGAATTATATTTGGCGACACTTCTCAATTCAAATGGGGCAAGTCGAACTTTAATGCATTTAACTTATGTTATTTTTAAAGAGAAATATAGAATGAAATTGATCCAAAAGCGTCAAGGAAAACCTGATAGTTAGTTATAAATAATGACAACGTAATAAAGTTGATAAAAAGTTGCTAATATAACCAAATAAATTATATTTGGTGCCACTTTTGAATTCAAAATTGGAAAAGTCGAATTTATAGCCTCCAAACTTACGTTATCGAAACGTATAATGAATTTCGTCCAAAAGCGTCTATAAAAACCTTTTAATTGGCTATATAGAATGAGAACGTAATAATGTTGATATAAAGTTGCTAATTTAATCAAATGAATTATATTTGTTGACACTTCTCAATTCAAATTGGGCAAGTCGGACTTTATTGCATCTAAACTTATGTTATTTTTAAAGAGAAGTATAGAATGAATTTCATCCAAAAGCATCTAGAAAAACCTGTTAGTTAGTTATAAATAATGATAACGTAATAAAGTTGATAACAAGTTGCTAATATAATAAAATAAATTATATTTGGTGCCACTTTTGAATTCAAAATTGGGGAAGTCGAATTTATAGCCTCTAAACTTACGTTATCGAAATGTATAATGAATTTCGTCCAAAAGCGTCTATAAAAACCTTTTAATTGGCTATATAGAATGAGAACATAATAATGTTGATATAAAGTTGCTAATTTAATCAAATAAATTATATTTGGTGACACTTCTCAATTTAAATTGGGCAAGACGAACTTTATTGCATCTAAACTTATGTTATTTTTAAAGAGAAATATAGAATGAATTGCATCCAAAAGCGTCAGGAAAAACCTGTTAGTTAGTTATAAATAATGACAACGTAATAGAGTTGATAAAAAGTTGCTAATATAATCAAACAAATTATATTTGGTGCCACTTTTGAATTCAAAATTGGGGAAGTCGAATTTATAGCCTCTAACCTTACGTTATCGAAATGTATAACGAATTTCGTCCAAAAGCGTCTATAAAAACCTTTTAATTGGCTATATAGAATGAGAACGTAATAATGTTGATATAGAGTTTCTAATTTAATCAAATGAATTATATTTGGTGACACTTCTCAATTCAAATTGGGCAAGTCGAACTTTATTGCATCTAAACTTATGTTATTTTTAAAGAGAAATATAGAATGAATTTCAACCAAAAGCGTCTAGAAAAACCTGATAGTTAGTTATAAATAATGACAACGTAATAAAGTTGATAAAAAGTTGCTAATATAATCAAATAATTTATATTTGGTGCCACTTTTGAATTCAAAATTGGAAAAGTCGAATTTATAGCCTCCAAACTTACGTTATCGAAATGTATAATGAATTTCGTCCAAAAGCGTCTATAAAAACCTTTTAATTGGCTATATAGAATGAGAACGTAATAATGTTGATATAAAGTTTCTAATTTAATCAAATGAATTATATTTGGTGACACTTCTCAATTCAAATTGGGCAAGTCGAAATTTATTGCATCTAAACTTATGTTTATTTTAAAGAGAAATATAGAATGAATTTCATCCAAAAGCGTCTAGAAAAACCTGTTAGTTAGTTATAAATAATGACAACGTAATAAAGTTCATAAAAAGTTGCTAATATAATCAAATAAACTATATTTGATGCCACTTTTGAATTCAAAATTGGGGAAGTCAAATTTATAGCCTCTAAACTTACGTTATCGAAATGTATAATGAAATTCATCCAAAAGCGTCTATAAAAACCTTTTAATTGGCTATATAGAATGAGAACGTAATAATGTTGATATAAAGTTGCTAATTTAATCAAATGAATTATATTTGGTGACACTTCTCAATTCAAATTGGGCAAGTCAAACTTTATTGCATCTAAACTTACGTTATTTTTAAAGAGAAGTATAAAATGAATTTCATCCAAAAGCGTCTAGAAAAACCTGTTCGTTAGTTATAAATAATGGTAACGTAATAAAGTTGATAACAAGTTGCTAATATAATCAAATAAATTATATTTGTTGCCACTTTTGAATTCAAAATTGGGGAAGTCGAATTCATAGCCTCTAAACCTACGTTATCGAAATGTATAATGAATTTCGTCCAAAAGCGTCTATAAAAACCTTTTAATTGGCTATATAAAATGAGAACATAATAATGTTGATATAAAGTTGCTAATTTAATCAAATGAATTATATTTGGTGACACTTCTCAATTCAAATTGGGCAAGTCGAACTTTATTGCATCCAAACTTATGTTATTTTCAAAGAAAATATAGAATGAAATTGATCCAAAAGCGTCTATAGAAACCTTTTAATTGGCTATATAGAATGAGAACGTAATAATGTATATATAGAGTTTCTAATTTAATCAAATGAATTATATTTGGTGACACTTCTCAATTCAAATTGGGCAAGTCGAAATTTATTGCATCTAAACTTATGTTTATTTTAAAGAGAAATATAGAATGAATTTCATCCAAAAGCGTCTAGAAAAACCTGTTAGTTAGTTATAAATAATGACAACGTAATAAAGTTCATAAAAAGTTGCTAATATAATCAAATAAACTATATTTGATGCCACTTTTGAATTCAAAATTGGGGAAGTCGAATTTATAGCCTCTAAACTTACGTTATCGAAATGTATAATGAAATTCATCCAAAAGCGTCTATAAAAACCTTTTAATTGGCTATATAGAATGAGAACGTAATAATGTTGATATAAAGTTGCTAATTTAATCAAATGAATTATATTTGGTGACACTTCTCAATTCAAATTGGGCAAGTCAAACTTTATTGCATCTAAACTTACGTTATTTTTAAAGAGAAGTATAAAATGAATTTCATCCAAAAGCGTCTAGAAAAACCTGTTCGTTAGTTATAAATAATGATAACGTAATAAAGTTGATAACAAGTTGTTAATATAATCAAATAAATTATATTTGTTGCCACTTTTGAATTCAAAATTGGGGAAGTCGAATTCATAGCCTCTAAACTTACGTTATCGAAATGTATAATGAATTTCGTCCAAAAGCGTCTATAAAAACCTTTTAATTGGCTATATAGAATGAGAACATAATAATGTTGATATAAAGTTGCTAATTTAATCAAATGAATTATATTTGGTGACACTTCTCAATTCAAATTGGGCAAGTCGAACTTTATTGCATCCAAACTTATGTTATTTTCAAAGAAAATATAGAATGAATTTCATCCAAAAGCGTCTAGAAAAACCTGTTACTTAGTTATAAATAATGACAACGTAATAAAGTTGATAAAAAGTTGCTAATATAATCAACTAAATTATATTTGGTGCCAATTTTGAATTCAAAATTGGGGAAGTCGAATTTATAGCCTCTAAACTTACGTTATCGAAATGTATAATGAATTTCATCCAAAAGCGTCTATAAAAACCTTTTAGTTGGCTAAATAGAATGAAAACGTAATAATGTTGATATAAAGTTGCTAATTTAATCAAATGAATTATATATGGTGACACTTCTCAATTCAAATGGGGCAAGTCGAACTTTAATGCATTTAACTTATGTTATTTTTAAAGAGAAATATAGAATGAAATTGATCCAAAAGCGTCTAGAAAAACCTGATAGTTAGTTATAAATAATGACAACGTAATAAAGTTGATAAAAAGTTGCTAATATAACCAAATAAATTATATTTGGTGCCACTTTTGAATTCAAAATTGGAGAAGTCGAATTTATAGCCTCCAAACTTACGTTATCGAAACGTATAATGAATTTCGTCCAAAAGCGTCTATAAAAACCTTTTAATTGGCTATATAGAATGAGAACGTAATAATGTTGATATAAAGTTGCTAATTTAATAAAATTAATTATATTTGGTGACACTTCTCAATTCAAATTGGGCAAGTCAAACTTTATTGCATCTAAACTTACGTTGTTTTTAAAGAGAAGTATAGAATAAATTTCATCCAAAAGCGTCTAGAAAAACCTGTTAGTTAGTTATAAGTAATGATAAGGTAATAAAGTTGATAACAAGTTGCTAATATAATAAAATAAATTATATTTGGTGCCACTTTTGAATTCAAAATTGGGGAAGTCGAATTTATAGCCTCTAAACTTACGTTATCGAAATGTATAATGAATTTCGTCCAAAAGCGGCTATAAAAACCTTTTAATTGGCTATTTAGAATGAGAACATAATAATGTTGATATAAAGTTGCTAATTTAATCAAATGAATTATATTTGGTGACACTTCTCAATTTAAATTGGGCAAGACGAACTTTATTGCATCTAAACTTATGTTATTTTTAAAGAGAAATATAGAATGAATTTCATCCAAAAGCGTCAGGAAAAACCTGTTAGTTAGTTATACATAATGACAACGTAATAAAGTTGATAAAAAGTTGCTAATATAATCAAACAAATTATATTTGGTGCCACTTTTGAATTCAAAATTGGGGAAGTCGAATTTATAGCCTCTAACCTTACGTTATCGAAATGTATAATGAATTTCGTCCAAAAGCGTCTATAAAAACCTTTTAATTGGCTATATAGAATGAGAACGTAATAATGTTGATATAAAGTTGCTAATTTAATCAAATGAATTATATTTGGTGACACTTCTCAATTCAAATTGGGCAAGTCAAACTTTATTGCATCTAAACTTACGTTGTTTTTAAAGAGACGTATAGAATGAATTTCATCCAAAAGCGTCTAGAAAAACCTGTTAGTTAGTTATAAGTAATGATAACGTAATAAAGTTGATAACAAGTTACTAATATAATAAAATAAATTATATTTGGTGCCACTTTTGAATTGAAAATTGGGGAAGTCGAATTTATAGCCTCTAAACTTACGTTATCGAAATGTATAATGAATTTCGTCCAAAAGCGTGTATAAAAACCTTTTAATTGGCTATATAGAATGAGAACATAATAATGTTGATATAAAGTTGCTAATTTAATCAAATGAATTATATTTGGTGACACTTCTCAATTTAAATTGGGCAAGACGAACTTTATTGCATCTAAACTTATGTTATTTTTAAAGAGAAATATAGAATGAATTTCATCCAAAAGCGTCAGGAAAAACCTGTTAGTTAGTTATAAATAATGACAACGTAATAAAGTTGATAAAAAGTTGCTAATATAATCAAACAAATTATATTTGGTGCCACTTTTGAATTCAAAATTGGGGAAGTCGAATTTATAGCCTCTAACCTTACGTTATCGAAATGTATAATGAATTTCGTCCAAAAGCGTCTATAAAAACCTTTTAATTGGCTATATAGAATGAGAACGTAATAATGTTGATAAAAAGTTTCTAATTTAATCAAATGAATTATATTTGGTGACACTTCTCAATTCAAATTGGGCAAGTCGAACTTTATTGCATCTAAACTTATGTTATTTTTAAAGAGAAATATATAATGAATTTCAACCAAAAGCGTCTAGAAAAACCTGATAGTTAGTTATAAATAATGACAACGTAATAAAGTTGATAAAAAGTTGCTAATATAATCAAATAAATTATATTTGGTGCCACTTTTGAATTCAAAATTGGAAAAGTCGAATTTATAGCCTCCAAACTTACGTTATCGAAATGTATAATGAATTTCGTCCAAAAGCGTCTATAAAAACCTTTTAATTGGCTATATAGAATGAGAACGTAATAATGTTGATATAAAGTTGCTAATTTAATCAAATGAATTATATTTGGTGACACTTCTCAATTCAAATTGGGCAAGTCGAAATTTATTGCATCTAAACTTATGTTTATTTTAAAGAGAAATATAGAATGAATTTCATCCAAAAGCGTCTACAAAAACCTGTTAGTTAGCTATAAATAATGACAATGTAATAATGTTCATAAAAAGTTGCTAATATAATCAAATAAACTATATTTGATGCCACTTTTGAATTCAAAATTGGGGAAGTCGAATTTATAGCCTCTAAACTTACGTTATCGAAATGTATAATGAAATTCATCCAAAAGCGTCTATAAAAACCTTTTAATTGGCTATATAGAATGAGAACGTAATAATGTTGATATAAAGTTGCTAATTTAATCAAATGAATTATATTTGGTGACACTTCTCAATTCAAATTGGGCAAGTCAAACTTTATTGCATCTAAACTTACGTTATTTTTAAAGAGAAGTATAAAATGAATTTCATCCCAAAGCGTCTAGAAAAACATGTTCGTTAGTTATAAATAATGATAACGTAATAAATTTGATAACAAGTTGTTAATATAATCAAATAAATTATATTTGTTGCCACTTTTGAATTCAAAATTGGGGAAGTCGAATTCATAGCCTCTAAACTTACGTTATCGAAATGTATAATGAATTTCGTCCAAAAGCGTCTATAAAAACCTTTTAATTGGCTATATAGAATGAGAACATAATAATGTTGATATAAAGTTGCTAATTTAATCAAATGAATTATATTTGGTGACACTTCTCAATTCAAATTGGGCAAGTCGAACTTTATTGCATCCAAACTTATGTTATTTTCAAAGAAAATATAGAATGAATTTCATCCAAAAGCGTCTAGAAAAACCTGTTACTTAGTTATAAATAATGACAACGTAATAAAGTTGATAAAAAGTTGCTAATATAATCAACTAAATTATATTTGGTGCCAATTTTGAATTCAAAATTGGGGAAGTCGAATTTATAGCCTCTAAACTTACGTTATCGAAATGTATAATGAATTTCATCCAAAAGCGTCTATAAAAACCTTTTAGTTGGCTAAATAGAATGAAAACGTAATAATGTTGATATAAAGTTGCTAATTTAATCAAATGAATTATATATGGTGACACTTCTCAATTCAAATGGGGCAAGTCGAACTTTAATGCATTTAACTTATGTTATTTTTAAAGAGAAATATAGAATGAAATTGATCCAAAAGCGTCTAGAAAAACCTGATAGTTAGTTATAAATAATGACAACGTAATAAAGTTGATAAAAAGTTGCTAATATAACCAAATAAATTATATTTGGTGCCACTTTTGAATTCAAAATTGGAGAAGTCGAATTTATAGCCTCCAAACTTACGTTATCGAAACGTATAATGAATTTCGTCCAAAAGCGTCTATAAAAACCTTTTAATTGGCTATATAGAATGAGAACGTAATAATGTTGATATAAAGTTGCTAATTTAATAAAATTAATTATATTTGGTGACACTTCTCAATTCAAATTGGGCAAGTCAAACTTTATTGCATCTAAACTTACGTTGTTTTTAAAGAGAAGTATAGAATAAATTTCATCCAAAAGCGTCTAGAAAAACCTGTTAGTTAGTTATAAGTAATGATAAGGTAATAAAGTTGATAACAAGTTGCTAATATAATAAAATAAATTATATTTGGTGCCACTTTTGAATTCAAAATTGGGGAAGTCGAATTTATAGCCTCTAAACTTACGTTATCGAAATGTATAATGAATTTCGTCCAAAAGCGGCTATAAAAACCTTTTAATTGGCTATTTAGAATGAGAACATAATAATGTTGATATAAAGTTGCTAATTTAATCAAATGAATTATATTTGGTGACACTTCTCAATTTAAATTGGGCAAGACGAACTTTATTGCATCTAAACTTATGTTATTTTTAAAGAGAAATATAGAATGAATTTCATCCAAAAGCGTCAGGAAAAACCTGTTAGTTAGTTATACATAATGACAACGTAATAAAGTTGATAAAAAGTTGCTAATATAATCAAACAAATTATATTTGGTGCCACTTTTGAATTCAAAATTGGGGAAGTCGAATTTATAGCCTCTAACCTTACGTTATCGAAATGTATAATGAATTTCGTCCAAAAGCGTCTATAAAAACCTTTTAATTGGCTATATAGAATGAGAACGTAATAATGTTGATATAAAGTTGCTAATTTAATCAAATGAATTATATTTGGTGACACTTCTCAATTCAAATTGGGCAAGTCAAACTTTATTGCATCTAAACTTACGTTGTTTTTAAAGAGACGTATAGAATGAATTTCATCCAAAAGCGTCTAGAAAAACCTGTTAGTTAGTTATAAGTAATGATAACGTAATAAAGTTGATAACAAGTTACTAATATAATAAAATAAATTATATTTGGTGCCACTTTTGAATTGAAAATTGGGGAAGTCGAATTTATAGCCTCTAAACTTACGTTATCGAAATGTATAATGAATTTCGTCCAAAAGCGTGTATAAAAACCTTTTAATTGGCTATATAGAATGAGAACATAATAATGTTGATATAAAGTTGCTAATTTAATCAAATGAATTATATTTGGTGACACTTCTCAATTTAAATTGGGCAAGACGAACTTTATTGCATCTAAACTTATGTTATTTTTAAAGAGAAATATAGAATGAATTTCATCCAAAAGCGTCAGGAAAAACCTGTTAGTTAGTTATAAATAATGACAACGTAATAAAGTTGATAAAAAGTTGCTAATATAATCAAACAAATTATATTTGGTGCCACTTTTGAATTCAAAATTGGGGAAGTCGAATTTATAGCCTCTAACCTTACGTTATCGAAATGTATAATGAATTTCGTCCAAAAGCGTCTATAAAAACCTTTTAATTGGCTATATAGAATGAGAACGTAATAATGTTGATAAAAAGTTTCTAATTTAATCAAATGAATTATATTTGGTGACACTTCTCAATTCAAATTGGGCAAGTCGAACTTTATTGCATCTAAACTTATGTTATTTTTAAAGAGAAATATATAATGAATTTCAACCAAAAGCGTCTAGAAAAACCTGATAGTTAGTTATAAATAATGACAACGTAATAAAGTTGATAAAAAGTTGCTAATATAATCAAATAAATTATATTTGGTGCCACTTTTGAATTCAAAATTGGAAAAGTCGAATTTATAGCCTCCAAACTTACGTTATCGAAATGTATAATGAATTTCGTCCAAAAGCGTCTATAAAAACCTTTTAATTGGCTATATAGAATGAGAACGTAATAATGTTGATATAAAGTTGCTAATTTAATCAAATGAATTATATTTGGTGACACTTCTCAATTCAAATTGGGCAAGTCGAAATTTATTGCATCTAAACTTATGTTTATTTTAAAGAGAAATATAGAATGAATTTCATCCAAAAGCGTCTACAAAAACCTGTTAGTTAGCTATAAATAATGACAATGTAATAATGTTCATAAAAAGTTGCTAATATAATCAAATAAACTATATTTGATGCCACTTTTGAATTCAAAATTGGGGAAGTCGAATTTATAGCCTCTAAACTTACGTTATCGAAATGTATAATGAAATTCATCCAAAAGCGTCTATAAAAACCTTTTAATTGGCTATATAGAATGAGAACGTAATAATGTTGATATAAAGTTGCTAATTTAATCAAATGAATTATATTTGGTGACACTTCTCAATTCAAATTGGGCAAGTCAAACTTTATTGCATCTAAACTTACGTTATTTTTAAAGAGAAGTATAAAATGAATTTCATCCCAAAGCGTCTAGAAAAACATGTTCGTTAGTTATAAATAATGATAACGTAATAAATTTGATAACAAGTTGTTAATATAATCAAATAAATTATATTTGTTGCCACTTTTGAATTCAAAATTGGGGAAGTCGAATTCATAGCCTCTAAACTTACGTTATCGAAATGTATAATGAATTTCGTCCAAAAGCGTCTATAAAAACCTTTTAATTGGCTATATAGAATGAGAACATAATAATGTTGATATAAAGTTGCTAATTTAATCAAATGAATTATATTTGGTGACACTTCTCAATTCAAATTGGGCAAGTCGAACTTTATTGCATCCAAACTTATGTTATTTTCAAAGAAAATATAGAATGAATTTCATCCAAAAGCGTCTAGAAAAACCTGTTACTTAGTTATAAATAATGACAACGTAATAAAGTTGATAAAAAGTTGCTAATATAATCAACTAAATTATATTTGGTGCCAATTTTGAATTCAAAATTGGGGAAGTCGAATTTATAGCCTCTAAACTTACGTTATCGAAATGTATAATGAATTTCATCCAAAAGCGTCTATAAAAACCTTTTCGTTGGCTAAATAGAATGAAAACGTAATAATGTTGATATAAAGTTGCTAATTTAATCAAATGAATTATATATGGTGACACTTCTCAATTCAAATGGGGCAAGTCGAACTTTAATGCATTTAACTTATGTTATTTTTAAAGAGAAATATAGAATGAAATTGATCCAAAAGCGTCTAGAAAAACCTGATAGTTAGTTATAAATAATGACAACGTAATAAAGTTGATAAAAAGTTGCTAATATAACCAAATAAATTATATTTGGTGCCACTTTTGAATTCAAAATTGGAGAAGTCGAATTTATAGCCTCCAAACTTACGTTATCGAAACGTATAATGAATTTCGTCCAAAAGCGTCTATAAAAACCTTTTAATTGGCTATATAGAATGAGAACGTAATAATGTTGATATAAAGTTGCTAATTTAATCAAATTAATTATATTTGGTGACACTTCTCAATTCAAATTGGGCAAGTCAAACTTTATTGCATCTAAACTTACGTTGTTTTTAAAGAGAAGTATAGAATAAATTTCATCCAAAAGCGTCTAGAAAAACCTGTTAGTTAGTTATAAGTAATGATAAGGTAATAAAGTTGATAACAAGTTGCTAATATAATAAAATAAATTATATTTGGTGCCACTTTTGAATTCAAAATTGGGGAAGTCGAATTTATAGCCTCTAAACTTACGTTATCGAAATGTATAATGAATTTCGTCCAAAAGCGGCTATAAAAACCTTTTAATTGGCTATTTAGAATGAGAACATAATAATGTTGATATAAAGTTGCTAATTTAATCAAATGAATTATATTTGGTGACACTTCTCAATTTAAATTGGGCAAGACGAACTTTATTGCATCTAAACTTATGTTATTTTTAAAGAGAAATATAGAATGAATTTCATCCAAAAGCGTCAGGAAAAACCTGTTAGTTAGTTATAAATAATGACAACGTAATAAAGTTGATAAAAAGTTGCTAATATAATCAAACAAATTATATTTGGTGCCACTTTTGAATTCAAAATTGGGGAAGTCGAATTTATAGCCTCTAACCTTACGTTATCGAAATGTATAATGAATTTCGTCCAAAAGCGTCTATAAAAACCTTTTAATTGGCTATATAGAATGAGAACGTAATAATGTTGATATAAAGTTGCTAATTTAATCAAATGAATTATATTTGGTGACACTTCTCAATTCAAATTGGGCAAGTCAAACTTTATTGCATCTAAACTTACGTTGTTTTTAAAGTGACGTATAGAATGAATTTCATCCAAAAGCGTCTAGAAAAACCTGTTAGTTAGTTATAAGTAATGATAACGTAATAAAGTTGATAACAAGTTACTAATATAATAAAATAAATTATATTTGGTGCCACTTTTGAATTGAAAATTGGGGAAGTCGAATTTATAGCCTCTAAACTTACGTTATCGAAATGTATAATGAATTTCGTCCAAAAGCGTCTATAAAAACCTTTTAATTGGCTATATAGAATGAGAACATAATAATGTTGATATAAAGTTGCTAATTTAATCAAATGAATTATATTTGGTGACACTTCTCAATTTAAATTGGGCAAGACGAACTTTATTGCATCTAAACTTATGTTATTTTTAAAGAGAAATATAGAATGAATTTCATCCAAAAGCGTCAGGAAAAACCTGTTAGTTAGTTATAAATAATGACAACGTAATAAAGTTGATAAAAAGTTGCTAATATAATCAAACAAATTATATTTGGTGCCACTTTTGAATTCAAAATTGGGGAAGTCGAATTTATAGCCTCTAACCTTACGTTATCGAAATGTATAATGAATTTCGTCCAAAAGCGTCTATAAAAACCTTTTAATTGGCTATATAGAATGAGAATGTAATAATGTTGATAAAAAGTTTCTAATTTAATCAAATGAATTATATTTGGTGACACTTCTCAATTCAAATTGGGCAAGTCGAACTTTATTGCATCTAAACTTATGTTATTTTTAAAGAGAAATATATAATGAATTTCAACCAAAAGCGTCTAGAAAAACCTGATAGTTAGTTATAAATAATCACAACGTAATAAAGTTGATAAAAAGTTGCTAATATAATCAAATAAATTATATTTGGTGCCACTTTTGAATTCAAAATTGGAAAAGTCGAATTTATAGCCTCCAAACTTACGTTATCGAAATGTATAATGAATTTCGTCCAAAAGCGTCTATAAAAACCTTTTAATTGGCTATATAGAATGAGAACGTAATAATGTTGATATAAAGTTGCTAATTTAATCAAATGAATTATATTTGGTGACACTTCTCAATTCAAATTGGGCAAGTCGAAATTTATTGCATCTAAACTTATGTTTATTTTAAAGAGAAATATAGAATGAATTTCATCCAAAAGCGTCTACAAAAACCTGTTAGTTAGCTATAAATAATGACAATGTAATAATGTTCATAAAAAGTTGCTAATATAATCAAATAAACTATATTTGATGCCACTTTTGAATTCAAAATTGGGGAAGTCGAATTTATAGCCTCTAAACTTACGTTATCGAAATGTATAATGAAATTCATCCAAAAGCGTCTATAAAAACCTTTTAATTGGCTATATAGAATGAGAACGTAATAATGTTGATATAAAGTTGCTAATTTAATCAAATGAATTATATTTGGTGACACTTCTCAATTCAAATTGGGCAAGTCAAACTTTATTGCATCTAAACTTACGTTATTTTTAAAGAGAAGTATAAAATGAATTTCATCCCAAAGCGTCTAGAAAAACATGTTCGTTAGTTATAAATAATGATAACGTAATAAAGTTGATAACAAGTTGCTAATATAATCAAATAAATTATATTTGTTGCCACTTTTGAATTCAAAATTGGGGAAGTCGAATTCATAGCCTCTAAACTTACGTTATCGAAATGTATAATGAATTTCGTCCAAAAGCGTCTATAAAAACCTTTTAATTGGCTATATAGAATGAGAACATAATAATGTTGATATAAAGTTGCTAATTTAATCAAATGAATTATATTTGGTGACACTTCTCAATTCAAATTGGGCAAGTCGAACTTTATTGCATCTAAACTTATGTTATTTTCAAAGAAAATATAGAATGAATTTCATCCAAAAGCGTCTAGAAAAACCTGTTACTTAGTTATAAATAATGACAACGTAATAAAGTTGATAAAAAGTTGCTAATATAATCAACTAAATTATATTTGGTGCCAATTTTGAATTCAAAATTGGGGAAGTCGAATTTATAGCCTCTAAACTTACGTTATCGAAATGTATAATGAATTTCATCCAAAAGCGTCTATAAAAACCTTTTAGTTGGCTAAATAGAATGAAAACGTAATAATGTTGATATAAAGTTGCTAATTTAATCAAATGAATTATATTTGGTGACACTTCTCAATTCAAATGGGGCAAGTCGAACTTTAATGCATTTAACTTATGTTATTTTTAAAGAGAAATATATAATGAATTTCATCCAAAAGCGTCTAGAAAAACCTGTTAGTTAGTTATAAATAATGACAATGTAATAATGTTGATAAAAAGTTGTTAATATAATCAAATGAATTATATTTGATGCCACTTTTGAATTCAAAATTGGGGAAGTCGAATTAATAGCCTCTAAACTTACGTTATCGAAATGTATAATGAATTTCATCCAAAAGCGTCTATAAAAACCTTTTAATTGGCTATATAGAATGAGAACGTAATAATGTTGATATAAAGTTGCTAATTTAATCAAATGAATTATATTTGGTGACACTTCTCAATTCAAATTGGGCAAGTCGAACTTTATTGCATCTAAACTTATGTTATTTTTAAAGAGAAATATAGAATGAATTTCATCCAAAAGCATCTAGAAAAACCTGTTAGTTAGTTATCAATAATGACAACGTAATAAAGTTGATAAAAATTTGCTAATATAACCAAATGAATTATATTTGGTGCCACTTTTAAATTCAAAATTGGGGAAGTCGAATTTCTAGCCTCTAAACTTACGTTATCGAAATGTATAATGAAGTTTGTCCAAAAACGTCTATAAAAACCTTTTAATTGGCTATATAGAATGAGAATGTAATAATGTTGATATAAAGTTGCTAATTTAATCAAATAAATTATATTTGAATTGGGAAGTCGAATTTATAGCCTCTAAACTGACGTTATCGAAGTGTATAATGAATTTCGTCCAAAAGCGTCTATAAAAACCTTTTAATTGGCTATACAGAATGAGAACATAATAATGTTGATATAAAGTTGCTAATTTAATCAAGTGAATTATATTTGGTGACACTTCTCAATTCAAATTGGGCAAGTCGAACTTTATTGCATCTAAACTTATGTTATTTTTAAAGAGAAATATAGAATGAATATCATCCGAAAGCGTCTAGAAAAACCATTTAGTTAGGTATAAATAATGACAACGTAATAAAGTTGATAAGAAGTTGCTAATATAATCAAATAAATTATATTTGGTGCGACTTTTGAATTCAAAATTGGGGAAGTCGAATTAATAGCCTCTAAACATACGTTATCGAAATGTATAACGAATTTCATCCAAAAGCGTCAATAAAAACCTTTTAATTGGCTATATAGAATGAGAACATAATAATGTTGATATAAAGTTGCTAATTTAATCAAACGAATTATATTTGGTGACACTTCTCAATTCAAATTGGGCAAGTCGAACTTTATTGCATCTAAACTTATGTTATTTTTAAAGAAAAATATAGAATGAATTTCATCCAAAAGCGTCTAGAAAAACCTGTTAGTTAGTCATAAATAATGACAACGTAATAAACTTAATAAAAAGTTTCTAATATATTTAAATAAATTATATTCGGTGCCACTTTCGAATTTAATATTGGGGAAGTCGAATTTATAGCCTCTAAACTTACGTTATCGAAATGTATAATGAATTTCGTCCAAAAGCGTCTCTAAAAACCTTTTAATTGGCTATATAGAATGAGAACATAATAATGTTGATATAAAGTTGCTAATTTAATCAAATGAATTATATTTGGTGACACTTCTCAATTCAAATTGGGCAAGTCGAACTTTATTGCATCTAAACTTATGTTATTTTTAAAGAGAAATATAGAATGAATTTCATCCAAAAGTGTCACACCCCGCTAAAGCGGAAACACGAGGCGTGGCAGTATAAAGGGTTTCATAGCAAAAGTTGAAAGACAACACCAACCATAGTATTAAAAATCATTACGATTTTACAATGGGTTTGAACAACTTTTAAAAGAAATTACAATGTAAATTGAAATACAACACATGCGAATGCTCCTAAAAGTGAAGTGTCCCTAAGTGCCACTTACTCGATGATTCCTGAAAAAGCATGTAAAACGAGCGTCAACTATAAAAATAGTTGGTGAGTACTCACAGATAAACAAAATACTACTGGTTCCATGAATTGAAATCAAAGTTTTGATAAAAGTTTCCAATAATAAAAGTATATTGTTAAAATGAGTAAATAAGTTTGTAAAAACAAAGTTCTTTGTCATCATGAGAGATAAGGTATGTTGCCCAAATCAGATGCAACATTCATATTCTCATGGAAGATAAAGTTCGTTACTCAAACGAGTAAACAAGTTTCATTGCTAAAATGAGCAATCAATTTCGTTGCTACAAGGAGCAAACAATTTCATTGCTAAAACATGTATATAAGTTTTCAGTAGTAAAAGTTCGTTGTTGTAATGAGAAACAAAGTTCATTGCTATAATTAATAACAAGTTTATTGCTATAACGAGAAACGAGTTTGTATGTGTATGAGCAAACAATGAGTCTCAACCAAACCTATGACTGAAGCCCTATCAAGATCTATGCTTATCGTTCCATAGATGAATATGGTATCATGCACTCCAGCAATAGGGCGAGTGAGGAGTTGTCAATTCCTAATAGCGCTATCCATAATGACCATTGGCTCAAAGAGTTAATGGTTAGAGATAAGGGAAAGGCCTTAGTACGATAAGTTCTCATGTTCCGTGTTGCATAGACATACATAGAGAGACATAGCAATAAAATAACAATCATGTTTGATACAAATCAATTTAAATACAACATTCAAATAATAGTTTTTCGGGACATGCTTTTCCACCCCAAAACATAAAAACTGAAAATAGGGGAGTGCGTGAATACTCACACTATGCATTGAGATGATGCAAATGATGCCTTGAGCTAAGTTCCACTTGTACCACTATCGATTCCTACAATAATGGTATTCGCTAGTGAGTCTCTAATCGAAATCTAACACTAGTATACTTACTACTACAATAGAATTATGCCAATATTGTGTCAAAATTTAATATTGATAAGTTACAAACATTTTTCTGTGAAAATTAAATTTCAATGAATCAATTGTTATATAACAATTTAAGTGGAAATTTCCCATTATTGAAATGCTAATATTTAACAATTTAAGAGGTGTTCCAATGATTAAATATTCAAAAACTAAATTAATTTAGTTCTAAAATTTCCCAAAGTTTGCATTTCAGTTTTAATTGAAGTGAAAGACCTCAAGATAAATTTTCTTGAATTTTTGATTTGTCTGACTATTTTTCACGATTTTAGTTTCTTGAATAACCATAAAATCTTGAAAAATACTAAACAGTTAATAAAAATTACCAAACTTCAGATTTTGGTTCTAAATGTACTAAAAGACTTCTAGATAAATTTTCATGGAGTATGAATATGTATAACCATTTTTCATATATTTAATTCTCTAAATAGATACAAATTCATGATAATAGAAATCAGTTTCCAAAATTATCCAAACTTTTTGTATTACTGTTATTAAACATTATTAAGCTGGGAAAAATATAAAAATTGATTTCTAAACTGTTTAACCCAATTTTATGATTTTTGAGCATTCATTCCAATAAAAATTGAAATAAAGAGAAAACAGTTTCCAAAATTGCCCAAAATTTTTGTAACACTTTTATTATACATTTAGAAGCTGTGAAAAATATAAAAGATATTTTTCAATTAGTCTTTCTATTTTTCTTTGTTTTATCCTCTTAAATAATCATTAATTGGAGAATAATTATTAAACAGTTAAAGTAAATTACCAAAACTTTTGTACACTTCATTTTCAGAGTAAATAATCTGGGAAAAATACCAAATGTCGTTTTTATATACTGAAATCCGATTTTGTGTATTTAAGTGTATTTAATCTTAGAAAATAGGAGAAAAATAGTATACAGAAGAGAAAAATCATCAAAATTTTTATGTAGCCTCCTAATGTACTACAAGGTGTTCTGGTAAATTTGCATGAATTTTGGATGATCAGAAATATTTTTTCTATTTTTAGGCCATTATAATTACAAAAATTAGGGAAAAATAGAAATGTATTATGAAATATTTTTTCTATTTATGAGTCTTCCACCTCTGGTAAGAGGTGCGAAAATTGCTAGATGGCATTTTCACACTCTCTAAAGTGGTTTTGTGATTTATTGGAACCACACAAAAAGAAAATCAAAAGACACATCAAACAGTAACAAAAATCGATGACATTTTATGAGGGGTCATTATTCACCATAAGGGTCATCCACGAATTTTTCTAGGATTTATAGACCTCAGAAAGTATTTTATGTGATTTATGCCCTTGTTTTCTTGTAACAAATTTAATAAATCAAAGAAATGGTAAAAACTCTTGGGATTTTCCAGATATTCATTTTATCTTAATGGGAATCTGGGAACATTTTTATTTCGAACAGAAAGAACTTTTAGATATTTTTTATAAATAAAATCATTTACATGCACTATTAACAATGTACTTTAATCATCAAGCTCTTTAGCTTGGTGTTCATCACATGCATCACGGTTTGAAGACCATGCATGGACATATGTTGGTCATAGTGATGTTTTCAAAAGAAATACTTGAATGCATAAGGTATATGAACCTTCAAAACTTGTAAAAATCCGTATTTTAGTGTTTGACATAGGTTTTGGTCCTTGGATTTCACCATTTACAACATGCATGTTGTTTTTGGTTGAAATCCTACCACCATCATCATCAAAACCACGAGTTTGTGTGTGTGTATGTTTATGTGTTCATGATCTTTCATTAAAATTGTGTAGAAGAACAAAGAAATGCAAGAAAATCCATGAAAACTTGAAGGAAAATGAAAGGAAATCGTGTTCTACCTTAATGAACACCATTAGATGATGAAGATTTTGAGTATCTTGAGTGTTCTTGGACATGTTGGCTGTAAAATTTCGTGGTTCATAGTGGGAGGAAGAGAGAAAATGTGTGTGAGAGTGTGAGAGAGAAATGAGAGAAAATGAGGGAATATGGAGTGTGAGAGAGAAGAAGAATCATTTTGTGTTGGGAAGAGGAGAGGCATCTTGGGAGGAGGGAGTCCGACTTTGGAGTGGAGAGAGGGTCTCCCTCTCTTAAATTTTATAAAATTATAACTTTATTTTATAAAAATATCAAGTTTTAATAAAATATGCACCTTATTTTAATTTTCACGCACAAAACCTTGATTTTTTTTTTTGCATAGAAAATAAGGTTAAATACTAATGACTTAAATTTTATTTTTTTTTAAATGCATTCTCATAATTTTTATTATTATAAGATCATATTATAAGTTTCATAATTATTTTTATAGAAATTTTTAAGGTTAAAGTTTATAAATATGAGTTTTTATGGCTTTTAGGGTTTTGGAGTTTAATAAACTTTGAATAGAAAAATAAATAGAATATTTGAGACTTTAAATTATCTTATGGTATTATAACTCTTTTATAGTTATAAATAATGTTTGTAATTTATTTTTATCGGTTTATTGGCATTCTATGTAGTGACTCCGAGATTCAAGCGAAATTGAGGAATCAAGTATACTAGTCCTAGTCTACAACTTTGACTTAAGTTTCTATGAGACTCCGACCTAATTTCTACTACTAGGTCAAGTGCATAATGTGTGTATATGATTCATGAAAAGGTGTTCGATTCAAAGAGCGACCCGAATATGGATAGTCACTACAGTTAAGTAGTTGTAGAATTCACATATCAATGTGAAATCTAAGTACACCATCCATTGTTTCTATCTGTTTCCAAGTTTCTACTAGGTTATAACTTAGCTTCTAATTACTAAGTCTAATATGTTTTGTGCCTATATGTGCAACTAATTCTAGTCAAATCTAGAACCGACTCGAATTTTGACGGTTGTCACAGTCTCCCCCGGTTGAAAGAATTTCGTCCCGAAATTCAATTTGTGACGAATTCTATTAGAACTAAACCGGATGCAATTGTATAATTGGAGAGGTGGTGACTTTGAGAACTCTTTGATTATTTTGGGTTAATTCTCCAAGGGAAGAGCCCAGTTCTTTATCTATAATCAAAGTAATGTTTCCTTAATTCGAGTTCTACAGTCTAGATTGCAAGAAATTAGGATTAGGGAAATCATGATCCGACCATGGCGACCTAGTTGAAAAGATTATCTAGTTAGATATTATCTGAATTAAGAGAGCGGTATAAGTTTCGATGATGCACCAACTGCACTGAGCGTTAAATCCGCATTGATCTTTAAGTTGCATTCTAAATTTGCACTAAGTGTAACTTTTCCGCTTAATAAAGAAGAGATTAGGAACAATTTGTTCACTTCTGGGTTGACTACTACATCTGGAAAAGATATATTTTGAAATAAGAAGGGGTAGCACGAATGAAAATAAATGATCAAGGGTAAGTTCCTAAAGATACGTACTAAGGGTAGGCAACGAAGTTTTGGTACCTCTCTAATGTAAAGGCTTTTTAAGTGTCGTCTACAAAATAAGTTACGAAATGATTGAGGATCTCCGATGCTATAATTACTACTATGGTTACTCTTACAATAATGGAACTATACTCGAAGAATATATATAATTAGAGAGTCATTGTTTCTAATGAAGGCGGTGAAAGTTTATGATATTTTAAATCACATTGTGTAGATAGCATTTTAAGTGTTTAGAAGTGATAGAAATCTCACTGTTATCAAAATGTGTGTTTAAAAATGATAATTAATCTCACTATTATCAAAATATGTAATAATTCCGAGATAATGAAAATACATGTGTGGCGATCAAACGAAGTAGTAAAATAATATAAAGATTAATTAAAGTTAAATGTTTAAGTCGTCATTAAGGGATTTTTTTTAGAAATATTGACATTACGCTTTTTGTAAAATTGACTAATTGTCTAAGTCAAAACAAATACAAGTTTAAGAGGAGTCAGAATACTTATGAAAACAAGTTTGAGAGTTTTAGGAACTCACTGAAAATTGCAAAGTAAAATACTATTTTAAGAAAGGTGTAAAAATGTCAATCTTTGAAAATAGTACATTCATAGTTTAGTGTTTCTACAAAAACAATCATTTAGAGAATAGATAATCGTAAAATTTAAAACTTTTGATGTATTTAAATAAAAGAAGAAACATAAGGATACATATCCTTCACATATATTTTTCGGATATAGAAAAATTATAAGCATAAAGGTATTCATCTTGTGTATTACTTATAACGAAAGATACAATGAAACTTGCATTTTAAATCAAGTTTCCAAATTTAGAACGAAAGAGCAAATGTAAATAAGGCTTACTTGTTTATTGTAGATTTAAAAATAAAAACAAGATGTATATGGTAAAAGGCATAATTGAATATATCAAAGTTGACTAAATCGACGTTATGACTCACAACTATACACGTATTAATCGCTCAAAATGAAAGGGTAGACTTCTAGTCTATATATGTACGAACATGGTACCAAGAGAAGCAAAATAAATAGAAACAAAGTTAGACAATGTATTATGTTAATATTATGGCGTGCGAGATCTAAAATCAGAAGGAGAGCGAGAAATAAAGTTTGGGGGAAAGAAAAAGGAAGGTAGCGGCGGCAATGATTGTTATTGTTGAAATTATAAGAACAATACATATAGGTAGATTTAAAACCAGGTTGAGATATATTTCAAACTTCAATATGTGATGTATATTGATGATTAAATAGAAATGAAGAAGTTTTAAAGTGTTTTCTAAGGTTTGCTAAAAATTCACGAGTTATCTATTAAGTTAAACTCCATTTGTGAAAAAGAAGAAACACTAAAACTTGTAATTGAAAATCTGACAGTTTTGACCTTTTTGACTGGGGTCCAACAATGGTTAAAACGGATAATGTAAAGACTTAACATATTTAGATGAATAATCGTGCATTGTCAAAAGTACGTCGTTGGAAGTTTAAAAGTGAACACTAAGTTTTGCAATGCTGTAAGTTTTATAAACACGGATTATAAAACTAATTTGAAATAAAATAAACAAATGATGTGTGTTGGAAATTTAGGAATTAGAGATATCTTAGAAACATGTGTGAAGTAGAAAGTTGTGAAAATATCATGTTAGGATTCAAGAAAACACATTTAAGTAAGGTACAATGCCTAAATGAGAAAGTGGTCAAAAGAGTTAAAACAAAAGTGGTTTGAAAGATCCGATGAAGCTTTTACACATAATATGAACTTCAATGTCATATGTCTATGTTTTATAGCATAGAATTTAAACACTTTTATAAAAGAAAATGTTTCTAAGTTTTTCGAAAACGTGCCAAAATGGTAATCAAGGTTTAAAATGGTTTCTATGCCCTTAAAAGCACATTTATCCATTGAAATGGATTTGAAATGAAATTGAAATAGCAAGCTAAAAACCAATATTGGTTAAATTGAGTTTTGAAGAAAAGTGTTAAGTTAAAGCAAGTTGTCAAAAGATTTTTATCGAGAATATGGCTTAAATTGTTAGGAAAGGTCTAGTAAGTTGTATGAAGTGGTTATAAAGTATTTTATCGATGATAAATAAAACCGATGAAACGAAATAACTTTTCGATGGAAGATTAAGAATTAAGGAATAAGTAGATTAGTGTAGCTGATCGTACCTAAATACTAAGGCGAGTACAAGGCGAGTCTAAGGCGAGTACCAGTGTCTTTTCCTCAAAATAAAGGACAAGAAAAATTGTTTGTAAAACATTTTATGGTGTCAATGTAGTTTCGTGGCCTTTTATAGAGGTTAAAGGGGCATCCTATGTTAAGTTTTAAGCTCAAGGTGGAAACAACCTAAAGCTAAATTCGTAGTGTAGTAGAGAAGTCTCATGTATGGGTTAAACCTCCTTGTGTCTCCTCGTTAGTCGAATTCAGAATGCCCGCCAATGGTATCCAAGTGATTACTTAGTGGTGACTCATCTACCTTTTTACACGATGCTCTGATTCTCATCCGTGTCGGTATCGAAACGCTTTTTCCTAGTTGTAACTCTAGTACAAAGACGATGAAGAGGTATTGAGGAATAATTGGCATATGTTTCGACTTAAGATTATTACTAGTGTATATCTAACTACTAACCTTACATCTAAAGTCAATAGCTACCATTGAATACTCATTCTCAGTACTAAGTGCATTGCTACTAGAGTGGCTAGTGATACAACCTAAGTGGTTAACCTAGCACTTGATAAGGGGTAAGAATATTTCTAAATAAAGGCATTGTTATAAAAGTGCACTTAGTTTCTAAGTGTATCTAGATGAATGCCTATAATATGCAATGCCCATACGCACACCGAAAAATTTTGTTTTTCAAAAGTTTAAGTTGAAAATCGTTTTGAACATAATTCTACTATAACCGTTTCAAGCCTCACATTAAGTTTCCTTAATTAAGCATAGTTGGCCAGGCTATACTTAATTAAAGTCCAATAATGCGTACTCGAATTAGTTATACCAGTAGTATGTTCTATATTTTAAAAACGTTTAGAAATTTTTTGGCTATAGTTGTGGTTTTCCAAAGGAAAACCGGTATTCTCTATAACCTTCGGCTCTGATACCATTTTCTGTCACACCCCGCTAAAGCGGAAACACGAGGCGTGGCAGTATAAAGGGTTTCATAGCAAAAGTTGAAAGACAACACCAACCATAGTATTAAAAATCATTACGATTTTACAATGGGTTTGAACAACTTTTAAAAGAAATTACAATGTAAATTGAAATACAACACATGCGAATGCTCCTAAAAGTGAAGTGTCCCTAAGTGCCACTTACTCGATGATTCCTGAAAAAGCATGTAAAACGAGCGTTAACTATAAAAATAGTTGGTGAGTACTCACAGATAAACAAAATAATACTGGTTCCATGAATTGAAATCAAAGTTTTGATAAAAGTTTCCAATAATAAAAGTATATTGTTAAAATGAGTAAATAAGTTTGTAAAAACAAAGTTCTTTGTCATCATTAGAGATAAGGTATGTTGCCCAAATCAGATGCAACATTCATATTCTCATGGAAGATAAAGTTCGTTACTCAAACGAGTAAACAAGTTTCATTGCTAAAATGAGCAATCAATTTCGTTGCTACAAGGAGCAAACAATTTCATTGCTAAAACATGTATATAAGTTTTCAGTAGTAAAAGTTCGTTGTTGTAATGAGAAACAAAGTTCATTGCTATAATTAATAACAAGTTTATTGCTATAACGAGAAACGAGTTTGTATGTGTATGAGCAAACAATGAGTCTCAACCAAACCTATGACTGAAGCCCTATCAAGATCTATGCTTATCGTTCCATAGATGAATATGGTATCATGCACTCCAGCAATAGGGCGAGTGAGGAGTTGTCAATTCCTAATAGCGCTATCCATAATGACCATTGGCTCAAAGAGTTAATGGTTAGAGATAAGGGAAGGGCCTTAGTACGATAAGTTCTCATGTTCCGTGTTGCATAGACATACATAGAGAGACATAGCAATAAAATAGCAATCATGTTTGATACAAATCAATTTAAATACAACATTCAAATAATAGTTTTTCGGGACATGCTTTTCCACCCCAAAACATAAAAACTGAAAATAGGGGAATGCGTGAATACTCACAATATGCATTGAGATGATGCAAAAATAATGCCTTGAGCTAAGTTCCACTTGTACCACTATCGATTCCTACAATAATGGTATTTGCTAGTGAGTCTCTAATCGAAATCTAACACTAGTATACTTACTACTACAATAGAATTATGCCAATATTGTGTCAAAATTTAATATTGATAAGTTACAAACATTTTTCTGTGAAAATTAAATTTCAATGAATCAATTGTTATATAACAATTTAAGTGGAAATTTCCCATTATTGAAATGCTAATATTTAACAATTTAAGAGGTGTTCCAATGATTAAATATTCAAAAACTAAATTAATTTAGTTCTAAAATTTCCCAAAGTTTGCATTTCAGTTTTAATTGAAGTGAAAGACCTCAAGATAAATTTTCTTGAATTTTTGATTTGTCTGACTATTTTTCACGATTTTAGTTTCTTGAATAACCATAAAATCTTGAAAAATACTAAACAGTTAATAAAAATTACCAAACTTCAGATTTTGGTTCTAAATGTACTAAAAGACTTCTAGATAAATTTTCATGGAGTATGAATATGTATAACCATTTTTCATATATTTAATTCTCTAAATAGATACAAATTCATGATAATAGAAATCAGTTTCCAAAATTATCCAAACTTTTTGTATTACTATTATTAAACATTATTAAGCTGGGAAAAATATAAAAATTGATTTCTAAACAGTTTAACCCAATTTTATGATTTTTGAGCATTCATTCCAATAAAAATTGAAATAAATAGAAAACAGTTTCCAAAATTGCCCAAAATTTTTGTAACACTTTTATTATACATTTAGAAGCTGTGAAAAATATAAAAGATATTTTTCAATTAGTCTTTCTATTTTTCTTTGTTTTATCCTCTTAAATAATCATTAATTGGAGAATAATTATTAAACAGTTAAAGTAAATTACCAAAACTTTTGTACACTTCATTTTCAGAGTAAATAATCTGGGAAAAATACCAAATGTGGTTTTTATATAATGAAATCCGATTTTGTGTATTTAAGTGTATTTAATCTTAGAAAATAGGAGAAAAATAGTATACAGAAAAGAAAAATCATCAAAATTTTTATGTAGCCTCCTAATGTACTACAAGGTGTTCTGGTAAATTTGCATGAATTTTGGATGATTAGAAATATTTTTTCTATTTTTAGGCCATTATAATTACAAAAATTAGGGAAAAATAGAAATGTATTATGAAAAATCTTGAAATTATTTTTATGAGTCTTCCACCTCTGGTAAGAGGTGCGAAAATTGCTAGATGGCATTTTCACACTCTCTAAAGTGGTTTTGTGATTTATTGGAACCACACAAAAAGAAAATCAAAAGACACATCAAACAGTAACAAAAATCGATGAAATTTAATGAGGGGTCATTATTCACCATAAGGGTCATCCACGAATGTTTCTAGGATTTATAGACCTCAGAAAGTATTTTATGTGATTTATGCCCTTGTTTTCTTGTAACAAATTTAATAAATCAAAGAAATGGTAAAAACTCTTGGGATTTTCCAGATATTCATATTATCTTAATGGGAATCTGGGAAAATTTTTATTTCGAACAGAAAGAACTTTTAGATATTTTTTATAAATAAAATCATTTACATGCACTATTAACAATGTACTTTAATCATCAAGCTCTTTAGCTTGGTGTTCATCACATGCATCACGGTTTGAAGACCATGCATGGACATATGTTGGTCATAGTGATGTTTTCAAAGGAAATACTTGAATGCATAAGGTATATGAACCTTCAAAACTTGTAAAAATCCGTATTTTAGTGTTTGACATAGGTTTTGGTCCTTGGATTTCACCATTTACAACATGCATGTTGTTTTTGGTTGAAATCCTACCACCATCATCATCAAAACCATGAGTTTGTGTGTGTGTATGTTTATGTGTTCATGATGTTTCATTAGAATGGTGTAGAAGAACAAAGAAATGCAAGAAAATCCATGAAAACTTGAAGGAAAATGAAAGGAAATCGTGTTCTACCTTAATGAACACCATTAGATGATGAAGATTTTGAGTATCTTGAGTGTTCTTGGACATGTTGGCTGTAAAATTTCGTGGTTCATAGTGGGAGGAAGAGAGAAAATGTGTGTGAGAGTGTGAGAGAGAAATGAGAGAAAATGAGGGAATATGGAGTGTGAGAGAGAAGAAGAATCATTTTGTGTTGGGAAGAGGAGAGGCATCTTGGGAGGAGGGAGTCCGACTTTGGAGTGGAGAGAGGGTCTCCCTCTCTTAAATTTTATAAAATTATAACTTTATTTTATAAAAATATCAAGTTTTTATAAAATATGCACCTTATTTTAATTTTCACTCACAAAACCTTGATTTTTTTTTGCATAGAAAATAAGGTTAAATACTAATGACTTAAATTTTATTTTTTTTAAATGCATTCTCATAATTTTTATTATTATAAGATCATATTATAAGTTTCATAATTATTTTTATAGAAATTTTTAAGGTTAAAGTTTATAAATATGAGTTTTTATGGCTTTTAGGGTTTTGGAGTTTAATAAACTTTGAATATCAAAATAAATAGAATATTTGAGACTTTAAATTATCTTATGGTATTATAACTCTTTTATAGTTATAAATAATGTTTGTAATTTATTTTTATCGGTTTATTGGCATTCTATGTAGTGACTCCGAGATTCAAGCGAAATTGAGGAATCAAGTATACTAGTCCTAGTCTACAACTTTGACTTAAGTTTCTATGAGACTCCGACCTAATTTCTACTACTAGGTCAAGTGCATAATGTGTGTATATGATTCATGAAAAGGTGTTCGATTCAAAGAGCGACCCGAATATGGATAGTCACTACAGTTAAGTAGTTGTAGAATTCACATATCAATGTGAAATTTAAGTACACCATCCATTGTTTCTATCTGTTTCCAAGTTTCTACTAGGTTATAACTTAGCTTCTAATTACTAAGTCTAATATGTGTTGTGCCTATATGTGCAACTAATTCTAGTCAAATCTAGAACCGACTCGAATTTTGACGGTTGTCACAAAAAGCGTCTAGAAAAACCTGTTAGTTAGTCACAAATAATGACAACGTAATAAACTTAATAAAACGTTTCTAGTATATTTAAATAAATTATATTCGGTGCCACTTTCGAATTTAATATTGGGGAAGTCGAATTTATAGCCTCTAAACTTACGTTATCGAAATGTATAATGAATTTCGTCCAAAAGCGTCTCTAAAAACCTTTTAATTGGCTATATAGAATGAGAACGTAATAATGTTGATATAAAGTTGCTAATTTAATCAAATGAATTATATTTGGTGACACTTCTCAATTCAAATTGGGCAAGTCGAACTTTATTGCATCTAAACTTATGTTATTTTTAAAGAGAAATATAGAATGAATTTCATCCAAAAGCGTCTAGAAAAACCTGTTAGTTAGTTATAAATAATGACAACATAATAATGTTGATAAAAATTGCTAATATAATCAAATGAATTATATTTGATGCCACTTTTGAATTCAAAATGGGGAAGTCGAATTAATAGCCTCTAAACTTACGTTATCGAAATGTATAATGAATTTCGTCCAAAAGCGTCTATAAAAACCTTTTAATTGGCTATATAGAATGAGAAGGTAATAATGTTGATATAAAGTTGCTAATTTAATCAAATGAATTATATTTGGTGACACTTCTCAATTCAAATTAGGCAAGTCGAACTTTATTGCATCTAAACTTATGTTATTTTTAAAGAGAAATATAGAATGAATTTCATCCAAAAGCATCTAGAAAAACCTGTTAGCTAGTTATAAATAATGACAACGTAATAAAGTTGATAAAAATTTGCTAATATAACCAAATGAATTATATTTGGTGCCACTTTTAAATTCAAAATTGGGGAAGTCGAATTTCTAGCCTCTAAACTTACGTTATCGAAATGTATAATGAATTTCGTCCAAAAGCGTCTATAAAAACCTTTTAATTGGCTATATAGAATGAGAATGTAATAATGTTGATATAAAGTTGTTAATTTAATCAAATAAATTATATTTGAATTGGGAAGTCGAATTTATAGCCTCTAGACTTACGTTATCGAAATGTTTAATGAATTTCGTCCAAAAGCGTCTATAAAATCTTTTAATTGGCTATATAGAATGAGAACGTAATAATGTTGATATAAAGTTGCTAATTTAATCAAATGAATTATATTTCGTGACACTTCTCAATTCAAATTGGGCAAGTCGAACTTTATTGCATCTAAACTTATGTTATTTTTAAAGAGAAATATAGAATGAATTTCATCTAAAAGCGTCTAGAAAAAACCTGTTAGTTAGTTATAAAAAATGACAACATAATAAAGTTGATAAAAAGTTTCTAATATATTCAAATAAATTATATTTGGTGCCACTTTTGAATTTAAAATTGGGGAAGTCGAATTTATAGCCTCTAAACTTACGTTATCGAAATGTATAATGAATTTCGTCCAAAAGCGTCTATAAAAACCTTTTAATTGGCTATATAGAATGAGAACGTAATAATGTTGATATAAAGTTGCTAATTTAATCAAATGAATTATATTTGGTGACACTTCTTAATTCAAATTGGGCAAGTCGAACTTTATTGCATCTAAACTTATGTTATTTTTAAAGAGAAATATAGAATGAATTTCATCCAAAAGCGTCTAGAAAAACCTGTTAGTTAGTTAGTTATAAATAATGACAACATAATAATGTTGATAAAAATTGCTAATATAATCAAATGAATTATATTTGATGCCACTTTTGAATTCAAAATGGGGAAGTCGAATTTATAGCCTCTAAACTTACATTATCGAAATGTATAATGAATTTCGTCCAAAAGCGTCTCTAAAAACCTTTTAACTGGCTATATAGAATGAGAACGTAATAATGTTGATATAAAGTTGCTAATTTAATCAAATGAATTATATTTGGTGACACTTCTCAATTCAAATTGGGCAAGTCGAACTTTATTGCATCTAAACTTATGTTATTTTTAAAGAGAAATATAGAATGAATTTCATCCAAAAGCGTCTAGAAAAACCTGTTAGTTAGTTATAAATAATGACAACATAATAATGTTGATAAAAATTGCTAATATAATCAAATGAATTATATTTGATGCTACTTTTGAATTCAAAATGGGGAAGTCGAATTAATAGCCTCTAAACTTACGTTATCGAAATGTATAATGAATTTCGTCCAAAAGCGTCTATAAAAACCTTTTAATTGGCTATATAGAATGAGAAGGTAATAATGTTGATATAAAGTTGCTAATTTAATCAAATGAATTATATTTGGTGACACTTCTCAATTCAAATTAGGCAAGTCGAACTTTATTGCATCTAAACTTATGTTATTTTTAAAGAGAAATATAGAATGAATTTCATCCAAAAGCATCTAGAAAAACCTGTTAGCTAGTTATAAATAATGACAACGTAATAAAGTTGATAAAAATTTGCTAATATAACCAAATGAATTATATTTGGTGCCACTTTTAAATTCAAAATTGGGGAAGTCGAATTTCTAGCCTCTAAACTTACGTTATCGAAATGTATAATGAATTTCGTCCAAAAGCGTCTATAAAAACCTTTTAATTGGCTATATAGAATGAGAATGTAATAATGTTGATATAAAGTTGTTAATTTAATCAAATAAATTATATTTGAATTGGGAAGTCGAATTTATAGCCTCTAGACTTACGTTATCGAAATGTTTAATGAATTTCGTCCAAAAGCGTCTATAAAATCTTTTAATTGGCTATATAGAATGAGAACGTAATAATGTTGATATAAAGTTGCTAATTTAATCAAATGAATTATATTTCGTGACACTTCTCAATTCAAATTGGGCAAGTCGAACTTTATTGCATCTAAACTTATGTTATTTTTAAAGAGAAATATAGAATGAATTTCATCTAAAAGCGTCTAGAAAAAACCTGTTAGTTAGTTATAAAAAATGACAACATAATAAAGTTGATAAAAAGTTTCTAATATATTCAAATAAATTATATTTGGTGCCACTTTTGAATTTAAAATTGGGGAAGTCGAATTTATAGCCTCTAAACTTACGTTATCGAAATGTATAATGAATTTCGTCCAAAAGCGTCTATAAAAACCTTTTAATTGGCTATATAGAATGAGAACGTAATAATGTTGATATAAAGTTGCTAATTTAATCAAATGAATTATATTTGGTGACACTTCTTAATTCAAATTGGGCAAGTCGAACTTTATTGCATCTAAACTTATGTTATTTTTAAAGAGAAATATAGAATGAATTTCATCCAAAAGCGTCTAGAAAAACCTGTTAGTTAGTTAGTTATAAATAATGACAACATAATAATGTTGATAAAAATTGCTAATATAATCAAATGAATTATATTTGATGCCACTTTTGAATTCAAAATGGGGAAGTCGAATTTATAGCCTCTAAACTTACATTATCGAAATGTATAATGAATTTCATCCAAAAGCGTCTCTAAAAACCTTTTAACTGGCTATATAGAATGAGAACGTAATAATGTTGATATAAAGTTGCTAATTTAATCAAATGAATTATATTTGGTGACACTTCTCAATTCAAATTGGGCAAGTCGAACTTTATTGCATCTAAACTTATGTTATTTTTAAAGAGAAATATAGAATGAATTTAATCCAAAAGCGTCTAGAAAAACCTGTTAGTTAGTTATAAATAATGACAACATAATAATGTTGATAAAAATTGCTAATATAATCAAATGAATTATATTTGATGCTACTTTTGAATTCAAAATGGGGAAGTCGAATTAATAGCCTCTAAACTTACGTTATCGAAATGTATAATGAATTTCGTCCAAAAGCGTCTATAAAAACCTTTTAATTGGCTATATAGAATGAGAAGGTAATAATGTTGATATAAAGTTGCTAATTTAATCAAATGAATTATATTTGGTGACACTTCTCAATTCAAATTAGGCAAGTCGAACTTTATTGCATCTAAACTTATGTTATTTTTAAAGAGAAATATAGAATGAATTTCATCCAAAAGCATCTAGAAAAACCTGTTAGCTAGTTATAAATAATGACAACGTAATAAAGTTGATAAAAATTTGCTAATATAACCAAATGAATTATATTTGGTGCCACTTTTAAATTCAAAATTGGGGAAGTCGAATTTCTAGCCTCTAAACTTACGTTATCGAAATGTATAATGAATTTCGTCCAAAAGCGTCTATAAAAACCTTTTAATTGGCTATATAGAATGAGAATGTAATAATGTTGATATAAAGTTGTTAATTTAATCAAATAAATTATATTTGAATTGGGAAGTCGAATTTATAGCCTCTAGACTTACGTTATCGAAATGTTTAATGAATTTCGTCCAAAAGCGTCTATAAAATCTTTTAATTGGCTATATAGAATGAGAACGTAATAATGTTGATATAAAGTTGCTAATTTAATCAAATGAATTATATTTCGTGACACTTCTCAATTCAAATTGGGCAAGTCGAACTTTATTGCATCTAAACTTATGTTATTTTTAAAGAGAAATATAGAATGAATTTCATCTAAAAGCGTCTAGAAAAAACCTGTTAGTTAGTTATAAAAAATGACAACATAATAAAGTTGATAAAAAGTTTCTAATATATTCAAATAAATTATATTTGGTGCCACTTTTGAATTTAAAATTGGGGAAGTCGAATTTATAGCCTCTAAACTTACGTTATCGAAATGTATAATGAATTTCGTCCAAAAGCGTCTATAAAAACCTTTTAATTGGCTATATAGAATGAGAACGTAATAATGTTGATATAAAGTTGCTAATTTAATCAAATGAATTATATTTGGTGACACTTCTTAATTCAAATTGGGCAAGTCGAACTTTATTGCATCTAAACTTATGTTATTTTTAAAGAGAAATATAGAATGAATTTCATCCAAAAGCGTCTAGAAAAACCTGTTAGTTAGTTAGTTATAAATAATGACAACATAATAATGTTGATAAAAATTGCTAATATAATCAAATGAATTATATTTGATGCCACTTTTGAATTCAAAATGGGGAAGTCGAATTTATAGCCTCTAAACTTACATTATCGAAATGTATAATGAATTTCGTCCAAAAGCGTCTCTAAAAACCTTTTAACTGGCTATATAGAATGAGAACGTAATAATGTTGATATAAAGTTGCTAATTTAATCAAATGAATTATATTTGGTGACACTTCTCAATTCAAATTGGGCAAGTCGAACTTTATTGCATCTAAACTTATGTTATTTTTAAAGAGAAATATAGAATGAATTTCATCCAAAAGCGTCTAGAAAAACCTGTTAGTTAGTTATAAATAATGACAACATAATAATGTTGATAAAAATTGCTAATATAATCAAATGAATTATATTTGATGCTACTTTTGAATTCAAAATGGGGAAGTCGAATTAATAGCCTCTAAACTTACGTTATCGAAATGTATAATGAATTTCGTCCAAAAGCGTCTATAAAAACCTTTTAATTGGCTATATAGAATGAGAAGGTAATAATGTTGATATAAAGTTGCTAATTTAATCAAATGAATTATATTTGGTGACACTTCTCAATTCAAATTAGGCAAGTCGAACTTTATTGCATCTAAACTTATGTTATTTTTAAAGAGAAATATAGAATGAATTTCATCCAAAAGCATCTAGAAAAACCTGTTAGCTAGTTATAAATAATGACAACGTAATAAAGTTGATAAAAATTTGCTAATATAACCAAATGAATTATATTTGGTGCCACTTTTAAATTCAAAATTGGGGAAGTCGAATTTCTAGCCTCTAAACTTACGTTATCGAAATGTATAATGAATTTCGTCCAAAAGCGTCTATAAAAACCTTTTAATTGGCTATATAGAATGATAATGTAATAATGTTGATATAAAGTTGCTAATTTAATCAAATAAATTATATTTGAATTGGGAAGTCGAATTTATAGCCTCTAGACTTACGTTATCGAAGTGTATAATGAATTTCGTCCAAAAGCGTCTATAAAAACCTTTTAATTGGCTATATAGAATGAGAACGTAATAATGTTGATATAAAGTTGCTAATTTAATCAAGTGAATTATATTTGGTGACACTTCTTAATTCAAATTGGGCAAGTCGAACTTTATTGCATCTAAACTTATGTTATTTTTAAAGAGAAATATAGAATGAATTTCATCCAAAAGCGTCTAGAAAAACCTGTTAGTTAGTTATAAATAATGACAACATAATAATGTTGATAAAAATTGCTAATATAATCAAATGAATTATATTTGATGCTACTTTTGAATTCAAAATTGGGGAAGTCGAATTAATAGCCTTTAAACTTACGTTATCGAAATATATAATGAATGTCGTCCAAAAGCGCCTATAAAAACCTTTTAATTGGCTATATAGAATGAGAACATAATAATGTTGATATAAAGTTGCTAATTTAATCAAATGAATTATATTTGGTGACACTTCTCAATTCAAATTAGGCAAGTCGAACTTTATTGCATCTAAACTTATGTTATTTTCAAAGAGAAATATAGAATGAATTTCATCCAAAAGCGTCTAGAAAAACCAATTAGTTAGTTATAAATAATGAAAACGTAATAAAGTTGATAAAAAGTTTCTAATATAATCAAATAAATTATATCTGGTGCCACTTTTGAATTCAAAATTGGGGAAGTCGAATTTATAGCCTCTAAACTTACGTTATCGAAGTGTATAACGAATTTCATCCAAAAGCGTCTATAAAAACCTTTTAATTGGCTATATAGATTGAGAACGTAATAATGTTGATATAAAGTTGCTAATTTAATCAAGTGAATTATATTTGGTGACACTTCTCAATTCAAATTGGGCAAATCGAACTTTATTGCATCTAAACTTATGTTATTTTTAAAGAGAAATATAGAATGAATTTGTTCCAAAAGCGTCTAGAAAAACCTGTTAGTTAGTCATAATTAATGACAACGTGATAAACTTAATAAAACGTTTCTAATATATTTAAATAATTTATATTCGGTGCCACTTTCGAATTCAAAATTGGGGAAGTCGAATTTATAGCCTCTAAACTTACGTTATCGAAATGTTTGATGAATTTCGTCCAAAAGCGTCTATAAAATCTTTTAATTGGCTATATAGAATGAGAACGCAATAATGTTGATATAAAGTTGCTAATTTAATCAAATGATTTATATTTCGTGACACTTCTCAATTCAAATTGGGCAAGTCGAACTTTATTGCATCTAAACTTATGTTATTTTTAAAGAGAAATATAGAATGAATTTCATCTAAAAGCGTCTAGAAAAAACCTGTTAGTTAGTTATAAAAAATGACAACATAATAAAGTTGATAAAAAGTTTCTAATATATTCAAATAAATTATATTTGGTGCCACTTTTGAATTTAAAATTGGGGAAGTCGAATTTATAGCCTCTAAACTTACGTTATCGAAATGTATAATGAATTTCGTCCAAAAGCGTCTATAAAAACCTTTTAATTGGCTATATAGAATGAGAACGTAATAATGTTGATATAAAGTTGCTAATTTAATCAAATGAATTATATTTGGTGACACTTCTTAATTCAAATTGGGCAAGTCGAACTTTATTGCATCTAAACTTATGTTATTTTTAAAGAGAAATATAGAATGAATTTCATCCAAAAGCGTCTAGAAAAACCTGTTAGTTAGTTAGTTATAAATAATGACAACATAATAATGTTGATAAAAATTGCTAATATAATCAAATGAATTATATTTGATGCCACTTTTGAATTCAAAATGGGGAAGTCGAATTTATAGCCTCTAAACTTACATTATCGAAATGTATAATGAATTTCGTCCAAAAGCGTCTCTAAAAACCTTTTAACTGGCTATATAGAATGAGAACGTAATAATGTTGATATAAAGTTGCTAATTTAATCAAATGAATTATATTTGGTGACACTTCTCAAGTCAAATTAGGCAAGTCGAACTTTATTGCATCTAAACTTATGTTATTTTTAAAGAGAAATATAGAATGAATTTCATCCAAAAGCATCTAGAAAAACCTGTTAGCTAGTTATAAATAATGACAACGTAATAAAGTTGATAAAAATTTGCTAATATAACCAAATGAATTATATTTGGTGCCACTTTTAAATTCAAAATTGGGGAAGTCGAATTTCTAGCCTCTAAACTTACGTTATCGAAATGTATAATGAATTTCGTCCAAAAGCGTCTATAAAAACCTTTTAATTGGCTATATAGAATGAGAATGTAATAATGTTGATATAAAGTTGTTAATTTAATCAAATAAATTATATTTGAATTGGGAAGTCGAATTTATAGCCTCTAGACTTACGTTATCGAAATGTTTAATGAATTTCGTCCAAAAGCGTCTATAAAATCTTTTAATTGGCTATATAGAATGAGAACGTAATAATGTTGATATAAAGTTGCTAATTTAATCAAATGAATTATATTTCGTGACACTTCTCAATTCAAATTGGGCAAGTCGAACTTTATTGCATCTAAACTTATGTTATTTTTAAAGAGAAATATAGAATGAATTTCATCTAAAAGCGTCTAGAAAAAACCTGTTAGTTAGTTATAAAAAATGACAACATAATAAAGTTGATAAAAAGTTTCTAATATATTCAAATAAATTATATTTGGTGCCACTTTTGAATTTAAAATTGGGGAAGTCGAATTTATAGCCTCTAAACTTACGTTATCGAAATGTATAATGAATTTCGTCCAAAAGCGTCTATAAAAACCTTTTAATTGGCTATATAGAATGAGAACGTAATAATGTTGATATAAAGTTGCTAATTTAATCAAATGAATTATATTTGGTGACACTTCTTAATTCAAATTGGGCAAGTCGAACTTTATTGCATCTAAACTTATGTTATTTTTAAAGAGAAATATAGAATGAATTTCATCCAAAAGCGTCTAGAAAAACCTGTTAGTTAGTTAGTTATAAATAATGACAACATAATAATGTTGATAAAAATTGCTAATATAATCAAATGAATTATATTTGATGCCACTTTTGAATTCAAAATGGGGAAGTCGAATTTATAGCCTCTAAACTTACATTATCGAAATGTATAATGAATTTCGTCCAAAAGCGTCTCTAAAAACCTTTTAACTGGCTATATAGAATGAGAACGTAATAATGTTGATATAAAGTTGCTAATTTAATCAAATGAATTATATTTGGTGACACTTCTCAATTCAAATTGGGCAAGTCGAACTTTATTGCATCTAAACTTATGTCATTTTTAAAGAGAAATATAGAATGAATTTCATCCAAAAGCGTCTAGAAAAACCTGTTAGTTAGTTATAAATAATGACAACATAATAATGTTGATAAAAATTGCTAATATAATCAAATGAATTATATTTGATGCTACTTTTGAATTCAAAATGGGGAAGTCGAATTAATAGCCTCTAAACTTACGTTATCGAAATGTATAATGAATTTCGTCCAAAAGCGTCTATAAAAACCTTTTAATTGGCTATATAGAATGAGAAGGTAATAATGTTGATATAAAGTTGCTAATTTAATCAAATGAATTATATTTGGTGACACTTCTCAATTCAAATTAGGCAAGTCGAACTTTATTGCATCTAAACTTATGTTATTTTTAAAGAGAAATATAGAATGAATTTCATCCAAAAGCATCTAGAAAAACCTGTTAGCTAGTTATAAATAATGACAACGTAATAAAGTTGATAAAAATTTGCTAATATAACCAAATGAATTATATTTGGTGCCACTTTTAAATTCAAAATTGGGGAAGTCGAATTTCTAGCCTCTAAACTTACGTTATCGAAATGTATAATGAATTTCGTCCAAAAGCGTCTATAAAAACCTTTTAATTGGCTATATAGAATGATAATGTAATAATGTTGATATAAAGTTGCTAATTTAATCAAATAAATTATATTTGAATTGGGAAGTCGAATTTATAGCCTCTAGACTTACGTTATCGAAGTGTATAATGAATTTCGTCCAAAAGCGTCTATAAAAACCTTTTAATTGGCTATATAGAATGAGAACTTAATAATGTTGATATAAAGTTGCTAATTTAATCAAGTGAATTATATTTGGTGACACTTCTTAATTCAAATTGGGCAAGTCGAACTTTATTGCATCTAAACTTATGTTATTTTTAAAGAGAAATATAGAATGAATTTCATCCAAAAGCGTCTAGAAAAACCTGTTAGTTAGTTATAAATAATGACAACATAATAATGTTGATAAAAATTGCTAATATAATCAAATGAATTATATTTGATGCTACTTTTGAATTCAAAATTGGGGAAGTCGAATTAATAGCCTTTAAACTTACGTTATCGAAATATATAATGAATGTCGTCCAAAAGCGCCTATAAAAACCTTTTAATTGGCTATATAGAATGAGAACATAATAATGTTGATATAAAGTTGCTAATTTAATCAAATGAATTATATTTGGTGACACTTCTCAATTCAAATTAGGCAAGTCGAACTTTATTGCATCTAAACTTATGTTATTTTCAAAGAGAAATATAGAATGAATTTCATCCAAAAGCGTCTAGAAAAACCAATTAGTTAGTTATAAATAATGAAAACGTAATAAAGTTGATAAAAAGTTTCTAATATAATCAAATAAATTATATCTGGTGCCACTTTTGAATTCAAAATTGGGGAAGTCGAATTTATAGCCTCTAAACTTACGTTATCGAAGTGTATAACGAATTTCATCCAAAAGCGTCTATAAAAACCTTTTAATTGGCTATATAGATTGAGAACATAATAATGTTGATATAAAGTTGCTAATTTAATCAAGTGAATTATATTTGGTGACACTTCTCAATTCAAATTGGGCAAGTCGAACTTTATTGCATCTAAACTTATGTTATTTTTAAAGAGAAATATAGAATGAATTTGTTCCAAAAGCGTCTAGAAAAACCTGTTAGTTAGTCATAATTAATGACAACGTGATAAACTTAATAAAACGTTTCTAATATATTTAAATAATTTATATTCGGTGCCACTTTCGAATTCAAAATTGGGGAAGTCGAATTTATAGCCTCTAAACTTACGTTATCGAAATGTTTAATGAATTTCGTCCAAAAGCGTCTATAAAATCTTTTAATTGGCTATATAGAATGAGAACGTAATAATGTTGATATAAAGTTGCTAATTTAATCAAATGAATTATATTTCGTGACACTTCTCAATTCAAATTGGGCAAGTCGAACTTTATTGCATCTAAACTTATGTTATTTTTAAAGAGAAATATAGAATGAATTTCATCTAAAAGCGTCTAGAAAAAACCTGTTAGTTAGTTATAAAAAATGACAACATAATAAAGTTGATAAAAAGTTTCTAACATATTCAAATAAATTATATTTGGTGCCACTTTTGAATTTAAAATTGGGGAAGTCGAATTTATAGCCTCTAAACTTACGTTATCGAAATGTATAATTAATTTCGTCCAAAAGCGTCTATAAAAACCTTTTAATTGGCTATATAGAATGAGAACGTAATAATGATGATATAAAGTTGCTAATTTAATCAAATGAATAATATTTGGTGACACTTCTCAATTCAAATTGGGCAAGTCGAACTTTATTGCATCTAAACTTATGTTATTTTTAAAGACAAATATAGAATGAATTTCATCCAAAAGCGTCTAGAAAAACATGTTAGTTAGTCATAAATAATGACAACGCAATAAACTTAATAAAAAGTTTCTAATATATTTAAATAAATTATATTCGGTGCCACTTTCGAATTCAAAATTGGGGAAGTCGAATTTATAGCCTCTAAACTTACGTTATCGAAATGTATAATGAATTTCGTCCAAAAGCGTCTATAAAAACCTTTTAATTTGCTATATAGAATGAGAACGTAATAATGTTGATATAAAGTTGCTAATTTAATCAAATGAATTATATTTGGTGACACTTCTCAATTCAAATGGGGCAAGTCGAACTTTATTGCATCTAAACTTATGTTATTTTTAAAGAGAAATATAGAATGAATTTCATCCAAAAGCGTCTAGAAAAACCTGTTAGTTAGTCATAAATAATGACAACGTAATAAACTTAAAAAAAAGTTTCTAATATATTTAAATAAATTATATTCGGTGCCACTTTCGAATTTAATATTGGGGAAGTCGAATTTATAGCCTCTAAACTTACGTTATCGAAGTGTATAATGAATTTCGTCCAAAAGCGTCTATAAAAACCTTTTAATTGGCTATATAGAATGAGAACGTAATAATGTTGATATAAAGTTGCTAATTTAATGAAGTCAATTATATTTGGTGACACTTCTCAATTCAAATTGGGCAAGTCGAACTTTATTGCATCTAAACTTATGTTATTTTTAAAGAGAAATATAGAATGAATTTCATCCAAAAGCGTCTAGAAAAACCTGTTAGTTAGGTTTAAATAATGACAGTGTAATAAAGTTGATAAAAAGTTGCTAATATAATCAAATAAATTATATTTGGTGCCACTTTTGAATTCAAAATTGGGGAAGTCGAATTAATAGCCTTTAAACTTACGTTATCGAAATATATAATGAATGTCGTCCAAAAGCGTCTATAAAAACCTTTTAATTGGCTATATAGAATGAGAACATAATAATGTTGATATAAAGTTGCTAATTTAATCAAATGAATTATATTTGGTGACACTTCTCAATTCAAATTAGGCAAGTCGAACTTTATTGCATCTAAACTTATGTTATTTTCAAAGAGAAATATAGAATGAATTTCATCCAAAAGCATCTAGAAAAACCAATTAGTTAGTTATAAATAATGAAAACGTAATAAAGTTGATAAAAAGTTTGTAATATAATCAAATAAATTATATCTGGTGCCACTTTTGAATTCAAAATTGGGGAAGTCGAATTTATAGCCTCTAAACTTACGTTATCGAAGTGTATAACCAATTTCATCCAAAAGCGTCTATAAAAACCTTTTAATTGGCTATATAGATTGAGAACATAATAATGTTGATATAAAGTTGCTAATTTAATCAAGTGAATTATATTTGGTGACACTTCTCAATTCAAATTGGGCAAGTCGAACTTTACTGCATCTAAACTTATGTTATTTTTAAAGAGAAATATAGAATGAATTTGTTCCAAAAGCATCTAGAAAAACCTGTTAGTTAGTCATAATTAATGACAACGTGATAAACTTAATAAAACGTTTCTAATATATTTAAATAATTTATATTCGGTGCCACTTTCGAATTCAAAATTGGGGAAGTCGAATTTATAGCCTCTAAACTTACGTTATCGAAATGTTTAATGAATTTCGTCCAAAAGCGTCTATAAAATCTTTTAATTGGCTATATAGAATGAGAACGTAATAATGTTGATATAAAGTTGCTAATTTAATCAAATGAATTATATTTCGTGACACTTCTCAATTCAAATTGGGCAAGTCGAACTTTATTGCATCTAAACTTATGTTATTTTTAAAGAGAAATATAGAATGAATTTCATCTAAAAGCGTCTAGAAAAAACCTGTTAGTTAGTTATAAAAAATGACAACATAATAAAGTTGATAAAAAGTTTCTAATATATTCAAATAAATTATATTTGGTGCCACTTTTGAATTTAAAATTGGGGAAGTCGAATTTATAGCCTCTAAACTTACGTTATCGAAATGTATAATGAATTTCGTCCAAAAGCGTCTATAAAAACCTTTTAATTGGCTATATAGAATGAGAACGTAATAATGTTGATATAAAGTTGCTAATTTAATCAAATGAATAATATTTGGTGACACTTCTCAATTCAAATTGGGCAAGTCGAACTTTATTGCATCTAAACTTATGTTATTTTTAAAGACAAATATAGAATGAATTTCATCCAAAAGCGTCTAGAAAAACCTGTTAGTTAGTCATAAATAATGACAACGTAATAAACTTAAAAAAAAGTTTCTAATATATTTAAATAAATTATATTCGGTGCCACTTTCGAATTTAATATTGGGGAAGTCGAATTTATAGCCTCTAAACTTACGTTATCGAAGTGTATAATGAATTTCGTCCAAAAGCGTCTATAAAAACCTTTTAATTTGCTATATAGAATGAGAACGTAATAATGTTGATATAAAGTTGCTAATTTAATGAAGTCAATTATATTTGGTGACACTTCTCAATTCAAATGGGGCAAGTCGAACTTTATTGCATCTAAACTTATGTTATTTTTAAAGAGAAATATAGAATGAATTTCATCCAAAAGCGTCTAGAAAAACCTGTTAGTTAGGTATAAATAATGACAACGTAATAAAGTTGATAAAAAGTTGCTAATATAATCAAATAAATTATATTTGGTGCCACTTTTGAATTCAAAATTGGGGAAGTCGAATTAATAGCCTTTAAACTTACGTTATCGAAATATATAATGAATGTCGTCCAAAAGCGTCTATAAAAACCTTTTAATTGGCTATATAGAATGAGAACATAATAATGTTGATATAAAGTTGCTAATTTAATCAAATGAATTATATTTGGTAACACTTCTCAATTCAAATTAGGCAAGTCGAACTTTATTGCATCTAAACTTATGTTATTTTCAAAGAGAAATATAGAATGAATTTCATCCAAAAGCGTCTAGAAAAACCAATTAGTTAGTTATAAATAATGAAAACGTAATAAAGTTGATAAAAAGTTTCTAATATAATCAAATAAATTATATCTGATGCCACTTTTGAATTCAAAATTGGGGAAGTCGAATTTATAGCCTCTAAACTTACGTTATCGAAGTGTATAACGAATTTCGTCCAAATGCGTCTATAAAAACCTTTTAATTGGCTATATAGATTGAGAACGTAATAATGTTGATATAAAGTTGCTAATTTAATCAAGTGAATTATATTTGGTGACACTTCTCAATTCAAATGGGGCAAGTCGAACTTTATTGCATCTAAACTTATGTTATTTTTAAAGAGAAATATAGAATGAATTTCATCCAAAAGCGTCTAGAAAAACCTGTTAGTTAGTCATAAATAATGACAACGTAATAAACTTAAAAAAAAGTTTCTAATATATTTAAATAAATTATATTCGGTGCCACTTTCGAATTTAATATTGGGGAAGTCGAATTTATAGCCTCTAAACTTATGTTATCGAAGTGTATAATGAATTTCGTCCAAAAGCGTCTATAAAAACTTTTAATTGGCTATATACAATGAGAACGTAATAATGTTGATATAAAGTTGCTAATTTAATGAAGTCAATTATATTTTGTGACACTTCTCAATTCAAATTGGGCAAGTCGAACTTTATTGCATCTAAACTTATGTTATTTTTAAAGAGAAATATAGAATGAATTTCATCCAAAAGCGTCTAGAAAAACCTGTTAGTTAGGTATAAATAATGACAACGTAATAAAGTTGATAAAAAGTTGCTAATATAATCAAATAAATTATATTTGGTGCCACTTTTGAATTCAAAATTGGGGAAGTCGAATTAATAGCCTTTAAACTTACGTTATCGAAATATATAATGAATGTCGTCCAAAAGCGTCTATAAAAACCTTTTAATTGGCTATATAGAATGAGAACATAATAATGTTGATATAAAGTTGCTAATTTAATCAAATGAATTATATTTGGTGACACTTCTCAATTCAAATTAGGCAAGTCGAACTTTATTGCATCTAAACTTATGTTATTTTCAAAGAGAAATATAGAATGAATTTCATCCAAAAGCGTCTAGAAAAACCAATTAGTTAGTTATAAATAATGAAAACGTAATAAAGTTGATAAAAAGTTTCTAATATAATCAAATAAATTATATCTGATGCCACTTTTGAATTCAAAATTGGGGAAGTCGAATTTATAGCCTCTAAACTTACGTTATCGAAGTGTATAACAAATTTCGTCCAAATGCGTCTATAAAAACCTTTTAATTGGCTATATAGATTGAGAACGTAATAATGTTGATATAAAGTTGCTAATTTAATCAAGTGAATTATATTTGGTGACACTTCTCAATTCAAATTAGGCAAGTCGAACTTTATTGCATCTAAACTTATGCTATTTTTAAAGAGAAATATAGAATGAATTTGTTCCAAAAGCGTCTAGAAAAACCTGTTAGTTAGTCATAATTAATGACAACGTGATAAACTTAATAAAACGTTTCTAATATATTTAAATAATTTATATTCGGTGCCACTTTCGAATTCAAAATTGGGGAAGTCGAATTTATAGCCTCTAAACTTACGTTATCGAAATGTTTGATGAATTTCGTCCAAAAGCGTCTATAAAATCTTTTAATTGGCTATATAGAATGAGAACGCAATAATGTTGATATAAAGTTACTAATTTAATCAAATGATTTATATTTCGTGACACTTCTCAATTCAAATTGGGCAAGTCGAACTTTATTGCATCTAAACTTATGTTATTTTTAAAGAGAAATATAGAATGAATTTCATCTAAAAGCGTCTAGAAAAAACCTGTTAGTTAGTTATAAAAAATGACAACATAATAAAGTTGATAAAAAGTTTCTAATATATTCAAATAAATTATATTTGGTGCCACTTTTGAATTTAAAATTGGGGAAGTCGAATTTATAGCCTCTAAACTTACGTTATCGAAATGTATAATGAATTTCGTCCAAAAGCGTCTATAAAAACCTTTTAATTGGCTATATAGAATGAGAACGTAATAATGTTGATATAAAGTTGCTAATTTAATCAAATGAATTATATTTGGTGACACTTCTTAATTCAAATTGGGGAAGTCGAACTTTATTGCATCTAAACTTATGTTATTTTTAAAGAGAAATATAGAATGAATTTCATCCAAAAGCGTCTAGAAAAACCTGTTAGTTAGTTAGTTATAAATAATGACAACATAATAATGTTGATAAAAATTGCTAATATAATCAAATGAATTATATTTGATGCCACTTTTGAATTCAAAATGGGGAAGTCGAATTTATAGCCTCTAAACTTACATTATCGAAATGTATAATGAATTTCGTCCAAAAGCGTCTCTAAAAACCTTTTAACTGGCTATATAGAATGAGAACGTAATAATGTTGATATAAAGTTGCTAATTTAATCAAATGAATTATATTTGGTGACACTTCTCAATTCAAATTGGGCAAGTCGAACTTTATTGCATCTAAACTTATGTTATTTTTAAAGAGAAATATAGAATGAATTTCATCCAAAAGCGTCTAGAAAAACCTGTTAGTTAGTTATAAATAATGACAACATAATAATGTTGATAAAAATTGCTAATATAATCAAATGAATTATATTTGATGCTACTTTTGAATTCAAAATGGGGAAGTCGAATTAATAGCCTCTAAACTTACGTTATCGAAATGTATAATGAATTTCGTCCAAAAGCGTCTATAAAAACCTTTTAATTGGCTATATAGAATGAGAAGGTAATAATGTTGATATAAAGTTGCTAATTTAATCAAATGAATTATATTTGGTGACACTTCTCAATTCAAATTAGGCAAGTCGAACTTTATTGCATCTAAACTTATGTTATTTTTAAAGAGAAATATAGAATGAATTTCATCCAAAAGCATCTAGAAAAACCTGTTAGCTAGTTATAAATAATGACAACGTAATAAAGTTGATAAAAATTTGCTAATATAACCAAATGAATTATATTTGGTGCCACTTTTAAATTCAAAATTGGGGAAGTCGAATTTCTAGCCTCTAAACTTACGTTATCGAAATGTATAATGAATTTCGTCCAAAAGCGTCTATAAAAACCTTTTAATTGGCTATATAGAATGAGAATGTAATAATGTTGATATAAAGTTGTTAATTTAATCAAATAAATTATATTTGAATTGGGAAGTCGAATTTATAGCCTCTAGACTTACGTTATCGAAATGTTTAATGAATTTCGTCCAAAAGCGTCTATAAAATCTTTTAATTGGCTATATAGAATGAGAACGTAATAATGTTGATATAAAGTTGCTAATTTAATCAAATGAATTATATTTCGTGACACTTCTCAATTCAAATTGGGCAAGTCGAACTTTATTGCATCTAAACTTATGTTATTTTTAAAGAGAAATATAGAATGAATTTCATCTAAAAGCGTCTAGAAAAAACCTGTTAGTTAGTTATAAAAAATGACAACATAATAAAGTTGATAAAAAGTTTCTAATATATTCAAATAAATTATATTTGGTGCCACTTTTGAATTTAAAATTGGGGAAGTCGAATTTATAGCCTCTAAACTTACGTTATCGAAATGTATAATGAATTTCGTCCAAAAGCGTCTATAAAAACCTTTTAATTGGCTATATAGAATGAGAACGTAATAATGTTGATATAAAGTTGCTAATTTAATCAAATGAATTATATTTGGTGACACTTCTTAATTCAAATTGGGCAAGTCGAACTTTATTGCATCTAAACTTATGTTATTTTTAAAGAGAAATATAGAATGAATTTCATCCAAAAGCGTCTAGAAAAACCTGTTAGTTAGTTAGTTATAAATAATGACAACATAATAATGTTGATAAAAATTGCTAATATAATCAAATGAATTATATTTGATGCCACTTTTGAATTCAAAATGGGGAAGTCGAATTTATAGCCTCTAAACTTACATTATCGAAATGTATAATGAATTTCGTCCAAAAGCGTCTCTAAAAACCTTTTAACTGGCTATATAGAATGAGAACGTAATAATGTTGATATAAAGTTGCTAATTTAATCAAATGAATTATATTTGGTGACACTTCTCAATTCAAATTGGGCAAGTCGAACTTTATTGCATCTAAACTTATGTTATTTTTAAAGAGAAATATAGAATGAATTTCATCCAAAAGCGTCTAGAAAAACCTGTTAGTTAGTTATAAATAATGACAACATAATAATGTTGATAAAAATTGCTAATATAATCAAATGAATTATATTTGATGCTACTTTTGAATTCAAAATGGGGAAGTCGAATTAATAGCCTCTAAACTTACGTTATCGAAATGTATAATGAATTTCGTCCAAAAGCGTCTATAAAAACCTTTTAATTGGCTATATAGAATGAGAAGGTAATAATGTTGATATAAAGTTGCTAATTTAATCAAATGAATTATATTTGGTGACACTTCTCAATTCAAATTAGGCAAGTCGAACTTTATTGCATCTAAACTTATGTTATTTTTAAAGAGAAATATAGAATGAATTTCATCCAAAAGCATCTAGAAAAACCTGTTAGCTAGTTATAAATAATGACAACGTAATAAAGTTGATAAAAATTTGCTAATATAACCAAATGAATTATATTTGGTGCCACTTTTAAATTCAAAATTGGGGAAGTCGAATTTCTAGCCTCTAAACTTACGTTATCGAAATGTATAATGAATTTCGTCCAAAAGCGTCTATAAAAACCTTTTAATTGGCTATATAGAATGATAATGTAATAATGTTGATATAAAGTTGCTAATTTAATCAAATAAATTATATTTGAATTGGGAAGTCGAATTTATAGCCTCTAGACTTACGTTATCGAAGTGTATAATGAATTTCGTCCAAAAGCGTCTATAAAAACCTTTTAATTGGCTATATAGAATGAGAACGTAATAATGTTGATATAAAGTTGCTAATTTAATCAAGTGAATTATATTTGGTGACACTTCTCAATTCAAATTGGGCAAGTCAAACTTTATTGCATCTAAACTTATGTTATTTTTAAAGAGAAATATAGAATGAATTTCATCCAAAAGCGTCTAGAAAAACCTGTTAGTTAGGTATAAATAATGACAACGTAATAAAGTTGATAAAAAGTTGCTAATATAATCAAATAAATTATATTTGGTGCCACTTTTGAATTCAAAATTGGGGAAGTCGAATTAATAGCCTTTAAACTTACGTTATCGAAATATATAATGAATGTCGTCCAAAAGCGTCTATAAAAACCTTTTAATTGGCTATATAGAATGAGAACATAATAATGTTGATATAAAGTTGCTAATTTAATCAAATGAATTATATTTGGTGACACTTCTCAATTCAAATTAGGCAAGTCGAACTTTATTGCATCTAAACTTATATTATTTTCAAAGAGAAATATAGAATGAATTTCATCCAAAAGCGTCTAGAAAAACCAATTAGTTAGTTATAAATAATGAAAACGTAATAAAGTTGATAAAAAGTTTCTAATATAATCAAATAAATTATATCTGATGCCACTTTTGAATTCAAAATTGGGGAAGTCGAATTTATAGCCTCTAAACTTACGTTATCGAAGTGTATAACGAATTTCGTCCAAAAGCGTCTATAAAAACCTTTTAGTTGGCTATATAGAATGAGAACGTAATAATGTTGATATAAAGTTGCTAATTTAATCAAGTGAATTATATTTGGTGACACTTCTCAATTCAAATTGGGCAAGTCGAACTTTATTGCATCTAAACTTATGTTATTTTTAAAGAGAAATATAGAATGAATTTGTTCCAAAAGCGTCTAGAAAAACCTGTTAGTTAGTCATAATTAATGACAACGTGATAAACTTAATAAAACGTTTCTAATATATTTAAATAATTTATATTCGGTGCCACTTTCGAATTCAAAATTGGGGAAGTCGAATTTATAGCCTCTAAACTTACGTTATCGAAATGTTTAATGAATTTCGTCCAAAAGCGTCTATAAAATCTTTCAATTGGCTATATAGAATGAGAACGTAATAATGTTGATATAAAGTTGCTAATTTAATCAAATGAATTATATTTCGTGACACTTCTCAATTCAAATTGGGCAAGTCGAACTTTATTGCATCTAAACTTATGTTATTTTTAAAGAGAAATATAGAATGAATTTCATCTAAACGCGTCTAGAAAAAATCTGTTAGTTAGTTATAAAAAATGACAACATAATAAAGTTGATAAAAAGTTTCTAATATATTCAAATAAATTATATTTGGTGCCACTTTTGAATTTAAAATTGGGGAAGTCGAATTTATTCTAAACTTACGTTATCGAAATGTATAATTAATTTCGTCCAAAAGCGTGTATAAAAACCTTTTAATTGGCTATATAGAATGAGAACGTAATAATGTTGATATAAAGTTGCTAATTTAATCAAATGAATAATATTTGGTGACACTTCTCAATTCAAATTGGGCAAGTCGAACTTTATTGCATCTAAACTTATGTTATTTTTAAAGACAAATATAGAATGAATTTCATCCAAAAGCGTCTAGAAAAACATGTTAGTTAGTCATAAATAATGACAACGCAATAAACTTAATAAAAAGTTTCTAATATATTTAAATAAATTATATTCGGTGCCACTTTCGAATTCAAAATTGGGGAAGTCGAATTTATAGCCTCTAAACTTACGTTATCGAAATGTATAATGAATTTCGTCCAAAAGCGTCTATAAAAACCTTTTAATTTGCTATATAGAATGAGAACGTAATAATGTTGATATAAAGTTGCTAATTTAATCAAATGAATTATATTTGGTGACACTTCTCAATTCAAATGGGGCAAGTCGAACTTTATTGCATCTAAACTTATGTTATTTTTAAAGAGAAATATAGAATGAATTTCATCCAAAAGCGTCTAGAAAAACCTGTTAGTTAGTCATAAATAATGACAACGTAATAAACTTAAAAAAAAGTTTCTAATATATTTAAATAAATTATATTCGGTGCCACTTTCGAATTTAATATTGGGGAAGTCGAATTTATAGCCTCTAAACTTACGTTATCGAAGTGTACAATGAATTTCGTCCAAAAGCGTCTATAAAAACCTTTTAATTGGCTATATAGAATGAGAACGTAATAATGTTGATATAAAGTTGCTAATTTAATGAAGTCAATTATATTTGGTGACACTTCTCAATTCAAATTGGGCAAGTCGAACTTTATTGCATCTAAACTTATGTTATTTTTAAAGAGAAATATAGAATGAATTTCATCCAAAAGCGTCTAGAAAAACCTGTTAGTTAGGTATAAATAATGACAGCGTAATAAAGTTGATAAAAAGTTGCTAATATAATCAAATAAATTATATTTGGTGCCACTTTTGAATTCAAAATTGGGGAAGTCGAATTAATAGCCTTTAAACTTACGTTATCGAAATATATAATGAATGTCGTCCAAAAGCGCCTATAAAAACCTTTTAATTGGCTATATAGAATGAGAACATAATAATGTTGATATAAAGTTGCTAATTTAATCAAATGAATTATATTTGGTGACACTTCTCAATTCAAATTAGGCAAGTCGAACTTTATTGCATCTAAACTTATGTTATTTTCAAAGAGAAATATAGAATGAATTTCATCCAAAAGCGTCTAGAAAAACCAATTAGTTAGTTATAAATAATGAAAACGTAATAAAGTTGATAAAAAGTTTCTAATATAATCAAATAAATTATATCTGGTGCCACTTTTGAATTCAAAATTGGGGAAGTCGAATTTATAGCCTCTAAACTTACGTTATCGAAGTGTATAACGAATTTCATCCAAAAGCGTCTATAAAAACCTTTTAATTGGCTATATAGATTGAGAACATAATAATGTTGATATAAAGTTGCTAATTTAATCAAGTGAATTATATTTGGTGACACTTCTCAATTCAAATTGGGCAAGTCGAACTTTATTGCATCTAAACTTATGTTATTTTTAAAGAGAAATATAGAATGAATTTGTTCCAAAAGCGTCTAGAAAAACCTGTTAGTTAGTCATAATTAATGACAACGTGATAAACTTAATAAAACGTTTCTAATATATTTAAATAATTTATATTCGGTGCCACTTTCGAATTCAAAATTGGGGAAGTCGAATTTATAGCCTCTAAACTTACGTTATCGAAATGTTTAATGAATTTCGTCCAAAAGCGTCTATAAAATCTTTTAATTGGCTATATAGAATGAGAACGTAATAATGTTGATATAAAGTTGCTAATTTAATCAAATGAATTATATTTCGTGACACTTCTCAATTCAAATTGGGCAAGTCGAACTTTATTGCATCTAAACTTATGTTATTTTTAAAGAGAAATATAGAATGAATTTCATCTAAAAGCGTCTAGAAAAAACCTGTTAGTTAGTTATAAAAAATGACAACATAATAAAGTTGATAAAAAGTTTCTAACATATTCAAATAAATTATATTTGGTGCCACTTTTGAATTTAAAATTGGGGAAGTCGAATTTATAGCCTCTAAACTTACGTTATCGAAATGTATAATGAATTTCGTCCAAAAGCGTCTATAAAAACCTTTTAATTGGCTATATAGAATGAGAACGTAATAATGATGATATAAAGTTGCTAATTTAATCAAATGAATAATATTTGGTGACACTTCTCAATTCAAATTGGGCAAGTCGAACTTTATTGCATCTAAACTTATGTTATTTTTAAAGACAAATATAGAATGAATTTCATCCAAAAGCGTCTAGAAAAACATGTTAGTTAGTCATAAATAATGACAACGCAATAAACTTAATAAAAAGTTTCTAATATATTTAAATAAATTATATTCGGTGCCACTTTCGAATTCAAAATTGGGGAAGTCGAATTTATAGCCTCTAAACTTACGTTATCGAAATGTATAATGAATTTCGTCCAAAAGCGTCTATAAAAACCTTTTAATTTGCTATATAGAATGAGAACGTAATAATGTTGATATAAAGTTGCTAATTTAATCAAATGAATTATATTTGGTGACACTTCTCAATTCAAATGGGGCAAGTCGAACTTTATTGCATCTAAACTTATGTTATTTTTAAAGAGAAATATAGAATGAATTTCATCCAAAAGCGTCTAGAAAAACCTGTTAGTTAGTCATAAATAATGACAACGTAATAAACTTAAAAAAAAGTTTCTAATATATTTAAATAAATTATATTCGGTGCCACTTTCGAATTTAATATTGGGGAAGTCGAATTTATAGCCTCTAAACTTACGTTATCGAAGTGTATAATGAATTTCGTCCAAAAGCGTCTATAAAAACCTTTTAATTGGCTATATACAATGAGAACGTAATAATGTTGATATAAAGTTGCTAATTTAATGAAGTCAATTATATTTGGTGACACTTCTCAATTCAAATTGGGCAAGTCGAACTTTATTGCATCTAAACTTATGTTATTTTTAAAGAGAAATATAGAATGAATTTCATCCAAAAGCGTCTAGAAAAACCTGTTAGTTAGGTATAAATAATGACAGTGTAATAAAGTTGATAAAAAGTTGCTAATATAATCAAATAAATTATATTTGGTGCCACTTTTGAATTCAAAATTGGGGAAGTCGAATTAATAGCCTTTAAACTTACGTTATCGAAATATATAATGAATGTCGTCCAAAAGCGTCTATAAAAACCTTTTAATTGGCTATATAGAATGAGAACATAATAATGTTGATATAAAGTTGCTAATTTAATCAAATGAATTATATTTGGTGACACTTCTCAATTCAAATTAGGCAAGTCGAACTTTATTGCATCTAAACTTATGTTATTTTCAAAGAGAAATATAGAATGAATTTCATCCAAAAGCATCTAGAAAAACCAATTAGTTAGTTATAAATAATGAAAACGTAATAAAGTTGATAAAAAGTTTGTAATATAATCAAATAAATTATATCTGGTGCCACTTTTGAATTCAAAATTGGGGAAGTCGAATTTATAGCCTCTAAACTTACGTTATCGAAGTGTATAACCAATTTCATCCAAAAGCGTCTATAAAAACCTTTTAATTGGCTATATAGATTGAGAACATAATAATGTTGATATAAAGTTGCTAATTTAATCAAGTGAATTATATTTGGTGACACTTCTCAATTCAAATTGGGCAAGTCGAACTTTATTGCATCTAAACTTATGTTATTTTTAAAGAGAAATATAGAATGAATTTGTTCCAAAAGCGTCTAGAAAAACCTGTTAGTTAGTCATAATTAATGACAACGTGATAAACTTAATAAAACGTTTCTAATATATTTAAATAATTTATATTCGGTGCCACTTTCGAATTCAAAATTGGGGAAGTCGAATTTATAGCCTCTAAACTTACGTTATCGAAATGTTTAATGAATTTCGTCCAAAAGCGTCTATAAAATCTTTTAATTGGCTATATAGAATGAGAACGTAATAATGTTGATATAAAGTTGCTAATTTAATCAAATGAATTATATTTCGTGACACTTCTCAATTCAAATTGGGCAAGTCGAACTTTATTGCATCTAAACTTATGTTATTTTTAAAGAGAAATATAGAATGAATTTCATCTAAAAGCGTCTAGAAAAAACCTGTTAGTTAGTTATAAAAAATGACAACATAATAAAGTTGATAAAAAGTTTCTAATATATTCAAATAAATTATATTTGGTGCCACTTTTGAATTTAAAATTGGGGAAGTCGAATTTATAGCCTCTAAACTTACGTTATCGAAATGTATAATGAATTTCGTCCAAAAGCGTCTATAAAAACCTTTTAATTGGCTATATAGAATGAGAACGTAATAATGTTGATATAAAGTTGCTAATTTAATCAAATGAATAATATTTGGTGACACTTCTCAATTCAAATTGGGCAAGTCGAACTTTATTGCATCTAAACTTATGTTATTTTTAAAGACAAATATAGAATGAATTTCATCCAAAAGCGTCTAGAAAAACATGTTAGTTAGTCATAAATAATGACAACGCAATAAACTTAATAAAAAGTTTCTAATATATTTAAATAAATTATATTCGGTGCCACTTTCGAATTCAAAATTGGGGAAGTCGAATTTATAGCCTCTAAACTTACGTTATCGAAATGTATAATGAATTTCGTCCAAAAGCGTCTATAAAAACCTTTTAATTTGCTATATAGAATGAGAACGTAATAATGTTGATATAAAGTTGCTAATTTAATCAAATGAATTATATTTGGTGACACTTCTCAATTCAAATGGGGCAAGTCGAACTTTATTGCATCTAAACTTATGTTATTTTTAAAGAGAAATATAGAATGAATTTCATCCAAAAGCGTCTAGAAAAACCTGTTAGTTAGTCATAAATAATGACAACGTAATAAACTTAAAAAAAAGTTTCTAATATATTTAAATAAATTATATTCGGTGCCACTTTCGAATTTAATATTGGGGAAGTCGAATTTATAGCCTCTAAACTTACGTTATCGAAGTGTATAATGAATTTCGTCCAAAAGCGTCTATAAAAACCTTTTAATTTGCTATATAGAATGAGAACGTAATAATGTTGATATAAAGTTGCTAATTTAATGAAGTCAATTATATTTGGTGACACTTCTCAATTCAAATGGGGCAAGTCGAACTTTATTGCATCTAAACTTATGTTATTTTTAAAGAGAAATATAGAATGAATTTCATCCAAAAGCGTCTAGAAAAACCTGTTAGTTAGGTATAAATAATGACAACGTAATAAAGTTGATAAAAAGTTGCTAATATAATCAAATAAATTATATTTGGTGCCACTTTTGAATTCAAAATTGGGGAAGTCGAATTAATAGCCTTTAAACTTACGTTATCGAAATATATAATGAATGTCGTCCAAAAGCGTCTATAAAAACCTTTTAATTGGCTATATAGAATGAGAACATAATAATGTTGATATAAAGTTGCTAATTTAATCAAATGAATTATATTTGGTAACACTTCTCAATTCAAATTAGGCAAGTCGAACTTTATTGCATCTAAACTTATGTTATTTTCAAAGAGAAATATAGAATGAATTTCATCCAAAAGCGTCTAGAAAAACCAATTAGTTAGTTATAAATAATGAAAACGTAATAAAGTTGATAAAAAGTTTCTAATATAATCAAATAAATTATATCTGATGCCACTTTTGAATTCAAAATTGGGGAAGTCGAATTTATAGCCTCTAAACTTACGTTATCGAAGTGTATAACGAATTTCGTCCAAATGCGTCTATAAAAACCTTTTAATTGGCTATATAGATTGAGAACGTAATAATGTTGATATAAAGTTGCTAATTTAATCAAGTGAATTATATTTGGTGACACTTCTCAATTCAAATGGGGCAAGTCGAACTTTATTGCATCTAAACTTATGTTATTTTTAAAGAGAAATATAGAATGAATTTCATCCAAAAGCGTCTAGAAAAACCTGTTAGTTAGTCATAAATAATGACAACGTAATAAACTTAAAAAAAAGTTTCTAATATATTTAAATAAATTATATTCGGTGCCACTTTCGAATTTAATATTGGGGAAGTCGAATTTATAGCCTCTAAACTTACGTTATCGAAGTGTATAATGAATTTCGTCCAAAAGCGTCTATAAAAACCTTTTAATTGGCTATATACAATGAGAACGTAATAATGTTGATATAAAGTTGCTAATTTAATGAAGTCAATTATATTTTGTGACACTTCTCAATTCAAATTGGGCAAGTCGAACTTTATTGCATCTAAACTTATGTTATTTTTAAAGAGAAATATAGAATGAATTTCATCCAAAAGCGTCTAGAAAAACCTGTTAGTTAGGTATAAATAATGACAACGTAATAAAGTTGATAAAAAGTTGCTAATATAATCAAATAAATTATATTTGGTGCCACTTTTGAATTCAAAATTGGGGAAGTCGAATTAATAGCCTTTAAACTTACGTTATCGAAATATATAATGAATGTCGTCCAAAAGCGTCTATAAAAACCTTTTAATTGGCTATATAGAATGAGAACATAATAATGTTGATATAAAGTTGCTAATTTAATCAAATGAATTATATTTGGTGACACTTCTCAATTCAAATTAGGCAAGTCGAACTTTATTGCATCTAAACTTATGTTATTTTCAAAGAGAAATATAGAATGAATTTCATCCAAAAGCGTCTAGAAAAACCAATTAGTTAGTTATAAATAATGAAAACGTAATAAAGTTGATAAAAAGTTTCTAATATAATCAAATAAATTATATCTGATGCCACTTTTGAATTCAAAATTGGGGAAGTCGAATTTATAGCCTCTAAACTTACGTTATCGAAGTGTATAACGAATTTCGTCCAAATGCGTCTATAAAAACCTTTTAATTGGCTATATAGATTGAGAACGTAATAATGTTGATATAAAGTTGCTAATTTAATCAAGTGAATTATATTTGGTGACACTTCTCAATTCAAATTAGGCAAGTCGAACTTTATTGCATCTAAACTTATGCTATTTTTAAAGAGAAATATAGAATGAATTTGTTCCAAAAGCGTCTAGAAAAACCTGTTAGTTAGTCATAATTAATGACAACGTGATAAACTTAATAAAACGTTTCTAATATATTTAAATAATTTATATTCGGTGCCACTTTCGAATTCAAAATTGGGGAAGTCGAATTTATAGCCTCTAAACTTACGTTATCGAAATGTTTGATGAATTTCGTCCAAAAGCGTCTATAAAATCTTTTAATTGGCTATATAGAATGAGAACGCAATAATGTTGATATAAAGTTGCTAATTTAATCAAATGATTTATATTTCGTGACACTTCTCAATTCAAATTGGGCAAGTCGAACTTTATTGCATCTAAACTTATGTTATTTTTAAAGAGAAATATAGAATGAATTTCATCTAAAAGCGTCTAGAAAAAACCTGTTAGTTAGTTATAAAAAATGACAACATAATAAAGTTGATAAAAAGTTTCTAATATATTCAAATAAATTATATTTGGTGCCACTTTTGAATTTAAAATTGGGGAAGTCGAATTTATAGCCTCTAAACTTACGTTATCGAAATGTATAATGAATTTCGTCCAAAAGCGTCTATAAAAACCTTTTAATTGGCTATATAGAATGAGAACGTAATAATGTTGATATAAAGTTGCTAATTTAATCAAATGAATAATATTTGGTGACACTTCTCAATTCAAATTGGGCAAGTCGAACTTTATTGCATCTAAACTTATGTTATTTTTAAAGACAAATATAGAATAAATTTCATCCAAAAGCGTCTAGAAAAACCAATTAGTTAGTTATAAATAATGAAAACGTAATAAAGTTGATAAAAAGTTTCTAATATAATCAAATAAATTATATCTGATGCCACTTTTGAATTCAAAATTGGGGAAGTCGAATTTATAGCCTCTAAACTTACGTTATCGAAGTGTATAACGAATTTCGTCCAAATGCGTCTATAAAAACCTTTTAATTGGCTATATAGATTGAGAACGTAATAATGTTGATATAAAGTTGCTAATTTAATCAAGTGAATTATATTTGGTGACACTTCTCAATTCAAATTGGGCAAGTCGAACTTTATTGCATCTAAACTTATGCTATTTTTAAAGAGAAATATAGAATGAATTTGTTCCAAAAGCGTCTAGAAAAACCTGTTAGTTAGTCATAAATAATGACAACGTAATAAACTTAAAAAAAAGTTTCTAATATATTTAAATAAATTATATTCGGTGCCACTTTCGAATTTAATATTGGGGAAATCGAATTTATAGCCTCTAAACTTACGTTATCGAAGTGTATAATGAATTTCGTCCAAAAGCGTCTATAAAAACCTTTTAATTTGCTATATAGAATGAGAACGTAATAATGTTGATATAAAGTTGCTAATTTAATGAAGTCAATTATATTTGGTGACACTTCTCAATTCAAATGGGGCAAGTCGAACTTTATTGCATCTAAACTTATGTTATTTTTAAAGAGAAATATAGAATGAATTTCATCCAAAAGCGTCTAGAAAAACCTGTTAGTTAGGTATAAATAATGACAACGTAGTAAAGTTGATAAAAAGTTGCTAATATAATCAAATAAATTATATTTGGTGCCAGTTTTGAATTCAAAATTGGGGAAGTCGAATTAATAGCCTTTAAACTTACGTTATCGAAATATATAATGAATGTCGTCCAAAAGCGTCTATAAAAACCTTTTAATTGGCTATATAGAATGAGAACATAATAATGTTGATATAAAGTTGCTAATTTAATCAAATGAATTATATTTGGTAACACTTCTCAATTCAAATTAGGCAAGTCGAACTTTATTGCATCTAAACTTATGTTATTTTCAAAGAGAAATATAGAATGAATTTCATCCAAAAGCGTCTAGAAAAACCAATTAGTTAGTTATAAATAATGAAAACGTAATAAAGTTGATAAAAAGTTTCTAATATAATCAAATAAATTATATCTGATGCCACTTTTGAATTCAAAATTGGGGAAGTCGAATTTATAGCCTCTAAACTTACGTTATCGAAGTGTATAACGAATTTCGTCCAAATGCGTCTATAAAAACCTTTTAATTGGCTATATAGATTGAGAACGTAATAATGTTGATATAAAGTTGCTAATTTAATCAAGTGAATTATATTTGGTGACACTTCTCAATTCAAATTGGGCAAGTCGAACTTTATTGCATCTAAACTTATGCTATTTTTAAAGAGAAATATAGAATGAATTTGTTCCAAAAGCGTCTAGAAAAACCTGTTAGTTAGTCATAATTAATGACAACGTGATAAACTTAATAAAACGTTTCTAATATATTTAAATAATTTATATTCGGTGCCACTTTCGAATTCAAAATTGGGGAAGTCGAATTTATAGCCTCTAAACTTACGTTATCGAAATGTTTGATGAATTTCGTCCAAAAGCGTCTATAAAATCTTTTAATTGGCTATATAGAATGAGAACGCAATAATGTTGATATAAAGTTGCTAATTTAATCAAATGATTTATATTTCGTGACACTTCTCAATTCAAATTGGGCAAGTCGAACTTTATTGCATCTAAACTTATGTTATTTTTAAAGAGAAATATAGAATGAATTTCATCTAAAAGCGTCTAGAAAAAACCTGTTAGTTAGTTATAAAAAATGACAACATAATAAAGTTGATAAAAAGTTTCTAATATATTCAAATAAATTATATTTGGTGCCACTTTTGAATTTAAAATTGGGGAAGTCGAATTTATAGCCTCTAAACTTACGTTATCGAAATGTATAATGAATTTCGTCCAAAAGCGTCTATAAAAACCTTTTAATTGGCTATATAGAATGAGAACGTAATAATGTTGATATAAAGTTGCTAATTTAATCAAATGAATAATATTTGGTGACACTTCTCAATTCAAATTGGGCAAGTCGAACTTTATTGCATCTAAACTTATGTTATTTTTAAAGACAAATATAGAATGAATTTCATCCAAAAGCGTCTAGAAAAACATGTTAGTTAGTCATAAATAATGACAACGCAATAAACTTAATAAAAAGTTTCTAATATATTTAAATAAATTATATTCGGTGCCACTTTCGAATTCAAAATTGGGGAAGTCGAATTTATAGCCTCTAAACTTACGTTATCGAAATGTATAATGAATTTCGTCCAAAAGCGTCTCTAAAAACCTTTTAATTGGCTATATAGAATGAGAACGTAATAATGTTGATATAAAGTTGCTAATTTAATCAAATGAATTATATTTGGTGACACTTCTCAATTCAAATTGGGCAAGTCGAACTTTATTGCATCTAAACTTATGCTATTTTTAAAGAGAAATATAGAATGAATTTGTTCCAAAAGCGTCTAGAAAAACCTGTTAGTTAGTCATAATTAATGACAACGTGATAAACTTAATAAAACGTTTCTAATATATTTAAATAATTTATATTCGGTGCCACTTTCGAATTCAAAATTGGGGAAGTCGAATTTATAGCCTCTAAACTTACGTTATCGAAATGTTTGATGAATTTCGTCCAAAAGCGTCTATAAAATCTTTTAATTGGCTATATAGAATGAGAACGCAATAATGTTGATATAAAGTTGCTAATTTAATCAAATGATTTATATTTCGTGACACTTCTCAATTCAAATTGGGCAAGTCGAACTTTATTTCATCTAAACTTATGTTATTTTTAAAGAGAAATATAGAATGAATTTCATCTAAAAGCGTCTAGAAAAAACCTGTTAGTTAGTTATAAAAAATGACAACATAATAAAGTTGATAAAAAGTTTCTAATATATTCAAATAAATTATATTTGGTGCCACTTTTGAATTTAAAATTGGGGAAGTCGAATTTATAGCCTCTAAACTTACGTTATCGAAATGTATAATGAATTTCGTCCAAAAGCGTCTATAAAAACCTTTTAATTGGCTATATAGAATGAGAACGTAATAATGTTGATATAAAGTTGCTAATTTAATCAAATGAATAATATTTGGTGACACTTCTCAATTCAAATTGGGCAAGTCGAACTTTATTGCATCTAAACTTATGTTATTTTTAAAGACAAATATAGAATGAATTTCATCCAAAGCGTCTAGAAAAACATGTTAGTTAGTCATAAATAATGACAACGCAATAAACTTAATAAAAAGTTTCTAATATATTTAAATAAATTATATTCGGTGCCACTTTCGAATTCAAAATTGGGGAAGTCGAATTTATAGCCTCTAAACTTACGTTATCGAAATGTATAATGAATTTCGTCCAAAAGCGTCTCTAAAAACCTTTTAATTGGCTATATAGAATGAGAACGTAATAATGTTGATATAAAGTTGCTAATTTAATCAAATGAATTATATTTGGTGACACTTCTCAATTCAAATTGGGCAAGTCGAACTTTATTGCATCTAAACTTATGCTATTTTTAAAGAGAAATATAGAATGAATTTGTTCCAAAAGCGTCTAGAAAAACCTGTTAGTTAGTCATAATTAATGACAACGTGATAAACTTAATAAAACGTTTCTAATATATTTAAATAATTTATATTCGGTGCCACTTTCGAATTCAAAATTGGGGAAGTCGAATTTATAGCCTCTAAACTTACGTTATCGAAATGTTTGATGAATTTCGTCCAAAAGCGTCTATAAAATCTTTTAATTGGCTATATAGAATGAGAACGCAATAATGTTGATATAAAGTTGCTAATTTAATCAAATGATTTATATTTCGTGACACTTCTCAATTCAAATTGGGCAAGTCAAACTTTATTGCATCTAAACTTATGTTATTTTTAAAGAGAAATATAGAATGAATTTCATCTAAAAGCGTCTAGAAAAAACCTGTTAGTTAGTTATAAAAAATGACAACATAATAAAGTTGATAAAAAGTTTCTAATATATTCAAATAAATTATATTTGGTGCCACTTTTGAATTTAAAATTGGGGAAGTCGAATTTATAGCCTCTAAACTTACGTTATCGAAATGTATAATGAATTTCGTCCAAAAGCGTCTATAAAAACCTTTTAATTGGCTATATAGAATGAGAACGTAATAATGTTGATATAAAGTTGCTAATTTAATCAAATGAATAATATTTTGTGACACTTCTCAATTCAAATTGGGCAAGTCGAACTTTATTGCATCTAAACTTATGTTATTTTTAAAGACAAATATAGAATGAATTTCATCCAAAAGCGTCTAGAAAAACCAATTAGTTAGTTATAAATAATGAAAACGTAATAAAGTTGATAAAAAGTTTCTAATATAATCAAATAAATTATATCTGATGCCACTTTTGAATTCAAAATTGGGGAAGTCGAATTTATAGCCTCTAAACTTACGTTATCGAAGTGTATAACGAATTTCGTCCAAATGCGTCTATAAAAACCTTTTAATTGGCTATATAGATTGAGAACGTAATAATGTTGATATAAAGTTGCTAATTTAATCAAGTGAATTATATTTGGTGACACTTCTCAATTCAAATTGGGCAAGTCGAACTTTATTGCATCTAAACTTATGTTATTTTTAAAGAGAAATATAGAATGAATTTGTTCCAAAAGCGTCTAGAAAAACCTGTTAGTTAGTCATAATTAATGACAACGTGATAAACTTAATAAAACGTTTCTAATATATTTAAATAATTTATATTCGGTGCCACTTTCGAATTCAAAATTGGGGAAGTCGAATTTATAGCCTCTAAACTTACGTTATCGAAATGTTTGATGAATTTCGTCCAAAAGCGTCTATAAAATCTTTTAATTGGCTATATAGAATGAGAACGCAATAATGTTGATATAAAGTTGCTAATTTAATCAAATGAATTATATTTCGTGACACTTCTCAATTCAAATTGGGCAAGTCGAACTTTATTGCATCTAAACTTATGTTATTTTTAAAGAGAAATATAGAATGAATTTCATCTAAAAGTGTCTAGAAAAAACCTGTTAGTTAGTTATAAAAAATGACAACATAATAAAGTTGATAAAAAGTTTCTAATATATTCAAATAAATTATATTTGGTGCCACTTTTGAATTTAAACTTGGGGAAGTCGAATTTATAGCCTCTAAACTTACGTTATCGAAATGTATAATGAATTTCGTCCAAAAGCGTCTATAAAAACCTTTTAATTGGCTATATAGAATGAGAACGTAATAATGTTGATATAAAGTTGCTAATTTAATCAAATGAATAATATTTGGTGACACTTCTCAATTCAAATTGGGCAAGTCGAACTTTATTGCATCTAAACTTATGTTATTTTTAAAGACAAATATAGAATGAATTTCATCCAAAAGCGTCTAGAAAAACATGTTAGTTAGTCATAAATAATGACAACGCAATAAACTTAATAAAAAGTTTCTAATATATTTAAATAAATTATATTCGGTGCCACTTTCGAATTCAAAATTGGGGAAGTCGAATTTATAGCCTCTAAACTTACGTTATCGAAATGTATAATGAATTTCGTCCAAAAGCGTCTATAAAAACCTTTTAATTTGCTATATAGAATGAGAACGTAATAATGTTGATATAAAGTTGCTAATTTAATCAAATGAATTATATTTGGTGACACTTCTCAATTCAAATGGGGCAAGTCGAACTTTATTGCATCTAAACTTATGTTATTTTTAAAGAGAAATATAGAATGAATTTCATCCAAAAGCGTCTAGAAAAACCTGTTAGTTAGTCATAAATAATGACAACGTAATAAACTTAATAAAGAGTTTCTAATATATTTAAATAAATTATATTCGGTGCCACTTTCGAATTTAATATTGGGGAAGTCGAATTTATAGCCTCTAAACTTACGTTATCGAAGTGTATAATGAATTTCGTCCAAAAGCGTCTATAAAAAACCTTTTAATTGGCTATATAGAATGAGAACGTAATAATGTTGATATAAAGTTGCTAATTTAATGAAGTCAATTATATTTGGTGACACTTCTCAATTCAAATTGGGCAAGTCGAACTTTATTGCATCTAAACTTATGTTATTTTTAAAGAGAAATATAGAATGAATTTCATCCAAAAGCGTCTAGAAAAACCTGTTAGTTAGGTATAAATAATGACAACGTAATAAAGTTGATAAAAAGTTGCTAATATAATCAAATAAATTATATTTGGTGCCACTTTTGAATTCAAAATTGGGGAAGTCGAATTAATAGCCTTTAAACTTACGTTATCGAAATATATAATGAATGTCGTCCAAAAGCGTCTATAAAAACCTTTTAATTGGCTATATAGAATGAGAACATAATAATGTTGATATAAAGTTGCTAATTTAATCAAATGAATTATATTTGGTGACACTTCTCAATTCAAATTAGGCAAGTCGAACTTTATTGCATCTAAACTTATGTTATTTTCAAAGAGAAATATAGAATGAATTTCATCCAAAAGCGTCTAGAAAAACCAATTAGTTAGTTATAAATAATGAAAACGTAATAAAGTTGATAAAAAGTTTCTAATATAATCAAATAAATTATATCTGATGCCACTTTTGAATTCAAAATTGGGGAAGTCGAATTTATAGCCTCTAAACTTACGTTATCGAAGTGTATAACGAATTTCGTCCAAATGCGTCTATAAAAACCTTTTAATTGGCTATATAGATTGAGAACGTAATAATGTTGATATAAAGTTGCTAATTTAATCAAGTGAATTATATTTGGTGACACTTCTCAATTGAAATTGGGCAAGTCGAACTTTATTGCATCTAAACTTATGTTATTTTTAAAGAGAAATATAGAATGAATTTGTTCCAAAAGCGTCTAGAAAAACCTGTTAGTTAGTCATAATTAATGACAACGTGATAAACTTAATAAAACGTTGCTAATATATTTAAATAATTTATATTCGGTGCCACTTTCGAATTCAAAATTGGGGAAGTCGAATTTATAGCCTCTAAACTTACGTTATCGAAATGTTTGATGAATTTCGTCCAAAAGCGTCTATAAAATCTTTTAATTGGCTATATAGAATGAGAACGCAATAATGTTGATATAAAGTTGCTAATTTAATCAAATGAATTATATTTCGTGACACTTCTCAATTCAAATTGGGCAAGTCGAACTTTATTGCATCTAAACTTATGTTATTTTTAAAGAGAAATATAGAATGAATTTCATCTAAAAGCGTCTAGAAAAAACCTGTTAGTTAGTTATAAAAAATGACAACATAATAAAGTTGATAAAAAGTTTCTAATATATTCAAATAAATTATATTTGGTGCCACTTTTGAATTTAAAATTGGGGAAGTCGAATTTATAGCCTCTAAACTTACGTTATCGAAATGTATAATGAATTTCGTCCAAAAGCGTCTATAAAAACCTTTTAATCGGCTATATAGAATGAGAACGTAATAATGTTGATATAAAGTTGCTAATTTAATCAAATGAATAATATTTGGTGACACTTCTCAATTCAAATTGGGCAAGTCGAACTTTATTGCATCTAAACTTATGTTATTTTTAAAGACAAATATAGAATGAATTTCATCCAAAAGCGTCTAGAAAAACATGTTAGTTAGTCATAAATAATGACAACGCAATAAACTTAATAAAAAGTTTCTAATATATTTAAATAAATTATATTCGGTGCCACTTTCGAATTCAAAATTGGGGAAGTCGAATTTATAGCCTCTAAACTTACGTTATCGAAATGTATAATGAATTTCGTCCAAAAGCGTCTATAAAAACCTTTTAATTTGCTATATAGAATGAGAACGTAATAATGTTGATATAAAGTTGCTAATTTAATCAAATGAATTATATTTGGTGACACTTCTCAATTCAAATGGGGCAAGTCGAACTTTATTGCATCTAAACTTATGTTATTTTTAAAGAGAAATATAGAATGAATTTCATCCAAAAGCGTCTAGAAAAACCTGTTAGTTAGTCATAAATAATGACAACGTAATAAACTTAATAAAAAGTTTCTAATATATTTAAATAAATTATATTCGGTGCCACTTTCGAATTTAATATTGGGGAAGTCGAATTTATAGCCTCTAAACTTACGTTATCGAAGTGTATAATGAATTTCGTCCAAAAGCGTCTATAAAAAACCTTTTAATTGGCTATATAGAATGAGAACGTAATAATGTTGATATAAAGTTGCTAATTTAATGAAGTCAATTATATTTGGTGACACTTCTCAATTCAAATTGGGCAAGTCGAACTTTATTGCATCTAAACTTATGTTATTTTTAAAGAGAAATATAGAATGAATTTCATCCAAAAGCGTCTAGAAAAACCTGTTAGTTAGGTATAAATAATGACAACGTAATAAAGTTGATAAAAAGTTGCTAATATAATCAAATAAATTATATTTGGTGCCACTTTTGAATTCAAAATTGGGGAAGTCGAATTAATAGCCTTTAAACTTACGTTATCGAAATATATAATGAATGTCGTCCAAAAGCGTCTATAAAAACCTTTTAATTGGCTATATAGAATGAGAACATAATAATGTTGATATAAAGTTGCTAATTTAATCAAATGAATTATATTTGGTGACACTTCTCAATTCAAATTAGGCAAGTCGAACTTTATTGCATCTAAACTTATGTTATTTTCAAAGAGAAATATAGAATGAATTTCATCCAAAAGCGTCTAGAAAAACCAATTAGTTAGTTATAAATAATGAAAACGTAATAAAGTTGATAAAAAGTTTCTAATATAATCAAATAAATTATATCTGATGCCACTTTTGAATTCAAAATTGGGGAAGTCGAATTTATAGCCTCTAAACTTACGTTATCGAAGTGTATAACGAATTTCGTCCAAATGCGTCTATAAAAACCTTTTAATTGGCTATATAGATTGAGAACGTAATAATGTTGATATAAAGTTGCTAATTTAATCAAGTGAATTATATTTGGTGACACTTCTCAATTCAAATTGGGCAAGTCGAACTTTATTGCATCTAAACTTATGTTATTTTTAAAGAGAAATATAGAATGAATTTGTTCCAAAAGCGTCTAGAAAAACCTGTTAGTTAGTCATAATTAATGACAACGTGATAAACTTAATAAAACGTTGCTAATATATTTAAATAATTTATATTCGGTGCCACTTTCGAATTCAAAATTGGGGAAGTCGAATTTATAGCCTCTAAACTTACGTTATCGAAATGTTTGATGAATTTCGTCCAAAAGCGTCTATAAAATCTTTTAATTGGCTATATAGAATGAGAACGCAATAATGTTGATATAAAGTTGCTAATTTAATCAAATGAATTATATTTCGTGACACTTCTCAATTCAAATTGGGCAAGTCGAACTTTATTGCATCTAAACTTATGTTATTTTTAAAGAGAAATATAGAATGAATTTCATCTAAAAGCGTCTAGAAAAAACCTGTTAGTTAGTTATAAAAAATGACAACATAATAAAGTTGATAAAAAGTTTCTAATATATTCAAATAAATTATATTTGGTGCCACTTTTGAATTTAAAATTGGGGAAGTCGAATTTATAGCCTCTAAACTTACGTTATCGAAATGTATAATGAATTTCGTCCAAAAGCGTCTATAAAAACCTTTTAATCGGCTATATAGAATGAGAACGTAATAATGTTGATATAAAGTTGCTAATTTAATCAAATGAATAATATTTGGTGACACTTCTCAATTCAAATTGGGCAAGTCGAACTTTATTGCATCTAAACTTATGTTATTTTTAAAGACAAATATAGAATGAATTTCATCCAAAAGCGTCTAGAAAAACATGTTAGTTAGTCATAAATAATGACAACGCAATAAACTTAATAAAAAGTTTCTAATATATTTAAATAAATTATATTCGGTGCCACTTTCGAATTCAAAATTGGGGAAGTCGAATTTATAGCCTCTAAACTTACGTTATCGAAATGTATAATGAATTTCGTCCAAAAGCGTCTATAAAAACCTTTTAATTTGCTATATAGAATGAGAACGTAATAATGTTGATATAAAGTTGCTAATTTAATCAAATGAATTATATTTGGTGACACTTCTCAATTCAAATGGGGCAAGTCGAACTTTATTGCATCTAAACTTATGTTATTTTTAAAGAGAAATATAGAATGAATTTCATCCAAAAGCGTCTAGAAAAACCTGTTAGTTAGTCATAAATAATGACAACGTAATAAACTTAATAAAAAGTTTCTAATATATTTAAATAAATTATATTCGGTGCCACTTTCGAATTTAATATTGGGGAAGTCGAATTTATAGCCTCTAAACTTACGTTATCGAAGTGTATAATGAATTTCGTCCAAAAGCGTCTATAAAAAACCTTTTAATTGGCTATATAGAATGAGAACGTAATAATGTTGATATAAAGTTGCTAATTTAATGAAGTCAATTATATTTGGTGACACTTCTCAATTCAAATTGGGCAAGTCGAACTTTATTGCATCTAAACTTATGTTATTTTTAAAGAGAAATATAGAATGAATTTCATCCAAAAGCGTCTAGAAAAACCTGTTAGTTAGGTATAAATAATGACAACGTAATAAAGTTGATAAAAAGTTGCTAATATAATCAAATAAATTATATTTGGTGCCACTTTTGAATTCAAAATTGGGGAAGTCGAATTAATAGCCTTTAAACTTACGTTATCGAAATATATAATGAATGTCGTCCAAAAGCGTCTATAAAAACCTTTTAATTGGCTATATAGAATGAGAACATAATAATGTTGATATAAAGTTGCTAATTTAATCAAATGAATTATATTTGGTGACACTTCTCAATTCAAATTAGGCAAGTCGAACTTTATTGCATCTAAACTTATGTTATTTTCAAAGAGAAATATAGAATGAATTTCATCCAAAAGCGTCTAGAAAAACCAATTAGTTAGTTATAAATAATGAAAACGTAATAAAGTTGATAAAAAGTTTCTAATATAATCAAATAAATTATATCTGATGCCACTTTTGAATTCAAAATTGGGGAAGTCGAATTTATAGCCTCTAAACTTACGTTATCGAAGTGTATAACGAATTTCGTCCAAATGCGTCTATAAAAACCTTTTAATTGGCTATATAGATTGAGAACGTAATAATGTTGATATAAAGTTGCTAATTTAATCAAGTGAATTATATTTGGTGACACTTCTCAATTCAAATTGGGCAAGTCGAACTTTATTGCATCTAAACTTATGTTATTTTTAAAGAGAAATATAGAATGAATTTGTTCCAAAAGCGTCTAGAAAAACCTGTTAGTTAGTCATAATTAATGACAACGTGATAAACTTAATAAAACGTTGCTAATATATTTAAATAATTTATATTCGGTGCCACTTTCGAATTCAAAATTGGGGAAGTCGAATTTATAGCCTCTAAACTTACGTTATCGAAATGTTTGATGAATTTCGTCCAAAAGCGTCTATAAAATCTTTTAATTGGCTATATAGAATGAGAACGCAATAATGTTGATATAAAGTTGCTAATTTAATCAAATGAATTATATTTCGTGACACTTCTCAATTCAAATTGGGCAAGTCGAACTTTATTGCATCTAAACTTATGTTATTTTTAAAGAGAAATATAGAATGAATTTCATCTAAAAGCGTCTAGAAAAAACCTGTTAGTTAGTTATAAAAAATGACAACATAATAAAGTTGATAAAAAGTTTCTAATATATTCAAATAAATTATATTTGGTGCCACTTTTGAATTTAAAATTGGGGAAGTCGAATTTATAGCCTCTAAACTTACGTTATCGAAATGTATAATGAATTTCGTCCAAAAGCGTCTATAAAAACCTTTTAATCGGCTATATAGAATGAGAACGTAATAATGTTGATATAAAGTTGCTAATTTAATCAAATGAATAATATTTGGTGACACTTCTCAATTCAAATTGGGCAAGTCGAACTTTATTGCATCTAAACTTATGTTATTTTTAAAGACAAATATAGAATGAATTTCATCCAAAAGCGTCTAGAAAAACATGTTAGTTAGTCATAAATAATGACAACGCAATAAACTTAATAAAAAGTTTCTAATATATTTAAATAAATTATATTCGGTGCCACTTTCGAATTCAAAATTGGGGAAGTCGAATTTATAGCCTCTAAACTTACGTTATCGAAATGTATAATGAATTTCGTCCAAAAGCGTCTATAAAAACCTTTTAATTTGCTATATAGAATGAGAACGTAATAATGTTGATATAAAGTTGCTAATTTAATCAAATGAATTATATTTGGTGACACTTCTCAATTCAAATGGGGCAAGTCGAACTTTATTGCATCTAAACTTATGTTATTTTTAAAGAGAAATATAGAATGAATTTCATCCAAAAGCGTCTAGAAAAACCTGTTAGTTAGTCATAAATAATGACAACGTAATAAACTTAATAAAAAGTTTCTAATATATTTAAATAAATTATATTCGGTGCCACTTTCGAATTTAATATTGGGGAAGTCGAATTTATAGCCTCTAAACTTACGTTATCGAAGTGTATAATGAATTTCGTCCAAAAGCGTCTATAAAAAACCTTTTAATTGGCTATATAGAATGAGAACGTAATAATGTTGATATAAAGTTGCTAATTTAATGAAGTCAATTATATTTGGTGACACTTCTCAATTCAAATTGGGCAAGTCGAACTTTATTGCATCTAAACTTATGTTATTTTTAAAGAGAAATATAGAATGAATTTCATCCAAAAGCGTCTAGAAAAACCTGTTAGTTAGGTATAAATAATGACAACGTAATAAAGTTGATAAAAAGTTGCTAATATAATCAAATAAATTATATTTGGTGCCACTTTTGAATTCAAAATTGGGGAAGTCGAATTAATAGCCTTTAAACTTACGTTATCGAAATATATAATGAATGTCGTCCAAAAGCGTCTATAAAAACCTTTTAATTGGCTATATAGAATGAGAACATAATAATGTTGATATAAAGTTGCTAATTTAATCAAATGAATTATATTTGGTGACACTTCTCAATTCAAATTAGGCAAGTCGAACTTTATTGCATCTAAACTTATGTTATTTTCAAAGAGAAATATAGAATGAATTTCATCCAAAAGCGTCTAGAAAAACCAATTAGTTAGTTATAAATAATGAAAACGTAATAAAGTTGATAAAAAGTTTCTAATATAATCAAATAAATTATATCTGATGCCACTTTTGAATTCAAAATTGGGGAAGTCGAATTTATAGCCTCTAAACTAACGTTATCGAAGTGTATAACGAATTTCGTCCAAATGCGTCTATAAAAACCTTTTCATTGGCTATATAGATTGAGAACGTAATAATGTTGATATAAAGTTGCTAATTTAATCAAGTGAATTATATTTGGTGACACTTCTCAATTCAAATTGGGCAAGTTGAACTTTATTGCATCTAAACTTATGTTATTTTTAAAGAGAAATATAGAATGAATTTGTTCCAAAAGCGTCTAGAAAAACCTGTTAGTTAGTCATAATTAATGACAACGTGATAAACTTAATAAAACGTTTCTAATATATTTAAATAATTTATATTCGGTGCCACTTTCGAATTCAAAATTGGGGAAGTCGAATTTATAGCCTCTAAACTTACGTTATCGAAATGTTTGATGAATTTCGTCCAAAAGCGTCTATAAAATCTTTTAATTGGCTATATAGAATGAGAACGCAATAATGTTGATATAAAGTTGCTAATTTAATCAAATGAATTATATTTCGTGACACTTCTCAATTCAAATTGGGCAAGTCGAACTTTATTGCATCTAAACTTATGTTATTTTTAAAGAGAAATATAGAATGAATTTCATCTAAAAGCGTCTAGAAAAAACCTGTTAGTTAGTTATAAAAAATGACAACGTAATAAAGTTGATAAAAAGTTTCTAATATATTCAAATAAATTATATTTGGTGCCACTTTTGAATTTAAAATTGGGGAAGTCGAATTTATAGCCTCTAAACTTACGTTATCGAAATGTATAATGAATTTCGTCCAAAAGCGTCTATAAAAACCTTTTAATTGGCTATATAGAATGAGAACGTAATAATGTTGATATAAAGTTGCTAATTTAATCAAATGAATAATATTTGGTGACACTTCTCAATTCAAATTGGGCAAGTCGAACTTTATTGCATCTAAACTTATGTTATTTTTAAAGACAAATATAGAATGAATTTCATCCAAAAGCGTCTAGAAAAACATGTTAGTTAGTCATAAATAATGACAACGCAATAAATTTAATAAAAAGTTTCTAATATATTTAAATAAATTATATTCGGTGCCACTTTCGAATTCAAAATTGGGGAAGTCGAATTTATAGCCTCTAAACTTACGTTATCGAAATGTATAATGAATTTCGTCCAAAAGCGTCTATAAAAACCTTTTAATTTGCTATATAGAATGAGAACGTAATAATGTTGATATAAAGTTGCTAATTTAATCAAATGAATTATATTTGGTGACACTTCTCAATTCAAATGGGGCAAGTCGAACTTTATTGCATCTAAACTTATGTTATTTTTAAAGAGAAATATAGAATGAATTTCATCCAAAAGCGTCTAGAAAAACCTGTTAGTTAGTCATAAATAATGACAACGTAATAAACTTAATAAAAAGTTTCTAATATATTTAAATAAATTATATTCGGTGCCACTTTCGAATTTAATATTGGGGAAGTCGAATTTATAGCCTCTAAACTTACGTTATCGAAGTGTATAATGAATTTCGTCCAAAAGCGTCTATAAAAAACCTTTTAATTGGCTATATAGAATGAGAACGTAATAATGTTGATATAAAGTTGCTAATTTAATGAAGTCAATTATATTTGGTGACACTTCTCAATTCAAATTGGGCAAGTCGAACTTTATTGCATCTAAACTTATGTTATTTTTAAAGAGAAATATAGAATGAATTTCATCCAAAAGCGTCTAGAAAAACCTGTTAGTTAGGTATAAATAATGACAACGTAATAAAGTTGATAAAAAGTTGCTAATATAATCAAATAAATTATATTTGGTGCCACTTTTGAATTCAAAATTGGGGAAGTCGAATTAATAGCCTTTAAACTTACGTTATCGAAATATATAATGAATGTCGTCCAAAAGCGTCTATAAAAACCTTTTAATTGGCTATATAGAATGAGAACATAATAATGTTGATATAAAGTTGCTAATTTAATCAAATGAATTATATTTGGTGACACTTCTCAATTCAAATTAGGCAAGTCGAACTTTATTGCATCTAAACTTATGTTATTTTCAAAGAGAAATATAGAATGAATTTCATCCAAAAGCGTCTAGAAAAACCAATTAGTTAGTTATAAATAATGAAAACGTAATAAAGTTGATAAAAAGTTTCTAATATAATCAAAAAATTATATCTGGTGCCACTTTTGAATTCAAAATTGGGGAAGTCGAATTTATAGCCTCTAAACTTACGTTATCGAAGTGTATAACGAATTTCATCCAAAAGCGTCTATAAAAACCTTTTAATTGGCTATATAGATTGAGAACGTAATAATGTTGATATAAAGTTGCTAATTTAATCAAGTGAATTATATTTGGTGACACTTCTCAATTCAAATTGGGCAAGTCGAACTTTATTGCATCTAAACTTATGTTATTTTTAAAGAGAAATATAGAATGAATTTGTTCCAAAAGCGTCTAGAAAAACCTGTTAGTTAGTCATAATTAATGACAACGTGATAAACTTAATAAAACGTTTCTAATATATTTAAATAATTTATATTCGGTGTCACTTTCGAATTCAAAATTGGGGAAGTCGAATTTATAGCCTCTAAACTTACGTTATCGAAATGTATAATGAATTTCGTCCAAAAGCGTCTATAAAAACCTTTTAATTGGCTATATAGAATGAGAACGTAATAATGTTGATATAAAGTTGCTAATTTAATCAAATGAAGAATATTTGGTGACACTTCTCAATTCAAATTGGGCAACTCGAACTTTATTGCATCTAAACTTATGTTATTTTTAAAGACAAATATAGAATGAATTTCATCCAAAAGCGTCTAGAAAAACATGTTAGTTAGTCATAAATAATGACAACGCAATAAACTTAATAAAAAGTTTCTAATATATTTAAATAAATTATATTCGGTGCCACTTTCGAATTCAAAATTGGGGAAGTCGAATTTATAGCCTCTAAACTTACGTTATCGAAATGTATAATGAATTTCGTCCAAAAGCGTCTATAAAAACCTTTTAATTTGCTATATAGAATGAGAACGTAATAATGTTGATATAAAGATGCTAATTTAATCAAATGAATTATATTTGGTGACACTTCTCAATTCAAATGGGGCAAGTCGAACTTTATTGCATCTAAACTTATGTTATTTTTAAAGAGAAATATAGAATGAATTTCATCCAAAAGCGTCTAGAAAAACCTGTTGGTTAGTTATAAATAATGACAACGTAATAAAGTTGATAACAAGTTGCTAATATAATCAAATAAATTATATTTGGTGCCACTTTTGAATTCAAAATTGAGGAATTCGAATTTATAGCCTCTAAACTTAAGTTATCGAAATGAATAATGAATTTCGTCCAAAAGCGTCTATAAAAACCTTTTAATTGGCTATATAGAATGAGAACGTAATAATGTTGATATAAAGTTGCTAATTTAATGAAGTCAATTATATTTGGTGACACTTCTCAATTCAAATTGGGCAAGTCGAACTTTATTGCATCTAAACTTATGTTATTTTTAAAGAGAAATATAGAATGAATTTCATCCAAAAGCGTCTAGAAAAACCTGTTAGTTAGGTATAAATAATGACAACGTAATAAAGTTGATAAAAAGTTGCTAATATAATCAAATAAATTATATTTGGTGCCACTTTTGAATTCAAAATTGGGGAAGTCGAATTAATAGCCTTTAAACTTACGTTATCGAAATATATAATGAATGTCGTCCAAAAGCGTCTATAAAAACCTTTTAATTGGCTATATAGAATGAGAACATAATAATGTTGATATAAAGTTGCTAATTTAATCAAATGAATTATATTTGGTGACACTTCTCAATTCAAATTAGGCTAGTCGAACTTTATTGCATCTAAACTTATGTTATTTTCAAAGAGAAATATAGAATGAATTTCATCCAAAAGCGTCTAGAAAAACCAATTAGTTAGTTATAAATAATGAAAACGTAATAAAGTTGATAAAAAGTTTCTAATATAATCAAATAAATTATATCTGATGCCAATTTTGAATTCAAAATTGGGGAAGTCGAATTTATAGCCTCTAAACTTACGTTATCGAAGTGTATAACGAATTTCGTCCAAATGCGTCTATAAAAACCTTTTAATTGGCTATATAGATTGAGAACGTAATAATGTTGATATAAAGTTGCTAATTTAATCAAGTGAATTATATTTGGTGACACTTCTCAATTCAAATTGGGCAAGTCGAACTTTATTGCATCTAAACTTATGTTATTTTTAAAGAGAAATATAGAATGAATTTGTTCCAAAAGCGTCTAGAAAAACCTGTTAGTTAGTCATAATTAATGACAACGTGATTAACTTAATAAAACGTTTCTAATATATTTAAATAATTTATATTCGGTGCCACTTTCGAATTCAAAATTGGGGAAGTCGAATTTATAGCCTCTAAACTTACGTTATCGAAATGTTTGATGAATTTCGTCCAAAAGCTTCTATAAAATCTTTTAATTGGCTATATAGAATGAGAACGTAATAATGTTGATATAAAGTTGCTAATTTAATGAAGTCAATTATATTTGGTGACACTTCTCAATTCAAATTGGGCAAGTCGAACTTTATTGCATCTAAACTTATGTTATTTTTAAAGAGAAATATAGAATGAATTTCATCCAAAAGCGTCTAGGAAAACCTGTTAGTTAGGTATAAATAATGACAACGTAATAAAGTTGATAAAAAGTTGCTAATATAATCAAATAAATTATATTTGGTGCCACTTTTGAATTCAAAATTGGGGAAGTCGAATTAATAGCCTTTAAACTTACGTTATCGAAATATATAATGAATGTCGTCCAAAAGCGTCTATAAAAACCTTTTAATTGGCTATATAGAATGAGAACATAATAATGTTGATATAAAGTTGCTAATTTAATCAAATGAATTATATTTGGTGACACTTCTCAATTCAAATTAGGCAAGTCGAACTTTATTGCATCTAAACTTATGTTATTTTCAAAGAGAAATATAGAATGAATTTCATCCAAAAGCGTCTAGAAAAACCAATTAGTTAGTTATAAATAATGAAAACGTAATAAAGTTGATAAAAAGTTTCTAATATAATCAAATAAATTATATCTGATGCCACTTTTGAATTCAAAATTGGGGAAGTCGAATTTATAGCCTCTAAACTTACGTTATCGAAGTGTATAACGAATTTCGTCCAAATGCGTCTATAAAAACCTTTTAATTGGCTATATAGATTGAGACCGTAATAATGTTGATATAAAGTTGCTAATTTAATCAAGTGAATTATATTTGGTGACACTTCTCAATTCAAATTGGGCAAGTCGAACTTTATTGCATCTAAACTTATGTTATTTTTAAAGAGAAATATAGAATGAATTTGTTCCAAAAGCGTCTAGAAAAACCTGTTAGTTAGTCATAATTAATGACAACGTGATAAACTTAATAAAACGTTTCTAATATATTTAAATAATTTATATTCGGTGCCACTTTCGAATTCAAAATTGGGGAAGTCGAATTTATAGCCTCTAAACTTACGTTATCGAAATGTTTGATGAATTTCGTCCAAAAGCGTCTATAAAATCTTTTAATTGGCTATATAGAATGAGAACGTAATAATGTTGATATAAAGTTGCTAATTTAATCAAATAATTATATTTCGTGACACTTCTCAATTCAAATTGGGCAAGTCGAACTTTATTGCATCTAAACTAATGTTATTTTTAAAGAGAAATATAGAATGAATTTCATCTAAAAGCGTCTAGAAAAAACCTGTTAGTTAGTTATAAAAAATGACAACATAATAAAGTTGATAAAAAGTTTCTAATATATTCAAATAAATTATATTTGGTGCCACTTTTGAATTTAAAATTGGGGAAGTCGAATTTATAGCCTGTAAACTTACGTTATCGAAATGTATAATGAATTTCGTCCAAAAGCGTCTATAAAAACCTTTTAATTGGCTATATAGAATGAGAACGTAATAATGTTGATATAAAGTTGCTAATTTAATCAAATGAATAATATTTGGTGACACTTCTCAATTCAAATTGGGCAAGTCGAACTTTATTGCATCTAAACTTATGTTATTTTTAAAGACAAATATAGAATGAATTTCATCCAAAAGCGTCTAGAAAAACATGTTAGTTAGTCATAAATAATGACAACGCAATAAATTTAATAAAAAGTTTCTAATATATTTAAATAAATTATATTCGGTGCCACTTTCGAATTCAAAATTGGGGAAGTCGAATTTATAGCCTCTAAACTTACGTTATCGAAATGTATAATGAATTTCGTCCAAAAGCGTCTATAAAAACCTTTTAATTTGCTATATAGAATGAGAACGTAATAATGTTGATATAAAGTTGCTAATTTAATCAAATGAATTATATTTGGTGACACTTCTCAATTCAAATGGGGCAAGTCGAACTTTATTGCATCTAAACTTATGTTATTTTTAAAGAGAAATATAGAATGAATTTCATCCAAAAGCGTCTAGAAAAACCTGTTAGTTAGTCATAAATAATGACAACGTAATAAACTTAATAAAAAGTTTCTAATATATTTAAATAAATTATATTCGGTGCCACTTTCGAATTTAATATTGGGGAAGTCGAATTTATAGCCTCTAAACTTACGTTATCGAAGTGTATAATGAATTTCGTCCAAAAGCGTCTATAAAAAACCTTTTAATTGGCTATATAGAATGAGAACGTAATAATGTTGATATAAAGTTGCTAATTTAATGAAGTCAATTATATTTGGTGACACTTCTCAATTCAAATTGGGCAAGTCGAACTTTATTGCATCTAAACTTATGTTATTTTTAAAGAGAAATATAGAATGAATTTCATCCAAAAGCGTCTAGAAAACCTGTTAGTTAGGTATAAATAATGACAACGTAATAAAGTTGATAAAAAGTTGCTAATATAATCAAATAAATTATATTTGGTGCCACTTTTGAATTCAAAATTGGGGAAGTCGAATTAATAGCCTTTAAACTTACGTTATCGAAATATATAATGAATGTCGTCCAAAAGCGTCTATAAAAACCTTTTAATTGGCTATATAGAATGAGAACATAATAATGTTGATATAAAGTTGCTAATTTAATCAAATGAATTATATTTGGTGACACTTCTCAATTCAAATTAGGCAAGTCGAACTTTATTGCATCTAAACTTATGTTATTTTCAAAGAGAAATATAGAATGAATTTCATCCAAAAGCGTCTAGAAAAACCAATTAGTTAGTTATAAATAATGAAAACGTAATAAAGTTGATAAAAAGTTTCTAATATAATCAAATAAATTATATCTGGTGCCACTTTTGAATTCAAAATTGGGGAAGTCGAATTTATAGCCTCTAAACTTACGTTATCGAAGTGTATAACGAATTTCATCCAAAAGCGTCTATAAAAACCTTTTAATTGGCTATATAGATTGAGAACGTAATAATGTTGATATAAAGTTGCTAATTTAATCAAGTGAATTATATTTGGTGACACTTCTCAATTCAAATTGGGCAAGTCGAACTTTATTGCATCTAAACTTATGTTATTTTTAAAGAGAAATATAGAATGAATTTGTTCCAAAAGCGTCTAGAAAAACCTGTTAGTTAGTCATAATTAATGACAACGTGATAAACTTAATAAAACGTTTCTAATATATTTAAATAATTTATATTCGGTGTCACTTTCGAATTCAAAATTGGGGAAGTCGAATTTATAGCCTCTAAACTTACGTTATCGAAATGTATAATGAATTTCGTCCAAAAGCGTCTATAAAAACCTTTTAATTGGCTATATAGAATGAGAACGTAATAATGTTGATATAAAGTTGCTAATTTAATCAAATGAAGAATATTTGGTGACACTTCTCAATTCAAATTGGGCAACTCGAACTTTATTGCATCTAAACTTATGTTATTTTTAAAGACAAATATAGAATGAATTTCATCCAAAAGCGTCTAGAAAAACATGTTAGTTAGTCATAAATAATGACAACGTAATAAACTTAATAAAAAGTTTCTAATATATTTAAATAAATTATATTCGGTGCCACTTTCGAATTCAAAATTGGGGAAGTCGAATTTATAGCCTCTAAACTTACGTTATCGAAATGTATAATGAATTTCGTCCAAAAGCGTCTATAAAAACCTTTTAATTTGCTATATAGAATGAGAACGTAATAATGTTGATATAAAGATGCTAATTTAATCAAATGAATTATATTTGGTGACACTTCTCAATTCAAATGGGGCAAGTCGAACTTTATTGCATCTAAACTTATGTTATTTTTAAAGAGAAATATAGAATGAATTTCATCCAAAAGCGTCTAGAAAAACCTGTTGGTTAGTTATAAATAATGACAACGTAATAAAGTTGATAACAAGTTGCTAATATAATCAAATAAATTATATTTGGTGCCACTTTTGAATTCAAAATTGAGGAATTCGAATTTATAGCCTCTAAACTTAAGTTATCGAAATGAATAATGAATTTCGTCCAAAAGCGTCTATAAAAACCTTTTAATTGGCTATATAGAATGAGAACGTAATAATGTTGATATAAAGTTGCTAATTTAATGAAGTCAATTATATTTGGTGACACTTCTCAATTCAAATTGGGCAAGTCGAACTTTATTGCATCTAAACTTATGTTATTTTTAAAGAGAAATATAGAATGAATTTCATCCAAAAGCGTCTAGGAAAACCTGTTAGTTAGGTATAAATAATGACAACGTAATAAAGTTGATAAAAAGTTGCTAATATAATCAAATAAATTATATTTGGTGCCACTTTTGAATTCAAAATTGGGGAAGTCGAATTTATAGCCTCTAAACTTACGTTATCGAAGTGTATAACGAATTTCATCCAAAAGCGTCTATAAAAACCTTTTAATTGGCTATATAGATTGAGAACGTAATAATGTTGATATAAAGTTGCTAATTTAATCAAGTGAATTATATTTGGTGACACTTCTCAATTCAAATTGGGCAAGTCGAACTTTATTGCATCTAAACTTATGTTATTTTTAAAGAGAAATATAGAATGAATTTGTTCCAAAAGCGTCTAGAAAAACCTGTTAGTTAGTCATAATTAATGACAACGTGATAAACTTAATAAAACGTTTCTAATATATTTAAATAATTTATATTCGGTGTCACTTTCGAATTCAAAATTGGGGAAGTCGAATTTATAGCCTCTAAACTTACGTTATCGAAATGTATAATGAATTTCGTCCAAAAGCGTCTATAAAAACCTTTTAATTGGCTATATAGAATGAGAACGTAATAATGTTGATATAAAGTTGCTAATTTAATCAAATGAAGAATATTTGGTGACACTTCTCAATTCAAATTGGGCAACTCGAACTTTATTGCATCTAAACTTATGTTATTTTTAAAGACAAATATAGAATGAATTTCATCCAAAAGCGTCTAGAAAAACATGTTAGTTAGTCATAAATAATGACAACGTAATAAACTTAATAAAAAGTTTCTAATATATTTAAATAAATTATATTCGGTGCCACTTTCGAATTCAAAATTGGGGAAGTCGAATTTATAGCCTCTAAACTTACGTTATCGAAATGTATAATGAATTTCGTCCAAAAGCGTCTATAAAAACCTTTTAATTTGCTATATAGAATGAGAACGTAATAATGTTGATATAAAGATGCTAATTTAATCAAATGAATTATATTTGGTGACACTTCTCAATTCAAATGGGGCAAGTCGAACTTTATTGCATCTAAACTTATGTTATTTTTAAAGAGAAATATAGAATGAATTTCATCCAAAAGCGTCTAGAAAAACCTGTTGGTTAGTTATAAATAATGACAACGTAATAAAGTTGATAACAAGTTGCTAATATAATCAAATAAATTATATTTGGTGCCACTTTTGAATTCAAAATTGAGGAATTCGAATTTATAGCCTCTAAACTTAAGTTATCGAAATGAATAATGAATTTCGTCCAAAAGCGTCTATAAAAACCTTTTAATTGGCTATATAGAATGAGAACGTAATAATGTTGATATAAAGTTGCTAATTTAATGAAGTCAATTATATTTGGTGACACTTCTCAATTCAAATTGGGCAAGTCGAACTTTATTGCATCTAAACTTATGTTATTTTTAAAGAGAAATATAGAATGAATTTCATCCAAAAGCGTCTAGAAAAACCTGTTAGTTAGGTATAAATAATGACAACGTAATAAAGTTGATAAAAAGTTGCTAATATAATCAAATAAATTATATTTGGTGCCACTTTTGAATTCAAAATTGGGGAAGTCGAATTAATAGCCTTTAAACTTACGTTATCGAAATATATAATGAATGTCGTCCAAAAGCGTCTATAAAAACCTTTTAATTGGCTATATAGAATGAGAACATAATAATGTTGATATAAAGTTGCTAATTTAATCAAATGAATTATATTTGGTGACACTTCTCAATTCAAATTAGGCTAGTCGAACTTTATTGCATCTAAACTTATGTTATTTTCAAAGAGAAATATAGAATGAATTTCATCCAAAAGCGTCTAGAAAAACCAATTAGTTAGTTATAAATAATGAAAACGTAATAAAGTTGATAAAAAGTTTCTAATATAATCAAATAAATTATATCTGATGCCACTTTTGAATTCAAAATTGGGGAAGTCGAATTTATAGCCTCTAAACTTACGTTATCGAAGTGTATAACGAATTTCGTCCAAATGCGTCTATAAAAACCTTTTAATTGGCTATATAGATTGAGAACGTAATAATGTTGATATAAAGTTGCTAATTTAATCAAGTGAATTATATTTGGTGACACTTCTCAATTCAAATTGGGCAAGTCGAACTTTATTGCATCTAAACTTATGTTATTTTTAAAGAGAAATATAGAATGAATTTGTTCCAAAAGCGTCTAGAAAAACCTGTTAGTTAGTCATAATTAATGACAACGTGATTAACTTAATAAAACGTTTCTAATATATTTAAATAATTTATATTCGGTGCCACTTTCGAATTCAAAATTGGGGAAGTCGAATTTATAGCCTCTAAACTTACGTTATCGAAATGTTTGATGAATTTCGTCCAAAAGCTTCTATAAAATCTTTTAATTGGCTATATAGAATGAGAACGTAATAATGTTGATATAAAGTTGCTAATTTAATGAAGTCAATTATATTTGGTGACACTTCTCAATTCAAATTGGGCAAGTCGAACTTTATTGCATCTAAACTTATGTTATTTTTAAAGAGAAATATAGAATGAATTTCATCCAAAAGCGTCTAGGAAAACCTGTTAGTTAGGTATAAATAATGACAACGTAATAAAGTTGATAAAAAGTTGCTAATATAATCAAATAAATTATATTTGGTGCCACTTTTGAATTCAAAATTGGGGAAGTCGAATTAATAGCCTTTAAACTTACGTTATCGAAATATATAATGAATGTCGTCCAAAAGCGTCTATAAAAACCTTTTAATTGGCTATATAGAATGAGAACATAATAATGTTGATATAAAGTTGCTAATTTAATCAAATGAATTATATTTGGTGACACTTCTCAATTCAAATTAGGCAAGTCGAACTTTATTGCATCTAAACTTATGTTATTTTTAAAGAGAAATATAGAATGAATTTCATCCAAAAGCGTCTAGAAAAACCAATTAGTTAGTTATAAATAATGAAAACGTAATAAAGTTGATAAAAAGTTTCTAATATAATCAAATAAATTATATCTGATGCCACTTTTGAATTCAAAATTGGGGAAGTCGAATTTATAGCCTCTAAACTTACGTTATCGAAGTGTATAACGAATTTCGTCCAAATGCGTCTATAAAAACCTTTTAATTGGCTATATAGATTGAGAACGTAATAATGTTGATATAAAGTTGCTAATTTAATCAAGTGAATTATATTTGGTGACACTTCTCAATTCAAATTGGGCAAGACGAACTTTATTGCATCTAAACTTATGTTATTTTTAAAGAGAAATATAGAATGAATTTGTTCCAAAAGCGTCTAGAAAAACCTGTTAGTTAGTCATAATTAATGACAACGTGATAAACTTAATAAAACGTTTCTAATATATTTAAATAATTTATATTCGGTGCCACTTTCGAATTCAAAATTGGGGAAGTCGAATTTATAGCCTCTAAACTTACGTTATCGAAATGTTTGATGAATTTCGTCCAAAAGCGTCTATAAAATCTTTTAATTGGCTATATAGAATGAGAACGTAATAATGTTGATATAAAGTTGCTAATTTAATCAAATAATTATATTTCGTGAGACTTCTCAATTCAAATTGGGCAAGTCGAACTTTATTGCATCTAAACTAATGTTATTTTTAAAGAGAAATATAGAATGAATTTCATCTAAAAGCGTCTAGAAAAAACCTGTTAGTTAGTTATAAAAAATGACAACATAATAAAGTTGATAAAAAGTTTCTAATATATTCAAATAAATTATATTTGGTGCCACTTTTGAATTTAAAATTGGGGAAGTCGAATTTATAGCCTGTAAACTTACGTTATCGAAATGTATAATGAATTTCGTCCAAAAGCGTCTATAAAAACCTTTTAATTGGCTATATAGAATGAGAACGTAATAATGTTGATATAAAGTTGCTAATTTAATCAAATGAATAATATTTGGTGACACTTCTCAATTCAAATTGGGCAAGTCGAACTTTATTGCATCTAAACTTATGTTATTTTTAAAGACAAATATAGAATGAATTTCATCCAAAAGCGTCTAGAAAAACATGTTAGTTAGTCATAAATAATGACAACGCAATAAATTTAATAAAAAGTTTCTAATATATTTAAATAAATTATATTCGGTGCCACTTTCGAATTCAAAATTGGGGAAGTCGAATTTATAGCCTCTAAACTTACGTTATCGAAATGTATAATGAATTTCGTCCAAAAGCGTCTATAAAAACCTTTTAATTTGCTATATAGAATGAGAACGTAATAATGTTGATATAAAGTTGCTAATTTAATCAAATGAATTATATTTGGTGACACTTCTCAATTCAAATGGGGCAAGTCGAACTTTATTGCATCTAAACTTATGTTATTTTTAAAGAGAAATATAGAATGAATTTCATCCAAAAGCGTCTAGAAAAACCTGTTAGTTAGTCATAAATAATGACAACGTAATAAACTTAATAAAAAGTTTCTAATATATTTAAATAAATTATATTCGGTGCCACTTTCGAATTTAATATTGGGGAAGTCGAATTTATAGCCTCTAAACTTACGTTATCGAAGTGTATAATGAATTTCGTCCAAAAGCGTCTATAAAAAACCTTTTAATTGGCTATATAGAATGAGAACGTAATAATGTTGATATAAAGTTGCTAATTTAATGAAGTCAATTATATTTGGTGACACTTCTCAATTCAAATTGGGCAAGTCGAACTTTATTGCATCTAAACTTATGTTATTTTTAAAGAGAAATATAGAATGAATTTCATCCAAAAGCGTCTAGAAAAACCTGTTAGTTAGGTATAAATAATGACAACGTAATAAAGTTGATAAAAAGTTGCTAATATAATCAAATAAATTATATTTGGTGCCACTTTTGAATTCAAAATTGGGGAAGTCGAATTAATAGCCTTTAAACTTACGTTATCGAAATATATAATGAATGTCGTCCAAAAGCGTCTATAAAAACCTTTTAATTGGCTATATAGAATGAGAACATAATAATGTTGATATAAAGTTGCTAATTTAATCAAATGAATTATATTTGGTGACACTTCTCAATTCAAATTAGGCAAGTCGAACTTTATTGCATCTAAACTTATGTTATTTTCAAAGAGAAATATAGAATGAATTTCATCCAAAAGCGTCTAGAAAAACCAATTAGTTAGTTATAAATAATGAAAACGTAATAAAGTTGATAAAAAGTTTCTAATATAATCAAATAAATTATATCTGGTGCCACTTTTGAATTCAAAATTGGGGAAGTCGAATTTATAGCCTCTAAACTTACGTTATCGAAGTGTATAACGAATTTCATCCAAAAGCGTCTATAAAAACCTTTTAATTGGCTATATAGATTGAGAACGTAATAATGTTGATATAAAGTTGCTAATTTAATCAAGTGAATTATATTTGGTGACACTTCTCAATTCAAATTGGGCAAGTCGAACTTTATTGCATCTAAACTTATGTTATTTTTAAAGAGAAATATAGAATGAATTTGTTCCAAAAGCGTCTAGAAAAACCTGTTAGTTAGTCATAATTAATGACAACGTGATAAACTTAATAAAACGTTTCTAATATATTTAAATAATTTATATTCGGTGTCACTTTCGAATTCAAAATTGGGGAAGTCGAATTTATAGCCTCTAAACTTACGTTATCGAAATGTATAATGAATTTCGTCCAAAAGCGTCTATAAAAACCTTTTAATTGGCTATATAGAATGAGAACGTAATAATGTTGATATAAAGTTGCTAATTTAATCAAATGAAGAATATTTGGTGACACTTCTCAATTCAAATTGGGCAACTCGAACTTTATTGCATCTAAACTTATGTTATTTTTAAAGACAAATATAGAATGAATTTCATCCAAAAGCGTCTAGAAAAACATGTTAGTTAGTCATAAATAATGACAACGCAATAAACTTAATAAAAAGTTTCTAATATATTTAAATAAATTATATTCGGTGCCACTTTCGAATTCAAAATTGGGGAAGTCGAATTTATAGCCTCTAAACTTACGTTATCGAAATGTATAATGAATTTCGTCCAAAAGCGTCTATAAAAACCTTTTAATTTGCTATATAGAATGAGAACGTAATAATGTTGATATAAAGTTGCTAATTTAATCAAATGAATTATATTTGGTGACACTTCTCAATTCAAATGGGGCAAGTCGAACTTTATTGCATCTAAACTTATGTTATTTTTAAAGAGAAATATAGAATGAATTTCATCCAAAAGCGTCTAGAAAAACCTGTTGGTTAGTTATAAATAATGACAACGTAATAAAGTTGATAACAAGTTGCTAATATAATCAAATAAATTATATTTGGTGCCACTTTTGAATTCAAAATTGAGGAATTCGAATTTATAGCCTCTAAACTTAAGTTATCGAAAGGAATAATGAATTTCGTCCAAAAGCGTCTATAAAAACCTTTTAATTGGCTATATAGAATGAGAACGTAATAATGTTGATATAAAGTTGCTAATTTAATGAAGTCAATTATATTTGGTGACACTTCTCAATTCAAATTGGGCAAGTCGAACTTTATTGCATCTAAACTTATGTTATTTTTAAAGAGAAATATAGAATGAATTTCATCCAAAAGCGTCTAGAAAAACCTGTTAGTTAGGTATAAATAATGACAACGTAATAAAGTTGATAAAAAGTTGCTAATATAATCAAATAAATTATATTTGGTGCCACTTTTGAATTCAAAATTGGGGAAGTCGAATTAATAGCCTTTAAACTTACGTTATCGAAATATATAATGAATGTCGTCCAAAAGCGTCTATAAAAACCTTTTAATTGGCTATATAGAATGAGAACATAATAATGTTGATATAAAGTTGCTAATTTAATCAAATGAATTATATTTGGTGACACTTCTCAATTCAAATTAGGCAAGTCGAACTTTATTGCATCTAAACTTATGTTATTTTCAAAGAGAAATATAGAATGAATTTCATCCAAAAGCGTCTAGAAAAACCAATTAGTTAGTTATAAATAATGAAAACGTAATAAAGTTGATAAAAAGTTTCTAATATAATCAAATAAATTATATCTGATGCCACTTTTGAATTCAAAATTGGGGAAGTCGAATTTATAGCCTCTAAACTTACGTTATCGAAGTGTATAACGAATTTCGTCCAAATGCGTCTATAAAAACCTTTTAATTGGCTATATAGATTGAGAACGTAATAATGTTGATATAAAGTTGCTAATTTAATCAAGTGAATTATATTTGGTGACACTTCTCAATTCAAATTGGGCAAGTCGAACTTTATTGCATCTAAACTTATGTTATTTTTAAAGAGAAATATAGAATGAATTTGTTCCAAAAGCGTCTAGAAAAACCTGTTAGTTAGTCATAATTAATGACAACGTGATTAACTTAATAGAACGTTTCTAATATATTTAAATAATTTATATTCGGTGCCACTTTCGAATTCAAAATTGGGGAAGTCGAATTTATAGCCTCTAAACTTACGTTATCGAAATGTTTGATGAATTTCGTCCAAAAGCGTCTATAAAATCTTTTAATTGGCTATATAGAATGAGAACGTAATAATGTTGATATAAAGTTGCTAATTTAATGAAGTCAATTATATTTGGTGACACTTCTCAATTCAAATTGGGCAAGTCGAACTTTATTGCATCTAAACTTATGTTATTTTTAAAGAGAAATATAGAATGAATTTCATCCAAAAGCGTCTAGAAAAACCTGTTAGTTAGGTATAAATAATGACAACGTAATAAAGTTGATAAAAAGTTGCTAATATAATCAAATAAATTATATTTGGTGCCACTTTTGAATTCAAAATTGGGGAAGTCGAATTAATAGCCTTTAAACTTACGTTATCGAAATATATAATGAATGTCGTCCAAAAGCGTCTATAAAAACCTTTTAATTGGCTATATAGAATGAGAACATAATAATGTTGATATAAAGTTGCTAATTTAATCAAATGAATTATATTTGGTGACACTTCTCAATTCAAATTAGGCAAGTCGAACTTTATTGCATCTAAACTTATGTTATTTTCAAAGAGAAATATAGAATGAATTTCATCCAAAAGCGTCTAGAAAAACCAATTAGTTAGTTATAAATAATGAAAACGTAATAAAGTTGATAAAAAGTTTCTAATATAATCAAATAAATTATATCTGGTGCCACTTTTGAATTCAAAATTGGGGAAGTCGAATTTATAGCCTCTAAACTTACGTTATCGAAGTGTATAACGAATTTCATCCAAAAGCGTCTATAAAAACCTTTTAATTGGCTATATAGATTGAGAACGTAATAATGTTGATATAAAGTTGCTAATTTAATCAAGTGAATTATATTTGGTGACACTTCTCAATTCAAATTGGGCAAGTCGAACTTTATTGCATCTAAACTTATGTTATTTTTAAAGAGAAATATAGAATGAATTTGTTCCAAAAGCGTCTAGAAAAACCTGTTAGTTAGTCATAATTAATGACAACGTGATTAACTTAATAGAACGTTTCTAATATATTTAAATAATTTATATTCGGTGCCACTTTCGAATTCAAAATTGGGGAAGTCGAATTTATAGCCTCTAAACTTACGTTATCGAAATGTTTGATGAATTTCGTCCAAAAGCGTCTATAAAATCTTTTAATTGGCTATATAGAATGAGAACGTAATAATGTTGATATAAAGTTGCTAATTTAATGAAGTCAATTATATTTGGTGACACTTCTCAATTCAAATTGGGCAAGTCGAACTTTATTGCATCTAAACTTATGTTATTTTTAAAGAGAAATATAGAATGAATTTCATCCAAAAGCGTCTAGAAAAACCTGTTAGTTAGGTATAAATAATGACAACGTAATAAAGTTGATAAAAAGTTGCTAATATAATCAAATAAATTATATTTGGTGCCACTTTTGAATTCAAAATTGGGGAAGTCGAATTAATAGCCTTTAAACTTACGTTATCGAAATATATAATGAATGTCGTCCAAAAGCGTCTATAAAAACCTTTTAATTGGCTATATAGAATGAGAACATAATAATGTTGATATAATGTTGCTAATTTAATCAAATGAATTATATTTGGTGACACTTCTCAATTCAAATTAGGCAAGTCGAACTTTATTGCATCTAAACTTATGTTATTTTCAAAGAGAAATATAGAATGAATTTCATCCAAAAGCGTCTAGAAAAACCAATTAGTTAGTTATAAATAATGAAAACGTAATAAAGTTGATAAAAAGTTTCTAATATAATCAAATAAATTATATCTGATGCCACTTTTGAATTCAAAATTGGGGAAGTCGAATTTATAGCCTCTAAACTTACGTTATCGAAGTGTATAACGAATTTCGTCCAAATGCGTCTATAAAAACCTTTTAATTGGCTATATAGATTGAGAACGTAATAATGTTGATATAAAGTTGCTAATTTAATCAAGTGAATTATATTTGGTGACACTTCTCAATTCAAATTGGGCAAGTCGAACTTTATTGCATCTAAACTTATGTTATTTTTAAAGAGAAATATAGAATGAATTTGTTCCAAAAGCGACTAGAAAAACCTGTTAGTTAGTCATAATTAATGACAACGTGATTAACTTAATAGAACGTTTCTAATATATTTAAATAATTTATATTCGGTGCCACTTTCGAATTCAAAATTGGGGAAGTCGAATTTATAGCCTCTAAACTTACGTTATCGAAATGTTTGATGAATTTCGTCCAAAAGCGTCTATAAAATCTTTTAATTGGCTATATAGAATGAGAACGTAATAATGTTGATATAAAGTTGCTAATTTAATGAAGTCAATTATATTTGGTGACACTTCTCAATTCAAATTGGGCAAGTCGAACTTTATTGCATCTAAACTTATGTTATTTTTAAAGAGAAATATAGAATGAATTTCATCCAAAAGCGTCTAGAAAAACCTGTTAGTTAGGTATAAATAATGACAACGTAATAAAGTTGATAAAAAGTTGCTAATATAATCAAATAAATTATATTTGGTGCCACTTTTGAATTCAAAATTGGGGAAGTCGAATTAATAGCCTTTAAACTTACGTTATCGAAATATATAATGAATGTCGTCCAAAAGCGTCTATAAAAACCTTTTAATTGGCTATATAGAATGAGAACATAATAATGTTGATATAAAGTTGCTAATTTAATCAAATGAATTATATTTGGTGACACTTCTCAATTCAAATTAGGCAAGTCGAACTTTATTGCATCTAAACTTATGTTATTTTCAAAGAGAAATATAGAATGAATTTCATCCAAAAGCGTCTAGAAAAACCAATTAGTTAGTTATAAATAATGAAAACGTAATAAACTTGATAAAAAGTTTCTAATATAATCAAATAAAATATATCTGATGCCACTTTTGAATTCAAAATTGGGGAAGTCGAATTTATAGCCTCTAAACTTACGTTGTCGAAGTGTATAACGAATTTCGTCCAAATGCGTCTATAAAAACCTTTTAATTGGCTATATAGATTGAGAACGTAATAATGTTGATATAAAGTTGCTAATTTAATCAAGTGAATTATATTTGGTGACACTTCTCAATTCAAATTGGGCAAGTCGAACTTTATTGCATCTAAACTTATGTTATTTTTAAAGAGAAATATAGAATGAATTTGTTCCAAAAGCGTCTAGAAAAACCTGTTAGTTAGTCATAATTAATGACAACGTGATTAACTTAATAGAACGTTTCTAATATATTTAAATAATTTATATTCGGTGCCACTTTCGAATTCAAAATTGGGGAAGTCGAATTTATAGCCTCTAAACTTACGTTATCGAAATGTTTGATGAATTTCGTCCAAAAGCGTCTATAAAATCTTTTAATTGGCTATATAGAATGAGAACGTAATAATGTTGATATAAAGTTGCTAATTTAATGAAGTCAATTATATTTGGTGACACTTCTCAATTCAAATTGGGCAAGTCGAACTTTATTGCATCTAAACTTATGTTATTTTTAAAGAGAAATATAGAATGAATTTCATCCAAAAGCGTCTAGAAAAACCTGTTAGTTAGGTATAAATAATGACAACGTAATAAAGTTGATAAAAAGTTGCTAATATAATCAAATAAATTATATTTGGTGCCACTTTTGAATTCAAAATTGGGGAAGTCGAATTAATAGCCTTTAAACTTACGTTATCGAAATATATAATGAATGTCGTCCAAAAGCGTCTATAAAAACCTTTTAATTGGCTATATAGAATGAGAACATAATAATGTTGATATAAAGTTGCTAATTTAATCAAATGAATTATATTTGGTGACACTTCTCAATTCAAATTAGGCAAGTCGAACTTTATTGCATCTAAACTTATGTTATTTTCAAAGAGAAATATAGAAGGAATTTCATCCAAAAGCGTCTAGAAAAACCAATTAGTTAGTTATAAATAATGAAAACGTAATAAAGTTGATAAAAAGTTTCTAATATAATCAAATAAATTATATCTGGTGCCACTTTTGAATTCAAAATTGGGGAAGTCGAATTTATAGCCTCTAAACTTACGTTATCGAAGTGTATAACGAATTTCATCCAAAAGCGTCTATAAAAACCTTTTAATTGGCTATATAGATTGAGAACGTAATAATGTTGATATAAAGTTGCTAATTTAATCAAGTGAATTATATTTGGTGACACTTCTCAATTCAAATTGGGCAAGTCGAACTTTATTGCATCTAAACTTATGTTATTTTTAAAGAGAAATATAGAATGAATTTGTTCCAAAAGCGTCTAGAAAAACCTGTTAGTTAGTCATAATTAATGACAACGTGATTAACTTAATAGAACGTTTCTAATATATTTAAATAATTTATATTCGGTGCCACTTTCGAATTCAAAATTGGGGAAGTCGAATTTATAGCCTCTAAACTTACGTTATCGAAATGTTTGATGAATTTCGTCCAAAAGCGTCTATAAAATCTTTTAATTGGCTATATAGAATGAGAACGTAATAATGTTGATATAAAGTTGCTAATTTAATGAAGTCAATTATATTTGGTGACACTTCTCAATTCAAATTGGGCAAGTCGAACTTTATTGCATCTAAACTTATGTTATTTTTAAAGAGAAATATAGAATGAATTTCATCCAAAAGCGTCTAGAAAAACCTGTTAGTTAGGTATAAATAATGACAACGTAATAAAGTTGATAAAAAGTTGCTAATATAATCAAATAAATTATATTTGGTGCCACTTTTGAATTCAAAATTGGGGAAGTCGAATTAATAGCCTTTAAACTTACGTTATCGAAATATATAATGAATGTCGTCCAAAAGCGTCTATAAAAACCTTTTAATTGGCTATATAGAATGAGAACATAATAATGTTGATATAAAGTTGCTAATTTAATCAAATGAATTATATTTGGTGACACTTCTCAATTCAAATTAGGCAAGTCGAACTTTATTGCATCTAAACTTATGTTATTTTCAAAGAGAAATATAGAATGAATTTCATCCAAAAGCGTCTAGAAAAACCAATTAGTTAGTTATAAATAATGAAAACGTAATAAAGTTGATAAAAAGTTTCTAATATAATCAAATAAATTATATCTGATGCCACTTTTGAATTCAAAATTGGGGAAGTCGAATTTATAGCCTCTAAACTTACGTTATCGAAGTGTATAACGAATTTCGTCCAAATGCGTCTATAAAAACCTTTTAATTGGCTATATAGATTGAGAACGTAATAATGTTGATATAAAGTTGCTAATTTAATCAAGTGAATTATATTTGGTGACACTTCTCAATTCAAATTGGGCAAGTCGAACTTTATTGCATCTAAACTTATGTTATTTTTAAAGAGAAATATAGAATGAATTTGTTCCAAAAGCGTCTAGAAAAACCTGTTAGTTAGTCATAATTAATGACAACGTGATTAACTTAATAGAACGTTTCTAATATATTTAAATAATTTATATTCGGTGCCACTTTCGAATTCAAAATTGGGGAAGTCGAATTTATAGCCTCTAAACTTACGTTATCGAAATGTTTGATGAATTTCGTCCAAAAGCGTCTATAAAATCTTTTAATTGGCTATATAGAATGAGAACGTAGTAATGTTGATATAAAGTTGCTAATTTAATGAAGTCAATTATATTTGGTGACACTTCTCAATTCAAATTGGGCAAGTCGAACTTTATTGCATCTAAACTTATGTTATTTTTAAAGAGAAATATAGAATGAATTTCATCCAAAAGCGTCTAGAAAAACCTGTTAGTTAGGTATAAATAATGACAACGTAATAAAGTTGATAAAAAGTTGCTAATATAATCAAATAAATTATATTTGGTGCCACTTTTGAATTCAAAATTGGGGAAGTCGAATTAATAGCCTTTAAACTTACGTTATCGAAATATATAATGAATGTCGTCCAAAAGCGTCTATAAAAACCTTTTAATTGGCTATATAGAATGAGAACATAATAATGTTGATATAAAGTTGCTAATTTAATCAAATGAATTATATTTGGTGACACTTCTCAATTCAAATTAGGCAAGTCGAACTTTATTGCATCTAAACTTATGTTATTTTCAAAGAGAAATATAGAATGAATTTCATCCAAAAGCGTCTAGAAAAACCAATTAGTTAGTTATAAATAATGAAAACGTAATAAAGTTGATAAAAAGTTTCTAATATAATCAAATAAATTATATCTGATGCCACTTTTGAATTCAAAATTGGGGAAGTCGAATTTATAGCCTCTAAACTTACGTTATCGAAGTGTATAACGAATTTCGTCCAAATGCGTCTATAAAAACCTTTTAATTGGCTATATAGATTGAGAACGTAATAATGTTGATATAAAGTTGCTAATTTAATCAAGTGAATTATATTTGGTGACACTTCTCAATTCAAATTGGGCAAGTCGAACTTTATTGCATCTAAACTTATGTTATTTTTAAAGAGAAATATAGAATGAATTTGTTCCAAAAGCGTCTAGAAAAACCTGTTAGTTAGTCATAATTAATGACAACGTGATTAACTAAATAGAACGTTTCTAATATATTTAAATAATTTATATTCGGTGCCACTTTCGAATTCAAAATTGGGGAAGTCGAATTTATAGCCTCTAAACTTACGTTATCGAAATGTTTGATGAATTTCGTCCAAAAGCGTCTATAAAATCTTTTAATTGGCTATATAGAATGAGAACGTAATAATGTTGATATAAAGTTGCTAATTTAATGAAGTCAATTATATTTGGTGACACTTCTCAATTCAAATTGGGCAAGTCGAACTTTATTGCATCTAAACTTATGTTATTTTTAAAGAGAAATATAGAATGAATTTCATCCAAAAGCGTCTAGGAAAACCTGTTAGTTAGGTATAAATAATGACAACGTAATAAAGTTGATAAAAAGTTGCTAATATAATCAAATAAATTATATTTGGTGCCACTTTTGAATTCAAAATTGGGGAAGTCGAATTAATAGCCTTTAAACTTACGTTATCGAAATATATAATGAATGTCGTCCAAAAGCGTCTATAAAAACCTTTTAATTGGCTATATAGAATGAGAACATAATAATGTTGATATAAAGTTGCTAATTTAATCAAATGAATTATATTTGGTGACACTTCTCAATTCAAATTAGGCAAGTCGAACTTTATTGCATCTAAACTTATGTTATTTTCAAAGAGAAATATAGAATGAATTTCATCCAAAAGCGTCTAGAAAAACCAATTAGTTAGTTATAAATAATGAAAACGTAATAAAGTTGATAAAAAGTTTCTAATATAATCAAATAAATTATATCTGATGCCACTTTTGAATTCAAAATTGGGGAAGTCGAATTTATAGCCTCTAAACTTACGTTATCGAAGTGTATAACGAATTTCGTCCAAATGCGTCTATAAAAACCTTTTAATTGGCTATATAGATTGAGAACGTAATAATGTTGATATAAAGTTGCTAATTTAATCAAGTGAATTATATTTGGTGACACTTCTCAATTCAAATTGGGCAAGTCGAACTTTATTGCATCTAAACTTATGTTATTTTTAAAGAGAAATATAGAATGAATTTGTTCCAAAAGCGTCTAGAAAAACCTGTTAGTTAGTCATAATTAATGACAACGTGATAAACTTAATAAAACGTTTCTAATATATTTAAATAATTTATATTCGGTGCCACTTTCGAATTCAAAATTGGGGAAGTCGAATTTATAGCCTCTAAACTTACGTTATCGAAATGTTTGATGAATTTCGTCCAAAAGCGTCTATAAAATCTTTTAATTGGCTATATAGAATGAGAACGTAATAATGTTGATATAAAGTTGCTAATTTAATCAAATAATTATATTTCGTGACACTTCTCAATTCAAATTGGGCAAGTCGAACTTTATTGCATCTAAACTAATGTTATTTTTAAAGAGAAATATAGAATGAATTTCATCTAAAAGCGTCTAGAAAAAACCTGTTAGTTAGTTATAAAAAATGACAACATAATAAAGTTGATAAAAAGTTTCTAATATATTCAAATAAATTATATTTGGTGCCACTTTTGAATTTAAAATTGGGGAAGTCGAATTTATAGCCTGTAAACTTACGTTATCGAAATGTATAATGAATTTCGTCCAAAAGCGTCTATAAAAACCTTTTAATTGGCTATATAGAATGAGAACGTAATAATGTTGATATAAAGTTGCTAATTTAATCAAATGAATAATATTTGGTGACACTTCTCAATTCAAATTGGGCAAGTCGAACTTTATTGCATGTAAACTTATGTTATTTTTAAAGACAAATATAGAATGAATTTCATCCAAAAGCGTCTAGAAAAACGTGTTAGTTAGTCATAAATAATGACAACGCAATAAACTTAATAAAAAGTTTCTAATATATTTAAATAAATTATATTCGGTGCCACTTTCGAATTCAAAATTGGGGAAGTCGAATTTATAGCCTCTAAACTTACGTTATCGAAATGTATAATGAATTTCGTCCAAAAGCGTCTATAAAAACCTTTTAATTTGCTATATAGAATGAGAACGTAATAATGTTGATATAAAGTTGCTAATTTAATCAAATGAATTATATTTGGTGACACTTCTCAATTCAAATGGGGCAAGTCGAACTTTATTGCAACTAAACTTATGTTATTTTTAAAGAGAAATATAGAATGAATTTCATCCAAAAGCGTCTAGAAAAACCTGTTAGTTAGTCATAAATAATGACAACGTAATAAACTTAATAAAAAGTTTCTAATATATTTAAATAAATTATATTCGGTGCCACTTTCGAATTTAATATTGGAGAAGTCGAATTTATAGCCTCTAAACTTACGTTATCGAAGTGTATAATGAATTTCGTCCAAAAGTGTCTATAAAAAACCTTTTAATTGGCTATATAGAATGAGAACGTAATAATGTTGATATAAAGTTGCTAATTTAATGAAGTCAATTATATTTGGTGACACTTCTCAATTCAAATTGGGCAAGTCGAACTTTATTGCATCTAAACTTATGTTATTTTTAAAGAGAAATATAGAATGAATTTCATCCAAAAGCGTCTAGAAAAACCTGTTAGTTAGGTATAAATAATGACAACGTAATAAAGTTGATAAAAAGTTGCTAATATAATCAAATAAATTATATTTGGTGCCACTTTTGAATTCAGAATTGGGGAAGTCGAATTAATAGCCTTTAAACTTACGTTATCGAAATATATAATGAATGTCGTCCAAAAGCGTCTATAAAAACCTTTTAATTGGCTATATAGAATGAGAACATAATAATGTTGATATAAAGTTGCTAATTTAATCAAATGAATTATATTTGGTGACACTTCTCAATTCAAATTAGGCAAGTCGAACTTTATTGCATCTAAACTTATGTTATTTTCAAAGAGAAATATAGAATGAATTTCATCCAAAAGCGTCTAGAAAAACCAATTAGTTAGTTATAAATAATGAAAACGTAATAAAGTTGATAAAAAGTTTCTAATATAATCAAATAAATTATATCTGGTGCCACTTTTGAATTCAAAATTGGGGAAGTCGAATTTATAGCCTCTAAACTTACGTTATCGAAGTGTATAACGAATTTCATCCAAAAGCGTCTATAAAAACCTTTTAATTGGCTATATAGATTGAGAACGTAATAATGTTGATATAAAGTTGCTAATTTAATCAAGTGAATTATATTTGGTGACACTTCTCAATTCAAATTGGGCAAGTCGAACTTTATTGCATCTAAACTTATGTTATTTTTAAAGAGAAATATAGAATGAATTTGTTCCAAAAGCGTCTAGAAAAACCTGTTAGTTAGTCATAATTAATGACAACGTGATAAACTTAATAAAACGTTTCTAATATATTTAAATAATTTATATTCGGTGTCACTTTCGAATTCAAAATTGGGGAAGTCGAATTTATAGCCTCTAAACTTACGTTATCGAAATGTATAATGAATTTCGTCCAAAAGCGTCTATAAAAACCTTTTAATTGGCTATATAGAATGAGAACGTAATAATGTTGATATAAAGTTGCTAATTTAATCAAATGAAGAATATTTGGTGACACTTCTCAATTCAAATTGGGCAACTCGAACTTTATTGCATCTAAACTTATGTTATTTTTAAAGACAAATATAGAATGAATTTCATCCAAAAGCGTCTAGAAAAACATGTTAGTTAGTCATAAATAATGACAACGCAATAAACTTAATAAAAAGTTTCTAATATATTTAAATAAATTATATTCGGTGCCACTTTCGAATTCAAAATTGGGGAAGTCGAATTTATAGCCTCTAAACTTACGTTATCGAAATGTATAATGAATTTCGTCCAAAAGCGTCTATAAAAACCTTTTAATTTGCTATATAGAATGAGAACGTAATAATGTTGATATAAAGTTGCTAATTTAATCAAATGAATTATATTTGGTGACACTTCTCAATTCAAATGGGGCAAGTCGAACTTTATTGCATCTAAACTTATGTTATTTTTAAAGAGAAATATAGAATGAATTTCATCCAAAAGCGTCTAGAAAAACCTGTTGGTTAGTTATAAATAATGACAACGTAATAAAGTTGATAACAAGTTGCTAATATAATCAAATAAATTATATTTGGTGCCACTTTTGAATTCAAAATTGAGGAATTCGAATTTATAGCCTCTAAACTTAAGTTATCGAAATGAATAATGAATTTCGTCCAAAAGCGTCTATAAAAACCTTTTAATTGGCTATATAGAATGAGAACGTAATAATGTTGATATAAAGTTGCTAATTTAATGAAGTCAATTATATTTGGTGACACTTCTCAATTCAAATTGGGCAAGTCGAACTTTATTGCATCTAAACTTATGTTATTTTTAAAGAGAAATATAGAATGAATTTCATCCAAAAGCGTCTAGAAAAACCTGTTAGTTAGGTATAAATAATGACAACGTAATAAAGTTGATAAAAAGTTGCTAATATAATCAAATAAATTATATTTGGTGCCACTTTTGAATTCAAAATTGGGGAAGTCGAATTAATAGCCTTTAAACTTACGTTATCGAAATATATAATGAATGTCGTCCAAAAGCGTCTATAAAAACCTTTTAATTGGCTATATAGAATGAGAACATAATAATGTTGATATAAAGTTGCTAATTTAATCAAATGAATTATATTTGGTGACACTTCTCAATTCAAATTAGGCAAGTCGAACTTTATTGCATCTAAACTTATGTTATTTTCAAAGAGAAATATAGAATGAATTTCATCCAAAAGCGTCTAGAAAAACCAATTAGTTAGTTATAAATAATGAAAACGTAATAAAGTTGATAAAAAGTTTCTAATATAATCAAATAAATTATATCTGATGCCACTTTTGAATTCAAAATTGGGGAAGTCGAATTTATAGCCTCTAAACTTACGTTATCGAAGTGTATAACGAATTTCGTCCAAATGCGTCTATAAAAACCTTTTAATTGGCTATATAGATTGAGAACGTAATAATGTTGATATAAAGTTGCTAATTTAATCAAGTGAATTATATTTGGTGACACTTCTCAATTCAAATTGGGCGAGTCGAACTTTATTGCATCTAAACTTATGTTATTTTTAAAGAGAAATATAGAATGAATTTGTTCCAAAAGCGTCTAGAAAAACCTGTTAGTTAGTCATAATTAATGACAACGTGATTAACTTAATAAAACGTTTCTAATATATTTAAATAATTTATATTCGGTGCCACTTTCGAATTCAAAATTGGGGAAGTCGAATTTATAGCCTCTAAACTTACGTTATCGAAATGTTTGATGAATTTCGTCCAAAAGCGTCTATAAAATCTTTTAATTGGCTATATAGAATGAGAACGTAATAATGTTGATATAAAGTTGCTAATTTAATGAAGTCAATTATATTTGGTGACACTTCTCAATTCAAATTGGGCAAGTCGAACTTTATTGCATCTAAACTTATGTTATTTTTAAAGAGAAATATAGAATGAATTTCATCCAAAAGCGTCTAGAAAAACCTGTTAGTTAGGTATAAATAATGACAACGTAATAAAGTTGATAAAAAGTTGCTAATATAATCAAATAAATTATATTTGGTGCCACTTTTGAATTCAAAATTGGGGAAGTCGAATTAATAGCCTTTAAACTTACGTTATCGAAATATATAATGAATGTCGTCCAAAAGCGTCTATAAAAACCTTTTAATTGGCTATATAGAATGAGAACATAATAATGTTGATATAAAGTTGCTAATTTAATCAAATGAATTATATTTGGTGACACTTCTCAATTCAAATTAGGCAAGTCGAACTTTATTGCATCTAAACTTATGTTATTTTCAAAGAGAAATATAGAATGAATTTCATCCAAAAGCGTCTAGAAAAACCAATTAGTTAGTTATAAATAATGAAAACGTAATAAAGTTGATAAAAAGTTTCTAATATAATCAAATAAATTATATCTGATGCCACTTTTGAATTCAAAATTGGGGAAGTCGAATTTATAGCCTCTAAACTTACGTTATCGAAGTGTATAACGAATTTCGTCCAAATGCGTCTATAAAAACCTTTTAATTGGCTATATAGATTGAGAACGTAATAATGTTGATATAAAGTTGCTAATTTAATCAAGTGAATTATATTTGGTGACACTTCTCAATTCAAATTGGGCAAGTCGAACTTTATTGCATCTAAACTTATGTTATTTTTAAAGAGAAATATAGAATGAATTTGTTCCAAAAGCGTCTAGAAAAACCTGTTAGTTAGTCATAATTAATGACAACGTGATAAACTTAATAAAACGTTTCTAATATATTTAAATAATTTATATTCGGTGCCACTTTCGAATTCAAAATTGGGGAAGTCGAATTTATAGCCTCTAAACTTACGTTATCGAAATGTTTGATGAATTTCGTCCAAAAGCGTCTATAAAATCTTTTAATTGGCTATATAGAATGAGAACGTAATAATGTTGATATAAAGTTGCTAATTTAATCAAATAATTATATTTCGTGACACTTCTCAATTCAAATTGGGCAAGTCGAACTTTATTGCATCTAAACTAATGTTATTTTTAAAGAGAAATATAGAATGAATTTCATCTAAAAGCGTCTAGAAAAAACCTGTTAGTTAGTTATAAAAAATGACAACATAATAAAGTTGATAAAAAGTTTCTAATATATTCAAATAAATTATATTTGGTGCCACTTTTGAATTTAAAATTGGGGAAGTCGAATTTATAGCCTGTAAACTTACGTTATCGAAATGTATAATGAATTTCGTCCAAAAGCGTCTATAAAAACCTTTTAATTGGCTATATAGAATGAGAACGTAATAATGTTGATATAAAGTTGCTAATTTAATCAAATGAATAATATTTGGTGACACTTCTCAATTCAAATTGGGCAAGTCGAACTTTATTGCATCTAAACTTATGTTATTTTTAAAGACAAATATAGAATGAATTTCATCCAAAAGCGTCTAGAAAAACGTGTTAGTTAGTCATAAATAATGACAACGCAATAAACTTAATAAAAAGTTTCTAATATATTTAAATAAATTATATTCGGTGCCACTTTCGAATTCAAAATTGGGGAAGTCGAATTTATAGCCTCTAAACTTACGTTATCGAAATGTATAATGAATTTCGTCCAAAAGCGTCTATAAAAACCTTTTAATTTGCTATATAGAATGAGAACGTAATAATGTTGATATAAAGTTGCTAATTTAATCAAATGAATTATATTTGGTGACACTTCTCAATTCAAATGGGGCAAGTCGAACTTTATTGCATCTAAACTTATGTTATTTTTAAAGAGAAATATAGAATGAATTTCATCCAAAAGCGTCTAGAAAAACCTGTTAGTTAGTCATAAATAATGACAACGTAATAAACTTAATAAAAAGTTTCTAATATATTTAAATAAATTATATTCGGTGCCACTTTCGAATTTAATATTGGGGAAGTCGAATTTATAGCCTCTAAACTTACGTTATCGAAGTGTATAATGAATTTCGTCCAAAAGTGTCTATAAAAAACCTTTTAATTGGCTATATAGAATGAGAACGTAATAATGTTGATATAAAGTTGCTAATTTAATGAAGTCAATTATATTTGGTGACACTTCTCAATTCAAATTGGGCAAGTCGAACTTTATTGCATCTAAACTTATGTTATTTTTAAAGAGAAATATAGAATGAATTTCATCCAAAAGAGTCTAGAAAAACCTGTTAGTTAGGTATAAATAATGACAACGTAATAAAGTTGATAAAAAGTTGCTAATATAATCAAATAAATTATATTTGGTGCCACTTTTGAATTCAAAATTGGGGAAGTCGAATTAATAGCCTTTAAACTTACGTTATCGAAATATATAATGAATGTCGTCCAAAAGCGTCTATAAAAACCTTTTAATTGGCTATATAGAATGAGAACATAATAATGTTGATATAAAGTTGCTAATTTAATCAAATGAATTATATTTGGTGACACTTCTCAATTCAAATTAGGCAAGTCGAACTTTATTGCATCTAAACTTATGTTATTTTCAAAGAGAAATATAGAATGAATTTCATCCAAAAGCGTCTAGAAAAACCAATTAGTTAGTTATAAATAATGAAAACGTAATAAAGTTGATAAAAAGTTTCTAATATAATCAAATAAATTATATCTGGTGCCACTTTTGAATTCAAAATTGGGGAAGTCGAATTTATAGCCTCTAAACTTACGTTATCGAAGTGTATAACGAATTTCATCCAAAAGCGTCTATAAAAACCTTTTAATTGGCTATATAGATTGAGAACGTAATAATGTTGATATAAAGTTGCTAATTTAATCAAGTGAATTATATTTGGTGACACTTCTCAATTCAAATTGGGCAAGTCGAACTTTATTGCATCTAAACTTATGTTATTTTTAAAGAGAAATATAGAATGAATTTGTTCCAAAAGCGTCTAGAAAAACCTGTTAGTTAGTCATAATTAATGACAACGTGATAAACTTAATAAAACGTTTCTAATATATTTAAATAATTTATATTCGGTGCCACTTTCGAATTCAAAATTGGGGAAGTCGAATTTATAGCCTCTAAACTTACGTTATCGAAATGTTTAATGAATTTCGTCCAAAAGCGTCTATAAAATCTTTTAATTGGCTATATAGAATGAGAAAGTAATAATGTTGATATAAAGTTGCTAATTTAATCAAATGAATTATATTTCGTGACACTTCTCAATTCAAATTGGGCAAGTCGAACTTTATTGCATCTAAACTTATGTTATTTTTAAAGAGAAATATAGAATGAATTTGTTCCAAAAGCGTCTAGAAAAACCTGTTAGTTAGTCATAATTAATGACAACGTGATAAACTTAATAAAACGTTTCTAATATATTTAAATAATTTATATTCGGTGCCACTTTCGAATTCAAAATTGGGGAGGTCGAATTTATAGCCTCTAAACTTACGTTATCGAAATGTATAATGAATTTCTTCCAAAAGCGTCTATAAAAACCTTTTAATTGGCTATATAGAATGAGAACGTAATAATGTTGATATAAAGTTGCTAATTTAATCAAATGAATTATATTTGGTGAGACTTCTCAATTCAAATTGGGCAAGTCGAACTTTATTGCATCTAAACTTATGTTATTTTTAAAGAGAAATATAGAATGAATTTCATCTAAAAGCGTCTAGAAAAAACATGTTAGTTAGTTATAAAAAATGACAACATAATAAAGTTGATAAAAAGTTTCTAATATATTCAAATAAATTATATTTGGTGCCACTTTTGAATTTAAAATTGGGGAAGTCGAATTTATAGCCTCTAAACTTACGTTATCGAAATGTATAATGAATTTCGTCCAAAAGCGTCTATAAAAACCTTTTAATTGGCTATATAGAATGAGAACGTAATAATGTTGATATAAAGTTGCTAATTTAATCAAATGAATAATATTTGGTGACACTTCTCAATTCAAATTGGGCAAGTCGAACTTTATTGCATCTAAACTTATGTTATTTTTAAAGACAAATATAGAATGAATTTCATCCAAAAGCGTCTAGAAAAACCAATTAGTTAGTTATAAATAATGAAAACGTAATAAAGTTGATAAAAAGTTTCTAATATAATCAAATAAATTATATCTGATGCCACTTTTGAATTCAAAATTGGGGAAGTCGAATTTATAGCCTCTAAACTTACGTTATCGAAGTGTATAACGAATTTCGTCCAAATGCGTCTATAAAAACCTTTTAATTGGCTATATAGATTGAGAACGTAATAATGTTGATATAAAGTTGCTAATTTAATCAAGTGAATTATATTTGGTGACACTTCTCAATTCAAATTGGGCAAGTCGAACTTTATTGCATCTAAACTTATGTTATTTTTAAAGAGAAATATAGAATGAATTTGTTCCAAAAGCGTCTAGAAAAACCTGTTAGTTAGTCATAATTAATGACAACGTGATAAACTTAATAAAACGTTTCTAATATATTTAAATAATTTATATTCGGTGCCACTTTCGAATTCAAAATTGGGGAAGTCGAATTTATAGCCTCTAAACTTACGTTATCGAAATGTTTGATGAATTTCGTCCAAAAGCGTCTATAAAATCTTTTAATTGGCTATATAGAATGAGAACGTAATAATGTTGATATAAAGTTGCTAATTTAATCAAATAATTATATTTCGTGACACTTCTCAATTCAAATTGGGCAAGTCGAACTTTATTGCATCTAAACTTATGTTATTTTTAAAGAGAAATATAGAATGAATTTCATCTAAAAGCGTCTAGAAAAAACCTGTTAGTTAGTTATAAAAAATGACAACATAATAAAGTTGATAAAAAGTTTCTAATATATTCAAATAAATTATATTTGGTGCCACTTTTGAATTTAAAATTGGGGAAGTCGAATTTATAGCCTGTAAACTTACGTTATCGAAATGTATAATGAATTTCGTCCAAAAGCGTCTATAAAAACCTTTTAATTGGCTATATAGAATGAGAACGTAATAATGTTGATATAAAGTTGCTAATTTAATCAAATGAATAATATTTGGTGACACTTCTCAATTCAAATTGGGCAAGTCGAACTTTATTGCATCTAAACTTATGTTATTTTTAAAGACAAATATAGAATGAATTTCATCCAAAAGCGTCTAGAAAAACGTGTTAGTTAGTCATAAATAATGACAACGCAATAAACTTAATAAAAAGTTTCTAATATATTTAAATAAATTATATTCGGTGCCACTTTCGAATTCAAAATTGGGGAAGTCGAATTTATAGCCTCTAAACTTACGTTATCGAAATGTATAATGAATTTCGTCCAAAAGCGTCTATAAAAACCTTTTAATTTGCTATATAGAATGAGAACGTAATAATGTTGATATAAAGTTGCTAATTTAATGAAGTCAATTATATTTGGTGACACTTCTCAATTCAAATTGGGCAAGTCGAACTTTATTGCATCTAAACTTATGTTATTTTTAAAGAGAAATATAGAATGAATTTCATCCAAAAGCGTCTAGAAAAACCTGTTAGTTAGGTATAAATAATGACAACGTAATAAAGTTGATAAAAAGTTGCTAATATAATCAAATAAATTATATTTGGTGCCACTTTTGAATTCAAAATTGGGGAAGTCGAATTAATAGCCTTTAAACTTACGTTATCGAAATATATAATGAATGTCGTCCAAAAGCGTCTATAAAAACCTTTTAATTGGCTATATAGAATGAGAACATAATAATGTTGATATAAAGTTGCTAATTTAATCAAATGAATTATATTTGGTGACACTTCTCAATTCAAATTAGGCAAGTCGAACTTTATTGCATCTAAACTTATGTTATTTTCAAAGAGAAATATAGAATGAATTTCATCCAAAAGCGTCTAGAAAAACCAATTAGTTAGTTATAAATAATGAAAACGTAATAAAGTTGATAAAAAGTTTCTAATATAATCAAATAAATTATATCTGATGCCACTTTTGAATTCAAAATTGGGGAAGTCGAATTTATAGCCTCTAAACTTACGTTATCGAAGTGTATAACGAATTTCGTCCAAATGCGTCTATAAAAACCTTTTAATTGGCTATATAGATTGAGAACGTAATAATGTTGATATAAAGTTGCTAATTTAATCAAGTGAATTATATTTGGTGACACTTCTCAATTCAAATTGGGCAAGTCGAACTTTATTGCATCTAAACTTATGTTATTTTTAAAGAGAAATATAGAATGAATTTGTTCCAAAAGCGTCTAGAAAAACCTGTTAGTTAGTCATAATTAATGACAACGTGATAAACTTAATAAAACGTTTCTAATATATTTAAATAATTTATATTCGGTGCCACTTTCGAATTCAAAATTGGGGAAGTCGAATTTATAGCCTCTAAACTTACGTTATCGAAATGTTTGATGAATTTCGTCCAAAAGCGTCTATAAAATCTTTTAATTGGCTATATAGAATGAGAACGTAATAATGTTGATATAAAGTTGCTAATTTAATGAAGTCAATTATATTTGGTGACACTTCTCAATTCAAATTGGGCAAGTCGAACTTTATTGCATCTAAACTTATGTTAGTTTTAAAGAGAAATATAAAATGAATTTCATCCAAAAGCGTCTAGAAAAACCTGTTAGTTAGGTATAAATAATGACAACGTAATAAAGTTGATAAAAAGTTGCTAATATAATCAAATAAATTATATTTGGTGCCACTTTTGAATTCAAAATTGGGGAAGTCGAATTAATAGCCTTTAAACTTACGTTATCGAAATATATAATGAATGTCGTCCAAAAGCGTCTATAAAAACCTTTTAATTGGCTATATAGAATGAGAACATAATAATGTTGATATAAAGTTGCTAATTTAATCAAATGAATTATATTTGGTGACACTTCTCAATTCAAATTAGGCAAGTCGAACTTTATTGCATCTAAACTTATGTTATTTTCAAAGAGAAATATAGAATGAATTTCATCCAAAAGCGTCTAGAAAAACCAATTAGTTAGTTATAAATAATGAAAACGTAATAAAGTTGATAAAAAGTTTCTAATATAATCAAATAAATTATATCTGATGCCACTTTTGAATTCAAAATTGGGGAAGTCGAATTTATAGCCTCTAAACTTACGTTATCGAAGTGTATAACGAATTTCGTCCAAATGCGTCTATAAAAACCTTTTAATTGGCTATATAGATTGAGAACGTAATAATGTTGATATAAAGTTGCTAATTTAATCAAGTGAATTATATTTGGTGACACTTCTCAATTCAAATTGGGCAAGTCGAACTTTATTGCATCTAAACTTATGTTATTTTTAAAGAGAAATATAGAATGAATTTCATCCAAAAGCGTCTAGAAAAACCTGTTAGTTAGTCATAATTAATGACAACGTGATAAACTTAATAAAACGTTTCTAATATATTTAAATAATTTATATTCGGTGCCACTTTCGAATTCAAAATTGGGGAAGTCGAATTTATAGCCTCTAAACTTACGTTATCGAAATGTTTGATGAATTTCGTCCAAAAGCGTCTATAAAATCTTTTAATTGGCTATATAGAATGAGAACGTAATAATGTTGATATAAAGTTGCTAATTTAATCAAATAATTATATTTCGTGACACTTCTCAATTCAAATTGGGCAAGTCGAACTTTATTGCATCTAAACTAATGTTATTTTTAAAGAGAAATATAGAATGAATTTCATCTAAAAGCGTCTAGAAAAAACCTGTTAGTTAGTTATAAAAAATGACAACATAATAAAGTTGATAAAAAGTTTCTAATATATTCAAATAAATTATATTTGGTGCCACTTTTGAATTTAAAATTGGGGAAGTCGAATTTATAGCCTGTAAACTTACGTTATCGAAATGTATAATGAATTTCGTCCAAAAGCGTCTATAAAAACCTTTTAATTGGCTATATAGAATGAGAACGTAATAATGTTGATATAAAGTTGCTAATTTAATCAAATGAATAATATTTGGTGACACTTCTCAATTCAAATTGGGCAAGTCGAACTTTATTGCATCTAAACTTATGTTATTTTTAAAGACAAATATAGAATGAATTTCATCCAAAAGCGTCTAGAAAAACGTGTTAGTTAGTCATAAATAATGACAATGCAATAAACTTAATAAAAAGTTTCTAATATATTTAAATAAATTATATTCGGTGCCACTTTCGAATTCAAAATTGGGGAAGTCGAATTTATAGCCTCTAAACTTACGTTATCGAAATGTATAATGAATTTCGTCCAAAAGCGTCTATAAAAACCTTTTAATTTGCTATATAGAATGAGAACGTAATAATGTTGATATAAAGTTGCTAATTTAATCAAATGAATTATATTTGGTGACACTTCTCAATTCAAATGGGGCAAGTCGAACTTTATTGCATCTAAACTTATGTTATTTTTAAAGAGAAATATAGAATGAATTTCATCCAAAAGCGTCTAGAAAAACCTGTTAGTTAGTCATAAATAATGACAACGTAATAAACTTAATAAAAAGTTTCTAATATATTTAAATAAATTATATTCGGTGCCACTTTCGAATTTAATATTGGGGAAGTCGAATTTATAGCCTCTAAACTTACGTTATCGAAGTGTATAATGAATTTCGTCCAAAAGCGTCTATAAAAAACCTTTTAATTGGCTATATAGAATGAGAACGTAATAATGTTGATATAAAGTTGCTAATTTAATGAAGTCAATTATATTTGGTGATACTTCTCAATTCAAATTGGGCAAGTCGAACTTTATTGCATCTAAACTTATGTTATTTTTAAAGAGAAATATAGAATGAATTTCATCCAAAAGCGTCTAGAAAAACCTGTTAGTTAGGTATAAATAATGACAACGTAATAAAGTTGATAAAAAGTTGCTAATATAATCAAATAAATTATATTTGGTGCCACTTTTGAATTCAAAATTGGGGAAGTCGAATTAATAGCCTTTAAACTTACGTTATCGAAATATATAATGAATGTCGTCCAAAAGCGTCTATAAAAACCTTTTAATTGGCTATATAGAATGAGAACATAATAATGTTGATATAAAGTTGCTAATTTAATCAAATGAATTATATTTGGTGACACTTCTCAATTCAAAGTAGGCAAGTCGAACTTTATTGCATCTAAACTTATGTTATTTTCAAAGAGAAATATAGAATGAATTTCATCCAAAAGCGTCTAGAAAAACCAATTAGTTAGTTATAAATAATGAAAACGTAATAAAGTTGATAAAAAGTTTCTAATATAATCAAATAAATTATATCTGGTGCCACTTTTGAATTCAAAATTGGGGAAGTCGAATTTATAGCCTCTAAACTTACGTTATCGAAGTGTATAACGAATTTCATCCAAAAGCGTCTATAAAAACCTTTTAATTGGCTATATAGATTGAGAACATAATAATGTTGATATAAAGTTGCTAATTTAATCAAGTGAATTATATTTGGTGACACTTCTCAATTCAAATTGGGCAAGTCGAACTTTATTGCATCTAAACTTATGTTATTTTTAAAGAGAAATATAGAATGAATTTGTTCCAAAAGCGTCTAGAAAAACCTGTTAGTTAGTCATAATTAATGACAACGTGATAAACTTAATAAAACGTTTCTAATATATTTAAATAATTTATATTCGGTGCCACTTTCGAATTCAAAATTGGGGAAGTCGAATTTATAGCCTCTAAACTTACGTTATCGAAATGTTTAATGAATTTCGTCCAAAAGCGTCTATAAAATCTTTTAATTGGCTATATAGAATGAGAACGTAATAATGTTGATATAAAGTTGCTAATTTAATCAAATGAATTATATTTCGTGACACTTCTCAATTCAAATTGGGCAAGTCGAACTTTATTGCATCTAAACTTATGTTATTTTTAAAGAGAAATATAGAATGAATTTCATCTAAAAGCGTCTAGAAAAAACATGTTAGTTAGTTATAAAAAATGACAACATAATAAAGTTGATAAAAAGTTTCTAATATATTCAAATAAATTATATTTGGTGCCACTTTTGAATTTAAAATTGGGGAAGTCGAATTTATAGCCTCTAAACTTACGTTATCGAAATGTATAATGAATTTCGTCCAAAAGCGTCTATAAAAACCTTTTAATTGGCTATATAGAATGAGAACGTAATAATGTTGATATAAAGTTGCTAATTTAATCAAATGAATAATATTTGGTGACACTTCTCAATTCAAATTGGGCAAGTCGAACTTTATTGCATCTAAACTTATGTTATTTTTAAAGACAAATATAGAATGAATTTCATCCAAAAGCGTCTAGAAAAACATGTTAGTTAGTCATAAATAATGACAACGCAATAAACTTAATAAAAAGTTTCTAATATATTTAAATAAATTATATTCGTTGCCACTTTCGAATTCAAAATTGGGGAAGTCGAATTTATAGCCTCTAAACTTACGTTATCGAAATGTATAATGAATTTCGTCCAAAAGCGTCTATAAAAACCTTTTAATTTGCTATATAGAATGAGAACGTAATAATGTTGATATAAAGTTGCTAATTTAATCAAATGAATTATATTTGGTGACACTTCTCAATTCAAATGGGGCAAGTCGAACTTTATTGCATCTAAACTTATGTTATTTTTAAAGAGAAATATAGAATGAATTTCGTCCAAAAGCGTCTAGAAAAACCTGTTAGTTAGTCATAAATAATGACAACGTAATAAACTTAATAAAAAGTTTCTAATATATTTAAATAAATTATATTCGGTGCCACTTTCGAATTTAATATTGGGGAAGTCGAATTTATAGCCTCTAAACTTACGTTATCGAAGTGTATAATGAATTTCGTCCAAAAGCGTCTATAAAAACCTTTTAATTGGCTATATAGAATCAGAACGTAATAATATTGATATAAAGTTGCTAATTTAATGAAGTCAATTATATTTGGTGACACTTCTCAATTCAAATTGGGCAAGTCGAACTTTATTGCATCTAAACTTATGTTATTTTTAAAGAGAAATATAGAATGAATTTCATCCAAAAGCGTCTAGAAAAACCTGTTAGTTAGGTATAAATAATGACAACGTAATAAAGTTGATAAAAAGTTGCTAATATAATCAAATAAATTATATTTGGTGCCACTTTTGAATTCAAAATTGGGGAAGTCGAATTAATAGCCTTTAAACTTACGTTATCGAAATATATAATGAATGTCGTCCAAAAACGTCTATAAAAACCTTTTAATTGGCTATATAGAATGAGAACATAATAATGTTGATATAAAGTTGCCAATTTAATCAAATGAATTATATTTGGTGACACTTCTCAATTCAAATTAGGCAAGTCGAACTTTATTGCATCTAAACTTATGTTATTTTCAAAGAGAAATATAGAATGAATTTCATCCAAAAGCGTCTAGAAAAACCAATTAGTTAGTTATAAATAATGAAAACGTAATAAAGTTGATAAAAAGTTTCTAATATAATCAAATAAATTATATCTGGTGCCACTTTTGAATTCAAAATTGGAGAAGTCGAATTTATAGCCTCTAAACTTACGTTATCGAAGTGTATAACGCATTTCGTCCAAAAGCGTCTATAAAAACCTTTTAATTGGCTATATAGATTGAGAACGTAATAATGTTGATATAAAGTTGCTAATTTAATCAAGTGAATTATATTTGGTGACACTTCTCAATTCAAATTGGGCAAGTCGAACTTTATTGCATCTAAACTTACGTTATTTTTAAAGAGAAATATAGAATGAATTTGTTCCAAAAGCGTCTAGAAAAACCTGTTAGTTAGTCATAATTAATGACAACGTGATAAACTTAATAAAACGTTTCTAATATATTTAAATAATTTATATTCGGTGCCACTTTCGAATTCAAAATTGGGGAAGTCGAATTTATAGCCTCTAAACTTACGTTATCGAAATGTTTAATGAATTTCGTCCAAAAGCGTCTATAAAATCTTTTAATTGGCTATATCGAATGAGAACGTAATAATGTTGATATAAAGTTGCTAATTTAATCAAATGAATTATATTTCGTGACACTTCTCAATTCAAATTGGGCAAGTCGAACTTTATTGCATCTAAACTTATGTTATTTTTAAAGAGAAATATAGAATGAATTTCATCTAAAAGCGTCTAGAAAAAACCTGTTAGTTAGTTATAAAAAATGACATCATAATAAAGTTGATAAAAAGTTTCTAATATATTCAAATAAATTATATTTGGTGCCACTTTTGAATTTAAAATTGGGGAAGTCGAATTTATAGCCTCTAAACTTACCTTATCGAAATGTATAATGAATTTCGTCCAAAAGCTTCTATAAAAACCTTTTAATTGGCTATATAGAATGAGAACGTAATAATGTTGATATAAAGTTGCTAATTTAATCAAATGAATAATATTTGGTGACACTTCTCAATTCAAATTGGGCAAGTCGAACTTTATTGCATCTAAACTTATGTTATTTTTAAAGACAAATATAGAATGAATTTCATCCAAAAGCGTCTAGAAAAACATGTTAGTTAGTCATAAATAATGACAACGCAATAAACTTAATAAAAAGTTTCTAATATATTTAAATAAATTATATTCGGTGCCACTTTCGAATTCAAAATTGGGGAAGTCGAATTTATAGCCTCTAAACTTACGTTATCGAAATGTATAATGAATTTCGTCCAAAAGCGTCTATAAAAACCTTTTAATTTGCTATATAGAATGAGAACGTAATAATGTTGATATAAAGTTGCTAATTTAATCAAATGAATTATATTTGGTGACACTTCTCAATTCAAATGGGGCAAGTCGAACTTTATTGCATCTAAACTTATGTTATTTTTAAAGAGAAATATAGAATGAATTTCATCCAAAAGCGTCTAGAAAAACCTGTTAGTTAGTCATAAATAATGACAACGTAATAAACTTAATAAAAAGTTTCTAATATATTTAAATAAATTATATTCGGTGCCACTTTCGAATTTAATATTGGGGAAGTTGAATTTATAGCCTCTAAACTTACGTTATCGAAGTGTATAATGAATTTCGTCCAAAAGCGTCTATAAAATCCTTTTAATTGGCTATATAGAATGAGAACGTAATAATGTTGATATAAAGTTGCTAATTTAATGAAGTCAATTATATTTGGTGACACTTCTTAATTCAAATTGGGCAAGTCGAACTTTATTGCATCTAAACTTATGTTATTTTTAAAGACAAATATAGAATGAATTTCATCCAAAAGCGTCTAGAAAAACCTGTTAGTTAGGTATAAATAATGACAACGTAATAAAGTTGATAAAAAGTTGCTAATATAATCAAATAAATTATATTTGGTGCCACTTTTGAATTCAAAATTGGGGAAGTCGAATTAATAGCCTTTAAACTTACGTTATCGAAATATATAATGAATGTCGTCCAAAAGCGTCTATAAAAACCTTTTAATTGGCTATATAGAATGAGAACATAATAATGTTGATATAAAGTTGCTAATTTAATCAAATGAATTATATTTGGTGACACTTCTCAATTCAAATTAGGCAAGTCGAACTTTATTGCATCTAAACTTATGTTATTTTCAAAGAGAAATATAGAATGAATTTCATCCAAAAGCGTCTAGAAAAACCAATTAGTTAGTTATAAATAATGAAAACGTAATAAAGTTGATAAAAAGTTTCTAATATAATCAAATAAATTATATCTGGTGCCACTTTTGAATTCAAAATTGGGGAAGTCGAATTTATAGCCTCTAAACTTACGTTATCGAAGTGTATAACGAATTTCGTCCAAAAGCGTCTATAAAAACCTTTTAATTGGCTATATAGAATGAGAACGTAATAATGTTGATATAAAGTTGCTAATTTAATCAAATGAATAATATTTGGTGACACTTCTCAATTCAAATTGGGCAAGTCGAACTTTATTGCATCTAAACTTATGTTATTTTTAAAGACAAATATAGAATGAATTTCATCCAAAAGCGTCTAGAAAAACATGTTAGTTAGTCATAAATAATGACAACGCAATAAACTTAATAAAAAGTTTCTAATATATTTAAATAAATTATATTCGGTGCCACTTTCGAATTCAAAATTGGGGAAGTCGAATTTATAGCCTCTAAACTTACGTTATCGAAATGTATAATGAATTTCGTCCAAAAGCGTCTATAAAAACCTTTTAATTTGCTATATAGAATGAGAACGTAATAATGTTGATATAAAGTTGCTAATTTAATCAAATGAATTATATTTGGTGACACTTCTCAATTCAAATGGGGCAAGTCGAACTTTATTACATCTAAACTTATGTTATTTTTAAAGAGAAATATAGAATGAATTTCATCCAAAAGCGTCTAGAAAAACCTGTTAGTTAGTCATAAATAATGACAACGTAATAAACTTAATAAAAAGTTTCTAATATATTTAAATAAATTATATTCGGTGCCACTTTCGAATTTAATATTGGGGAAGTCGAATTTATAGCCTCTAAACTTACGTTATCGAAGTGTATAATGAATTTCGTCCAAAAGCGTCTATAAAAACCTTTTAATTGGCTATATAGAATGAGAACGTAATAATGTTGATATAAAGTTGCTAATTTAATGAAGTCAATTATATTTGGTGACACTTCTCAATTCAAATTGGGCAAGTCGAACTTTATTGCATCTAAACTTATGTTATTTTTAAAGACAAATATAGAATGAATTTCATCCAAAAGCGTCTAGAAAAACCTGTTAGTTAGGTATAAATAATGACAACGTAATAAAGTTGATAAAAAGTTGCTAATATAATCAAATAAATTATATTTGGTGCCACTTTTGAATTCAAAATTGGGGAAGTCGAATTAATAGCCTTTAAACTTACGTTATCGAAATATATAATGAATGTCGTCCAAAAACGTCTATAAAAACCTTTTAATTGGCTATATAGAATGAGAACATAATAATGTTGATATAAAGTTGCCAATTTAATCAAATGAATTATATTTGGTGACACTTCTCAATTCAAATTAGGCAAGTCGAACTTTATTGCATCTAAACTTATGTTATTTTCAAAGAGAAATATAGAATGAATTTCATCTAAAAGCGTCTAGAAAAACCAATTAGTTAGTTATAAATAATGAAAACGTAATAAAGTTGATAAAAAGTTTCTAATATAATCAAATAAATTATATCTGGTGCCACTTTTGAATTCAAAATTGGGGAAGTCGAATTTATAGCCTCTAAACTTACGTTATCGAAGTGTATAACGAATTTCGTCCAAAAGCGTCTATAAAAACCTTTTAATTGGCTATATAGATTGAGAACGTAATAATGTTGATATAAAGTTGCTAATTTAATCAAGTGAATTATATTTGGTGACACTTCTCAATTCAAATTGGGCAAGTCGAACTTTATTGCATCTAAACTTATGTTATTTTTAAAGAGAAATATAGAATGAATTTGTTCCAAAAGCGTCTAGAAAAACCTGTTAGTTAGTCATAATTAATGACAACGTGATAAACTTAATAAAACGTTTCTAATATATTTAAATAATTTATATTCGGTGCCACTTTCGAATTCAAAATTGGGGAAGTCGAATTTATAGCCTCTAAACTTACGTTATCGAAATGTTTAATAAATTTCGTCCAAAAGCGTCTATAAAATCTTTTAATTGGCTATATAGAATGAGAACGTAATAATGTTGATATAAAGTTGCTAATTTAATCAAATGAATTATATTTCGTGACACTTCTCAATTCAAATTGGGCAAGTCGAACTTTATTGCATCTAAACTTATGTTATTTTTAAAGAGAAATATAGAATGAATTTCATCTAAAAGCGTCTAGAAAAAACCTGTTAGTTAGTTATAAAAAATGACATCATAATAAAGTTGATAAAAAGTTTCTAATATATTCAAATAAATTATATTTGGTGCCACTTTTGAATTTAAAATTGGGGAAGTCGAATTTATAGCCTCTAAACTTACGTTATCGAAATGTATAATGAATTTCGTCCAAAAGCGTCTATAAAAACCTTTTAATTGGCTATATAGAATGAGAACGTAATAATGTTGATATAAAGTTGCTAATTTAATCAAATGAATAATATTTGGTGACACTTCTCAATTCAAATTGGGCAAGTCGAACTTTATTGCATCTAAACTTATGTTATTTTTAAAGACAAATATAGAATGAATTTCATCCAAAAGCGTCTAGAAAAACATGTTAGTTAGTCATAAATAATGACAACGCAATAAACTTAATAAAAAGTTTCTAATATATTTAAATAAATTATATTCGGTGCCACTTTCGAATTCAAAATTGGGGAAGTCGAATTTATAGCCTCTAAACTTACGTTATCGAAATGTATAATGAATTTCGTCCAAAAGCGTCTATAAAAACCTTTTAATTTGCTATATAGAATGACAACGTAATAATGTTGATATAAAGTTGCTAATTTAATCAAATGAATTATATTTGGTGACACTTCTCAATTCAAATGGGGCAAGTCGAACTTTATTGCATCTAAACTTATGTTATTTTTAAAGAGAAATATAGAATGAATTTCATCCAAAAGCGTCTAGAAAAACCTGTTAGTTAGTCATAAATAATGACAACGTAATAAACTTAATAAAAAGTTTCTAATATATTTAAATAAATTATATTCGGTGCCACTTTCGAATTTAATATTGGGGAAGTCGAATTTATAGCCTCTAAACTTACGTTATCGAAGTGTATAATGAATTTCGTCCAAAAGCGTCTATAAAAACCTTTTAATTGGCTATATAGAATGAGAACGTAATAATGTTGATATAAAGTTGCTAATTTAATGAAGTCAATTATATTTGGTGACACTTCTCAATTCAAATTGGGCAAGTCGAACTTTATTGCATCTAAACTTATGTTATTTTTAAAGAGAAATATAGAATGAATTTCATCCAAAAGCGTCTAGAAAAACCTGTTAGTTAGGTATAAATAATGACAACGTAATAAAGTTGATAAAAAGTTGCTAATATAATCAAATAAATTATATTTGGTGCCACTTTTGAATTCAAAATTGGGGAAGTCGAATTAATAGCCTTTAAACTTACGTTATCGAAATATATAATGAATGTCGTCCAAAAACGTCTATAAAAACCTTTTAATTGGCTATATAGAATGAGAACATAATAATGTTGATATAAAGTTGCCAATTTAATCAAATGAATTATATTTGGTGACACTTCTCAATTCAAATTAGGCAAGTCGAACTTTATTGCATCTAAACTTATGTTATTTTCAAAGAGAAATATAGAATGAATTTCATCCAAAAGCGTCTAGAAAAACCAATTAGTTAGTTATAAATAATGAAAACGTAATAAAGTTGATAAAAAGTTTCTAATATAATCAAATAAATTATATCTGGTGCCACTTTTGAATTCAAAATTGGGGAAGTCGAATTTATAGCCTCTAAACTTACGTTATCGAAGTGTATAACGAATTTCGTCCAAAAGCGTCTATAAAAACCTTTTAATTGGCTATATAGATTGAGAACGTAATAATGTTGATATAAAGTTGCTAATTTAATCAAGTGAATTATATTTGGTGACACTTCTCAATTCAAATTGGGCAAGTCGAACTTTATTGCATCTAAACTTACGTTATTTTTAAAGAGAAATATAGAATGAATTTGTTCCAAAAGCGTCTAGAAAAACCTGTTAGTTAGTCATAATTAATGACAACGTGATAAACTTAATAAAACGTTTCTAATATATTTAAATAATTTATATTCGGTGCCACTTTCGAATTCAAAATTGGGGAAGTCGAATTTATAGCCTCTAAACTTACGTTATCGAAATGTTTAATGAATTTCGTCCAAAAGCGTCTATAAAATCTTTTAATTGGCTATATAGAATGAGAACGTAATAATGTTGATATAAAGTTGCTAATTTAATCAAATGAATTATATTTCGTGACACTTCTCAATTCAAATTGGGCAAGTCGAACTTTATTGCATCTAAACTTATGTTATTTTTAAAGAGAAATATAGAATGAATTTCATCTAAAAGCGTCTAGAAAAAACCTGTTAGTTAGTTATAAAAAATGACATCATAATAAAGTTGATAAAAAGTTTCTAATATATTCAAATAAATTATATTTGGTGCCACTTTTGAATTTAAAATTGGGGAAGTCGAATTTATAGCCTCTAAACTTACCTTACCGAAATGTATAATGAATTTCGTCCAAAAGCGTCTATAAAAACCTTTTAATTGGCTATATAGAATGAGAACGTAATAATGTTGATATAAAGTTGCTAATTTAATCAAATGAATAATATTTGGTGACACTTCTCAATTCAAATTGGGCAAGTCGAACTTTATTGCATCTAAACTTATGTTATTTTTAAAGACAAATATAGAATGAATTTCATCCAAAAGCGTCTAGAAAAACATGTTAGTTAGTCATAAATAATGACAACGCAATAAACTTAATAAAAAGTTTCTAATATATTTAAATAAATTATATTCGGTGCCACTTTCGAATTCAAAATTGGGGAAGTCGAATTTATAGCCTCTAAACTTACGTTATCGAAATGTATAATGAATTTCGTCCAAAAGCGTCTATAAAAACCTTTTAATTTGCTATATAGAATGAGAACGTAATAATGTTGATATAAAGTTGCTAATTTAATCAAATGAATTATATTTGGTGACACTTCTCAATTCAAATGGGGCAAGTCGAACTTTATTGCATCTAAACTTATGTTATTTTTAAAGAGAAATATAGAATGAATTTCATCCAAAAGCGTCTGGAAAAACCTGTTAGTTAGTCATAAATAATGACAACGTAATAAACTTAATAAAAAGTTTCTAATATATTTAAATAAATTATATTCGGTGCCACTTTCGAATTTAATATTGGGGAAGTCGAATTTATAGCCTCTAAACTTACGTTATCGAAGTGTATAATGAATTTCGTCCAAAAGCATCTATAAAAACCTTTTAATTGGCTATATAGAATGAGAACGTAATAATGTTGATATAAAGTTGCTAATTTAATGAAGTCAATTATATTTGGTGACACTTCTCAATTCAAATTGGGCAAGTCGAACTTTATTGCATCTAAACTTATGTTATTTTTAAAGACAAATATAGAATGAATTTCATCCAAAAGTGTCTAGAAAAACCTGTTAGTTAGGTATAAATAATGACAACGTAATAAAGTTGATAAAAAGTTGCTAATATAATCAAATAAATTATATTTGGTGCCACTTTTGAATTCAAAATTGGGGAAGTCGAATTAATAGCCTTTAAACTTACGTTATCGAAATATATAATGAATGTCGTCCAAAAGCGTCTATAAAAACCTTTTAATTGGCTATATAGAATGAGAACATAATAATGTTGATATAAAGTTGCTAATTTAATCAAATGAATTATATTTGGTGACACTTCTCAATTCAAATTAGGCAAGTCGAACTTTATTGCATCTAAACTTATGTTATTTTCAAAGAGAAATATAGAATGAATTTCATCCAAAAGCGTCTAGAAAAACCAATTAGTTAGTTATAAATAATGAAAACGTAATAAAGTTGATAAAAAGTTTCTAATATAATCAAATAAATTATATCTGGTGCCACTTTTGAATTCAAAATTGGGGAAGTCGAATTTATAGCCTCTAAACTTACGTTATCGAAGTGTATAACGAATTTCGTCCAAAAGCGTCTATAAAAACCTTTTAATTGGCTATATAGATTGAGAACGTAATAATGTTGATATAAAGTTGCTAATTTAATCAAGTGAATTATATTTGGTGACACTTCTCAATTCAAATTGGGCAAGTCGAACTTTATTGCATCTAAACTTATGTTATTTTTAAAGAGAAATATAGAATGAATTTGTTCCAAAAGCGTCTAGAAAAACCTGTTAGTTAGTCATAATTAATGACAACGTGATAAACTTAATAAAACGTTTCTAATATATTTAAATAATTTACATTCGGTGCCACTTTCGAATTCAAAATTGGGGAAGTCGAATTTATAGCCTCTAAACTTACGTTATCGAAATGTTTAATGAATTTCGTCCAAAAGCGTCTATAAAATCTTTTAATTGGCTATATAGAATGAGAACGTAATAATGTTGATATAAAGTTGCTAATTTAATCAAATGAATTATATTTCGTGACACTTCTCAATTCAAATTGGGCAAGTCGAACTTTATTGCATCTAAACTTATGTTATTTTTAAAGAGAAATATAGAATGAATTTCATCTAAAAGCGTCTAGAAAAAACCTGTTAGTTAGTTATAAAAAATGACAACATAATAAAGTTGATAAAAAGTTTCTAATATATTCAAATAAATTATATTTGGTGCCACTTTTGAATTTAAAATTGGGGAAGTCGAATTTATAGCCTCTAAACTTACCTTATCGAAATGTATAATGAATTTCGTCCAAAAGCGTCTATAAAAACCTTTTAATTGGCTATATAGAATGAGAACGTAATAATGTTGATATAAAGTTGCTAATTTAATCAAATGAATAATATTTGGTGACACTTCTCAATTCAAATTGGGCAAGTCGAACTTTATTGCATCTAAACTTATGTTATTTTTAAAGACAAACATAGAATGAATTTCATCCAAAAGCGTCTAGAAAAACATGTTAGTTAGTCATAAATAATGACAACGCAATAAACTTAATAAAAAGTTTCTAATATATTTAAATAAATTATATTCGGTGCCACTTTCGAATTCAAAATGAATTATATTTGGTGACACTTCTCAATTCAAATTGGGCAAGTCGAACTTTATTGCATCTAAACTTATGTTATTTTTAAAGAGAAATATAGAATGAATTTCATCTAACAGTATCTAGAAAAACCTGTTAGTTAGTTATAAAAAATGACAACGTAATAAAGTTGATAAAAAGTTTCTAATATATTCAAATAAATTATATTTGGTGCCACTTTTTAATTTAAAATTGGGGAAGTCGAATTTATAGCCTCTAAACTTACATTATCGAAATGTATAATGAATTTCGTCCAAAAGTGTGACAACTGTCAATTCAGGTCATTCTCGGACTCATGCATCTTTATAATAACCATTCATGCACATCATGCCATGGCCTAGTAGTATAAATTAGGTCAAAATCTTCCATAAACTAGGTCACTATTATCCCTCGACGTAATCCCCCCGCCTCGGTAGAAGAAGACCCATCAGAGGATACGGAAGATACAGGGAACTCGGTGGAGATCAGCAATGACAACGCCCCGAGTCAACGACGCGAGGCATCACCTACATCAGTGTTGCCACAGCCACCACTTTATGGGCTTCGTATTCGGAGGACAGCAAGGAAGAGTGTCCCTATCCCGGGAAGGATAGCAACCAGTACAGCAGGACTTGGCACGGCAGGAACCAGTCAGGTAGGACCCAGCATGGCAGGACCGAGAGCACCCCCACCTCAGCGAGTTATAGGGATACCTGTCAGGCAGTCAGGTATGACCCCGGAGGAGTCCCGGAGGATGCATTCGATGGCAGCGGGCCTACATCACAGTCTTGCTGTGATAGCTGAGCATCGGGAAGTTTTGGATGAAGTGTTAACAAGGATGGAAATCATGTTTCAGCATTCGATGGAGACTGCTGACACTGCTAGTGCTGCTAGACGAGTGGCAGGTCGTGCGATGACCGCATGTTATGTGTTTGGAGGGTTGTTACTGAATGTGGTGTGGATGTTTCTTGTTGGGATAGCGATTCGTACTTGGTTCTGATTTTAGTATTTTATTGTGTCATGAAATGAAAACCCATGTTGGGTATCTTTTGGGGAAAGACATTAAAACTCTATTTTGGGATTGATGTATTGTTTTGGTTTTAAGACTATTTCAAATGGTAATGAAGAAGTTTATTTTATGTTTGAAAACTTTTACTATGAGGTCAAACCCTAGAACTTATTTAGTCAATAGTTGAATAAAAAGATTTTTCTTTTCTTTCCTTTCTAAAATCTATATGCCTAGTATTAATGCAAACCATTAATTTGACAACACTTACGGTTTTCAAAATAGTAGTGAACTAAATATTATACATTATTTTATGTATTTATACGTATTTCTTCTCTTGTGTCTTAGAACCATGTCAGGAAGGCCTAATCGCGGGCGCCCACAGAACGAAACACCCGATGTTGCTCAAATTGTAGCACAACAACTCATGGAAGCAATCCCAAACATTGTTACTCAAGTAACTGCAGGACTTAATGCTAACCAAGGAAGTAGTGGAGGAAATCGGGGAAACAATGAAAGAGAATGCAACTACAAGTCCTTTATGGCCTGTAAACCTAAGGAGTTCCATGGAAAGGAAGGTGCGGCCGGGTTGCTGAAATGGATTGACAGCATGGAGTCGGTCCTTCACATTAGCAAATGCCTCGAGCGCAACAAACTTGAGTATGCATCTTGCCTATTCCAAGATAGGGCATTAACCTGGTGGAATACTCTAGTGCAAACCCGAGGCCGTACAGCAGCATATCAGCTAACTTGGGAAGACCTAAAGAAGCTGCTGATAGAGGAGTATTGTCCCAAGGATGAACTTCAGAAGCTTGAATCTGAATTCTGGAACCATTCTATGGTTGGAACACAAATAGAGAAGTACACAGTCTGATTTCATGAACTAGCAAAACTGGTACCTTACATGGTTACTCCTGAGGAGAAACGGATAGATCGTTACATCTGGGGTCTAGCACCAGAGATTCGGGGAATGGTTACCTCAGCAAACCCAACTACTATTCAAAGTGCAGTAAGCCTAGCAAATCGACTAACCAATGATGTGATAAGGATGGGAGCATCAACAAAGGAAAGCTCTAGTAGCAAGAGGAAGCCAGCAGATCAGGGAGAGAAGAAGTATGGAGGCAAGTCAGGGAGGAAGCAGAAAGTCTCAAGAAACTTTATGGTAAGAGCCCAGGAGCAAGAACCAGTGAAAACTCAGGAACAAAAAGTCATGGAAGTGCAGGAGCGAAAGCAGTACACGGGACCGCACCCGAAGTGCAATAAGTGTAACTTCCATCACAAGGGAGCTTGCCCAGTGTGCCAAAACTGTAAATAGACAGGCCATTACCCGAAGTATTGTAAGCTGAATAAGGATGGAAAAAGGGCATGTTACGAGTGCGGGAGTACTGATCATCTCCGTAGAGCATGTCCCAAACTGAACAATGGACCTGGTAACAATGGACAAGGCCAAGCCAGGCAAAACTTCCAAGGAAATCAAATTGGACGGCCAAGAGGTGTAGCCTTTGTGATTGGTGCAGAAGAAGCTCGTCAGAACCCTGAAGTGATAACAGGTACGTTTCTCCTGAACAACCATTTTGCATCAGTAATATTCGATGCGGGAGCAGATAGGAGTTTTGTTTCTTTAGCATTTAGACCGTTAATTGGCTTGAAATCGAGAAAGATGAGGAATGCTTATGCTATTGAACTTGCTGATGGGTATGAAATTAGGGCTGATGATATAATTCCTGGTTGTACTCTGAATTTAGCTGATAAACTCTTTAGCATTGACCTAATTCCTATAGAGCTATGTAGTTTTGATGTGATAGTAGGGATGGATTGGTTATCCAAAAATAAAGCAGAAATTGGTTGTTACGAGAAAGTCATTAGAGTGCCTCTCCCTAATGGAGAAACCCTTATCATACACGGTGAGAAGCCAGGAAGAAGTTTAAACATAGTATCAAGCGTGAAGGTTCACAAGTACCTGAAAAAGAATTGTATTGCATTCATGGCCGACGTGCTAGAAAGAGAACCTGAAGCTAAGCAACTCAAGGAGATTCCAGTGGTTCAAAACTATCCCGAGGTGTTTCCGGAGGAATTGCCCGGTCTACCCCCCTATCCATCATTTCTGATAGAGATAGTTGTTTTACATCACGATTTTGGTGGATGCTACAGAAGGCACTAGGGACCAAGATAGATTTGAGCACAGCTTACCACCCTCAGACAGATGGGCAAACAGAGAGAACAATACAAACATTGGAAGACATGCTACGGGCGTGTGTCATTGAGTTCAAAGGAAATTGGGATACTCATTTGCCTCTAATTGAGTTTTCCTACAATAACAGTTACCACACGAGTATCCAATGTGCTCCATATGAAGCATTGTATGGACGCAAGTGTCGTTCGCCCTTATGCTGGACAGAAATCGGAGACAGACAGTTGACTAAAGTCGAACTTATCCAGGAAACATCTGACAAGATTGCTATCATCAAGGATAGGCTTAAAGCTGCTAGAGATCGTCAGAAAAGTTATGCGGATAATCGTCGAAAAGCATTAGAATTCCAAGTAGGAGACAAGGTACTTTTAAAAGTGTCGCCTTGGAAAGGGCTTGTGCGTTTTGGTAAGAAAGGAAAACTAAGCCCGAGATATGTTGGACCCTTTGAAGTCATTGAAAGGATTGGTCTGGTAGCTTATAAACTCCAGTTGCCCCAAGAGTTAAGCGCCATTCATGACACATTCCACGTCTCCAATCTTAAGAAATGTCTAGCCAACGAAACATTGATAGTACCCCTGGAGGAAATTAAGATCAATGATAAGCTAAACTTCGTTGAGGAACCGATAGAAATCCTTGACAGGGAGGTAAAACAACTTAAGCGGAGTAAGATCCCGATTGTGAAAGTTCGATGGAACTCAAAACGCGGATCGGAGTACACCTGGGAGTGTGAGGACTTCATGAAGGAAAAGTATCCACAACTTTTCCCATACGATGACAAGCGATGACATAGAATGAATTTCGGGACGAAATTCTTTTTAAGTGGGGGATACTGTGACAACTGTCAATTCAGGTCATTCTCGGACTCATGCATCTTTATAATAACCATTCATGCACATCATGCCATGGCCTAGTAGTATAAATTAGTTCAAAATCTTACATAAACTAGGATCCATCTAAGACCTAGGACTAATATACTTGACACTTACGATTCTAGTAAGTTGCTTAACTACAATAGGAAATGCCAATGCTATAATTTGAATGAAACTTTCAAGCTTTGTTATAATTGAAAAAGGGTATAAAACCCTAAAAATAAATTAAAATATTCTAATTATACTTCATTATGATGATGAATATCAAACAATATTCCAAAAACCCTAAGAGAGCTAAAAATCCAAATTTATAAATCATAAAGCTTAAAAACTTTATAAAATTTGGCTATAAACTTTCTAATATCAAATTTTTATTAATCAAATTATGGATTATAATCATTGAAATAGAAATTAAATTATCATGCAATAATCATAATTTATTAGTTAAAAACAAGATTTTTACAAATAAATCAAGAATTGCTTAATAAATATTTTTATAAAAATTAGGGTTTTTATAAAATTATTGGAGGGAATTTTATAAAATTTGAAATTAGGAGAGAGGAGGCCTAATGCATGATAGAGCCAGCCATTCTCCCCTCCCCATGCACTCTCTCTTCCCAAAACTCAATCATTAGACTTAAACCTTCACTCTACCTCTTCTCTCTTCACTCTCTCACACTCCACCCTCCTAACACACAAACTCTCTTCCTCTCTCTCTCTCTAACTCACGAAATTTCTCTCATTTCTCTGCCAAATTTCGAGATTTTGAAGACTTTGAATGTGTTCTTACTTCTCTCAAGATCAAAACCAAGGTAAACAACAACATCTTCTTCCATAATTTCATGATTCTACTACCTCTTCTTCTTAGTTTTCTCTTCTTTTCGGATTCTATGCCTTTCCATGGCTAGAAATCTTTATTTTTCCCTTGTGGTTTGTAGATTCTCACCATAACACAATGCATGTGTTTGAAATGGTGAAAATCCGGGATCAAACCCATGCAAGGAGTGAAAATGATGCACATATGTTCATGTGACTTCAAAAACAAGTATTACATCTTCTTCTCCATTTCTTTTGTGTTCTTGCATGGTCAAAAGCATTTAAACCATTTCTAGTACATCTTGGATGCTCATTCACTCCATGCATGTGCTAGAAATCGGACCTTATCAAAGGCATGCATGATGTTCTTGTCAAAATGTCCTAAGGATGCACTCAAAGCAAACATGCAATCTGCCAGATTACTTTATTCAGCTTTGAACGACCATATCTCGGTCATTTCTTAACCAAATCATGATATTCTTTTTGTATTGGATAATTCCATGAGTTAACTTTCAAACCCAACTGGTCTCACTGTAAAATATTAAATATCCGATTTTTGGCAATTGTTACAAAATGGTTGCGCAAACAGCTCTTTTTCTATGATCACCATTTTTGCCTTGCATGATCAATGGCCTGAAACCCAACCATAAATCTGGGGAAAAATACTTTAGAAACTTAACATATCCAGTGAATGATGGTTGAAATTTCGTGGCTTAAAACCCCACTGAATGGGCTACATAAATTCATGAACTTCAGCCACATTTATATCTCATGCACCATTGCATGCAACATTTCTTAATTTGTTTGGGTTCAATACCCCTATTTCCCTTCTGAATAAATTTCGAAAATTTTTCCTTTTGAAAGCCCTCACATGTATGTGATAATCTGTAAAATACCAAAAGCTTTTATTATTTCTTTGATTTATTAAAATTATTGCTAGAAACCAAGGGCATAAATCACATAAAATACTTCCAGAGGTCAATAAATCCGGAACAAATTCACGAATGACCCTTATGATGGATAATGACCCCTCACTAAATTTCATCAATTTTTGTTGCTGTTTGGTATGATTTCCAATTTTCTTTTTGTTAGGATATAATAAATCACAAAACCACTTTGGAGAGTGTGAAAATTTTATCTAACAATTTTCGCATACCTTACCTGTGATGGATGACTCAGAAAAATAATTTCAACATTTTTCATCATGCCTTGCTATTTTTCCCAATTTTTGGTAATTATAATGGTTTAAAAATAGGAAAAATAGTTCAGATTATCCAAAATTCATGAAAATTTACCAGAACATCATGTTTTACAGTAGGAGGTTACATAAAGATTTTAAGGATTTTTCTCCACTGTAAATTATTTTTCTCTTAATTTCTAAAGTTAATTACACTTAAATACACATAAATACCCAAAACCGGATTATATAATATGAAGACCACTTTTGATATTTTTCTCAGGTTATTTATACTGTAAATGATGTTACAAAAATTTTTGGTAATTTATTTTAACTGTTTAATATTATTTCTTCAATTAAAGATTATTTAAAGGAATAAAACAAGGAAAAATAGAAATACCCACTGAAAAATATCTTTTATATTTTTCCCAGCCTATTTATGTATAATAACAGTTAAATAAAAAGTTTGGGTAATTTTGGAAACTGTTTTCTATTTATTTCAATTTTAATTGGAATAAATGCTCAAAAATCATAAAATATAATTAAACAGCTTGGAAATCCATATTTATAATTTTCCCAACTTAGTATTGTGTAATAACAGTTAAATAAAAAGTTTGAGAATTTTTATCCTTTGAATGCTATTTCCGTGAATTTATGTTGTAATAAGGACTTAAAAATTTGGAAAATTTATATTCCAATGTTGTAATTAATCGCACGATTTGTAGAATTTCATTATTTCAGAAAAAGTGTAACCAATTAATATAAAATCAAATACTAAAACATAAATTGGCATTTCACTATATGTAGAATTTAGTATATTAGCATTAGATTTCGACATGGAAACTCACTAGTGTGTGTTTGATGTCGTAGGATCCCGGTAGTAAGACGTTGGTGCATTCCGAAGTACCACTTGTACCTACTCGAAACGTTGTGAGTATTCACGCACTCCCCTATTTTCAATTTTTATGTTTTGGGGTGGAAAAGCATGTCCCGAAAAACTATTATTTGAATGTTGTATTTAAATTGATTTGTATCAAACATGATTGCTATTTTATTGCTATGTCTCTCTATGTATGTCTATGCATCACGGAACATGAGAACTTATCGTACTAAGGCCCTTCCCTTATCTCTAACCATTAACTCTTTGAGCCAATGGTCATTATGGATAGCGCTATTAGGAATTGACAACTCCTCACTCGCCCTATTGCTGGAGTGCATGATACCATATTCATCTATGGAACGATAAGCATAGATCTTGATAGGGCTTCAGTCATAGGTTTGGTTGAGACTCATTGTTTGCTCATACACATACAAACTCGTTACACATTATAGCAATAAACTTGTTATCTATTATGGCAATAAACTCGTTTATCAATTTTGGCAATCAACTTTGTTTCTCATTATAGCAATGAACTTTGTTCTCATTAAAGCAATGTACTTGTATTTATGAAAAGTCTTATACCAAATCTTGATTTTATAAACCTGTGAGCTCACCAACTATTTTCATAGTTGACGCTCGTTTTACATGCTTTTTCAGGAAATAATTAGTAAGTGGATATAGAGATTCATCATCATAGAGCATGCTGCATCGTGTGGAAGTTATTTTATGAAGTTATATTTTGAACAATGTCATTTTGGAAAACTTGTACTTTGTTTTGTTTAAGCTATGGGTTGTAAACTTTTAAATATTGCTATGGTGATGTATCTTTATCTTTTGCAATGAAACCTTTGTCGCTGTCATACCTTGCGTTTCCGCTTTAGCGGGGTGTGACAAAAAGCGTCTATAAAAACCTTTTAATTGGCTATATAGAATGATAACGTAATAATGTTGATATAAAGTTGCTAATTTAATCAAATGAATTATATTTGGTGACACTTCTCAATTCAAATTTGGCAAGTCCAACTTTATTGCATCTAAACTTATGTTATTTTTTAAGAGAAATATAGAATGAATTTCATCCAAAAGCGTCTAGAAAAACCTGTTAGTTAGTTATAAATAATGAGAATGTAATAATGTTGATAAAAATTTGCTAATATAATCAAATGAATTATATTTGGTGCCACTTTTGAATTCAAAATTGGGGAAGTCGAATTAATAGCCTCTAAACTTACGTTATCGAAATGTATAATGAATTTCGTCCAAAAGCGTCTATAAAAACCTTTTAATTGGCTATATAGAATGAGAACGTAATAATGTTGATATAAAGTTGCTAATTTAATCAAATGAATTATATTTAGTGACACTTCTCAATTCAAATTGGGCAAGTCGAACTTTATTGCATCTAAACTTATGTTATTTTTAAAGAGAAATATAGAATGAATTTCATCCAAAAGCATCTAGAAAAACCTGTTAGTTAGTTATAAATAATGACAACGTAACAAAGTTGATAAAAATTTGCTAATATAACCAAATGAATTATATTTGGTGCCACTTTTAAATTCAAAATTGGGGAAGTCGAATTTCTAGCCTCGAAATTTACGTTATCGAAATGTATAATGAATTTCGTCCAAAAGGGTCTATAAAAACCTTTTAATTGGCTATATAGAATGAGAACGTAATAATGTTGATATAAAGTTGCTAATTTAATCAAATGAATTATATTTGAATTGGGAAGTCGAATTTATAGCCTCTAAACTTACGTTATCGAAGTGTATAATGAATTTCGTCCAAAAGCGTCTATAAAAACCTTTTAATTGGCTATATAGAATGAGAACGTAATAATGTTGATATAAAGTTGCTAATTTAATCAAGTGAATTATATTTGGTGACACTTCTCAATTCAAATTGGGCAAGTCGAACTTTATTGCATCTAAACTTATGTTATTTTTAAAGAGAATATATAGAATGAATTTTCATCCAAAAGCATCTAGAAAAACCTGTTAGTTAGGTATAAATAATGACAACGTAATAAAGTTGATAAAAAGTTTCTAATATAATCAAATAAATTATATTCGGTGCCACTTTTGAATTCAAAATTGGGGAAGTCGAATTAATAGCCTCTAAACTTACGTTATCGAAATGTATAATGAATTTCGTCCAAAAGCGTCTATAAAACCTTTTAATTGGCTATATAGAATGAGAACATAATAATGTTGATATAAAGTTGCTAATTTAATCAAATGAATTATATTTGGTGACACTTCTCAATTCAAATTGGGCAAGTCGAACTTTATTGCATCTAAACTTATGTTATTTTTAAAGAGAAATATAGAATAAATTTCATCCAAAAGCATCTAGAAAAACCTGTTAGTTAGTCATAAATAATGACAACGTAATAAACTTAATAAAAAGTTTCTAATATATTTAAATAAATTATATTCGGTGCCACTTTGGAATTCAAAATTAGGGAAGTCGAATTTATAGCCTCTAAACATACGTTATCGAAAGGTATAATGAATTTCGTCCAAAAGCGTCTATAAAAACCTTTTAATTTGCTATATAGAATGAGAACGTAATAATGTTGATATAAAGTTGCTAATTTAATCAAATGAATTATATTTGGTGACACTTCTCAATTCAAATTGGGCAAGTCGAACTTTATTGCATCTAAACTTATGTTATTTTTAAAGAGAAATATAGAATGAATTTCATCCAAAAGCATCTACAAAAACCTGTTAGTTAGTCATAAATAATGACAACGTAATAAACTTAATAAAAAGTTTCTAATATATTTAAATAAATTATATTCGGTGCCACTTTGGAATTCAAAATTAGGGAAGTCGAATTTATAGCCTCTAAACTTACGTTATCGAAATGTATAATGAATTTCGTCCAAAAGCGTCTATAATGTGACAACCGTCAAATTTCGGTCAATTCAAAGTCAACAAGTCAAACCGGTCAACTCCAATAACCCTTGTATGCTAGGGTTTACGTTATGAAAGCACTATACAATTCGCTATTTTAATGAGAAATCATCATTTGGAAAGTTCATGTGTTTGATTTTCCTTAGCCTTAACAAGTGCTAAACAACGAACCAAAGCGATAAAACACTATTACACAATCATCGGGATTGTGTAAGACACTAAAACACGGTTTAATGGGGTTTACGAACCTTGCGTTGTGAAGCCGGACACTCAAATTAATCACAAACGAAACCTCTCTAAATCGTTTTCACTCTATCTCTTTCTATTTGAAATCTCTCCCAAATCTCTCTCAAAAGTTACTTTAACTTTTTGTAATCATTTGGGTCATCTCGAACCTTGACCGGGTCAAAAATCGCTTGAAACGGGGTAAAAACGAGTAAAATAGCTTTAAGGATCCGAAACCGAAGCTTCTGGACCGAAGCCTCGCATCCGAAGCCTCGCATCCCAAGCCTCGCATCCGAGGCCTCTGATCCGAAGCGAGGGTCCGAGGGTCCGAAGGTCCGAAGATCCGAAGCGAGGGTCCGAGGGTCCGAAGGTCCGAAGGTCCGAAGGTCCGCAGACAGCTCCTTTTTACCGGTTTTTCGACTACGACTTCGTTTTAACTCCGTTTTTCATTATTTTAACGTGGGATTTTCACCCAAAACTTTATTTTATAAACTAAGGCCCCAAAATATATAAATCTCCAGGGTTTTTATAAAATATATTAAAAGAATTGGTGATTGAACTAATTATTGAGGGAATATTTGCTTTTCCTTAATTTATGGCAAAAGCAAACCACTACCACCTCACTCTATGATTAGCCACTCTTTCCCACTACCCCTTGTCTCCTTAGTGGACCTTTACAGCCAATCTCCAGCTCTTCCCACGTTCTAAGAGCTGGAGGATTGATCCTCTCTCCTCATTCTCCATAAAACTCTTTCATTCTACACTTAGCAACCTAGAACACTCTCCAAAATTCTCTCATCTTTTCTCTTAACTTCAAGAACTTCAAGGCTTTCTCCAGGGATTTCTTTCTTCAATTAGTAAGTATCTTCATCATTCACATAATTATTAAACTCCATTCTACTCAAATCATTGATATCTTACACAAGTTCCATCTTATTCGGTGTTAGATTCTCGAATCATCAAGACATCTTCTTAGTGTTCTTGAGTTGAACACTTCCTCTCTCTCACTTTCATCTACTGAAACCAAATAAGGTGAGTTCATACCCATACATTTACATGTTTTTCTTAAGTTTTAAGGGGGGGAATACAAGTAAAATCATCAAGAACACAATTAAACTTTTTCTAACAGATTACATCAGAAAAGATGGACGTTAATCACGGACTGTTTTGGTCAACTTAAATATTTTAGTTTTCAAAACTGTTTCAGGTTCAAGTAGTTCAAACTCTTAGCTTTAAAATGACTACTTGCACATCTCCATATGATTTTTCTACAATTTATGGTGATTTTTACAAAACTGCCTGTCATTTCAGAGGCAAACCCGGACCAGTCTGTGATTATGAACCTTTTCACCTCTGTTAGAGATAACTAAAAATCATGATACAATTTACGAACAAACTAGACTCATATTCCAAACTCTCAAAATTTGCGGATTTGGATTTAGAACTTTTATGATTTTTCTATAAATTTTCTAAGAACGGTAACAGAAACTGTTTTTAACGAAAAGTTGCTGTTAATTTCATTTCACCTTGTAACATGTTGAGCAAGGTGTATATCTTTATGTGATTATATGTTACTGCAATATATGACATTTTATCTTAATATTTAGACACACATCAGTTTACAAATGGATTTGGTCATATAAAATATAAAGAATAACAAGTGATTATAATCAAAGTACAATCGATACATTCAAACATTAAATAAACTATTTTGAATATAGTTTGCATACATTACCACGTACTACCCTTGGTTGATAAACTATAATAGGTATAGTTTATGATACATTACATAACACATACATTTAAAAAGGGTACATTTATACAAAGGATATTTTCATTAAGCAAGGTACGGCCATACGGTACCAAGTTTTCATAACACGTAATTCCGTTAATGACTTTGTGAGACATTTACTTCAAATTACCATTAAGTCCTGTATTGTAACCAGAGTCTCCTTGAGGGAGAGCGTGATACTTGTGTATAGATCTATATTGGGTTTGACAAACCCACACCTAAACTGCATGCAACAGTTAGACCGATAGGTCTGGGGTGACAAATGTCATAACATTTCCGACGCCTGAAGAACGTCGTTTTAGGCAACCTTGGTCATAGTATGGTTATAATAAACTCACATAAAGTATTAACAAACATTGGAATTTACGGGGACTTCATTAAAATTTAACGAGTTTATGTCGATTTAAACTTGCATTGTTTTACTATAAATATGATAAATTACTTGTACATTTCGGTCTTTGGGTTTTAAGACTACATTTACACATTAAGGAAAATATTGGATTTTTCTAACACAAATACTACTTTTACAAACGAAAAGCTTATGAACTCACCAACCTTTGTGTTGACACTTTTTCAAACAACTTGTATTCTCAGGAAATCATTAAACAGGTAATCAAGTGCTTTTGAGGATGGGACGCTAAGGCGTCTACTATTTCATATTTTATCAACATATTGTAATTGATTCGTAAACATGTAATTCATACAATGATGTAATTTTTCTCAATTATATATATGTTGGTTGTGTTTGCTTGAATTACTATTACAATTGCTGTTATGATACTATACATGAAGTCCTCCACCCCCGGACGTTTCCGCCATCCTTGGTTTGGGGGTGTGACAGATTGGTATCAGAGCGCAGTTTATAGTGAATTAAGTATATCAAACCACATAAGATATACAAACTATAAACACAATTGGGACTAATAGTCTCTGATTTGTGCATTTTTCAAATAAATATACTTTTAGAAAATAAATGATTTTTTTTATTAAAAGTATAAATACATGCATACATGCTCACATAGTGTCATAACTAGAAAAACATAAAATAAAAGAAGAGGAGTTGTACATTATGGGTATGCCTTGGTATATGTAAATCAAGTCTGGGAAGGATATAGCCTGATCAACTATATCTGTCCGGGAATTGACTTGCATATACCGGGGGATGGTCAGGATGGACAACAAATCTAACAAACCTAATAACATACTACAAAGGATACTTTAAGAACTCAAAACTAAACATTTACAAATACTATAGGAGTATTTTGTGTTACTATAATAAAAATATTTTATACTTTCATTTTACCTCATAACCCAATGTATTGGGTCAATAAAAAGTATAAAATCGTATGTATCGTAAACATACCGGAAAACAACGTAATAATATACTTTATGTATAAAAGATTTCTCTCCCTATAAATACACTTTTACTAAAAGTACATTGGTTTACGACTTATGACAGAACCATGCCGCCAAGGAGAAGACCAAGACCTTCCAGCAACACAGCAACACCTCCTCCGCCGCCGCCTCCACAGTTTGATCCCGCGATGTTCCAGGCTGCAGTAACAGCAGCCGTAGCGGCCGCAATGTCGCAGATAGGGACCAACGGAGCTGGTGGTTCGGGATCGGGAGCTACACACTCTAACCACGGAGACAGTACGTGGCGTGCAAAAGAGTGTTCATACAAAGACTTCACAAATGGCAAACCCGACAACTTCAATGGAAGCGGGGGAGTCATCGCTTTGATGCAATGGTTTGAAAAGACCGAAGTAGTCTTTCAGGTGTGCTCTTGCCCCGAAGCGAGCAAAGTTAAGTTCGCAGCCTTCACCTTCACCGGCCGGGCCCTTACTTGGTGGAACTGCCGGATTAAGTCACTTACTCTCGAAGTGGCTAGCTCCATAACCTGGGCAGAACTAAAAGCGTTGATGATGAAGGAGTACTGCCTGAGAGGTGAAATTCAAAAGCTGGAACAAGAACTTGGGAACCTCAGGATGACGGGCTCTGACCTTGAAACCTACACCACCCGATTCAATGAATTGGCTCTCCTCTGCCCAACAATGGTTACTCCGGAGGAGAAAAAGGTGGAGCGATACCTTTGGGGACTGTCTCTCCACGTGCAAAGTAGTGTCCTGGCTTCAAGGCCAACTACTTTTGACAGTGCCAGGGAGCTGGCACAACAACTTGTTGACCACCGAGCCGGTCATAATACTACAACCACCACCACTGATAAATCAAAAGGAGGAAACAACAAAAGGAAGTTCTGGAACGAAAAGAAGAGCCAACCAGCACAGGACCCCGCTAAGAAGCAACAAATTGTTGCTGTCCATGCTGCCACTAATACTGTCACTACTGCTACCACTCCAGCACCACCGAAGCCATATGCGGGAAAACTACCTAAGTGCAACAAGTGCAACTTTCACCACAATGGTGCTTGTAGGGAGATGCACTGTAACAACTGCGACAGGAAGGGGCACACTGCTCGTTTCTGTAAAGCGCCGGCTCAACCAATCAACCAAGTCGCCAGTACGGGGGCAACCCGGACCTGCTACAACTGTGGAGACGCAGGTCACTTCAAAAGAGACTGCCCCAAAGCACAAGCCCCTAATGCTGGTGGAGTAGGAAGAGTCCTGGCAATAGGACATGGGGAAGCAGTCGAGGATCCCACGGTGGTTACCGGTACGTTTCTCCTCAATAACTCTTATGCATGCGTACTATTCGATAGTGGAGCGGAGAGGAGTTTCGTGAGCCACCAATATAAACATTTACTTGAACAAAATCCCCAATCACTAAAGGATACTTATGTAGTAGAAATGGCAAATGGGAAAGTAGAACGCACTAGCGATATATACTCAGAATGTACTCTCACTCTAGACAACCATACATTTAAAATTGACCTGATGCCAGTCACCATAAAAAGCTTCGACGTAATCATCGGGATGGATTGGTTAGTTCCTCACCGTGCCGACATTCTATGTTACGAAAGGGTCGTTCGCCTCAATCTACCAAATGACGAAACCCTTCTCATCTATGGTGACAAACCTAGTGCGAATTTACAAATCATCTCATGCATCAAAGCCCAAAAGTATCTCCGGAAGGAGTACCACGCCTTCTTAGCCCATGTAGTAGACAAGAAACAAGACGTGAAAGACATCAAAGACATCCCCGAAGTGTGTAACTTCCCGGATGTGTTCCCAGAGGATCTTCCTGGTGTACCACTCGCACGACAAGTCGATTTCAGAATTGACTTAATACCCAGAGCTACCCCCGTAGCCAGAGCTCCATACCGCCTCGCACCATTAGAAATGCAGGAGTTGTCCAGTCAGTTGACCGAGCTTTTGAGCAAAGGGTTCATCAGACCAAGCTTCTCACCTTGGGGAGCACCAGTCCTTTTTGTAAAGAAGAAGGACGGATCCTTTCGCATGTGCATCGACTATCGGGAACTAAACAAACTCACCATCAAAAACCGATATCCTCTACCCCGAATCGACGACCTTTTCGACCAACTCCAAGGAGAAAATTTCTTCTCAAAAATCGACCTAAGGTCAGGCTACCATCAGCTACGAGTTCAAGAAGAAGATATTCCCAAAACTGCATTCAGAACTCGCTATGGGCACTACGAGTTTGTGGTGATGTCCTTCGGTTTAACAAACGCACCTGCGGTATTCATGGACCTAATGAATAGAGTGTGTCGACCCTACCTAGACAAGTTTGTAATCGTATTCATCGACGATATCTTGATCTACTCGCGAAGCGAAGAAGAGCATCGCCTACATCTACGCCAAGTGCTAGAGACACTAAGAGCGGAGAAGCTTTATGCTAAGTTCTCTAAGTGTGAATTCTGGATTAGAGAAGTGGATTTTCTTGGACATGTGGTAAGTGAGAAAGGCATACATGTGGATCCCTCCAAGATCAAGGCAATCGAGAATTGGTCAGCACCCAAGACGCCAACCGAAATTCGACAATTCCTTGGGCTTGCTGGCTACTACCGAAGATTTATACAAAACTTCTCCAAGATTGCGAAACCACTCACCACCTTGACACAGAAAGGTGTGATATTCAAGTGGGAAAATAAACAAGAAACTGCTTTCCAAACGTTAAAACAAGCCCTATGCAGCGCACCGATCTTGTCTCTCCCAGAGGGAACCGAGGACTTCGTAGTGTACTGTGATGCTTCGAATCAAGGCCTCGGATGTGTGCTCATGCAGAGAGGGAAGGTTATCGCGTATGCATCAAGACAGCTTAAGACGCACGAGGTTAATTATACTACGCACGACCTGGAATTAGGAGCAGTGGTATTCGCTTTGAAGATCTGGAGACACTACCTCTACGGCACGAAATGCACTATCTTCACTGATCACAAAAGTCTTTAGCATATCCTCAATCAGAAAGAGCTCAACATGCGACAGAGGAGATGGGTAGAGTTGCTGAATGACTACGAGTGCGAAATTCGTTATCATCCGGGCAAGGCCAATGTAGTGGCCGATGCTCTAAGCAGGAAGGAGTACTCGGGCCGCCGAGTAAAATCCTTAACAATGACAATCCATTCCCACCTGACAATACAAATCAAGGAAGCTCAACTGGAAGCTTTGAAACCAGAAAAGGTGGCAGGAGAGACATTAAGGGGAATGGATAAAAACTTAGAAGTCAAGGATGATGGAGCACGTTATATCATGAACCGGATTTGGACACCGAAGTTCGGTGGACTCCGAGATGTCGTCATGAATGAAGCACACAAGACTCGATACTCCATCCATCCCGGGTCGGATAAGATGTATCTGGACCTCAAGAGATTATACTGGTGGCCGAACATGAAAGCTGAGATTGCTACCTATGTGAGCAAGTGCCTGACTTGCGCTAAGGTCAAAATCGAATACCAGAAACCATCCGGGCTATTACAACAGCCGGATATACCTGAGTGGAAGTGGGAACGAATAACCATGGACTTCATAACCAAGCTGCCTAAGACATCGGGCGGGCTTGACACAATATGGGTAATTGTAGACAGATTGACCAAATCAGCACACTTCCTACCAATGAAAGAAACCGACAAGATGGAGAAGCTGACTAGAACGTACATCAGAGAGATTGTACGACTCCATGGTGTGCCGATATCCATTATCTCCGATAGAGATAGTAGATTTACCTCACGGTTTTGGCAGTCTCTACAAAAATCATTGGGAACTAGGCTTGACATGAGTACGGCCTACCACCCACAAACCGACGGACAGAGCGAACGAACCATTCAAACGTTGGAAGACATGTTAAGAGCTTGTGTGATAGACTTCGGTAAAGCATGGGATACCCATCTACCGCTTATCGAATTCTCCTACAATAACAGCTATCATACTAGCATCAAAGTCGCTCCATTCGAAGCTCTTTACGGTCGCAAATGCAGATCACCCCTGTGTTGGGCTGAGGTGGGGGATACACAGCTAGCTAGAGGGCAAGTCTCTAATAGCACCCTCACTGGCCCTGAAATCATAAGGGAAACCACAGAAAAGATCGTTCAAATTCGAGAGAGACTGAAAGCGTCTCGCGATCGGCAAAAGAGTTACGCAGACAAACGACGCAAACCCTTGGAATTCCAGGTAGGTGATCGAGTACTACTAAAAGTTTCCCCTTGGAAAGGAATGATACGATTCGGCAAACGCGGGAAACTAAATCCAAGGTACATCGGGCCATTCGAAATCCTTGCTAGGATTGGGCCAGTAGCATACAAACTTCGATTACCTTAGGAACTCGACAAAGTACATCCCACATTTCACGTGTCGAACCTAAAGAAGTGTTTGTCTGATGAGACACTCGTAATACCACTCGACGAAATCAAAGTTAACGAAAATCTCCACTTCGTGGAGGAACCAGTCGAAATCATGGATCGGGAAATCAAACGAACGAAACAAAGTCGTATTCCCATCGTGAAGGTACGTTGGAACGCTAAACGAGGACCCGAATTCACCTGGGAACGCGAGGATCAGATGAAACAAAAGTATCCACATCTCTTCCCAAACTCTTGAAATCCCAGTCAAAATGAAAATTTCGGGACGAAATTCCTTCTAACGGGGGGATGATGTGACAACTGTCAAATTTCGGTCAATTCAAAGTCAACAAGTCAAACCGGTCAACTCCAATAACCCTTGTATGCTAGGGTTTACGTTATGAAATCACTATACAATTCGCTATTTTAATGAGAAATCATCATTTGGAAAGTTCATGTGTTTGATTTTCCTTAGCCTTAACAAGTGCTAAACAACGAACCAAAGCGATAAAACACTATTACACAATCATCGGGATTGTGTAAGACACTAAAACACGGTTTAATGGGGTTTACGAACCTTGCGTTATGAAGCCAGACACTCAAATTAATCACAAACGAAACCTCTCTAAATCGTTTTCACTCTATCTCTTTCTATTTGAAATCTCTCCCAAATCTCTCCCAAATCTCTCTCAAAAGTTACTTTAACTTTTTGTAATCATTTGGGTCATCTCGAACCTTGACCGGGTCAAAAATCGCTTGAAACGGGGTAAAAACGAGTAAAATAGCTTTAAGGATCCGAAACCGAAGCTTCTGGACCGAAGCCTCGCATCCGAAGCCTCGCATCCGAAGCCTCGCATCCGAGGCCTCTGATCCGAAGCGAGGGTCCGAAGATCCGAAGCGAGGGTCCGAGGGTCCGAAGGTCCGCAGACAGCTCCTTTTTACCGGTTTTTCGACTACGACTTCGTTTTAACTCCGTTTTTCATTATTTTAACGTGGGATTTTCACCCAAAACTTTATTTTATAAACTAAGGCCCCAAAATATATAAATCTCCAGGGTTTTTATAAAATATATTAAAAGAATTGGTGATTGAACTAATTATTGAGGGAATATTTGCTTTTCCTTAATTTATGGCAAAAGCAAACCACTACCACCTCACTCTATGATTAGCCACTCTTTCCCACTACCCCTTGTCTCCTTAGTGGACCTTTACAGCCAATCTCCAGCTCTTCCCACGTTCTAAGAGCTGGAGGATTGATCCTCTCTCCTCATTCTCCATAAAACTCTTTCATTCTACACTTAGCAACCTAGAACACTCTCCAAAATTCTCTCATCTTTTCTCTTAACTTCAAGAACTTCAAGGCTTTCTCCAGGGATTTCTTTCTTCAATTAGTAAGTATCTTCATCATTCACATAATTATTAAACTCCATTCTACTCAAATCATTGATATCTTACACAAGTTCCATCTTATTCGGTGTTAGATTCTCGAATCATCAAGACATCTTCTTAGTGTTCTTGAGTTGAACACTTCCTCTCTCTCACTTTCATCTACTGAAACCACATAAGGTGAGTTCATACCCATACATTTACATGTTTTTCTTAAGTTTTAAGGGGGGAATACAAGTAAAATCATCAAGAACACAATTAAACTTTTTCTAACAGATTACATCAGAAAAGATGGACGTTAATCACGGACTGTTTTGGTCAACTTAAATATTTTAGTTTTCAAAACTGTTTCAGGTGCAAGTAGTTCAAACTCTTAGCTTTAAAATGACTACTTGCACATCTCCATATGATTTTCTACAATTTATGGTGATTTTTACAAAACTGCCTGTCATTTCAGAGGCAAACCCGGACCAGTCTGTGATTACGAACAAACTAGACTCATATTCCAAACTCTCAAAATTTGCGGATTTGGTAGAACTTTTATGATTTTTCTATAAATTTTCTAAGAACGGTAACAGAAACTGTTTTTAACGAAAAGTTGTTGTTAATTTCATTTCACCTTGTAACATGTTGAGCAAGGTGTATATCTTTATGTGATTATATGTTACTGCAATATATGACATTTTATCTTAATATTTAGACACACATCAGTTTACAAATGGATTTGGTCATATAAAATATAAAGAATAACAAGTGATTATAATCAAAGTACAATCGATACATTCAAACATTAAATAAACTATTTTGAATATAGTTTGCATACATTACCACGTACTACCCTTGGTTGATAAACTATAATAGGTATAGTTTATGATACATTACATAACACATACATTTAAAAAGGGTACATTTATACAAAGGATATTTTCATTAAGCAAGGTACGGCCATACGGTACCAAGTTTTCATAACACGTAATTCCGTTAATGACTTTGTGAGACATTTACTTCAAATTACCATTAAGTCCTGTATTGTAACCAGAGTCTCCTTGAGGGAGAGCGTGATACTTGTGTATAGATCTATATTGGGTTTGACAAACCCACACCTAAACTGGATGCAACAGTTAGACCGATAGGTCTGGGGTGACAAATGTCATAACATTTCCGACGCCTGAAGAACGTCGTTTTAGGCAACCTTGGTCATAGTATGGTTATAATAAACTCACATAAAGTATTAACAAACATTGGAATTTACGGGGACTTCATTAAAATTTAACGAGTTTATGTCGATTTAAACTTGCATTGTTTTACTATAAATATGATAAATTACTTGTACATTTCGGTCTTTGGGTTTTAAGACTACATTTACACATTAAGGAAAATATTGGATTTTTCTAACACAAATACTACTTTTACAAACGAAAAGCTTATGAACTCACCAACCTTTGTGTTGACACTTTTTCAAACAACTTGTATTCTCAGGAAATCATTAAACAGGTAATCAAGTGCTTTTGAGGATGGGACGCTAAGGCGTCTACTATTTCATATTTTATCAACATATTGTAATTGATTCGTAAACATGTAATTCATACAATGATGTAATTTTTCTCAATTATATATATGTTGGTTGTGTTTGCTTGAATTACTATTACAATTGATGTTATGATACTATACATGAAGTCCTCCACCCCCGGACGTTTCCGCCATCCTTGGTTTGTGGGTGTGACATATAAAAACCTTTTAATTTGCTATATAGAATGAGAACGTAATAATGTTGATATAAAGTTGCTAATTTAATCAAGTGAATTATATTTGGTGACACTTCTCAATTCAAATTGGGCAAGTCGAACTTTATTGCATCTAAACTTATGTTATTTTTAAAGAGAAATATAGAATGAATTTCATCCAAAAGCGTCTAGAAAAACCTGTTAGTTAGGTATAAATTATAACAACGTAATAAAGTTGATAAAAAGTTGCTAATATAATCAAATAAATTATATTTGGTGCCACTTTTGAATTCAAAATTGGGGAAGTCGAATTAATAGCCTCTAAACTTACGTTATCGAAATGTATAATGAATTTCGTCCAAAAGCGTCTATAAAAACCTTTTAATTGGCTATATAGAATGAGAACATAATAATGTTGATATAAAGTTGCTAATTTAAACAAGTGAATTATATTTGGTGACACTTCTCAATTCAAATTGGGCAAGTCGAACTTTATTGCATCTAAACTTATGTTATTTTTAAAGAAAAATATAGAATGAATTTCATCCAAAAGCGTCTAGAAAAACATGTTAGTTAGGTATAAATAATGACAACGTAATAAAGTTGATAAAAAGTTTCTAATATAATCAAATAAATTATATTTGGTGCCACTTTTGAATTCTAAATTGGGGAAGTCGAATTAATAGCCTCTAAACTTACGTTATCGAAATGTATAATGAATTTCGTCCAAAAGCGTCTATAAAAACCTTTTAATTGGCTATATAGAATGAGAACATAATAATGTTGATATAAAGTTGCTAATTTAATCAAATGAATTATATTTGGTGACACTTCTCAATTCAAATTGGGCAAGTCGAACTTTATTGCATCTAAACTTATGTTATTTTTAAAGAGAAATATAGAATGAATTTCATCCAAAAGCATCTAGAAAAACCTGTTAGTTAGTTATAAATAATGACAACGTAACAAAGTTGATAAAAATTTGCTAATATAACCAAATAAATTATATTTGGTGCCACTTTTAAATTCAAAATTGGGGAAGTCGAATTTCTTACCTCTAAATTTACGTTATCGAAATGTATAATGAATTTCTTCCAAAAGGGTCTATAAAAACCTTTTAATTGGCTATATAGAATGAGAACGTAATAATGTTGATATAAAGTTGGTAATTTAATCAAATGAATTATATTTGAATTGGGAAGTCGAATTTATAGCCTCTAAACTTACGTTATCGAAGTGTATAATGAATTTCGTCCAAAAGCGTCTATAAAAACCTTTTAATTGGCTATATAGAATGAGAACGTAATAATGTTGATATAAACTTGCTAATTTAATCAAGTGAATTATATTTGGTAACACTTCTCAATTCAAATTGGGCAAGTCGAACTTTATTGCATCTAAACTTATGTTATTTTTAAAGAAAAATATAGAATGAATTTCATCCAAAAGCGTCTAGAAAAACCTGTTAGTTAGGTATAAATAATGACAACGTAATAAAGTTGATAAAAAGTTTCTAATATAATCAAATAAATTATATTTGGTGCCACTTTTGAATTCAAAATTGGGGAAGTCGAATTAATAGCCTCTAAACTTACGTTATCGAAATGTATAATGAATTTCGTCCAAAAGCGTCTATAAAAACCTTTTAATTGGCTATATAGAATGAGAACATAATAATGTTGATATAAAGTTGCTAATTTAATCAAATGAATTATATTTGGTGACACTTCTCAATTCAAGTTGGGCAAGTCGAACTTTATTGCATCTAAACTTATGTTATTTTTAAAGTGAAATATAGAATGAATTTCATCCAAAAGCGTCTAGAAAAACCAGTTAGTTAGGTATAAATAATGACAACGTAATAAAGTTGATAACAAGTTTCTAATATAATTAAATAAATTATATTCGGTGCCACTTTCGAATTCAAAATTGGGGAAGTCGAATTTATAGCCTCTAAACTTACGTTATCGAAATGTATAATGAATTTCTTGCAAAAGCGTCTATAAAAACCTTTTAATTGGCTATGTAGAATGAGAACGTAATAATGTTGATATAAAGTTGCTAATTTAATCAAATGAATTATATTTGGTGACACTTCTCAATTCAAATTGGGCAAGTCGAACTTTATTGCATCTAAACTTATGTTATTTTTAAAGAGAAATATAGAATGAATTTCATCCAAAAGCATCTAGAAAAACCTGTTAGTTAGTCATAAATTATGAAAACGTAATAAAGTTAATAAAAAGTTTCTAATATATTTAAATAAATTATATTTGGTGCCACTTTCGAATTTAATATTGGGGAAGTCGAATTTATAGCCTCTAAACTTACGTTATCGAAATGTATAATGAATTTCGTCCAAAAGCGTCTCTAAAAACCTTTTAATTGGCTATATAGAATGAGAACGTAATAATGTTGATATAAAGTTGCTAATTTAATCAAATGAATTATATTTGGTGACACTTCTCAATTCAAATTGGGCAAGTCGAACTTTATTGCATCTAAACTTATGTTATTTTTAAAGAGAAATATAGAATGAATTTCATCCAAAAGCGTATAGAAAAACCTGTTACTTAGTCATAAATAATGACAACGTAATAAACTTAATAAAAAGTTTCTAATATATTTAAATAAATTATATTCGGTGCCACTTTCGAATTTAATATTGGGGATGTCGAATTTATAGCCTCTAAACTTACGTTATCGAAATGTATAATGAATTTCATCCAAAAGCGTCTATAAAAACCTTTTAATTCGCTATATAGAATGAGAACGTAATAATGTTGATATAAAGTTGCTAATTTAATCAAATGAATTATATTTGGTGACACTTCTGAATTCAAATTAGGCAAGTCGAACTTTATTGCATCTAAACTTATGTTATTTTTAAAGAGAAATATAGAATGAATTTCATCCAAAAGCGTCTACAAAAACCTGTTAGTTAGTTATAAATAATGACAACATAATAATGTTGATAAAAAGTTGCTAATAAAATCAAATGAATTATATTTGATGCCACTTTTGAATTCAAAATTGGGGAAGTCGAATTAATAGCCTCTAAACTTACGTTATCGAAATGTATAATGAATTTCGTCCAAAAGCGTCTATAAAAACCTTTTAATTGGCTATATAGAATGAGAACGTAATAATGTTGATATAAAGTTGCTAATTTAATCAAATGAATTATATTTGGTGACACTTCTCAATTCAAATTGGGCAAGTCGAACTTTATTGCATCTAAACTTATGTTATTTTTAAAGAGAAATATAGAATGAATTTCATCCAAAAGCATCTAGAAAAACCTGTTAGTTAGTCATAAATTATGAAAACGTAATAAAGTTAATAAAAAGTTTCTAATATATTTAAATAAATTATATTTGGTGCCACTTTCGAATTTAATATTGGGGAAGTCGAATTTATAGCCTCTAAACTTACGTTATCGAAATGTATAATGAATTTCGTCCAAAAGCGTCTCTAAAAACCTTTTAATTGGCTATATAGAATGAGAACGTAATAATGTTGATATAAAGTTGCTAATTTAATCAAATGAATTATATTTGAATTGGGAAGTCGAATTTATAGCCTCTAAACTTACGTTATCGAAGTGTATAATGAATTTCGTCCAAAAGCATCTATAAAAACCTTTTAATTGGCTATATAGAATGAGAACGTAATAATGTTAATATAAAGTTGCTAATTTAATCAAGTGAGTTATATTTGGTGACACTTCTCAATTCAAATTGGGCAAGTCGAACTTTATTGCATCTAAACTTATGTTATTTTTAAAGAGAAATATAGAATGAATTTCATCCAAAAGCGTCTACAAAAACCTGTTAGTTAGGTATAAATTATGACAACGTAATAAAGTTGATAAAAAGTTGCTAATATAATCAAAGAAATTATATTTGGTGCCACTTTTGAATTCAAAATTGGGGAAGTCGAATTAATAGCCTCTAAACTTACGTTATCGAAATGTATAATGAATTCCGTCCAAAAGCGTCTATAAAAACCTTTTAATTGGCTATATAGAATGAGAACGTAATAATGTTGATATAAAGTTGCTAATTTAATCAAGTGAATTATATTTGGTGACACTTCTCAATTCAAATTGGGCAAGTCGAACTTTATTGCATCTAAACTTATGTTATTTTTAAAGAAAAATATAGAATGAATTTCATCCAAAAGCGTCTAGAAAAGCCTGTTAGTTAGGTATAAATAATGACAACGTAATAAAGTTGATAAAAAGTTTCTAATATAATCAAATAAATTATATTTGGTGCCACTTTTGAATTCAAAATTGGGGAAGTCGAATTAATAGCCTCTAAACTTACGTTATCGAAATGTATAATGAATTTCGTCCAAAAGCGTCTATAAAAACCTTTTAATTGGCTATATAGAATGAGAACATAATAATGTCGATATAAAGTTGCTAATTTAATCAAATGAATTATATTTGGTGACACTTCTCAATTCAAATTGGGCAAGTCGAACTTTATTGCATCTAAACTTATGTTATTTTTAAAGAGAAATATAGAATGAATTTCATCCAAAAGCGTATAGAAAAACCTGTTACTTAGTCATAAATAATGACAACGTAATAAACTTAATAAAAAGTTTCTAATATATTTAAATAAATTATATTCGGTGCCACTTTCGAATTTAATATTGGGGATGTCGAATTTATAGCCTCTAAACTTACGTTATCGAAATGTATAATGAATTTCATCCAAAAGCGTCTATAAAAACCTTTTAATTCGCTATATAGAATGAGAATGTAATAATGTTGATATAAAGTTGCTAATTTAATCAAATGAATTATATTTGGTGACACTTCTGAATTCAAATTAGGCAAGTCGAACTTTATTGCATCTAAACTTATGTTATTTTTAAAGAGAAATATAGAATGAATTTCATCCAAAAGCGTCTACAAAAACCTGTTAGTTAGTTATAAATAATGACAACATAATAATGTTGATAAAAAGTTGCTAATAAAATCAAATGAATTATATTTGATGCCACTTTTGAATTCAAAATTGGGGAAGTCGAATTAATAGCCTCTAAACTTACGTTATCGAAATGTATAATGAATTTCGTCCAAAAGCGTCTATAAAAACCTTTTAATTGGCTATATAGAATGAGAACGTAATAATGTTGATATAAAGTTGCTAATTTAATCAAATGAATTATATTTGGTGACACTTCTCAATTCAAATTGGGCAAGTCGAACTTTATTGCATCTAAACTTATGTTATTTTTAAAGAGAAATATAGAATGAATTTCATCCAAAAGCATCTAGAAAAACCTGTTAGTTAGTTATAAATTATGAAAACGTAATAAAGTTAATAAAAAGTTTCTAATATATTTAAATAAATTATATTTGGTGCCACTTTCGAATTTAATATTGGGGAAGTCGAATTTATAGCCTCTAAACTTACGTTATCGAAATGTATAATGAATTTCGTCCAAAAGCGTCTCTAAAAACCTTTTAATTGGCTATATAGAATGAGAACGTAATAATGTTGATATAAAGTTGCTAATTTAATCAAATGAATTATATTTGAATTGGGAAGTCGAATTTATAGCCTCTAAACTTACGTTATCGAAGTGTATAATGAATTTCGTCCAAAAGCATCTATAAAAACCTTTTAATTGGCTATATAGAATGAGAACGTAATAATGTTAATATAAAGTTGCTAATTTAATCAAGTGAGTTATATTTGGTGACACTTCTCAATTCAAATTGGGCAAGTCGAACTTTATTGCATCTAAACTTATGTTATTTTTAAAGAGAAATATAGAATGAATTTCATCCAAAAGCGTCTACAAAAACCTGTTAGTTAGGTATAAATTATGACAACGTAATAAAGTTGATAAAAAGTTGCTAATATAATCAAAGAAATTATATTTGGTGCCACTTTTGAATTCAAAATTGGGGAAGTCGAATTAATAGCCTCTAAACTTACGTTATCGAAATGTATAATGAATTCCGTCCAAAAGCGTCTATAAAAACCTTTTAATTGGCTATATAGAATGAGAACGTAATAATGTTGATATAAAGTTGCTAATTTAATCAAGTGAATTATATTTGGTGACACTTCTCAATTCAAATTGGGCAAGTCGAACTTTATTGCATCTAAACTTATGTTATTTTTAAAGAAAAATATAGAATGAATTTCATCCAAAAGCGTCTAGAAAAGCCTGTTAGTTAGGTATAAATAATGACAACGTAATAAAGTTGATAAAAAGTTTCTAATATAATCAAATAAATTATATTTGGTGCCACTTTTGAATTCAAAATTGGGGAAGTCGAATTAATAGCCTCTAAACTTACGTTATCGAAATGTATAATGAATTTCGTCCAAAAGCGTCTATAAAAACCTTTTAATTGGCTATATAGAATGAGAACATAATAATGTCGATATAAAGTTGCTAATTTAATCAAATGAATTATATTTGGTGACACTTCTCAATTCAAATTGGGCAAGTCGAACTTTATTGCATCTAAACTTATGTTATTTTTAAAGAGAAATATAGAATGAATTTCATCCAAAAGCATCTAGAAAAACCTGTTAGTTAGTTATAAATAATGACAATGTAATCAAGTTGATAAAAATTTGCTAATATAACCAAATGAACTATATTTGGTGCCACTTTTAAATTCAAAATTGGGGAAGTCGAATTTCTAGCCTCTAAACTTACGTTATCGAAATGTATAATGAATTTCGTACAAAAGCGTCTATAAAAACCTTTTAATTGGCTATATAGAATGAGAACGTAATAATGTTGATATAAAGTTGCTAATTTAATCAAATGAATTATATTTGAATTGGGAAGTCGAATTTATAGCCTCTAAACTTACGTTATCGAAGTGTATAATGAATTTCGTACAAAAGCGTCTATAAAAACCTTTTAATTGGCTATATAGAATGAGAACGTAATAATGTTGATATAAAGTTGCTAATTTAATCAAGTGAATTATATTTGGTGACAATTCTCAATTCAAATTGGGCAAGTCGAACTTTATTGCATCTAAACTTATGTTATTTTTAAAGAGAAATATAGAATGAATTTCATCCAAAAGCGTCTAGAAAAACCTGTTAGTTAGGTATAAATTATGACAACGTAATAAAGTTGATAAAAAGTTGCTAATATAACCAAATAAGTTATATTTGATGCCACTTTTGTATTCAAAATTGGGGAAGTCGAATTAATAGCCTCTAAACTTACGTTATCGAAATGTATATTGAATTTCGTCCAAAAGCGTCTATAAAAACCTTTTAATTGGCTATATAGAATGAGAACATAATAATGTTGATATAAAGTTGCTAATTTAATCAAATGAATTATATTTGGTGACACTTCTCAATTCAAATTGGGCAAGTCGAACTTTATTGCATCTAAACTTATGTTATTTTTAAAGAGAAATATAGAATGAATTTCATCCAAAAGCGTCTAGAAAACCTGTTAGTTAGTCATAAATAATAACAACGTAATAAACTTAATAAAAAGTTTCTAATATATTTAAATAAATTATATTCGGTGCCACCTTCGAATTCAAAATTGGGGAAGTCGAATTTATAGCCTCTAAACTTACGTTATCGAAATGTATAATGAATTTCGTCCAAAATCGTCTATAAAAACCTTTTAATTGGCTATATAGAATGAGAACATAATAATGTTGATATAAAGTTGCTAATTTAATCAAATGAATTATATTTGGTGACACTTCTCAATTCAAATTGGGCAAGTCGAACTTTATTGCATCTAAACTGATGTTATTTTTAAAGAGAATTATAGAATGAATTTCATTCAAAAGCGTCTAGAAAAACCTGTTAGTTAGTCATAAATAATGACAACATAATAAACTTAATAAAAAGTTTATAATATATTTAAATAAATTATATTCGGTGCCACTTTCGAATTCAAAATTGGGGAAGTCGAATTTATAGCCTCTAAACTTACGTTATCAAAATGAATAATGAATTTCTTCCAAAAGCGTCTATAAAATCTTTTAATTGGCTATATAGAATGAGAACGTAATAATGTTGGTATAAAGTTGCTAATTTAATCAAATGAATTATATTTGGTGACACTTCTCAATTCAAATTGGACAAGTCGAACTTTATTGCATCTAAACTTATGTTATTTTTAAAGAGAAATATAGAATGAATTTCATCTGAAAGTGTCTAGAAAAACCAGTTCGTTAGTTATAAAAAAATAACAACGTAATAAAGTTGATAAAAACTTTCTAATATATTCAAATAAATTATATTTGGTGCCACTTTTGAATTTAAAATTGGGGAAGTCGAATTTATAGCCTCTAAACTTACGTTATCGAAATGTATAATGAATTTCGTCCAAAAGCGTCTATAAAAACCTTTTAATTGGCTATATAGAATGAGAACGTAATAATGTTGATATAAAGTTGCTAATTTAATCAAATGAATTATATTTGGTGACACTTCTCAATTTAAATTGGGCAAGTCGAACTTTATTGCATCTCAACTTATGTTATTTTTAAAGAGAAATATAGAATGAATTTCATCCAAAAGCGTCTAGAAAACCTGTTAGTTAGTTATAAATAATGACAACGTAATAAAGTTGATAAAAATTTGCTAATATAATCAAATGCATTATATTTGGTGCCACTTTTGAATTCAAAGTTGGGGAAGTCGAATTAATAGCCTCTAAACTTAAGTTATCAAAATGTATAATGAATTTCGTCCAAAAGCGTCTATAAAAACCTTTTAATTGGCTATATAGAATGAGAACGTAATAATGTTTATATAAAGTTGCTAATTTAATCAAATGAATTATATTTGGTGACACTTCTCAATTCAAATTGGGCTAGTCGAACTTTATTGCATCTAAACTTATGTTATTTTTAAAGAGAATTATAGAATGAATTTCATTCAAAAGCGTCTAGAAAAACCTGTTAGTTAGTCATAAATAATGACAACGTATTAAACTTAATAAAAAGTTTATAATATATTTAAATAAATTATATTCGGTGCCACTTTCGAATTCAAAATTGGGGAAGTCGAATTTATAGCCTCTAAACTTACGTTATCAAAATGTATAATGAATTTCTTCCAAAAGCGTCTATAAAATCTTTTAATTGGCTATATAGAATGAGAACGTAATAATGTTGGTATAAAGTTGCTAATTTAATCAAATGAATTATATTTGCTGACACTTCTCAATTCAAATTGGGCAAGTCGAACTTTATTGCATCTAAACTTATGTTATTTTTAAAGAGAAATGTAGAATGAATTTCATCTGAAAGTGTCTAGAAAAAACCAGTTAGTTAGTTATAAAAAAATAAAAACGTAATAAAGTTGATAAAATTTTTCTAATATATTCAAATAAATTATATTTGGTGCCACTTTTGAATTTAAAATTGAGGAAGTCGAATTTATAGCCTCTAAACTTACGTTATCGAAATGTATAATGAATTTCGTCCAAAAGCGTCTATAAAAACCTTTTAATTGGCTATATAGAATGAGAACGTAATAATGTTGATATAAAGTTGCTAATTTAATCAAATGAATTATATTTGGTGACACTTCTCAATTTAAATTGGGCAAGTCGAACTTTATTGCATCTCAACTTATGTTATTTTTAAAGAGAAATATAGAATGAATTTCATCCAAAAGCGTCTAGAAAACCTGTTAGTTAGTTATAAATAATGACAACGTAATAAAGTTGATAAAAATTTGCTAATATAATCAAATGCAGTATATTTGGTGCCACTTTTGAATTCAAAGTTGGGGAAGTCGAATTAATAGCCTCTAAACTTAAGTTATCAAAATGTATAATGAATTTCGTCCAAAAGCGTCTATAAAAACCTTTTAATTGGCTATATAGAATGAGAACGTAATAATGTTTATATAAAGTTGCTAATTTAATCAAATGAATTATATTTGGTGACACTTCTCAATTCAAATTGGGCAAGTCGAACTTTATTGCATCTAAACTTATGTTATTTTTAAAGAGAAATATAGAATGAATTCCATCCAAAAGCATCTAGAAAAACCTGTTACTTAGTTATAAATAATGAAAACGTAATAAAGTTGATAAAAATTTGCTAATATAACCAAATGAATTATATTTGGTGCCACTTTTAAATTCAAAATTTGGGAAGTCGAATTTCTAGCCTCTAAACTTACGTTATCGAAGTGTATAATGAATTTCGTCCAAAAGCGTCTATAAAAACCTTTTAATTGGCTATATAGAATGAGAACGTAATAATGTTGATATAAAGTTGCTAATTTAATCAAGTGAATTATATTTGGTGACACTTCTCAATTCAAATTGGGCAAGTCGAACTTTATTGCATCTAAACTTATGTTATTTTTAAAGAGAAATATAGAATGAATTTCATCCAAAAGCGTCTAGAAAAACCTGTTAGTTAGGTATAAATTATGACAACGTAATAAAGTTGATAAAAAGTTGCTAATATAATCAAATAAATTATATTTGGTTCCACTTTTGTATTCAAAATTGGGGAAGTCGAATTAATAGCCTCTAAACTTACGTTATCGAAATGTATATTGAATTTCGTCCAAAAGCGTCTATAAAAACCTTTTAATTGGCTATATAGAATGAGAACATAATAATGTTGATATAAAGTTGCTAATTTAATCAAATGAATTATATTTGGTGACACTTCTCAATTCAAATTGGGCAAGTCGAACTTTATTGCATCTAAACTTATGTTATTTTTAAAGAGAAATATAGAATGAATTTCATCCAAAAGCGTCTAGAAAACCTGTTAGTTAGTCATAAATAATGACAACGTAATAAACTTAATAAAAAGTTTCTAATATATTTAAATAAATTATATTCGGTGCCACCTTCGAATTCAAAATTGGGGAAGTCGAATTTATAGCCTCTAAACTTACGTTATCGAAATGTATAATGAATTTCGTCCAAAATCGTCTATAAAAACCTTTTAATTGGCTATATAGAATGAGAACGTAATAATGTTGATATAAAGTTGCTAATTTAATCAAATGAATTATATTTGGTGACACTTCTCAATTCAAATTGGGCAAGTCGAACTTTATTGCATCTAAACTTATGTTATTTTTAAAGAGAATTATAGAATGAATTTCATTCAAAAGCGTCTAGAAAAACCTGTTAGTTAGTCATAAATAATGACAACGTAATAAACTTAATAAAAAGTTTATAATATATTTAAATAAATTATATTCGGTGCCACTTTCGAATTCAAAATTGGGGAAGTCGAATTTATAGCCTCTAAACTTACGTTATCAAAATGAATAATGAATATCTTCCAAAAGCGTCTATAAAATCTTTTAATTGGCTATATAGAATGAGAACGTAATAATGTTGGTATAAAGTTGCTAATTTAATCAAATGAATTATATTTGGTGACACTTCTCAATTCAAATTGGGCAAGTCGAACTTTATTGCATCTAAACTTATGTTATTTTTAAAGAGAAATATAGAATGAATTTCATCTGAAAGTGTCTAGAAAAACCAGTTAGTTAGTTATAAAAAAATAACAACGTAATAAAGTTGATAAAAACTTTCTAATATATTCAAATAAATTATATTTGGTGCCACTTTTGAATTTAAAATTGGGGAAGTCGAATTTATAGCCTCTAAACTTACGTTATCGAAATGTATAATGAATTTCGTCCAAAAGCGTCTATAAAAACCTTTTAATTGGCTATATAGAATGAGAACGTAATAATGTTGATATAAAGTTGCTAATTTAATCAAATGAATTATATTTGGTGACACTTCTCAATTCAAATTGGGCAAGTCGAACTTTATTGCATCTAAACTTATGTTATTTTTAAAGAGAAATATAGAATGAATTTCATCCAAAAGCATCTAGAAAAACCTGTTAGTTAGTTATAAATAATGACAACGTAATAAAGTTGATAAAAATTTGCTAATATAACCAAATGAATTATATTTGGTGCCACTTTTAAATTCAAAATTGGGGAAGTCGAATTTCTAGCCTCTAAACTTACGTTATCGAAATGTATAATGAATTTCGTCCAAAAGCGTCTATAAAAACCTTTTAATTGGCTATATAGAATGAGAACGTAATAATGTTGATATAAAGTTGCTAATTTAATCAAATGAATTATATTTGAATTGGGAAGTCGAATTTATAGTCTCTAAACTTACGTTATCGAAGTGTATAATGAATTTCGTCCAAAAGCGTCTATAAAAACCTTTTAATTGGCTATATAGAATGAGAACGTAATAATGTTGATATAAAGTTGCAAATTTAATCAAGTGAATTATATTTGGTGACAATTCTCAATTCAAATTGGGCAAGTCGAACTTTATTGCATCTAAACTTATGTTATTTTTAAAGAGAAATATAGAATGAATTTCATCCAAAAGCGTCTAGAAAAACCTGTTAGTTAGGTATAAATTATGACAACGTAATAAAGTTGATAAAAAGTTGCTAATATAATCAAATAAATTATATTTGGTGCCACTTTTGTATTCAAAATTGGGGAAGTCGAATTAATAGCCTGTAAACTTACGTTATCGAAATGTATATTGAATTTCGTCCAAAAGCGTCTATAAAAACCTTTTAATTGGCTATATAGAATGAGAACATAATAATGTTGATATAAAGTTGCTAATTTAATCAAATGAATTATATTTGGTGACACTTCTCAATTCAAATTGGGCAAGTCGAACTTTATTGCATCTAAACTTATGTTATTTTTAAAGAGAAATATACAATGAATTTCATCCAAAAGCGTCTAGAAAACCTGTTAGTTAGTCATAAATAATGACAACGTAATAAACTTAATAAAAAGTTTATAATATATTTAAATAAATTATATTCGGTGCCACTTTCGAATTCAAAATTGGGGAAGTCGAATTTATAGCCTCTAAACTTACGTTATCAAAATGAATAATGAATATCTTCCAAAAGCGTCTATAAAATCTTTTAATTGGCTATATAGAATGAGAACGTAATAATGTTGGTATAAAGTTGCTAATTTAATCAAATGAATTATATTTGGTGACACTTCTCAATTCAAATTGGGCAAGTCGAACTTTATTGCATCTAAACTTATGTTATTTTTAAAGAGAAATATAGAATGAATTTCATCTGAAAGTGTCTAGAAAAACCAGTTAGTTAGTTATAAAAAAATAACAACGTAATAAAGTTGATAAAAACTTTCTAATATATTCAAATAAATTATATTTGGTGCCACTTTTGAATTTAAAATTGGGGAAGTCGAATTTATAGCCTCTAAACTTACGTTATCGAAATGTATAATGAATTTCGTCCAAAAGCGTCTATAAAAACCTTTTAATTGGCTATATAGAATGAGAACGTAATAATGTTGATATAAAGTTGCTAATTTAATCAAATGAATTATATTTGGTGACACTTCTCAATTCAAATTGGGCAAGTCGAACTTTATTGCATCTAAACTTATGTTATTTTTAAAGAGAAATATAGAATGAATTTCATCCAAAAGCATCTAGAAAAACCTGTTAGTTAGTTATAAATAATGACAACGTAATAAAGTTGATAAAAATTTGCTAATATAACCAAATGAATTATATTTGGTGCCACTTTTAAATTCAAAATTGGGGAAGTCGAATTTCTAGCCTCTAAACTTACGTTATCGAAATGTATAATGAATTTCGTCCAAAAGCGTCTATAAAAACCTTTTAATTGGCTATATAGAATGAGAACGTAATAATGTTGATATAAAGTTGCTAATTTAATCAAATGAATTATATTTGAATTGGGAAGTCGAATTTATAGTCTCTAAACTTACGTTATCGAAGTGTATAATGAATTTCGTCCAAAAGCGTCTATAAAAACCTTTTAATTGGCTATATAGAATGAGAACGTAATAATGTTGATATAAAGTTGCAAATTTAATCAAGTGAATTATATTTGGTGACAATTCTCAATTCAAATTGGGCAAGTCGAACTTTATTGCATCTAAACTTATGTTATTTTTAAAGAGAAATATAGAATGAATTTCATCCAAAAGCGTCTAGAAAAACCTGTTAGTTAGGTATAAATTATGACAACGTAATAAAGTTGATAAAAAGTTGCTAATATAATCAAATAAATTATATTTGGTGCCACTTTTGTATTCAAAATTGGGGAAGTCGAATTAATAGCCTGTAAACTTACGTTATCGAAATGTATATTGAATTTCGTCCAAAAGCGTCTATAAAAACCTTTTAATTGGCTATATAGAATGAGAACATAATAATGTTGATATAAAGTTGCTAATTTAATCAAATGAATTATATTTGGTGACACTTCTCAATTCAAATTGGGCAAGTCGAACTTTATTGCATCTAAACTTATGTTATTTTTAAAGAGAAATATACAATGAATTTCATCCAAAAGCGTCTAGAAAACCTGTTAGTTAGTCATAAATAATGACAACGTAATAAACTTAATAAAAAGTTTCTAATATATTTAAATAAATTATATTCGGTGCCACCTTCGAATTCAAAATTGGGGAAGTCGAATTTATAGCCTCTAAACTTACGTTATCGAAATGTATAATGAATTTCGTCCAAAATCGTCTATAAAAACCTTTTAATTGGCTATATAGAATGAGAACGTAATAATGTTGATATAAAGTTGCTAATTTAATCAAATGAATTATATTTGGTGACACTTCTCAATTCAAATTGGGCAAGTCCAACTTTATTGCATATAAACTTATGTTATTTTTAAAGAGAAATATAGAATGAATTTCATCCAAAAGCGTCTAGAAAACCTGTTAGTTAGTCATAAATAATGACAACGTAATAAACTTAATAAAAAGTTTCTAATATATTTAAATAAATTATATTCGGTGCCACCTTCGAATTCAAAATTGGGGAAGTCGAATTTATAGCCTCTAAACTTACGTTATCGAAATGTATAATGAATTCCGTCCAAAATCGTCTATAAAAACCTTTTAATTGGCTATATAGAATGAGAACGTAATAATGTTGATATAAAGTTGCTAATTTAATCATATGAATTATATTTGGTGACACTTCTCAATTCAAATTGGGCAAGTCGAACTTTATTGCATCTAAACTTATGTTATTTTTAAAGAGAATTATAGAATGAATTTCATTCAAAAGCGTCTAGAAAAACCTGTTAGTTAGTCATAAATAATGACAACGTAATAAACTTAATAAAAAGTTTATAATATATTTAAATAAATTATATTCGGTGCCACCTTCGAATTCAAAATTGGGGAAGTCGAATTAATAGCCTCTAAACTTACGTTATCGAAATGTATAATGAATTTCGTCCAAAATCGTCTATAAAAACCTTTTAATTGGCTATATAGAATGAGAACGTAATAATGTTGATATAAAGTTGCTAATTTAATCAAATGAATTATATTTGGTGACACTTCTCAATTCAAATTGGGCAAGTCGAACTTTATTGCATCTAAACTTATGTTATTTTTAAAGAGAAATATAGAATGAATTTCATCCAAAAGCGTCTAGAAAAACCTGTTAGTTAGGTATAAATTATGACAACGTAATAAAGTTGATAAAAAGTTGCTAATATAATCAAATAAATTATATTTGGTGCCACTTTTGTATTCAAAATTGGGGAAGTCGAATTAATAGCCTCTAAACTTACGTTATCGAAATGTATATTGAATTTCATCCAAAAGCGTCTATAAAAACCTTTTAATTGGCTATATAGAATGAGAACATAATAATGTTGATATAAAGTTGCTAATTTAATCAAATGAATTATATTTGGTGACACTTCTCAATTCAAATTGGGCAAGTCGAACTTTATTGCATCTAAACTTATGTTATTTTTAAAGAGAAATATAGAATGAATTTCATCCAAAAGCGTCTAGAAAACCTGTTAGTTAGTCATAAATAATGACAACGTAATAAACTTAATAAAAAGTTTCTAATATATTTAAATAAATTATATTCGGTGCCACCTTCGAATTCAAAATTGGGGAAGTCGAATGTATAGCCTCTAAACTTACGTTATCGAAATGTATAATTAATTTCGTCCAAAATCGTCTATAAAAACCTTTTAATTGGCTATATAGAATGAGAACGTAATAATGTTGATATAAAGTTGCTAATTTAATCAAATGAATTATATTTGGTGACACTTCTCAATTCAAATTGGGCAAGTCGAACTTTATTGCATCTAAACTTATGTTATTTTTAAAGAGAATTATAGAATGAATTTCATTCAAAAGCGTCTAGAAAAACCTGTTAGTTAGTCATAAATAATGACAACGTAATAAACTTAATAAAAAGTTTATAATATATTTAAATAAATTATATTCGGTGCCACTTTCGAATTCAAAATTGGGGAAGTCGAATTTATAGCCTCTAAACTTACGTTATCAAAATGAATAATGAATATCTTCCAAAAGCGTCTATAAAATCTTTTAATTGGCTATATAGAATGAGAACGTAATAATGTTGGTATAAAGTTGCTAATTTAATCAAATGAATTATATTTGGTGACACTTCTCAATTCAAATTGGGCAAGTCGAACTTTATTGCATCTAAACTTATGTTATTTTTAAAGAGAAATATAGAATGAATTTCATCTGAAAGTGTCTAGAAAAACCAGTTAGTTAGTTATAAAAAAATAACAACGTAATAAAGTTGATAAAAACTTTCTAATATATTCAAATAAATTATATTTGGTGCCACTTTTGAATTTAAAATTGGGGAAGTCGAATTTATAGCCTCTAAACTTACGTTATCGAAATGTATAATGAATTTCGTCCAAAAGCGTCTATAAAAACCTTTTAATTGGCTATATAGAATGAGAACGTAATAATGTTGATATAAAGTTGCTAATTTAATCAAATGAATTATATTTGGTGACACTTCTCAATTCAAATTGGGCAAGTCGAACTTTATTGCATCTAAACTTATGTTATTTTTAAAGAGAAATATAGAATGAATTTCATCCAAAAGCATCTAGAAAAACCTGTTAGTTAGTTATAAATAATGACAACGTAATAAAGTTGATAAAAATTTGCTAATATAACCAAATGAATTATATTTGGTGCCACTTTTAAATTCAAAATTGGGGAAGTCGAATTTCTAGCCTCTAAACTTACGTTATCGAAATGTATAATGAATTTCGTCCAAAAGCGTCTATAAAAACCTTTTAATTGGCTATATAGAATGAGAACGTAATAATGTTGATATAAAGTTGCTAATTTAATCAAATGAATTATATTTGAATTGGGAAGTCGAATTTATAGTCTCTAAACTTACGTTATCGAAGTGTATAATGAATTTCGTCCAAAAGCGTCTATAAAAACCTTTTAATTGGCTATATAGAATGAGAACGTAATAATGTTGATATAAAGTTGCAAATTTAATCAAGTGAATTATATTTGGTGACAATTCTCAATAAAAATTGGGCAAGTCGAACTTTATTGCATCTAAACTTATGTTATTTTTAAAGAGAAATATAGAATGAATTTCATCCAAAAGCGTCTAGAAAAACCTGTTAGTTAGGTATAAATTATGACAACGTAATAAAGTTGATAAAAAGTTGCTAATATAATCAAATAAATTATATTTGGTGCCACTTTTGTATTCAAAATTGGGGAAGTCGAATTAATAGCCTGTAAACTTACGTTATCGAAATGTATATTGAATTTCGTCCAAAAGCGTCTATAAAAACCTTTTAATTGGCTATATAGAATGAGAACATAATAATGTTGATATAAAGTTGCTAATTTAATCAAATGAATTATATTTGGTGACACTTCTCAATTCAAATTGGGCAAGTCGAACTTTATTGCATCTAAACTTATGTTATTTTTAAAGAGAAATATACAATGAATTTCATCCAAAAGCGTCTAGAAAACCTGTTAGTTAGTCATAAATAATGACAACGTAATAAACTTAATAAAAAGTTTCTAATATATTTAAATAAATTATATTCGGTGCCACCTTCGAATTCAAAATTGGGGAAGTCGAATTTATAGCCTCTAAACTTACGTTATCGAAATGTATAATGAATTTCGTCCAAAATCGTCTATAAAAACCTTTTAATTGGCTATATAGAATGAGAACGTAATAATGTTGATATAAAGTTGCTAATTTAATCAAATGAATTATATTTGGTGACACTTCTCAATTCAAATTGGGCAAGTCCAACTTTATTGCATATAAACTTATGTTATTTTTAAAGAGAAATATAGAATGAATTTCATCCAAAAGCGTCTAGAAAACCTGTTAGTTAGTCATAAATAATGACAACGTAATAAACTTAATAAAAAGTTTCTAATATATTTAAATAAATTATATTCGGTGCCACCTTCGAATTCAAAATTGGGGAAGTCGAATTTATAGCCTCTAAACTTACGTTTATCGAAATGTATAATGAATTCCGTCCAAAATCGTCTATAAAAACCTTTTAATTGGCTATATAGAATGAGAACGTAATAATGTTGATATAAAGTTGTTAATTTAATCATATGAATTATATTTGGTGACACTTCTCAATTCAAATTGGGCAAGTCGAACTTTATTGCATCTAAACTTATGTTATTTTTAAAGAGAATTATAGAATGAATTTCATTCAAAAGCGTCTAGAAAAACCTGTTAGTTAGTCATAAATAATGACAACGTAATAAACTTAATAAAAAGTTTATAATATATTTAAATAAATTATATTCGGTGCCACCTTCGAATTCAAAATTGGGGAAGTCGAATTAATAGCCTCTAAACTTACGTTATCGAAATGTATAATGAATTTCGTCCAAAATCGTCTATAAAAACCTTTTAATTGGCTATATAGAATGAGAACGTAATAATGTTGATATAAAGTTGCTAATTTAATCAAATGAATTATATTTGGTGACACTTCTCAATTCAAATTGGGCAAGTCGAACTTTATTGCATCTAAACTTATGTTATTTTTAAAGAGAAATATAGAATGAATTTCATCCAAAAGCGTCTAGAAAAACCTGTTAGTTAGGTATAAATTATGACAACGTAATAAAGTTGATAAAAAGTTGCTAATATAATCAAATAAATTATATTTGGTGCCACTTTTGTATTCAAAATTGGGGAAGTCGAATTAATAGCCTCTAAACTTACGTTATCGAAATGTATATTGAATTTCATCCAAAAGCGTCTATAAAAACCTTTTAATTGGCTATATAGAATGAGAACATAATAATGTTGATATAAAGTTGCTAATTTAATCAAATGAATTATATTTGGTGACACTTCTCAATTCAAATTGGGCAAGTCGAACTTTATTGCATCTAAACTTATGTTATTTTTAAAGAGAAATATAGAATGAATTTCATCCAAAAGCGTCTAGAAAACCTGTTAGTTAGTCATAAATAATGACAACGTAATAAACTTAATAAAAAGTTTCTAATATATTTAAATAAATTATATTCGGTGCCACCTTCGAATTCAAAATTGGGGAAGTCGAATGTATAGCCTCTAAACTTACGTTATCGAAATGTATAATGAATTTCGTCCAAAATCGTCTATAAAAACCTTTTAATTGGCTATATAGAATGAGAACGTAATAATGTTGATATAAAGTTGCTAATTTAATCAAATGAATTATATTTGGTGACACTTCTCAATTCAAATTGGGCAAGTCGAACTTTATTGCATCTAAACTTATGTTATTTTTAAAGAGAATTATAGAATGAATTTCATTCAAAAGCGTCTAGAAAAACCTGTTAGTTAGTCATAAATAATGACAACGTAATAAACTTAATAAAAAGTTTATAATATATTTAAATAAATTATATTCGGTGCCACTTTCGAATTCAAAATTGGGGAAGTCGAATTTATAGCCTCTAAACTTACGTTATCAAAATGAATAATGAATATCTTCCAAAAGCGTCTATAAAATCTTTTAATTGGCTATATAGAATGAGAACGTAATAATGTTGGTATAAAGTTGCTAATTTAATCAAATGAATTATATTTGGTGACACTTCTCAATTCAAATTGGGCAAGTCGAACTTTATTGCATCTAAACTTATGTTATTTTTAAAGAGAAATATAGAATGAATTTCATCTGAAAGTGTCTAGAAAAACCAGTTAGTTAGTTATAAAAAAATAACAACGTAATAAAGTTGATAAAAACTTTCTAATATATTCAAATAAATTATATTTGGTGCCACTTTTGAATTTAAAATTGGGGAAGTCGAATTTATAGCCTCTAAACTTACGTTATCGAAATGTATAATGAATTTCGTCCAAAAGCGTCTATAAAAACCTTTTAATTGGCTATATAGAATGAGAACGTAATAATGTTGATATAAAGTTGCTAATTTAATCAAATGAATTATATTTGGTGACACTTCTCAATTCAAATTGGGCAAGTCGAACTTTATTGCATCTAAACTTATGTTATTTTTAAAGAGAAATATAGAATGAATTTCATCCAAAAGCATCTAGAAAAACCTGTTAGTTAGTTATAAATAATGACAACGTAATAAAGTTGATAAAAATTTGCTAATATAACCAAATGAATTATATTTGGTGCCACTTTTAAATTCAAAATTGGGGAAGTCGAATTTCTAGCCTCTAAACTTACGTTATCGAAATGTATAATGAATTTCGTCCAAAAGCGTCTATAAAAACCTTTTAATTGGCTATATAGAATGAGAACGTAATAATGTTGATATAAAGTTGCTAATTTAATCAAATGAATTATATTTGAATTGGGAAGTCGAATTTATAGTCTCTAAACTTACGTTATCGAAGTGTATAATGAATTTCGTCCAAAAGCGTCTATAAAAACCTTTTAATTGGCTATATAGAATGAGAACGTAATAATGTTGATATAAAGTTGCAAATTTAATCAAGTGAATTATATTTGGTGACAATTCTCAATTCAAATTGGGCAAGTCGAACTTTATTGCATCTAAACTTATGTTATTTTTAAAGAGAAATATAGAATGAATTTCATCCAAAAGCGTCTAGAAAAACCTGTTAGTTAGGTATAAATTATGACAACGTAATAAAGTTGATAAAAAGTTGCTAATATAATCAAATAAATTATATTTGGTGCCACTTTTGTATTCAAAATTGGGGAAGTCGAATTAATAGCCTGTAAACTTACGTTATCGAAATGTATATTGAATTTCGTCCAAAAGCGTCTATAAAAACCTTTTAATTGGCTATATAGAATGAGAACATAATAATGTTGATATAAAGTTGCTAATTTAATCAAATGAATTATATTTGGTGACACTTCTCAATTCAAATTGGGCAAGTCGAACTTTATTGCATCTAAACTTATGTTATTTTTAAAGAGAAATATAGAATGAATTTCATCCAAAAGCATCTAGAAAAACCTGTTAGTTAGTTATAAATAATGACAACGTAATAAAGTTGATAAAAATTTGCTAATATAACCAAATGAATTATATTTGGTGCCACTTTTAAATTCAAAATTGGGGAAGTCGAATTTCTAGCCTCTAAACTTACGTTATCGAAATGTATAATGAATTTCGTCCAAAAGCGTCTATAAAAACCTTTTAATTGGCTATATAGAATGAGAACGTAATAATGTTGATATAAAGTTGCTAATTTAATCAAATGAATTATATTTGAATTGGGAAGTCGAATTTATAGTCTCTAAACTTACGTTATCGAAATGTATAATGAATTTCGTCCAAAATCGTCTATAAAAACCTTTTAATTGGCTATATAGAATGAGAACGTAATAATGTTGATATAAAGTTGCTAATTTAATCAAATGAATTATATTTGGTGACACTTCTCAATTCAAATTGGGCAAGTCGAACTTTATTGCATCTAAACTTATGTTATTTTTAAAGAGAATTATAGAATGAATTTCATTCAAAAGCGTCTAGAAAAACCTGTTAGTTAGTCATAAATAATGACAACGTAATAAACTTAATAAAAAGTTTATAATATATTTAAATAAATTATATTCGGTGCCACTTTCGAATTCAAAATTGGGGAAGTCGAATTTATAGCCTCTAAACTTACGTTATCAAAATGAATAATGAATTTCTTCCAAAAGCGTCTATAAAATCTTTTAATTGGCTATATAGAATGAGAACGTAATAATGTTGGTATAAAGTTGCTAATTTAATCAAATGAATTATATTTGGTGACACTTCTCAATTCAAATTGGGCAAGTCGAACTTTATTGCATCTAAACTTATGTTATTTTTAAAGAGAAATATAGAATGAATTTCATCCAAAAGCGTCTAGAAAAACCTGTTAGTTAGGTATAAATTATGACAACGTAATAAAGTTGATAAAAAGTTGCTAATATAATCAAATAAATTATATTTGGTGCCACTTTTGTATTCAAAATTGGGGAAGTCGAATTAATAGCCTGTAAACTTACGTTATCGAAATGTATATTGAATTTCGTCCAAAAGCGTCTATAAAAACCTTTTAATTGGCTATATAGAATGAGAACATAATAATGTTGATATAAAGTTGCTAATTTAATCAAATGAATTATATTTGGTGACACTTCTCAATTCAAATTGGGCAAGTCGAACTTTATTGCATCTAAACTTATGTTATTTTTAAAGAGAAATATACAATGAATTTCATCCAAAAGCGTCTAGAAAACCTGTTAGTTAGTCATAAATAATGACAACGTAATAAACTTAATAAAAAGTTTCAAATATATTTAAATAAATTATATTCGGTGCCACCTTCGAATTCAAAATTGGGGAAGTCGAATTTATAGCCTCTAAACTTACGTTATCGAAATGTATAATGAATTTCGTCCAAAATCGTCTATAAAAACCTTTTAATTGGCTATATAGAATGAGAACGTAATAATGTTGATATAAAGTTGCTAATTTAATCAAATGAATTATATTTGGTGACACTTCTCAATTCAAATTGGGCAAGTCGAACTTTATTGCATCTAAACTGATGTTATTTTTAAAGAGAATTATAGAATGAATTTCATTCAAAAGCGTCTAGAAAAACCTGTTAGTTAGTCATAAATAATGACAACATAATAAACTTAATAAAAAGTTTATAATATATTTAAATAAATTATATTCGGTGCCACTTTCGAATTCAAAATTGGGGAAGTCGAATTTATAGCCTCTAAACTTACGTTATCAAAATGAATAATGAATTTCTTCCAAAAGCGTCTATAAAATCTTTTAATTGGCTATATTGAATGAGAACGTAATAATGTTGGTATAAAGTTGCTAATTTAATCAAATGAATTATATTTGGTGACACTTCTCAATTCAAATTGGACAAGTCAAACTTTATTGCATCTAAACTTATGTTATTTTTAAAGAGAAATATAGAATGAATTTCATCTGAAAGTGTCTAGAAAAACCAGTTAGTTAGTTATAAAAAAATAACAACGTAATAAAGTTGATAAAAACTTTCTAATATATTCAAATAAATTATATTTGGTGCCACTTTTGAATCTAAAATTGGGGAAGTCAAATTTATAGCCTCTAAACTTACGTTATCGAAATGTATAATGAATTTCGTCCAAAAGCGTCTATAAAAACCTTTTAATTGGCTATATAGAATGAGAACGTAATAATGTTGATATAAAGTTGCTAATTTAATCAAATGAATTATATTTGGTGACACTTCTCAATTTAAATTGGGCAAGTCGAACTTTATTGCATCTCAACTTATGTTATTTTTAAAGAGAAATATAGAATGAATTTCATCCAAAAGCGTCTAGAAAACCTGTTAGTTAGTTATAAATAATGACAACGTAATAAAGTTGATAAAAATTTGCTAATATAATCAAATGCATTATATTTGGTGCCACTTTTGAATTCAAAGTTGGGGAAGTCGAATTAATAGCCTCTAAACTTAAGTTATCAAAATGTATAATGAATTTCGTCCAAAAGCGTCTATAAAAACCTTTTAATTGGCTATATAGAATGAGAACGTAATAATGTTTATATAAAGTTGCTAATTTAATCAAATGAATTATATTTGGTGACACTTCTCAATTCAAATTGGGCAAGTCGAACTTTATTGCATCTAAACTTATGTTATTTTTAAAGAGAAATATAGAATGAATTCCATCCAAAAGCATCTAGAAAAACCTGTTACTTAGTTATAAATAATGAAAACGTAATAAAGTTGATAAAAATTTGCTAATATAACCAAATGAATTATATTTGGTGCCACTTTTAAATTCAAAATTGGGGAAGTCGAATTTCTAGCCTCTAAACTTACGTTATCGAAATGTGTAATGAATTTCGTCCAAAAGCGTCTATAAAACCTTTAAATTGGCTATATAGAATGAGAACGTAATAATGTTGATATAAAGTTGCTAATTTAATCAAATGAATTATATTTGAATTGGGAAGTCGAATTTATAGCCACTAAACTTACGTTATCGAAGTGTATAATGAATTTCGTCCAAAAGCGTCTATAAAAACCTTTTAATTGGCTATATAGAATGAGAACGTAATAATGTTGATATAAAGTTGCTAATTTAATCAAGTGAATTATATTTGGTGACACTTCTCAATTCAAATTGGGCAAGTCGAACTTTATTGCATCTAAACTTATGTTATTTTTAAAGAGAAATATAGAATGAATTTCATCCAAAAGCGTCTAGAAAAACCTGTTAGTTAGGTATAAATTATGACAACGTAATAAAGTTGATAAAAAGTTGCTAATATAATCAAATAAATTATATTTGGTTCCACTTTTGTATTCAAAATTGGGGAAGTCGAATTAATAGCCTCTAAACTTACGTTATCGAAATGTATATTGAATTTCGTCCAAAAGCGTCTATAAAAACCTTTTAATTGGCTATATAGAATGAGAACATAATAATGTTGATATAAAGTTGCTAATTTAATCAAATGAATTATATTTGGTGACACTTCTCAATTCAAATTGGGCAAGTCGAACTTTATTGCATCTAAACTTATGTTATTTTTAAAGAGAAATATAGAATGAATTTCATCCAAAAGCGTCTAGAAAACCTGTTAGTTAGTCATAAATAATGACAACGTAATAAACTTAATAAAAAGTTTCTAATATATTTAAATAAATTATATTCGGTGCCACCTTCGAATTCAAAATTGGGGAAGTCGAATTTATAGCCTCTAACCTTACGTTATCGAAATGTATAATGAATTTCGTCCAAAATCGTCTATAAAAACCTTTTAATTGGCTATATAGAATGAGAACGTAATAATGTTGATATAAAGTTGTTAATTTAATCAAATGAATTATATTTGGTGACACTTCTCAATTCAAATTGGGCAAGTCGAACTTTATTGCATCTAAACTTATGTTATTTTTAAAGAGAATTATAGAATGAATTTCATTCAAAAGCGTCTAGAAAAACCTGTTAGTTAGTCATAAATAATGACAACGTAATAAACTTAATAAAAATTTATAATATATTTAAATAAATTATATTCGGTGCCACTTTCGAATTCAAAATTGGGGAAGTCGAATTTATAGCCTCTAAACTTACGTTATCAAAATGAATAATGAATATCTTCCAAAAGCGTCTATAAAATCTTTTAATTGGCTATATAGAATGAGAACGTAATAATGTTGGTATAAAGTTGCTAATTTAATCAAATGAATTGTATTTGGTGACACTTCTCAATTCAAATTGGGCAAGTCGAACTTTATTGCATCTAAACTTATGTTATTTTTAAAGAGAATTATAGAATGAATTTCATCTGAAAGTGTCTAGAAAAACCAGTTAGTTAGTTATAAAAAAATAACAACGTAATAAAGTTGATAAAAACTTTCTAATATATTCAAATAAATTATATTTGGTGCCACTTTTGAATTTAAAATTGGGGAAGTCGAATTTATAGCCTCTAAACTTACGTTATCGAAATGTATAATGAATTTCGTCCAAAAGCGTCTATAAAAACCTTTTAATTGGCTATATAGAATGAGAACGTAATAATGTTGATATAAAGTTGCTAATTTAATCAAATGAATTATATTTGGTGACACTTCTCAATTCAAATTGGGCAAGTCGAACTTTATTGCATCTAAACTTATGTTATTTTTAAAGAGAAATATAGAATGAATTTCATCCAAAAGCATCTAGAAAAACCTGTTAGTTAGTTATAAATAATGACAACGTAATAAAGTTGATAAAAATTTGCTAATATAACCAAATGAATTATATTTGGTGCCACTTTTAAATTCAAAATTGGGGAAGTCGAATTTCTAGCCTCTAAACTTACGTTATCGAAATGTATAATGAATTTCGTCCAAAAGCGTCTATAAAAACCTTTTAATTGGCTATATAGAATGAGAACGTAATAATGTTGATATAAAGTTGCTAATTTAATCAAATGAATTATATTTGAATTGGGAAGTCGAATTTATAGTCTCTAAACTTACGTTATCGAAGTGTATAATGAATTTCGTCCAAAAGCGTCTATAAAAACCTTTTAATTGGCTATATAGAATGAGAACGTAATAATGTTGATATAAAGTTGCAAATTTAATCAAGTGAATTATATTTGGTGACAATTCTCAATTCAAATTGGGCAAGTCGAACTTTATTGCATCTAAACTTATGTTATTTTTAAAGAGAAATATAGAATGAATTTCATCCAAAAGCGTCTAGAAAAACCTGTTAGTTAGGTATAAATTATGACAACGTAATAAAGTTGATAAAAAGTTGCTAATATAATCAAATAAATTATATTTGGTGCCACTTTTGTATTCAAAATTGGGGAAGTCGAATTAATAGCCTGTAAACTTACGTTATCGAAATGTATATTGAATTTCGTCCAAAAGCGTCTATAAAAACCTTTTAATTGGCTATATAGAATGAGAACATAATAATGTTGATATAAAGTTGCTAATTTAATCAAATGAATTATATTTGGTGACACTTCTCAATTCAAATTGGGCAAGTCGAACTTTATTGCATCTAAACTTATGTTATTTTTAAAGAGAAATATACAATGAATTTCATCCAAAAGCGTCTAGAAAACCTGTTAGTTAGTCATAAATAATGACAACGTAATAAACTTAATAAAAAGTTTCTAATATATTTAAATAAATTATATTCGGTGCCACCTTCGAATTCAAAATTGGGGAAGTCGAATTTATAGCCTCTAAACTTACGTTATCGAAATGTATAATGAATTTCGTCCAAAATCGTCTATAAAAACCTTTTAATTGGCTATATAGAATGAGAACGTAATAATGTTGATATAAAGTTGCTAATTTAATCAAATGAATTATATTTGGTGACACTTCTCAATTCAAATTGGGCAAGTCCAACTTTATTGCATATAAACTTATGTTATTTTTAAAGAGAAATATAGAATGAATTTCATCCAAAAGCGTCTAGAAAACCTGTTAGTTAGTCATAAATAATGACAACGTAATAAACTTAATAAAAAGTTTCTAATATATTTAAATAAATTATATTCGGTGCCACTTTCGAATTTAATATTGGGGAAGTCGAATTTATAGCCTCTAAACTTACGTTATCGAAGTGTATAATGAATTTCGTCCAAAAGCGTCTATAAAAAACCTTTTAATTGGCTATATAGAATGAGAACGTAATAATGTTGATATAAAGTTGCTAATTTAATGAAGTCAATTATATTTGGTGACACTTCTCAATTCAAATTGGGCAAGTCGAACTTTATTGCATCTAAACTTATGTTATTTTTAAAGAGAAATATAGAATGAATTTCATCCAAAAGCGTCTAGAAAAACCTGTTAGTTAGGTATAAATTATGACAACGTAATAAAGTTGATAAAAAGTTGCTAATATAATCAAATAAATTATATTTGGTGCCACTTTTGTATTCAAAATTGGGGAAGTCGAATTAATAGCCTGTAAACTTACGTTATCGAAATGTATATTGAATTTCGTCCAAAAGCGTCTATAAAAACCTTTTAATTGGCTATATAGAATGAGAACATAATAATGTTGATATAAAGTTGCTAATTTAATCAAATGAATTATATTTGGTGACACTTCTCAATTCAAATTGGGCAAGTCGAACTTTATTGCATCAAAACTTATGTTATTTTTAAAGAGAAATATACAATGAATTTCATCCAAAAGCGTCTAGAAAACCTGTTAGTTAGTCATAAATAATGACAACGTAATAAACTTAATAAAAAGTTTCTAATATATTTAAATAAATTATATTCGGTGCCACCTTCGAATTCAAAATTGGGGAAGTCGAATTTATAGCCTCTAAACTTACGTTATCGAAATGTATAATGAATTTCGTCCAAAATCGTCTATAAAAACCTTTTAATTGGCTATATAGAATGAGAACGTAATAATGTTGATATAAAGTTGCTAATTTAATCAAATGAATTATATTTGGTGACACTTCTCAATTCAAATTGGGCAAGTCGAACTTTATTGCATCTAAACTGATGTTATTTTTAAAGAGAATTATAGAATGAATTTCATTCAAAAGCGTCTAGAAAAACCTGTTAGTTAGTCATAAATAATGACAACATAATAAACTTAATAAAAAGTTTGTAATATATTTAAATAAATTATATTCGGTGCCACTTTCGAATTCAAAATTGGGGAAGTCGAATTTATAGCCTCTAAACTTACGTTATCAAAATGAATAATGAATTTCTTCCAAAAGCGTCTATAAAATCTTTTAATTGGCTATATAGAATGAGAACGTAATAATGTTGGTATAAAGTTGCTAATTTAATCAAATGAATTATATTTGGTGACACTTCTCAATTCAAATTGGACAAGTCGAACTTTATTGCATCTAAACTTATGTTATTTTTAAAGAGAAATATAGAATGAATTTCATCTGAAAGTGTCTAGAAAAACCAGTTAGTTAGTTATAAAAAAATAACAACGTAATAAAGTTGATAAAAACTTTCTAATATATTCAAATAAATTATATTTGGTGCCACTTTTGAATTTAAAATTGGGGAAGTCGAATTTATAGCCTCTAAACTTACGTTATCGAAATGTATAATGAATTTCGTCCAAAAGCGTCTATAAAAACCTTTTAATTGGCTATATAGAATGAGAACGTAATAATGTTGATATAAAGTTGCTAATTTAATCAAATGAATTATATTTGGTGACACTTCTCAATTTAAATTGGGCAAGTCGAACTTTATTGCATCTCAACTTATGTTATTTTTAAAGAGAAATATAGAATGAATTTCATCCAAAAGCGTCTAGAAAACCTGTTAGTTAGTTATAAATAATGACAACGTAATAAAGTTGATAAAAATTTGCTAATATAATCAAATGCATTATATTTGGTGCCACTTTTGAATTCAAAGTTGGGGAAGTCGAATTAATAGCCTCTAAACTTAAGTTATCAAAATGTATAATGAATTTCGTCCAAAAGCGTCTATAAAAACCTTTTAATTGGCTATATAGAATGAGAACGTAATAATGTTTATATAAAGTTGCTAATTTAATCAAATGAATTATATTTGGTAACACTTCTCAATTCAAATTGGGCAAGTCGAACTTTATTGCATCTAAACTTATGTTATTTTTAAAGAGAAATATAGAATGAATTTCATCCAAAAGCATCTAGAAAAACCTGTTACTTAGTTATAAATAATGAAAACGTAATAAAGTTGATAAAAATTTGCTAATATAACCAAATGAATTATATTTGGTGCCACTTTTAAATTCAAAATTGGGGAAGTCGAATTTCTAGCCTCTAAACTTACGTTATCGAAATGTGTAATGAATTTCGTCCAAAAGCGTCTATAAAACCTTTAAATTGGCTATATAGAATGAGAACGTAATAATGTTGATATAAAGTTGCTAATTTAATCAAATGAATTATATTTGAATTGGGAAGTCGAATTTATAGCCACTAAACTTACGTTATCGAAGTGTATAATGAATTTCGTCCAAAAGCGTCTATAAAAACCTTTTAATTGGCTATATAGAATGAGAACGTAATAATGTTGATATAAAGTTGCTAATTTAATCAAGTGAATTATATTTGGTGACACTTCTCAATTCAAATTGGGCAAGTCGAACTTTATTGCATCTAAACTTATGTTATTTTTAAAGAGAAATATAGAATGAATTTCATCCAAAAGCGTCTAGAAAAACCTGTTAGTTAGGTATAAATTATGACAACGTAATAAAGTTGATAAAAAGTTGCTAATATAATCAAATAAATTATATTTGGTTCCACTTTTGTATTCAAAATTGGGGAAGTCGAATTAATAGCCTCTAAACTTACGTTATCGAAATGTATATTGAATTTCGTCCAAAAGCGTCTATAAAAACCTTTTAATTGGCTATATAGAATGAGAACATAATAATGTTGATATAAAGTTGCTAATTTAATCAAATGAATTATATTTGGTGACACTTCTCAATTCAAATTGGGCAAGTCGAACTTTATTGCATCTAAACTTATGTTATTTTTAAAGAGAAATATAGAATGAATTTCATCCAAAAGCGTCTAGAAAACCTGTTAGTTAGTCATAAATAATGACAACGTAATAAACTTAATAAAAAGTTTCTAATATATTTAAATAAATTATATTCGGTGCCACCTTCGAATTCAAAATTGGGGAAGTCGAATTTATAGCCTCTAAACTTACGTTATCGAAATGTATAATGAATTTCGTCCAAAATCGTCTATAAAAACCTTTTAATTGGCTATATAGAATGAGAACGTAATAATGTTGATATAAAGTTGCTAATTTAATCAAATGAATTATATTTGGTGACACTTCTCAATTCAAATTGGGCAAGTCGAACTTTATTGCATCTAAACTTATGTTATTTTTAAAGAGAATTATAGAATGAATTTCATTCAAAAGCGTCTAGAAAAACCTGTTAGTTAGTCATAAATAATGACAACGTAATAAACTTAATAAAAAGTTTATAATATATTTAAATAAATTATATTCGGTGCCACTTTCGAATTCAAAATTGGGGAAGTCGAATTTATAGCCTCTAAACTTACGTTATCAAAAAGAATAATGAATATCTTCCAAAAGCGTCTATAAAATCTTTTAATTGGCTATATAGAATGAGAACGTAATAATGTTGGTATAAAGTTGCTAATTTAATAAAATGAATTATATTTGGTGACACTTCTCAATTCAAATTGGGCAAGTCGAACTTTATTGCATCTAAACTTATGTTATTTTTAAAGAGAAATATAGAATGAATTTCATCTGAAAGTGTCTAGAAAAACCAGTTAGTTAGTTATAAAAAAATAACAACGTAATAAAGTTGATAAAAACTTTCTAATATATTCAAATAAATTATATTTGGTGCCACTTTTGAATTTAAAATTGGGGAAGTCGAATTTATAGCCTCTAAACTTACGTTATCGAAATGTATAATGAATTTCGTCCAAAAGCGTCTATAAAAACCTTTTAATTGGCTATATAGAATGAGAACGTAATAATGTTGATATAAAGTTGCTAATTTAATCAAATGAATTATATTTGGTGACACTTCTCAATTCAAATTGGGCAAGTCGAACTTTATTGCATCTAAACTTATGTTATTTTTAAAGAGAAATATACAATGAATTTCATCCAAAAGCATCTAGAAAACCTGTTAGTTAGTCATAAATAATGACAACGTAATAAACTTAATAAAAAGTTTCTAATATATTTAAATAAATTATATTCGGTGCCACCTTCGAATTCAAAATTGGGGAAGTCGAATTTATAGCCTCTAAACTTACGTTATCGAAATGTATAATGAATTTCGTCCAAAAGCGTCTATAAAAACCTTTTAATTGGCTATATAGAATGAGAACGTAATAATGTTGATATAAAGTTGCTAATTTAATCAAATGAATTATATTTGAATTGGGAAGTCGAATTTATAGTCTCTAAACTTACGTTATCGAAGTGTATAATGAATTTCGTCCAAAAGCGTCTATAAAAACCTTTTAATTGGCTATATAGAATGAGAACGTAATAATGTTGATATAAAGTTGCAAATTTAATCAAGTGAATTATATTTGGTGACAATTCTCAATTCAAATTGGGCAAGTCGAACTTTATTGCATCTAAACTTATGTTATTTTTAAAGAGAAATATAGAATGAATTTCATCCAAAAGCGTCTAGAAAAACCTGTTAGGTAGGTATAAATTATGACAACGTAATAAAGTTGATAAAAAGTTGCTAATATAATCAAATAAATTATATTTGGTGCCACTTTTGTATTCAAAATTGGGGAAGTCGAATTAATAGCCTGTAAACTTACGTTATCGAAATGTATATTGAATTTCGTCCAAAAGCGTCTATAAAAACCTTTTAATTGGCTATATAGAATGAGAACATAATAATGTTGATATAAAGTTGCTAATTTAATCAAATGAATTATATTTGGTGACACTTCTCAATTCAAATTGGGCAAGTCGAACTTTATTGCATCTAAACTTATGTTATTTTTAAAGAGAAATATACAATGAATTTCATCCAAAAGCATCTAGAAAACCTGTTAGTTAGTCATAAATAATGACAACGTAATAAACTTAATAAAAAGTTTCTAATATATTTAAATAAATTATATTCGGTGCCACCTTCGAATTCAAAATTGGGGAAGTCGAATTTATAGCCTCTAAACTTACGTTATCGAAATGTATAATGAATTTCGTCCAAAATCGTCTATAAAAACCTTTTAATTGGCTATATAGAATGAGAACGTAATAATGTTGATATAAAGTTGCTAATTTAATCAAATGAATTATATTTGGTGACACTTCTCAATTCAAATTGGGCAAGTCCAACTTTATTGCATATAAACTTATGTTATTTTTAAAGAGAAATATAGAATGAATTTCATCCAAAAGCGTCTAGAAAACCTGTTAGTTAGTCAAAAATAATGACAACGTAATAAACTTAATAAAAAGTTTCTAATATATTTAAATAAATTATATTCGGTGCCACCTTCGAATTCAAAATTGGGGAAGTCGAATTTATAGCCTCTAAACTTACGTTATCGAAATGTATAATGAATTCCGTCCAAAATCGTCTATAAAAACCTTTTAATTGGCTATATAGAATGAGAACGTAATAATGTTGATATAAAGTTGCTAATTTAATCATATGAATTATATTTGGTGACACTTCTCAATTCAAATTGGGCAAGTCGAATTTATTGCATCTAAACTTATGTTATTTTTAAAGAGAATTATAGAATGAATTTCATTCAAAAGCGTCTAGAAAAACCTGTTAGTTAGTCATAAATAATGACAACGTAATAAACTTAATAAAAAGTTTATAATATATTTAAATAAATTATATTCGGTGCCACTTTCGAATTCAAAATTGGGGAAGTCGAATTTATAGCCTCTAAACTTACGTTATCAAAATGAATAATGAATTTCTTCCAAAAGCGTCTATAAAATCTTTTAATTGGCTATATAGAATGAGAACGTAATAATGTTGGTATAAAGTTGCTAATTTAATCAAATGAATTATATTTGGTGACACTTCTCAATTCAAATTGGGCAAGTCGAACTTTATTGCATCTAAACTTATGTTATTTTTAAAGAGAAATATAGAATGAATTTCATCCAAAAGCGTCTAGAAAAACCTGTTAGTTAGGTATAAATTATGACAACGTAATAAAGTTGATAAAAAGTTGCTAATATAATCAAATAAATTATATTTGGTGCCACTTTTGTATTCAAAATTGGGGAAGTCGAATTAATAGCCTCTAAACTTACGTTATCGAAATGTATATTGAATTTCGTCCAAAAGCGTCTATAAAAACCTTTTAATTGGCTATATAGAATGAGAACATAATAATGTTGATATAAAGTTGCTAATTTAATCAAATGAATTATATTTGGTGACACTTCTCAATTCAAATTGGGCAAGTCGAACTTTATTGCATCTAAACTTATGTTATTTTTAAAGAGAAATATACAATGAATTTCATCCAAAAGCGTCTAGAAAACCTGTTAGTTAGTCATAAATAATGACAACGTAATAAACTTAATAAAAAGTTTCTAATATATTTAAATAAATTATATTCGGTGCCACCTTCGAATTCAAAATTGGGGAAGTCGAATTTATAGCCTCTAAACTTACGTTATCGAAATGTATAATGAATTTCGTCCAAAATCGTCTATAAAAACCTTTTAATTGGCTATATAGAATGAGAACGTAATAATGTTGATATAAAGTTGCTAATTTAATCAAATGAATTATATTTGGTGACACTTCTCAATTCAAATTGGGCAAGTCCAACTTTATTGCATATAAACTTATGTTATTTTTAAAGAGAAATATAGAATGAATTTCATCCAAAAGCGTCTAGAAAACCTGTTAGTTAGTCATAAATAATGACAACGTAATAAACTTAATAAAAAGTTTCTAATATATTTAAATAAATTATATTCGGTGCCACCTTCGAATTCAAAATTGGGGAAGTCGAATTTATAGCCTCTAAACTTACGTTATCGAAATGTATAATGAATTTCGTCCAAAATCGTCTATAAAAACCTTTTAATTGGCTATATAGAATGAGAACGTAATAATGTTGATATAAAGTTGCTAATTTAATCAAATGAATTATATTTGGTGACACTTCTCAATTCAAATTGGGCAAGTCGAACTTTATTGCATCTAAACTTATGTTATTTTTAAAGAGAAATATAGAATGAATTTCATCTGAAAGTGTCTAGAAAAACCAGTTACTTAGTTATAAAAAAATAACAACGTAATAAAGTTGATAAAAACTTTCTAATATATTCAAATAAATTATATTTGGTGCCACTTTTGAATTTAAAATTGGGGAAGTCGAATTTATAGCCTCTAAACTTACGTTATCGAAATGTATAATGAATTTCGTCCAAAAGCGTCTATAAAAACCTTTTAATTGGCTATATAGAATGAGAACGTAATAATGTTGATATAAAGTTGCTAATTTAATCAAATGAATTATATTTGGTGACACTTCTCAATTCAAATTGGGCAAGTCGAACTTTATTGCATCTAAACTTATGTTATTTTTAAAGAGAAATATAGAATGAATTTCATCCAAAAGCATCTAGAAAAACCTGTTAGTTAGTTATAAATAATGACAACGTAATAAAGTTGATAAAAATTTGCTAATATAACCAAATGAATTATATTTGGTGCCACTTTTAAATTCAAAATTGGGGAAGTCGAATTTCTAGCCTCTAAACTTACGTTATCGAAATGTATAATGAATTTCGTCCAAAAGCGTCTATAAAAACCTTTTAATTGGCTATATAGAATGAGAACGTAATAATGTTGATATAAAGTTGCTAATTTAATCAAATGAATTATATTTGAATTGGGAAGTCGAATTTATAGTCTCTAAACTTACGTTATCGAAGTGTATAATGAATTTCGTCCAAAAGCGTCTATAAAAACCTTTTAATTGGCTATATAGAATGAGAACGTAATAATGTTGATATAAAGTTGCAAATTTAATCAAGTGAATTATATTTGGTGACAATTCTCAATTCAAATTGGGCAAGTCGAACTTTATTGCATCTAAACTTATGTTATTTTTAAAGAGAAATATAGAATGAATTTCATCCAAAAGCGTCTAGAAAAACCTGTTAGTTAGGTATAAATTATGACAACGTAATAAAGTTGATAAAAAGTTGCTAATATAATCAAATAAATTATATTTGGTGCCACTTTTGTATTCAAAATTGGGGAAGTCGAATTAATAGCCTGTAAACTTACGTTATCGAAATGTATATTGAATTTCGTCCAAAAGCGTCTATAAAAACCTTTTAATTGGCTATATAGAATGAGAACATAATAATGTTGATATAAAGTTGCTAATTTAATCAAATGAATTATATTTGGTGACACTTCTCAATTCAAATTGGGCAAGTCGAACTTTATTGCATCTAAACTTATGTTATTTTTAAAGAGAAATATACAATGAATTTCATCCAAAAGCGTCTAGAAAACCTGTTAGTTAGTCATAAATAATGACAACGTAATAAACTTAATAAAAAGTTTCTAATATATTTAAATAAATTATATTCGGTGCCACCTTCGAATTCAAAATTGGGGAAGTCGAATTTATAGCCTCTAAACTTACGTTATCGAAATGTATAATGAATTTCGTCCAAAATCGTCTATAAAAACCTTTTAATTGGCTATATAGAATGAGAACGTAATAATGTTGATATAAAGTTGCTAATTTAATCAAATGAATTATATTTGGTGACACTTCTCAATTCAAATTGGGCAAGTCCAACTTTATTGCATCTAAACTTATGTTATTTTTAAAGAGAAATATAGAATGAATTTCATCTGAAAGTGTCTAGAAAAACCAGTTAGTTAGTTATAAAAAAATAACAACGTAATAAAGTTGATAAAAACTTTCTAATATATTCAAATAAATTATATTTGGTGCCACTTTTGAATTTAAAATTGGGGAAGTCGAATTTATAGCCTCTAAACTTACGTTATCGAAATGTATAATGAATTTCGTCCAAAAGCGTCTATAAAAACCTTTTAATTGGCTATATAGAATGAGAACGTAATAATGTTGATATAAAGTTGCTAATTTAATCAAATGAATTATATTTGGTGACACTTCTCAATTCAAATTGGGCAAGTCGAACTTTATTGCATCTAAACTTATGTTATTTTTAAAGAGAAATATAGAATGAATTTCATCCAAAAGCATCTAGAAAAACCTGTTAGTTAGTTATAAATAATGACAACGTAATAAAGTTGATAAAAATTTGCTAATATAACCAAATGAATTATATTTGGTGCCACTTTTAAATTCAAAATTGGGGAAGTCGAATTTCTAGCCTCTAAACTTACGTTATCGAAATGTATAATGAATTTCGTCCAAAAGCGTCTATAAAAACCTTTTAATTGGCTATATAGAATGAGAACGTAATAATGTTGATATAAAGTTGCTAATTTAATCAAATGAATTATATTTGAATTGGGAAGTCGAATTTATAGTCTCTAAACTTACGTTATCGAAGTGTATAATGAATTTCGTCCAAAAGCGTCTATAAAAACCTTTTAATTGGCTATATAGAATGAGAACGTAATAATGTTGATATAAAGTTGCAAATTTAATCAAGTGAATTATATTTGGTGACAATTCTCAATTCAAATTGGGCAAGTCGAACTTTATTGCATCTAAACTTATGTTATTTTTAAAGAGAAATATAGAATGAATTTCATCCAAAAGCGTCTAGAAAAACCTGTTAGTTAGGTATAAATTATGACAACGTAATAAAGTTGATAAAAAGTTGCTAATATAATCAAATAAATTATATTTGGTGCCACTTTTGTATTCAAAATTGGGGAAGTCGAATTAATAGCCTGTAAACTTACGTTATCGAAATGTATATTGAATTTCGTCCAAAAGCGTCTATAAAAACCTTTTAATTGGCTATATAGAATGAGAACATAATAATGTTGATATAAAGTTGCTAATTTAATCAAATGAATTATATTTGGTGACACTTCTCAATTCAAATTGGGCAAGTCGAACTTTATTGCATCTAAACTTATGTTATTTTTAAAGAGAAATATACAATGAATTTCATCCAAAAGCGTCTAGAAAACCTGTTAGTTAGTCATAAATAATGACAACGTAATAAACTTAATAAAAAGTTTCTAATATATTTAAATAAATTATATTCGGTGCCACCTTCGAATTCAAAATTGGGGAAGTCGAATTTATAGCCTCTAAACTTACGTTATCGAAATGTATAATGAATTTCGTCCAAAATCGTCTATAAAAACCTTTTAATTGGCTATATAGAATGAGAACGTAATAATGTTGATATAAAGTTGCTAATTTAATCAAATGAATTATATTTGGTGACACTTCTCAATTCAAATTGGGCAAGTCCAACTTTATTGCATCTAAACTTATGTTATTTTTAAAGAGAAATATAGAATGAATTTCATCTGAAAGTGTCTAGAAAAACCAGTTAGTTAGTTATAAAAAAATAACAACGTAATAAAGTTGATAAAAACTTTCTAATATATTCAAATAAATTATATTTGGTGCCACTTTTGAATTTAAAATTGGGGAAGTCGAATTTATAGCCTCTAAACTTACGTTATCGAAATGTATAATGAATTTCGTCCAAAAGCGTCTATAAAAACCTTTTAATTGGCTATATAGAATGAGAACGTAATAATGTTGATATAAAGTTGCTAATTTAATCAAATGAATTATATTTGGTGACACTTCTCAATTCAAATTGGGCAAGTCGAACTTTATTGCATCTAAACTTATGTTATTTTTAAAGAGAAATATAGAATGAATTTCATCCAAAAGCATCTAGAAAAACCTGTTAGTTAGTTATAAATAATGACAACGTAATAAAGTTGATAAAAATTTGCTAATATAACCAAATGAATTATATTTGGTGCCACTTTTAAATTCAAAATTGGGGAAGTCGAATTTCTAGCCTCTAAACTTACGTTATCGAAATGTATAATGAATTTCGTCCAAAAGCGTCTATAAAAACCTTTTAATTGGCTATATAGAATGAGAACGTAATAATGTTGATATAAAGTTGCTAATTTAATCAAATGAATTATATTTGAATTGGGAAGTCGAATTTATAGTCTCTAAACTTACGTTATCGAAGTGTATAATGAATTTCGTCCAAAAGCGTCTATAAAAACCTTTTAATTGGCTATATAGAATGAGAACGTAATAATGTTGATATAAAGTTGCAAATTTAATCAAGTGAATTATATTTGGTGACAATTCTCAATTCAAATTGGGCAAGTCGAACTTTATTGCATCTAAACTTATGTTATTTTTAAAGAGAAATATAGAATGAATTTCATCCAAAAGCGTCTAGAAAAACCTGTTAGTTAGGTATAAATTATGACAACGTAATAAAGTTGATAAAAAGTTGCTAATATAATCAAATAAATTATATTTGGTGCCACTTTTGTATTCAAAATTGGGGAAGTCGAATTAATAGCCTGTAAACTTACGTTATCGAAATGTATATTGAATTTCGTCCAAAAGCGTCTATAAAAACCTTTTAATTGGCTATATAGAATGAGAACATAATAATGTTGATATAAAGTTGCTAATTTAATCAAATGAATTATATTTGGTGACACTTCTCAATTCAAATTGGGCAAGTCGAACTTTATTGCATCTAAACTTATGTTATTTTTAAAGAGAAATATACAATGAATTTCATCCAAAAGCGTCTAGAAAACCTGTTAGTTAGTCATAAATAATGACAACGTAATAAACTTAATAAAAAGTTTCTAATATATTTAAATAAATTATATTCGGTGCCACCTTCGAATTCAAAATTGGGGAAGTCGAATTTATAGCCTCTAAACTTACGTTATCGAAATGTATAATGAATTTCGTCCAAAATCGTCTATAAAAACCTTTTAATTGGCTATATAGAATGAGAACGTAATAATGTTGATATAAAGTTGCTAATTTAATCAAATGAATTATATTTGGTGACACTTCTCAATTCAAATTGGGCAAGTCCAACTTTATTGCATATAAACTTATGTTATTTTTAAAGAGAAATATAGAATGAATTTCATCCAAAAGCGTCTAGAAAACCTGTTAGTTAGTCATAAATAATGACAACGTAATAAACTTAATAAAAAGTTTCTAATATATTTAAATAAATTATATTCGGTGCCACCTTCGAATTCAAAATTGGGGAAGTCGAATTTATAGCCTCTAAACTTACGTTATCGAAATGTATAATGAATTTCGTCCAAAATCGTCTATAAAAACCTTTTAATTGGCTATATAGAATGAGAACGTAATAATGTTGATATAAAGTTGCTAATTTAATCATATGAATTATATTTGGTGACACTTCTCAATTCCAATTGGGCAAGTCGAACTTTATTGCATCTAAACTTATGTTATTTTTAAAGAGAATTATAGAATGAATTTCATTCAAAAGCGTCTAGAAAAACCTGTTAGTTAGTCATAAATAATGACAACGTAATAAACTTAATAAAAAGTTTATAATATATTTAAATAAATTATATTCGGTGCCACTTTCGAATTCAAAATTGGGGAAGTCGAATTTATAGCCTCTAAACTTACGTTATCAAAATGAATAATGAATATCTTCCAAAAGCGTCTATAAAATCTTTTAATTGGCTATATAGAATGAGAACGTAATAATGTTGGTATAAAGTTGCTAAATTAATCATATGAATTATATTTGGTGACACTTCTCAATTCAAATTGGGCAAGTCGAACTTTATTGCATCTAAACTTATGTTATTTTTAAAGAGAAATATAGAATGAATTTCATCTGAAAGTGTCTAGAAAAACCAGTTAGTTAGTTATAAAAAAATAACAACGTAATAAAGTTGATAAAAACTTTCTAATATATTCAAATAAATTATATTTGGTGCCACTTTTGAATTTAAAATTGGGGAAGTCGAATTTATAGCCTCTAAACTTACGTTATCGAAATGTATAATGAATTTCGTCCAAAAGCGTCTATAAAAACCTTTTAATTGGCTATATAGAATGAGAACGTAATAATGTTGATATAAAGTTGCTAATTTAATCAAATGAATTATATTTGGTGACACTTCTCAATTCAAATTGGGCAAGTCGAACTTTATTGCATCTAAACTTATGTTATTTTTAAAGAGAAATATAGAATGAATTTCATCCAAAAGCATCTAGAAAAACCTGTTAGTTAGTTATAAATAATGACAACGTAATAAAGTTGATAAAAATTTGCTAATATAACCAAATGAATTATATTTGGTGCCACTTTTAAATTCAAAATTGGGGAAGTCGAATTTCTAGCCTCTAAACTTACGTTATCGAAATGTATAATGAATTTCGTCCAAAAGCGTCTATAAAAACCTTTTAATTGGCTATATAGAATGAGAACGTAATAATGTTGATATAAAGTTGCTAATTTAATCAAATGAATTATATTTGAATTGGGAAGTCGAATTTATAGTCTCTAAACTTACGTTATCGAAGTGTATAATGAATTTCGTCCAAAAGCGTCTATAAAAACCTTTTAATTGGCTATATAGAATGAGAACGTAATAATGTTGATATAAAGTTGCAAATTTAATCAAGTGAATTATATTTGGTGACAATTCTCAATTTAAATTGGGCAAGTCGAACTTTATTGCATCTAAACTTATGTTATTTTTAAAGAGAAATATAGAATGAATTTCATCCAAAAGCGTCTAGAAAAACCTGTTAGTTAGGTATAAATTATGACAACGTAATAAAGTTGATAAAAAGTTGCTAATATAATCAAATAAATTATATTTGGTGCCACTTTTGTATTCAAAATTGGGGAAGTCGAATTAATAGCCTGTAAACTTACGTTATCGAAATGTATATTGAATTTCGTCCAAAAGCGTCTATAAAAACCTTTTAATTGGCTATATAGAATGAGAACATAATAATGTTGATATAAAGTTGCTAATTTAATCAAATGAATTATATTTGGTGACACTTCTCAATTCAAATTGGGCAAGTCGAACTTTATTGCATCTAAACTTATGTTATTTTTAAAGAGAAATATACAATGAATTTCATCCAAAAGCATCTAGAAAACCTGTTAGTTAGTCATAAATAATGACAACGTAATAAACTTAATAAAAAGTTTCTAATATATTTAAATAAATTATATTCGGTGCCACCTTCGAATTCAAAATTGGGGAAGTCGAATTTATAGCCTCTAAACTTACGTTATCGAAATGTATAATGAATTTCGTCCAAAATCGTCTATAAAAACCTTTTAATTGGCTATATAGAATGAGAACGTAATAATGTTGATATAAAGTTGCTAATTTAATCAAATGAATTATATTTGGTGACACTTCTCAATTCAAATTGGGCAAGTCCAACTTTATTGCATATAAACTTATGTTATTTTTAAAGAGAAATATAGAATGAATTTCATCCAAAAGCGTCTAGAAAACCTGTTAGTTAGTCAAAAATAATGACAACGTAATAAACTTAATAAAAAGTTTCTAATATATTTAAATAAATTATATTCGGTGCCACCTTCGAATTCAAAATTGGGGAAGTCGAATTTATAGCCTCTAAACTTACGTTATCGAAATGTATAATGAATTCCGTCCAAAATCGTCTATAAAAACCTTTTAATTGGCTATATAGAATGAGAACGTAATAATGTTGATATAAAGTTGCTAATTTAATCATATGAATTATATTTGGTGACACTTCTCAATTCAAATTGGGCAAGTCGAACTTTATTGCATCTAAACTTATGTTATTTTTAAAGAGAATTATAGAATGAATTTCATTCAAAAGCGTCTAGAAAAACCTGTTAGTTAGTCATAAATAATGACAACGTAATAAACTTAATAAAAAGTTTATAATATATTTAAATAAATTATATTCGGTGCCACTTTCGAATTCAAAATTGGGGAAGTCGAATTTATAGCCTCTAAACTTACGTTATCAAAATGAATAATGAATTTCTTCCAAAAGCGTCTATAAAATCTTTTAATTGGCTATATAGAATGAGAACGTAATAATGTTGGTATAAAGTTGCTAATTTAATCAAATGAATTATATTTGGTGACACTTCTCAATTCAAATTGGGCAAGTCGAACTTTATTGCATCTAAACTTATGTTATTTTTAAAGAGAAATATAGAATGAATTTCATCCAAAAGCGTCTAGAAAAACCTGTTAGTTAGGTATAAATTATGACAACGTAATAAAGTTGATAAAAAGTTGCTAATATAATCAAATAAATTATATTTGGTGCCACTTTTGTATTCAAAATTGGGGAAGTCGAATTAATAGCCTGTAAACTTACGTTATCGAAATGTATATTGAATTTCGTCCAAAAGCGTCTATAAAAACCTTTTAATTGGCTATATAGAATGAGAACATAATAATGTTGATATAAAGTTGCTAATTTAATCAAATGAATTATATTTGGTGACACTTCTCAATTCAAATTGGGCAAGTCGAACTTTATTGCATCTAAACTTATGTTATTTTTAAAGAGAAATATACAATGAATTTCATCCAAAAGCGTCTAGAAAACCTGTTAGTTAGTCATAAATAATGACAACGTAATAAACTTAATAAAAAGTTTCTAATATATTTAAATAAATTATATTCGGTGCCACCTTCGAATTCAAAATTGGGGAAGTCGAATTTATAGCCTCTAAACTTACGTTATCGAAATGTATAATGAATTTCGTCCAAAATCGTCTATAAAAACCTTTTAATTGGCTATATAGAATGAGAACGTAATAATGTTGATATAAAGTTGCTAATTTAATCAAATGAATTATATTTGGTGACACTTCTCAATTCAAATTGGGCAAGTCCAACTTTATTGCATATAAACTTATGTTATTTTTAAAGAGAAATATAGAATGAATTTCATCCAAAAGCGTCTAGAAAACCTGTTAGTTAGTCATAAATAATGACAACGTAATAAACTTAATAAAAAGTTTCTAATATATTTAAATAAATTATATTCGGTGCCACCTTCGAATTCAAAATTGGGGAAGTCGAATTTATAGCCTCTAAACTTACGTTATCGAAATGTATAATGAATTTCGTCCAAAATCGTCTATAAAAACCTTTTAATTGGCTATATAGAATGAGAACGTAATAATGTTGATATAAAGTTGCTAATTTAATCAAATGAATTATATTTGGTGACACTTCTCAATTCAAATTGGGCAAGTCGAACTTTATTGCATCTAAACTTATGTTATTTTTAAAGAGAAATATAGAATGAATTTCATCTGAAAGTGTCTAGAAAAACCAGTTAGTTAGTTATAAAAAAATAACAACGTAATAAAGTTGATAAAAACTTTCGAATATATTCAAATAAATTATATTTGGTGCCACTTTTGAATTTAAAATTGGGGAAGTCGAATTTATAGCCTCTAAACTTACGTTATCGAAATGTATAATGAATTTCGTCCAAAAGCGTCTATAAAAACCTTTTAATTGGCTATATAGAATGAGAACGTAATAATGTTGATATAAAGTTGCTAATTTAATCAAATGAATTATATTTGGTGACACTTCTCAATTCAAATTGGGCAAGTCGAACTTTATTGCATCTAAACTTATGTTATTTTTAAAGAGAAATATAGAATGAATTTCATCCAAAAGCATCTAGAAAAACCTGTTAGTTAGTTATAAATAATGACAACGTAATAAAGTTGATAAAAATTTGCTAATATAACCAAATGAATTATATTTGGTGCCACTTTTAAATTCAAAATTGGGGAAGTCGAATTTCTAGCCTCTAAACTTACGTTATCGAAATGTATAATGAATTTCGTCCAAAAGCGTCTATAAAAACCTTTTAATTGGCTATATAGAATGAGAACGTAATAATGTTGATATAAAGTTGCTAATTTAATCAAATGAATTATATTTGAATTGGGAAGTCGAATTTATAGTCTCTAAACTTACGTTATCGAAGTGTATAATGAATTTCGTCCAAAAGCGTCTATAAAAACCTTTTAATTGGCTATATAGAATGAGAACGTAATAATGTTGATATAAAGTTGCAAATTTAATCAAGTGAATTATATTTGGTGACAATTCTCAATTCAAATTGGGCAAGTCGAACTTTATTGCATCTAAACTTATGTTATTTTTAAAGAGAAATATAGAATGAATTTCATCCAAAAGCGTCTAGAAAAACCTGTTAGTTAGGTATAAATTATGACAACGTAATAAAGTTGATAAAAAGTTGCTAATATAATCAAATAAATTATATTTGGTGCCACTTTTGTATTCAAAATTGGGGAAGTCGAATTAATAGCCTGTAAACTTACGTTATCGAAATGTATATATTGAATTTCGTCCAAAAGCGTCTATAAAAACCTTTTAATTGGCTATATAGAATGAGAACATAATAATGTTGATATAAAGTTGCTAATTTAATCAAATGAATTATATTTGGTGACACTTCTCAATTCAAATTGGGCAAGTCGAACTTTATTGCATCTAAACTTATGTTATTTTTAAAGAGAAATATACAATGAATTTCATCCAAAAGCGTCTAGAAAACCTGTTAGTTAGTCATAAATAATGACAACGTAATAAACTTAATAAAAAGTTTCTAATATATTTAAATAAATTATATTCGGTGCCACCTTCGAATTCAAAATTGGGGAAGTCGAATTTATAGCCTCTAAACTTACGTTATCGAAATGTATAATGAATTTCGTCCAAAATCGTCTATAAAAACCTTTTAATTGGCTATATAGAATGAGAACGTAATAATGTTGATATAAAGTTGCTAATTTAATCAAATGAATTATATTTGGTGACACTTCTCAATTCAAATTGGGCAAGTCCAACTTTATTGCATATAAACTTATGTTATTTTTAAAGAGAAATATAGAATGAATTTCATCCAAAAGCGTCTAGAAAACCTGTTAGTTAGTCATAAATAATGACAACGTAATAAACTTAATAAAAAGTTTCTAATATATTTAAATAAATTATATTCGGTGCCACCTTCGAATTTAAAATTGGGGAAGTCGAATTTATAGCCTCTAAACTTACGTTATCGAAATGTATAATGAATTTCGTCCAAAATCGTCTATAAAAACCTTTTAATTGGCTATATAGAATGAGAACGTAATAATGTTGATATAAAGTTGCTAATTTAATCATATGAATTATATTTGGTGACACTTCTCAATTCCAATTGGGCAAGTCGAACTTTATTGCATCTAAACTTATGTTATTTTTAAAGAGAATTATAGAATGAATTTCATTCAAAAGCGTCTAGAAAAACCTGTTAGTTAGTCATAAATAATGACAACGTAATAAACTTAATAAAAAGTTTATAATATATTTAAATAAATTATATTCGGTGCCACTTTCGAATTCAAAATTGGGGAAGTCGAATTTATAGCCTCTAAACTTACGTTATCAAAATGAATAATGAATTTCTTCCAAAAGCGTCTATAAAATCTTTTAATTGGCTATATAGAATGAGAACGTAATAATGTTGGTATAAAGTTGCTAATTTAATCAAATGAATTATATTGGGTGACACTTCTCAATTCAAATTGGGCAAGTCGAACTTTATTGCATCTAAACTTATGTTATTTTTAAAGAGAAATATAGAATGAATTTCATCCAAAAGCGTCTAGAAAAACCTGTTAGTTAGGTATAAATTATGACAACGTAATAAAGTTGATAAAAAGTTGCTAATATAATCAAATAAATTATATTTGGTGCCACTTTTGTATTCAAAATTGGGGAAGTCGAATTAATAGCCTGTAAACTTACGTTATCGAAATGTATATTGAATTTCGTCCAAAAGCGTCTATAAAAACCTTTTAATTGGCTATATAGAATGAGAACATAATAATGTTGATATAAAGTTGCTAATTTAATCAAATGAATTATATTTGGTGACACTTCTCAATTCAAATTGGGCAAGTCGAACTTTATTGCATCTAAACTTATGTTATTTTTAAAGAGAAATATACAATGAATTTCATCCAAAAGCGTCTAGAAAACCTGTTAGTTAGTCATAAATAATGACAACGTAATAAACTTAATAAAAAGTTTCTAATATATTTAAATAAATTATATTCGGTGCCACCTTCGAATTCAAAATTGGGGAAGTCGAATTTATAGCCTCTAAACTTACGTTATCGAAATGTATAATGAATTTCGTCCAAAATCGTCTATAAAAACCTTTTAATTGGCTATATAGAATGAGAACGTAATAATGTTGATATAAAGTTGCTAATTTAATCAAATGAATTATATTTGGTGACACTTCTCAATTCAAATTGGGCAAGTCCAACTTTATTGCATATAAACTTATGTTATTTTTAAAGAGAAATATAGAATGAATTTCATCCAAAAGCGTCTAGAAAACCTGTTAGTTAGTCATAAATAATGACAACGTAATAAACTTAATAAAAAGTTTCTAATATATTTAAATAAATTATATTCGGTGCCACCTTCGAATTCAAAATTGGGGAAGTCGAATTTATAGCCTCTAAACTTACGTTATCGAAATGTATAATGAATTTCGTCCAAAATCGTCTATAAAAACCTTTTAATTGGCTATATAGAATGAGAACGTAATAATGTTGATATAAAGTTGCTAATTTAATCAAATGAATTATATTTGGTGACACTTCTCAATTCAAATTGGGCAAGTAGACCTTTATTGCATCTAAACTTATGTTATTTTTAAAGAGAATTATAGAATGAATTTCATTCAAAAGCGTCTAGAAAAACCTGTTAGTTAGGTATAAATTATGACAACGTAATAAAGTTGATAAAAAGTTGCTAATATAATCAAATAAATTATATTTGGTGCCACTTTTGTATTCAAAATTGGGGAAGTCGAATTAATAGCCTGTAAACTTACGTTATCGAAATGTATATTGAATTTCGTCCAAAAGCGTCTATAAAAACCTTTTAATTGGCTATATAGAATGAGAACATAATAATGTTGATATAAAGTTGCTAATTTAATCAAATGAATTATATTTTGTGACACTTCTCAATTCAAATTGGGCAAGTCGAACTTTATTGCATCTAAACTTATGTTATTTTTAAAGAGAAATATACAATGAATTTCATCCAAAAGCGTCTAGAAAACCTGTTAGTTAGTCATAAATAATGACAACGTAAGAAACTTAATAAAAAGTTTCTAATATATTTAAATAAATTATATTCGGTGCCACCTTCGAATTCAAAATTGGGGAAGTCGAATTTATAGCCTCTAAACTTACGTTATCGAAATGTATAATGAATTTCGTCCAAAATCGTCTATAAAAACCTTTTAATTGGCTATATAGAATGAGAACGTAATAATGTTGATATAAAGTTGCTAATTTAATCAAATGAATTATATTTGGTGACACTTCTCAATTCAAATTGGGCAAGTCCAACTTTATTGCATATAAACTTATGTTATTTTTAAAGAGAAATATAGAATGAATTTCATCCAAAAGCGTCTAGAAAACCTGTTAGTTAGTCATAAATAATGACAACGTAATAAACTTAATAAAAAGTTTCTAATATATTTAAATAAATTATATTCGGTGCCACCTTCGAATTCAAAATTGGGGAAGTCGAATTTATAGCCTCTAAACTTACGTTATCGAAATGTATAATGAATTTCGTCCAAAATCGTCTATAAAAACCTTTTAATTGGCTATATAGAATGAGAACGTAATAATGTTGATATAAAGGTTCTAATTTAATCAAATGAATTATATTTGGTGACACTTCTCAATTCAAATTGGGCAAGTAGACCTTTATTGCATCTAAACTTATGTTATTTTTAAAGAGAATTATAGAATGAATTTCATCCAAAAGCGTCTAGAAAAACCTGTTAGTTAGTTATAAATAATGAGAATGTAATAATGTTGATAAAAAGTTGCTAATATAATCAAATGAATTATATTTGGTGCCACTTTTGAATTCAAAATTGGGGAAGTCGAATTTATAGCCTCTAAACTTACGTTATCAAAATGAATAATGAATTTCTTCCAAAAGCGTCTATAAAATCTTTTAATTGGCTATATAGAATGAGAACGTAATAATGTTGGTATAAAGTTGCTAATTTAACCAAATGAATTATATTTGGTGACACTTCTCAATTCAAATTGGGCAAGTCGAACTTTATTGCATCTAAACTTATGTTATTTTTAAAGAGAAATATCGAATGAATTTCATCTGAAAGTGTCTAGAAAAACCAGTTAGTTAGTTATAAAAAAATAACAACGTAATAAAGTTGATAAAAACTTTCTAATATATTCAAATAAATTATATTTGGTGCCACTTTTGAATTTAAATTTGGGGAAGTCGAATTTATAGCCTCTAAACTTACGTTATCGAAATGTATAATGAATTTCGTCCAAAAGCGTCTATAAAACCCTTTTAATTGGCTATATAGAATGAGAACGTAATAATGTTGATATAAAGTTGCTAATTTAATCAAATGAATTATATTTGGTGACACTTCTCAATTCAAATTGGGCAAGTCGAACTTTATTGCATCTAAACTTATGTTATTTTTAAAGAGAAATATAGAATGAATTTCATCCAAAAGCATCTAGAAAAACCTGTTAGTTAGTTATAAATAATGACAATGTAATAAAGTTGATAAAAATTTGCTAATATAACCAAATGAATTATATTTGGTGCCACTTTTAAATTCAAAATTGGGGAAGTCGAATTTCTAGCCTCTAAACTTACGTTATCGAAATGTATAATGAATTTTGTCCAAAAGCGTCTATAAAAACCTTTTAATTGGCTATATAGAATGAGAACGTAATAATGTTGATATAAAGTTGCTAATTTAATCAAATGAATTATATTTGAATTGGGAAGTCGAATTTATAGTCTCTAAACTTACGTTATCGAAGTGTATAATGAATTTCGTCCAAAAGCGTCTATAAAAACGTTTTAATTGGCTATATAGAATGAGAACGTAATAATGTTGATATAAAGTTGCTAATTTAATCAAGTGAATTATATTTGGTGACAATTCTCAATTCAAATTGGGCAAGTCGAACTTTATTGCATCTAAACTTATGTTATTTTTAAAGAGAAATATAGAATTAATTTCATCCAAAAGCGTCTAGAAAAACCTGTTAGTTAGGTATAAATTATGACAACGTAATAAAGTTGATAAAAAGTTGCTAATATAATCAAATAAATTATATTTGGTGCCACTTTTGTATTCAAAATTGGGGAAGTCGAATTAATAGCCTGTAAACTTACGTTATCGAAATGTATATTGAATTTCGTCCAAAAGCGTCTATAAAAACCTTTTAATTGGCTATATAGAATGAGAACATAATAATGTTGATATAAAGTTGCTAATTTAATCAAATGAATTATATTTGGTGACACTTCTCAATTCAAATTGGGCAAGTCGAACTTTATTGCATCTAAACTTATGTTATTTTTAAAGAGAAATATACAATGAATTTCATCCAAAAGCGTCTAGAAAACCTGTTAGTTAGTCATAAATAATGACAACGTAATAAACTTAATAAAAAGTTTCTAATATATTTAAATAAATTATATTCGGTGCCACCTTCGAATTCAAAATTGGGGAAGTCGAATTTATAGCCTCTAAACTTACGTTATCGAAATGTATAATGAATTTCGTCCAAAATCGTCTATAAAAACCTTTTAATTGGCTATATAGAATGAGAACGTAATAATGTTGATATAAAGTTGCTAATTTAATCAAATGAATTATATTTGGTGACACTTCTCAATTCAAATTGGGCAAGTCCAACTTTATTGCATATAAACTTATGTTATTTTTAAAGAGAAATATAGAATGAATTTCATCCAAAAGCGTCTAGAAAACCTGTTAGTTAGTCATAAATAATGACAACGTAATAAACTTAATAAAAAGTTTCTAATATATTTAAATAAATTATATTCGGTGCCACCTTCGAATTCAAAATTGGGGAAGTCGAATTTATAGCCTCTAAACTTACGTTATCGAAATGTATAATGAATTTCGTCCAAAATCGTCTATAAAAACCTTTTAATTGGCTATATAGAATGAGAACGTAATAATGTTGATATAAAGGTTCTAATTTAATCAAATGAATTATATTTGGTGACACTTCTCAATTCAAATTGGGCAAGTAGACCTTTATTGCATCTAAACTTATGTTATTTTTAAAGAGAATTATAGAATGAATTTCATCCAAAAGCGTCTAGAAAAACCTGTTAGTTAGTTATAAATAATGAGAATGTAATAATGTTGATAAAAAGTTGCTAATATAATCAAATGAATTATATTTGGTGCCACTTTTGAATTCAAAATTGGGGAAGTCGAATTTATAGCCTCTAAACTTACGTTATCAAAATGAATAATGAATTTCTTCCAAAAGCGTCTATAAAATCTTTTAATTGGCTATATAGAATAAGAACGTAATAATGTTGGTATAAAGTTGCTAATTTAACCAAATGAATTATATTTGGTGACACTTCTCAATTCAAATTGGGCAAGTCGAACTTTATTGCATCTAAACTTATGTTATTTTTAAAGAGAAATATCGAATGAATTTCATCTGAAAGTGTCTAGAAAAACCAGTTAGTTAGTTATAAAAAAATAACAACGTAATAAAGTTGATAAAAACTTTCTAATATATTCAAATAAATTATATTTGGTGCCACTTTTGAATTTAAAATTGGGGAAGTCGAATTTATAGCCTCTAAACTTACGTTATCGAAATGTATAATGAATTTCGTCCAAAAGCGTCTATAAAACCCTTTTAATTGGCTATATAGAATGAGAACGTAATAATGTTGATATAAAGTTGCTAATTTAATCAAATGAATTATATTTGGTGACACTTCTCAATTCAAATTGGGCAAGTCGAACTTTATTGCATCTAAACTTATGTTATTTTTAAAGAGAAATATAGAATGAATTTCATCCAAAAGCATCTAGAAAAACCTGTTAGTTAGTTATAAATAATGACAATGTAATAAAGTTGATAAAAATTTGCTAATATAACCAAATGAATTATATTTGGTGCCACTTTTAAATTCAAAATTGGGGAAGTCGAATTTCTAGCCTCTAAACTTACGTTATCGAAATGTATAATGAATTTTGTCCAAAAGCGTCTATAAAAACCTTTTAATTGGCTATATAGAATGAGAACGTAATAATGTTGATATAAAGTTGCTAATTTAATCAAATGAATTATATTTGAATTGGGAAGTCGAATTTATAGTCTCTTAACTTACGTTATCGAAGTGTATAATGAATTTCGTCCAAAAGCGTCTATAAAAACGTTTTAATTGGCTATATAGAATGAGAACGTAATAATGTTGATATAAAGTTGCTAATTTAATCAAGTGAATTATATTTGGTGACAATTCTCAATTCAAATTGGGCAAGTCGAACTTTATTGCATCTAAACTTATGTTATTTTTAAAGAGAAATATAGAATGAATTTCATCCAAAAGCGTCTAGAAAAACCTGTTAGTTAGGTATAAATTATGACAACGTAATAAAGTTGATAAAAAGTTGCTAATATAATCAAATAAATTATATTTGGTGCCACTTTTGTATTCAAAATTGGGGAAGTCGAATTAATAGCCTGTAAACTTACGTTATCGAAATGTATATTGAATTTCGTCCAAAAGCGTCTATAAAAACCTTTTAATTGGCTATATAGAATGAGAACATAATAATGTTGATATAAAGTTGCTAATTTAATCAAATGAATTATATTTGGTGACACTTCTCAATTCAAATTGGGCAAGTCGAACTTTATTGCATCTAAACTTATGTTATTTTTAAAGAGAAATATACAATGAATTTCATCCAAAAGCGTCTAGAAAACCTGTTAGTTAGTCATAAATAATGACAACGTAATAAACTTAATAAAAAGTTTCTAATATATTTAAATAAATTATATTCGGTGCCACCTTCGAATTCAAAATTGGGGAAGTCGAATTTATAGCCTCTAAACTTACGTTATCGAAATGTATAATGAATTTCGTCCAAAATCGTCTATAAAAACCTTTTAATTGGCTATATAGAATGAGAACGTAATAATGTTGATATAAAGTTGCTAATTTAATCAAATGAATTATATTTGGTGACACTTCTCAATTCAAATTGGGCAAGTCCAACTTTATTGCATATAAACTTATGTTATTTTTAAAGAGAAATATAGAATGAATTTCATCCAAAAGCGTCTAGAAAACCTGTTAGTTAGTCATAAATAATGACAACATAATAAACTTAATAAAAAGTTTCTAATATATTTAAATAAATTATATTCGGTGCCACCTTCGAATTCAAAATTGGGGAAGTCGAATTTATAGTCTCTAAACTTACGTTATCGAAATGTATAATGAATTTCGTCCAAAATCGTCTATAAAAACCTTTTAATTGGCTATATAGAATGAGAACGTAATAATGTTGATATAAAGTTGCTAATTTAATCATATGAATTATATTTGGTGACACTTCTCAATTCAAATTGGGCAAGTCGAACTTTATTGCATCTAAACTTATGTTATTTTTAAAGAGAATTATAGAATGAATTTCATTCAAAAGCGTCTAGAAAAACCTGTTAGTTAGTCATAAATAATGACAACGTAATAAACTTAATAAAAAGTTTATAATATATTTAAATAAATTATATTCGGTGCCACTTTCGAATTCAAAATTGGGGAAGTCGAATTTATAGCCTCTAAACTTACGTTATCAAAATGAATAATGAATTTCTTCCAAAAGCGTCTATAAAATCTTTTAATTGGCTATATAGAATGAGAACGTAATAATGTTGGTATAAAGTTGCTAATTTAATCAAATGAATTATATTTGGTGACACTTCTCAATTCAAATTGGGCAAGTCGAACTTTATTGCATCTAAACTTATGTTATTTTTAAAGAGAAATATAGAATGAATTTCATCCAAAAGCGTCTAGAAAAACCTGTTAGTTAGGTATAAATTATGACAACGTAATAAAGTTGATAAAAAGTTGCTAATATAATCAAATAAATTATATTTGGTGCCACTTTTGTATTCAAAATTGGGGAAGTCGAATTAATAGCCTGTAAACTTACGTTATCGAAATGTATATTGAATTTCGTCCAAAAGCGTCTATAAAAACCTTTTAATTGGCTATATAGAATGAGAACATAATAATGTTGATATAAAGTTGCTAATTTAATCAAATGAATTATATTTGGTGACACTTCTCAATTCAAATTGGGCAAGTCGAACTTTATTGCATCTAAACTTATGTTATTTTTAAAGAGAAATATACAATGAATTTCATCCAAAAGCGTCTAGAAAACCTGTTAGTTAGTCATAAATAATGACAACGTAATAAACTTAATAAAAAGTTTCTAATATATTTAAATAAATTATATTCGGTGCCACCTTCGAATTCAAAATTGGGGAAGTCGAATTTATAGCCTCTAAACTTACGTTATCGAAATGTATAATGAATTTCGTCCAAAATCGTCTATAAAAACCTTTTAATTGGCTATATAGAATGAGAACGTAATAATGTTGATATAAAGTTGCTAATTTAATCAAATGAATTATATTTGGTGACACTTCTCAATTCAAATTGGGCAAGTCCAACTTTATTGCATATAAATTTATGTTATTTTTAAAGAGAAATATAGAATGAATTTCATCCAAAAGCGTCTAGAAAACCTGTTAGTTAGTCATAAATAATGACAACGTAATAAACTTAATAAAAAGTTTCTAATATATTTAAATAAATTATATTCGGTGCCACCTTCGAATTCAAAATTGGGGAAGTCGAATTTATAGCCTCTAAACTTACGTTATCGAAATGTATAATGAATTTCGTCCAAAATCGTCTATAAAAACCTTTTAATTGGCTATATAGAATGAGAACGTAATAATGTTGATATAAAGTTGCTAATTTAATCAAATGAATTATATTTGGTGACACTTCTCAATTCAAATTGGGCAAGTCGACCTTTATTGCATCTAAACTTATGTTATTTTTAAAGAGAATTATAGAATGAATTTCATTCAAAAGCGTCTAGAAAAACCTGTTAGTTAGTCATAAATAATGACAACGTAATAAACTTAATAAAAAGTTTATAATATATTTAAATAAATTATATTCGGTGCCACTTTCGAATTCAAAATTGGGGAAGTCGAATTTATAGCCTCTAAACTTACGTTATCAAAATGAATAATGAATTTCTTCCAAAAGCGTCTATAAAATCTTTTAATTGGCTATATAAAATGAGAACGTAATAATGTTGGTATAAAGTTGCTAATTTAATCAAATGAATTATATTTGGTGACACTTCTCAATTCAAATTGGGCAAGTCGAACTTTATTGCATCTAAACTTATGTTATTTTTAAAGAGAAATATAGAATGAATTTCATCTGAAAGTGTCTAGAAAACCAGTTAGTTAGTTATAAAAATATAACAACGTAATAAAGTTGATAAAAACTTTCTAATATATTCAAATAAATTATATTTGGTGCCACTTTTGAATTTAAAATTGGGGAAGTCGAATTTATAGCCTCTAAACTTACGTTATCGAAATGTATAATGAATTTCGTCCAAAAGCGTCTATAAAAACCTTTTAATTGGCTATATAGAATGAGAACGTAATAATGTTGATATAAAGTTGCTAATTTAATCAAATGAATTATATTTGGTGACACTTCTCAATTCAAATTGGGCAAGTCGAACTTTATTGCATCTAAACTTATGTTATTTTTAAAGAGAAATATAGAATGAATTTCATCCAAAAGCATCTAGAAAAACCTGTTAGTTAGTTATAAATAATGACAACGTAATAAAGTTGATAAAAATTTGCTAATATAACCAAATGAATTATATTTGGTGCCACTTTTAAATTCAAAATTGGGGAAGTCGAATTTCTAGCCTCTAAACTTACGTTATCGAAATGTATAATGAATTTCGTCCAAAAGCGTCTATAAAAACCTTTTAATTGGCTATATAGAATGAGAACGTAATAATGTTGATATAAAGTTGCTAATTTAATCAAATGAATTATATTTGAATTGGGAAGTCGAATTTATAGTCTCTAAACTTACGTTATCGAAGTGTATAATGAATTTCGTCCAAAAGCGTCTATAAAAACCTTTTAATTGGCTATATAGAATGAGAACGTAATAATGTTGATATAAAGTTGCAAATTTAATCAAGTGAATTATATTTGGTGACAATTCTCAATTCAAATTGGGCAAGTCGAACTTTATTGCATCTAAACTTATGTTATTTTTAAAGAGAAATATAGAATGAATTTCATCCAAAAGCGTCTAGAAAAACCTGTTAGTTAGGTATAAATTATGACAACGTAATAAAGTTGATAAAAAGTTGCTAATATAATCAAATAAATTATATTTGGTGCCACTTTTGTATTCAAAATTGGGGAAGTCGAATTAATAGCCTGTAAACTTACGTTATCGAAATGTATATTGAATTTCGTCCAAAAGCGTCTATAAAAACCTTTTAATTGGCTATATAGAATGAGAACATAATAATGTTGATATAAAGTTGCTAATTTAATCAAATGAATTATATTTGGTGATACTTCTCAATTCAAATTGGGCAAGTCGAACTTTATTGCATCTAAACTTATGTTATTTTTAAAGAGAAATATAGAATGAATTTCATCCAAAAGTGTCTAGAAAACCTGTTAGTTAGTCATAAATAATGACAACGTAATAAACTTAATAAAAAGTTTCTAATATATTTAAATAAATTATATTCGGTGCCACCTTCGAATTCAAAATTGGGGAAGTCGAATTTATAGCCTCTAAACTTACGTTATCGAAATGTATAATGAATTTCGTCCAAAATCGTCTATAAAAACCTTTTAATTGGCTATATAGAATGAGAACGTAATAATGTTGATATAAAGTTGCTAATTTAATCAAATGAATTATATTTGGTGACACTTCTCAATTCAAATTGGGCAAGTCCAACTTTATTGCATATAAACTTATGTTATTTTTAAAGAGAAATATAGAATGAATTTCATCCAAAAGCGTCTAGAAAAACCTGTTAGTTAGTTATAAATAATGAGAATGTAATAATGTTGATAAAAAGTTGCTAATATAATCAAATGAATTATATTTGGTGCCACTTTTGAATTCAAAATTGGGGAAGTCGAATTTATAGCCTCTAAACTTACGTTATCAAAATGAATAATGAATTTCTTCCAAAAGCGTCTATAAAATCTTTTAATTGGCTATATACAATGAGAACGTAATAATGTTGGTATAAAGTTGCTAATTTAATCAAATGAATTATATTTGGTGACACTTCTCAATTCAAATTGGGCAAGTCGAACTTTATTGCATCTAAACTTATGTTATTTTTAAAGAGAAATATAGAATGAATTTCATCTGAAAGTGTCTAGAAAAACCAGTTAGTTAGTTATAAAAAAATAACAACGTAATAAAGTTGATAAAAACTTTCTAATATATTCAAATAAATTATATTTGGTGCCACTTTTTAATTTAAAATTGTGGAAGTCGAATTTATAGCCTCTAAACTTACGTTATCGAAATGTATAATGAATTTCGTCCAAAAGCGTCTATAAAACCCTTTTAATTGGCTATATAGAATGAGAATGTAATAATGTTGATATAAAGTTGCTAATTTAATCAAATGAATTATATTTGGTGACACTTCTCAATTCAAATTGGGCAAGTCGAACTTTATTGCATCTAAACTTATGTTATTTTTAAAGAGAAATATAGAATGAATTTCATCCAAAAGCATCTAGAAAAACCTGTTAGTTAGTTATAAATAATGACAATGTAATAAAGTTGATAAAAATTTGCTAATATAACCAAATGAATTATATTTGGTGCCACTTTTAAATTCAAAATTGGGGAAGTCGAATTTCTAGCCTCTAAACTTACGTTATCGAAATGTATATTGAATTTCGTCCAAAAGCGTCTATAAAAACCTTTTAATTGGCTATATAGAATGAGAACGTAATAATGTTGATATAAAGTTGCTAATTTAATCAAATGAATTATATTTGAATTGGGAAGTCGAATTTATAGTCTCTAAACTTACGTTATCGAAGTGTATAATGAATTTCGTCCAAAAGCGTCTATAAAAACGTTTTAATTGGCTATATAGAATGAGAACGTAATAATGTTGATATAAAGTTGCTAATTTAATCAAGTGAATTATATTTGGTGACAATTCTCAATTCAAATTGGGCAAGTCGAACTTTATTGCATCTAAACTTATGTTATTTTTAAAGAGAAATATAGAATGAATTTCATCCAAAAGCGTCTAGAAAAACCTGTTAGTTAGGTATAAATTATGACAACGTAATAAAGTTGATAAAAAGTTGCTAATATAATCAAATAAATTATATTTGGTGCCACTTTTGTACTCAAAATTGGGGAAGTCGAATTAATAGCCTGTAAACTTACGTTATCGAAATGTATATTGAATTTCGTCCAAAAGCGTCTATAAAAACCTTTTAATTGGCTATATAGAATGAGAACATAATAATGTTGATATAAAGTTGCTAATTTAATCAAATGAATTATATTTGGTGACACTTCTCAATTCAAATTGGGCAAGTCGAACTTTATTGCATCTAAACTTATGTTATTTTTAAAGAGAAATATAGAATGAATTTCATCCAAAAGCGTCTAGAAAACCTGTTAGTTAGTCATAAATAATGACAACGTAATAAACTTAATAAAAAGTTTCTAATATATTTAAATAAATTATATTCGGTGCCACCTTCGAATTCAAAATTGGGGAAGTCGAATTTATAGCCTCTAAACTTACGTTATCGAAATGTATAATGAATTTCGTCCAAAATCGTCTATAAAAACCTTTTAATTGGCTATATAGAATGAGAACGTAATAATGTTGATATAAAGTTGCTAATTTAATCAAATGAATTATATTTGGTGACACTTCTCAATTCAAATTGGGCAAGTCGAACTTTATTGCATCTAAACTTATGTTATTTTTAAAGAGAAATATAGAATGAATTTCATCCAAAAGCGTCTAGAATACCTGTTAGTTAGTTATAAATAATGACAACGTAATAAAGTTGATAAAAATTTGCTAATATAATCAAATGAATAATATTTGGTGCCACTTTTGAATTCAAAGTTGGGGAAGTCGAATTAATAGCCTCTAAACTTAAGTTATCAAAATGTATAATGAATTTCGTCCAAAAGCGTCTATAAAAACCTTTTAATTGGCTATATAGAATGAGAACGTAATAATGTTTATATAAAGTTGCTAATTTAATCAAATGAATTATATTTGGTGACACTTCTCAATTCAAATTGGGCAAGTCGAACTTTATTGCATCTAAACTTATGTTATTTTTAAAGAGAAATATAGAATGAATTCCATCCAAAAGCATCTAGAAAAACCTGTTAGTTAGTTATAAATAATGAAAACGTAATAAAGTTGATAAAATTTTGTTAATATAACCAAATGAATTATATTTGGTGCCACTTTTAAATTCAAAATTGGGGAAGTCGAATTTCTAGCCTCTAAACTTACGTTATCGAAATGTATAATGAATTTCGTCCAAAAGCGTCTATAAAAACCTTTTAGTTGGCTATATAGAATGAGAACGTAAAAATATTAATATAAAGTTGCTAATTTAATCAAATGAATTATATTTGAATTGGGAAGTCAAATTTATAGCCTCTAAGCTTACCTTATCGAAGTGTATAATGAATTTCGTCCAAAAGCGTCTATAAAAACGTTTTAATTGGCTATATAGAATGAGAACGTAATAATGTTTATATAAAGTTGCTAATTTAATCAAGTGAATTATATTTGGTGACACTTCTCAATTCAAATTGGGCAAGTCGAACTTTATTGCGTTTAAACTTATGTTATTTTTAAAGAGAAATATAGAATGAATTTCATCCAAAATCGTCTAGAAAAACCTGTTAGTTAGTCATAAATAATGACAACGTAATAAAGTTAATAAAAAGTTTCTAATATATTTAAATAAATTATATTTGGTGCCACTTTCGAATTCAAAATTGGGGAAGTCGAATTTATAGCCTCTAAACTTACGTTATCGAAATGTATAATGAATTTCTTGCTAATTTAATCAAATGAATTATATTTGGTGACATTTGTCAATTCAAATTGGGCAAGTCGAACTTTATTGCATCTAAACTTATGTTATTTTTAAAGAGAAATATAGAATGAATTTCATCCAAAACCATCTAGAAAAACCTGTTAGTTAGTTATAAATAATGACAACGTAATAAAGTTGATAAAAAGTTGCTAATATAATCAAATAAATTATATTTGGTGCCACTTTTGAATTCAAAATTGGGGAAGTCGAATTAATAGCCTCTAAACTTACGTTATCGAAATGTATAATGAATTTCGTCCAAAAGCGTCTATAAAAACCTTTTAATTGGCTATATAGAATGAGAACGTAATAATGTTGATATAAAGTTGCTAATTTAATCAAATGAATTATATTTGGTGACACTTCTCAATTCAAATTGGGCAAGTCGAACTTTATTGCATCTAAACTTATGTTATTTTTAAAGAGAAATATAGAATGAATTTCATCCAAAAGCGTCTAGAAAAACCTGTTAGTTAGTTATAAATAATGACAACGTAATAAAGTTGATAAAAAGTTGCTAATATAATCAAATGAATTATATTTGGTGCCACTTTTGAATTCAAAATTGGGGAAGTCGAATTAATAGCCTCTAAACTTACGTTATCAAAATGTATAATGAATTTCGTCCAAAAGCGTCTATAAAAACCTTTTAATTGGCTATATAGAATTAGAATGTAATAATGTTTATATAAAGTTGCTAATTTAATCAAATGAATTATATTTGGTGACACTTCTCAATTCAAATTGGGCAAGTCGAACTTTATTGCATCTAAACTTATGTTATTTTTAAAGAGAAATATAGAATGAATTCCATCCAAAAACATCTAGAAAAACATGTTAGTTAGTTATAAATAATGAAAACGTAATAAAGTTGATAAAAATTTGCTAATATAACCAAATGAATTATATTTTGTGCCACTCTTAAATTCAAAATTGGGGAAGTCGAATTTCTAGCCTCTAAACTTACGTTATCGAAATGTATAATGAATTTCGTCCAAAAGCGTCTATAAAAACCTTTTAATTGGCTATATAGAATGAGAACGTAAAAATATTAATATAAAGTTGCTAATTTAATCAAATGAATTATATTTGAATTGGGAAGTCGAATTTATAGCCTCTAAGCTTACCTTATCGAAGTGTATAATGAATTTCGTCCAAAAGCGTCTATAAAAACGTTTTAATTGGCTATATAGAATGAGAACGTAATAATGTTTATATAAAGTTGCTAATTTAATCAAGTGAATTATATTTGGTGACACTTCTCAATTCAAATTGGGCAAGTCGAACTTTATTGCGTTTAAACTTATGTTATTTTTAAAGAGAAATATAGAATGAATTTCATCCAAAATCGTCTAGAAAAACCTGTTAGTTAGTCATAAATAATGACAACGTAATAAAGTTAATAAAAAGTTTCTAATATATTTAAATAAATTATATTTGGTGCCACTTTCGAATTCAAAATTGGGGAAGTCGAATTTATAGCCTCTAAACTTACGTTATCGAAATGTATAATGAATTTCTTGCAAAAGCGTCTATAAAAACCTTTTAATTGGCTATGTAGAATGAGAACGTAATAATGTTGATATAAAGTTGCTAATTTAATCAAATGAATTATATTTGGTGACATTTGTCAATTCAAATTGGGCAAGTCGAACTTTATTGCATCTAAACTTATGTTATTTTTAAAGAGAAATATAGAATGAATTTCATCCAAAACCATCTAGAAAAACCTGTTAGTTAGTTATAAATAATGACAACATAATAAAGTTGATAAAATTTGCTAATATAATCAAATAAATTATATTTGGTGCCACTTTTGAATTCAAAATTGGGGAAGTCGAATTAATAGCCTCTAAACTTACGTTATCGAAATGTATAATGAATTTCGTCCAAAAGCGTCTATAAAAACCTTTTAATTGGCTATATAGAATGAGAATGTAATAATGTTGGTATAAAGTTGCTAATTTAATCAAATGAATTATATTTGGTGACACTTCTCAATTCAAATTGGGCAAGTCGAACTTTATTGCATCTAAACTTATGTTATTTTTAAAGAGAAATATAGAATGAATTTCATCCAAAAGCATCTAGAAAAACCTGTTAGTTAGTTATAAATAATGACAACGTAATAAAGTTGATAAAAAGTTGCTAATATAATCAAATGAATTATATTTGGTGCCACTTTTGAATTCAAAATTGGGGAAGTCGAATTAATAGCCTCTAAACTTACGTTATCAAAATGTATAATGAATTTCGTCCAACAGCGTCTATAAAAACCTTTTAATTGGCTATATAGAATTAGAATGTAATAATGTTTATATAAAGTTGCTAATTTAATCAAATGAATTATATTTGGTGACACTTCTCAATTCAAATTGGGCAAGTCGAACTTTATTGCATCTAAACTTATGTTATTTTTAAAGAGAAATATAGAATGAATTCCATCCAAAAACATCTAGAAAAACATGTTAGTTAGTTATAAATAATGAAAACATAATAAAGTTGATAAAAATTTGCTAATATAACCAAATGAATTATATTTTGTGCCACTCTTAAATTCAAAATTGGGGAAGTCGAATTTCTAGCCTCTAAACTTACGTTATCGAAATGTATAATGAATTTCGTCCAAAAGCGTCTATAAAAACTTTTTAATTGGCTATATAGAATGAGAACGTAAAAATATTAATATAAAGTTGCTAATTTAATCAAATGAATTATATTTGAATTGGGAAGTCGAATTTATAGCCTCTAAGCTTACCTTATCGAAGTGTATAATGAATTTCGTCCAAAAGCGTCTATAAAAACCTTTAAATTGGCTATATAGAATGAGAACGTAATAATGTTGATATAAAGTAGCTAATTTACTCAAATGAATTATATTTGGTGACACTTCTCAATTCAAATTGGGCAAGTCGAACTTTATTGCATCTAAACTTATGTTATTTTTAAAGAGAAATATAGAATGAATTTCATCCAAAAGCGTCTAGAATACCTGTTAGTTAGTTATAAATAATGACAACGTAATAAAGTTGATAAAAATTTGCTAATATAATCAAATGAATAATATTTGGTGCCACTTTTGAATTCAAAGTTGGGGAAGTCGAATTAATAGCCTCTAAACTTAAGTTATCAAAATGTATAATGAATTTCGTCCAAAAGCGTCTATAAAAACCTTTTAATTGGCTATATAGAATGAGAACGTAATAATGTTTATATAAAGTTGCTAATTTAATCAAATGAATTATATTTGGTGACACTTCTCAATTCAAATTGGGTAAGTCGAACTTTATTGCATCTAAACTTATGTTATTTTTAAAGAGAAATATAGAATGAATTCCATCCAAAAGCATCTAGAAAAACCTGTTAGTTAGTTATAAATAATGAAAACGTAATAAAGTTGATAAAATTTTGTTAATATAACCAAATGAATTATATTTGGTGCCACTTTTAAATTCAAAATTGGGGAAGTCGAATTTCTAGCCTCTAAACTTACGTTATCGAAATGTATAATGAATTTCGTCCAAAAGCGTCTATAAAAACCTTTTAGTTGGCTATATAGAATGAGAACGTAAAAATATTAATATAAAGTTGCTAATTTAATCAAATGAATTATATTTGAATTGGGAAGTCAAATTTATAGCCTCTAAGCTTACCTTATCGAAGTGTATAATGAATTTCGTCCAAAAGCGTCTATAAAAACGTTTTAATTGGCTATATAGAATGAGAACGTAATAATGTTTATATAAAGTTGCTAATTTAATCAAGTGAATTATATTTGGTGACACTTCTCAATTCAAATTGGGCAAGTCGAACTTTATTACGTTTAAACTTATGTTATTTTTAAAGAGAAATATAGAATGAATTTCATCCAAAATCGTCTAGAAAAACCTGTTAGTTAGTCATAAATAATGACAACGTAATAAAGTTAATAAAAAGTTTCTAATATATTTAAATAAATTATATTTGGTGCCACTTTCGAATTCAAAATTGGGGAAGTCGAATTTATAGCCTCTAAACTTACGTTATCGAAATGTATAATGAATTTCTTGCTAATTTAATCAAATGAATTATATTTGGTGACATTTGTCAATTCAAATTGGGCAAGTCGAACTTTATTGCTTCTAAACTTATGTTATTTTTAAAGAGAAATATAGAATGAATTTCATCCAAAACCATCTAGAAAAACCTGTTAGTTAGTTATAAATAATGACAACGTAATAAAGTTGATAAAAAGTTGCTAATATAATCAAATAAATTATATTTGGTGCCACTTTTGAATTCAAAATTGGGGAAGTCGAATTAATAGCCTCTAAACTTACGTTATCGAAATGTATAATGAATTTCGTCCAAAAGCGTCTATAAAAACCTTTTAATTGGCTATATAGAATGAGAACGTAATAATGTTGATATAAAGTTGCTAATTTAATCAAATGAATTATATTTGGTGACACTTCTCAATTCAAATTGGGCAAGTCGAACTTTATTGCATCTAAACTTATGTTATTTTTAAAGAGAAATATAGAATGAATTTCACCCAAAAGCGTCTAGAAAAACCTGTTAGTTAGTTATAAATAATGACAACGTAATAAAGTTGATAAAAAGTTGCTAATATAATCAAATGAATTATATTTGGTGCCACTTTTGAATTCAAAATTGGGGAAGTCGAATTAATAGCCTCTAAACTTACGTTATCAAAATGTATAATGAATTTCGTCCAAAAGCGTCTATAAAAACCTTTTAATTGGCTATATAGAATTAGAATGTAATAATGTTTATATAAAGTTGCTAATTTAATCAAATGAATTATATTTGGTGACACTTCTCAATTCAAATTGGGCAAGTCGAACTTTATTGCATCTAAACTTATGTTATTTTTAAAGAGAAATATAGAATGAATTCCATCCAAAAACATCTAGAAAAACATGTTAGTTAGTTATAAATAATGAAAACGTAATAAAGTTGATAAAAATTTGCTAATATAACCAAATGAATTATATTTTGTGCCACTCTTAAATTCAAAATTGGGGAAGTCGAATTTCTAGCCTCTAAACTTACGTTATCGAAATGTATAATGAATTTCGTCCAAAAGCGTCTATAAAAACCTTTTAATTGGCTATATAGAATGAGAACGTAAAAATATTAATATAAAGTTGCTAATTTAATCAAATGAATTATATTTGAATTGGGAAGTCGAATTTATAGCCTCTAAGCTTACCTTATCGAAGTGTATAATGAATTTCGTCCAAAAGCGTCTATAAAAACGTTTTAATTGGCTATATAGAATGAGAACGTAATAATGTTTATATAAAGTTGCTAATTTAATCAAGTGAATTATATTTGGTGACACTTCTCAATTCAAATTGGGCAAGTCGAACTTTATTGCGTTTAAACTTATGTTATTTTTAAAGAGAAATATAGAATGAATTTCATCCAAAATCGTCTAGAAAAACCTGTTAGTTAGTCATAAATAATGACAACGTAATAAAGTTAATAAAAAGTTTCTAATATATTTAAATAAATTATATTTGGTGCCACTTTCGAATTCAAAATTGGGGAAGTCGAATTTATAGCCTCTAAACTTACGTTATCGAAATGTATAATGAATTTCTTGCAAAAGCGTCTATAAAAACCTTTTAATTGGCTATGTAGAATGAGAACGTAATAATGTTGATATAAAGTTGCTAATTTAATCAAATGAATTATATTTGGTGACCTTTGTTAATTCAAATTGGGCAAGTCGAACTTTATTGCATCTAAACTTATGTTATTTTTAAAGAGAAATATAGAATGAATTTCATCCAAAACCATCTAGAAAAACCTGTTAGTTAGTTATAAATAATGACAACATAATAAAGTTGATAAAATTTGCTAATATAATCAAATAAATTATATTTGGTGCCACTTTTGAATTCAAAATTGGGGAAGTCGAATTAATAGCCTCTAAACTTACGTTATCGAAATGTATAATGAATTTCGTCCAAAAGCGTCTATAAAAACCTTTTAATTGGCTATATAGAATGAGAACGTAATAATGTTGGTATAAAGTTGCTAATTTAATCAAATGAATTATATTTGGTGACACTTCTCAATTCAAATTGGGCAAGTCGAACTTTATTGCATCTAAACTTATGTTATTTTTAAAGAGAAATATAGAATGAATTTCATCCAAAAGCATCTAGAAAAACCTGTTAGTTAGTTATAAATAATGACAACGTAATAAAGTTGATAAAAAGTTGCTAATATAATCAAATGAATTATATTTGGTGCCACTTTTGAATTCAAAATTGGGGAAGTCGAATTAATAGCCTCTAAACTTACGTTATCAAAATGTATAATGAATTTCGTCCAACAGCGTCTATAAAAACCTTTTAATTGGCTATATAGAATTAGAATGTAATAATGTTTATATAAAGTTGCTAATTTAATCAAATGAATTATATTTGGTGACACTTCTCAATTCAAATTGGGCAAGTCGAACTTTATTGCATCTAAACTTATGTTATTTTTAAAGAGAAATATAGAATGAATTCCATCCAAAAACATCTAGAAAAACATGTTAGTTAGTTATAAATAATGAAAACGTAATAAAGTTGATAAAAATTTGCTAATATAACCAAATGAATTATATTTTGTGCCACTCTTAAATTCAAAATTGGGGAAGTCGAATTTCTAGCCTCTAAACTTACGTTATCGAAATGTATAATGAATTTCGTCCAAAAGCGTCTATAAAAACTTTTTAATTGGCTATATAGAATGAGAACGTAAAAATATTAATATAAAGTTGCTAATTTAATCAAATGAATTATATTTGAATTGGGAAGTCGAATTTATAGCCTCTAAGCTTACCTTATCGAAGTGTATAATGAATTTCGTCCAAAAGCGTCTATAAAAACCTTTAAATTGGCTATATAGAATGAGAACGTAATAATGTTGATATAAAGTAGCTAATTTACTCAAATGAATTATATTTGGTGACACTTCTCAATTCAAATTGGGCAAGTCGAACTTTATTGCATCTAAACTTATGTTATTTTCAAAGAGAAATATAGAATGAATTTCATCGAAAAGTGTTGAAAAATGTTTTTGTATGTGATCATCACTGAAATAAGACGAACTGTTTTTTATGTTATCTAACAAATATTATCAGTTATTTCAGGTTGCATTAATGCGTGATCAAACGGAATATACGAAAACACGTGAATGACAGAAAACGCATAGACGAGAAAATTTAGCTGTGCGACTAAACAGTTTCAACAATATATATATATGTATGTATATTATATATATATATATATATATATATATATATATATATATATATATATGTATATTGTATATATATATGTATGTATATTATATATATATATATATATATATATATATATATATATATATATATATAATGGAAAGAAATGAACAAAGCAAAAAGAACCCAACACCATGTGTGCTACCAACTATTACATCCACCAAGCTATTTCTTTTTCATAAACAAACACAAGTGGAAGAGTTGTTTGATTCATTTTTGCATATATATATATATATATATATATATATATATATATATATATGTATGTATACGTGAGTTTTGAGGGAGAGTGGAAGTGTAAGTGTGTTTTGTGTTTCCTTGTAATATATCTCCTATTACTCTCTCATCTCCAGAAGAATAAACACATAGCCAACCTCAAAATACTCTCCAAACACCCTCCAAATACCCTCCTTAAACCTCCTCCAAAAACCCTTTCAAATCACCACAACCATCATCAACTTGCTGATTTTCGACTTCAGAATTTGCAAGTTAAGAAAAAATTCACCGAGCACAACTCAACAAGATAATACGGGAGAGATTTGCACCACAAATTATTCAGGACCTTACCTACATCCAGGAATTTTCCTCGATTTTTTTGACCACTGCAAACCCCAGAGAGACGCGAGAGAGAATTGGCTATCCAGAGAGATTTACTACGAAAATCTTTATTCGTAACCACCCAAGTTCTTTCAACATCACCCTCTTTGTTACCTTATACCACCAAAACTACAACCTTATTACACCTTCTACCACCCTCCAAATACCCACTTCAACCTCATCAAATCACCTTAAAAAACCCCATACCCACATACAAAAAACATTACCCGTGTATTTTGTATCGTTTTGTAAACAATTCATTGTTACATAAAAAGAACTTATTGTTACTTACCGGATTGAACTTTGAACAAATAGAGACACAGTCTATTAAGATCCAGTCCAATTCTAAACCAGTTCAGTCAATTTATTGACGAACCGACTTTATATATATTTATATATTTATATATTTTATTACAGCTTTACGTCATTTAAATACTGTCATTTATTTCATTTATAGCTTTCAGTCATTTATAGCTTTCCAGTTTATATTTATTCCGCACTTCTTATTTTTTTTTCGCATCTTATCTCCTTAAATATATATATCTGTCACCCAGTAACTGGTATCCGAGCCTTTATTCGTGGTAATCAGATCGTATATTTTCAACAATTGGTATCAGAGCTGATATAAAAGAATTATTTTACAACAATTGGTATCAGAGCTTGTGTGATTTACCTTGAAATTTTTGTCGAAAACTTTTGGTTAGCGTTTATAAACCTTCCATAAGCTTTTCTTTAAAAATTTCATTTTAATATCACTTGTTCAAAATCCTTAAAAAAAATTAAAAAATTTAAAAAAAAAAAAATCTTAAACAAAAAAATTCAGAGCTTGTGTGATTTACTTTGAAATTTTTGTCGAAAACTTTTGGTTAGCGTTTATAAACCTTCCATAAGTTTTTCTTTAAAAATTTCATTTTAATATCACTTGTTCAAAATCCTTTCAAAACAAAAAAATGTCTTCTGCTAATTACTCCAACATGAACTCTGTTTCTATTGCTAACAGCTTGGGATCTGGTTCACGGGCACCCATACTTATTCCTGAAGAGTATAATTCGTGGGTTGGCCGTATGAATCTTCATCTTAACACCATAAGTGAAGATGTCTGGAATTGTGTAGAAGGAACATATATTACTCCAGAAGACATGACTACTCTTGTTACAAATCAAGCCACTCTTGCTGAAACCGAAAAAAGGCTGCAACTCCAAGCCAAAAAGGAACTTGTGTCTGGAATTCCCCACAGTATTCTAAGTCAAATGGATGACATAATACTGTTGACTGCAAATCAAATCTGGGAAAATTTAAAAAATCGTTTTTGTGGAAATCAAAGAATTATTGGAAACAAAAGAACATCTGTTTTAAATGAATTCGATAATTTCAAGATGCTTTCATCAGAAACCATCCATGATGCTCATGATAGGTTCAATTTTATCATGGTAAAAATGAACAATTTGGGCATCAAAAAGACACAACACGAGATAAATCTCAAGTTTCTAAACAATCTTTACGAAAACTGGAAGATGGTTAAACTCATCATTCAGGGAAATCCAGCCATTCATACTAAAACTTTATACAATTTGTATGGAGAACTTCAATCGTATGAATCCTCGATTGACCCACCAACCACTACAGCTTTTGGAGGACCACTTGCTCTCGTTTCCACATCTTCTCAAAACCAAACACCTTTTAATGAACAAAACTTCAATCATTTTAATCAGACATCTTTTCAAAACCAACCCTTTTTGAACAATTCTTTTGATCAATCTGATTTAAATGATGAAGCAGACTACCAACAACTGTGTGCTTTGGTAGCAAACACAAACCTCCAGAGATTTATTCCAAATCACGGTCAATCGAATTTTAAACCAAATTTTCAAAACCGACCATCATTTGGACAAAATAATTCTGGATTTCAACCAAGACCTCAACCTGTTCAAAACAACTCAGGTTTTCAACCAAGACCTTATTTTGGACAAAATTTTCAAAGACCTTCCTTCCAAAACAATTCAAACCAAGGTTTTCAAAACCAGGGATTTCAAAACAATCCCAACTCAAGTCATCATAACAATAACCAAAAGAACAGTTTTCAAAACCAAAACAGAGGATTCCACAATCAAGGTTACACTAATCAAAACAATGGCTTTCAAAACAACCAAAATTTTGGATTCCAACAGAACCCTTCCCAATCTTCCCAACAAATCCAAACTCAAGCTCCTGAAAGACTTCCGATTAAAAGTCAAAAGGATGACAGTGATGAAGAAGTGATCATTTGTCACAACTGCAAAGGAACTAATCACTATGCCAGAGAATGCAGAGCCAAAAACAAAACCAAAGTCAAAGACTCAGCATACTACGCTCAAAAAGCCGATGAATTAAAGAAACAGGAAAATCAAGATAAGCAAAGAGCATTGATGGCAATCCATGAACCAAACGTGGAATACTGGCCAACTTCTAAAGACGAAGCTGACAATGAACCAACAGAATCAAACTTTTGTTTCGTAGTTGGTGTTGATAGACCTTCAAGAGCTACAAACGTCATAGAACAGGTATGGTCTATGATCTCTGAACTTGGTCTTTCGAAATCAATTTTTGAGTCCCATATAACCAAGATTGAGAAAAGTCTAGAAGCTGATCTCAAAAAATATCATGACACAATGATCAATTCCGATATCTGCAAATCTGAGTTACAAACCTTGCAACTCAAATTTGGAGAATCAACAAGGATAAAGAACAAATTGGAAAGAGACGTTGAAAGAAAATCAGAAGCTTATAATCACGTATTGGAACAATTAAATCAAACCCTAATTCAGAAAAAGGATTTGGAACAAAAAAATCAGTCAGTCATTTCCTCTGAAACAAAAGATGTTTTAGAAAAGGAAATCCTTCAGTTGAAACAAAACTTTCAAGAATCAACTGAAAAATACAAAACTTTAAATGAAAAACTGACTGATTCTTTAAACCAAACCAACTTTCTTGAATCTGAAAACAAAAGATTGTTATGGAATATGAATTCTATCAAAATTGCTAGAAAACTAAGTGATGATGTTTTCACCAAAGCAAACACCTTAGGAACTGGCAAAATTGATACGAATTACAGACCAGGAATTGGAAGAGAATCCTTTGAAAATGAACTAGCTAAACAAGAAAACATGACAATTTGTGAAAACTCTGAATCCACTCTTCCAGATCTTTTCACATCTGCTAATGAGGAAGATTCAGATGACGAAACAGTTATCAACTGTAGCCCAGATGACACTGCTTTCACTGTTTCCAAAAAGTCTATCAAAAGAGTTGTACTGCTAGTTCTTCAACAAACCAAATCAAACATACCAATGAAGCAACCATAACCCCACTTAACAAACCAAAGGCTTTTGAAAACAAACCAAAGAAACCTGTTAAACCATACGTCATACCTCAAAAACAGGTTTCCAAACAAAAACCAAAACCTTTTCAAAAACCTTTTGAAAACCGCTTTCAAGAGATCACCTTTAACCATTCAAGGAACTTTAAAAAACGACCAAATCATAAAGTTCCAAACCATCATCTTCAAAAAGCTTTTCATAACCGCCAATCACATCCCAGATATGAAGAGAACTTTTCAAACAAATCTTCACATCTAGGATATCGTTCACCAAATCACAGATTTTATAAACCCACAGGTTTTCAAAAACGAATCACATTTTGGGAAAACTTGATAAATAAAATCAAACCTCAACCATTCCATCCTAATAAACCAAACTCTTATAGAAACGTGAAGTCAAATGCTATAAGAAATTCATTAAGCAAAACACCCAAAATAACAACAACTAACAAACCAGGACCCATTCAGATTTGGGTACCTAAATCTTCTATCTAAAATGCAGGTATCAAATGCTGGAGAACCCAAGGATGATACATGGTATATTGATAGTGGCTGCTCCAAGCATATGACAGGAAACCGAAACTACCTTCGTGACTTCAAACCCACCCAAACCAATCAAGACGTTACCTTCGGCAACAACATGACGGCAAAAATCAAGGGTTATGGAAACATAACAAATGGTAACTTCACCATAAAGAAAGTTGCCTATGTCGATGACCTGAAACACAACCTCATCAGTGTTTCTCAACTGTGTGATAACAATCTTGAAGTCCTATTCACCAAACAAAGAAGCTTGATCATGGACGCCAAAACCAAAGAAATCATTGTTGATTCTTACCGTGCCTGAAATATGTATCCACTTGACGTGTATCTTATCTATGGTAAACCCGATATATGTCTGCTATCAAAAGCCCCAGCAGATATCAGTTGGTTATGGCACCGCCGCCTTTCCCATCTAAACTTTGGGTACATCAACAAACTGATCGGCGATGATCTTGTTAGAGGATTGCCACTTCTGAAGCTTGATAATGAAACTCTGTGTGATGCATGTGAAAAGGGAAAACTTTCCAAATCCACTCACAAAAGCATCTCAGAATCTAGTGTATCCGAACCACTAGAATTGCTGCACATAGACCTTTGTGGCCCTGCCAAAACCCAAACCATACAAGGGAAAAAGTACATTCTTGTTGTCGTTGATGGCTTCTCGCGCTTTACTTGGGTCTTCTTCTTAAGACTAAAATCAGAAGCACCTGAAGAGATGATCAACTTCATAACACAAATCGAACTGAAGCTCAAACGACCTGTTCGAAGAATCCGAAGTGATAATGGTTTAGAGTTCAAAAACAAGACTCTAGATTCATTTCTCAAAGACAAAGGAATTGAACATAACTTCTGAGCCCCATACACTCCACAACAGAACGGAGTTGTCGAAAGAAGGAACAGAACTCTATGTGAAGCTGCAAGATCAATGCTTATCTTCGCTGATCTGCCACAATACTTCTGGGCAGAAGCAATAGCCACAGCTTGCTACACTCAAAATCGTTCCTTAATCCATAAACATCTTCATAAAACACCATATGAAGTAATTAACAACCGAAAACCAAACATCAAATTTTTCCATATTTTTGGTTGTCGATGCTTCATAAAGAACAATAAAGACCACCTCTCAAAATTTGAATCAAGGTCGGACGAAGGAATTTTCCTTGGTTACTCATTTTCTTCAGCTGCTTATCGAGTACTGAACAAACGTACCAGAGTAATTGAAGAAAGTACCGATGTTCATTTCGATGAATTTTATGTCAGGAAATTGGATCGTGAACATTTTGGTTCAAAAATGATCGATAATATTTTTCAAAATCCAATTCAACAAACACCTTCTCCTGACAGAGATATTGAAATCGATCTTGATTTACTTTTTGAACAACCCAAAACCGCTTACAATTCTGAACTTCTAACTACTTCTATTGATTCTACAGGAACAACCACTGAAGGAACTCCACAAACAAACCGAAATGATGCAGATCAATTCGAGGGGGAACCACCTACACATACTTCTTCATTGGAACAAACACCAAATCCTCCTTTAAATACCCCATCCCCAAATATCCAAAACAATCCCGATGCATCATTTATGGGGGAACCTTCAAACCTATTCCAAGATGAAACTCCCGGAGAAGAACAATGGGATACTGAAATTCCAATTATTATAGCGAAAGAGAATCGCTTAATAAAATGGACCATAAACCACCCAACTGACCAAATCATCGGAGATCCAAACTCAGGCATCCAAACTAGAGCCGCAACTTCTAATGATTGTTTATTTGGAGCCTTCTTATCCATGACTGAACCCAAAACCATACATTCTACTCTCAAAGATCCAGACTGGGTAAAAGCTATGCAAGAAGAGCTAGAAGAATTTGAAAGAAATGACGTATGGAATCTTGTCCCTACCCCACCCGATGTTTCTGTTATAGGTTCAAGATGGGTATTCAGAAACAAAACTGACGATCAAGGAATCGTTTGTCGAAACAAGGCACGTCTCGTAGTCAAAGGATATTCACAACAAGAAGGAATCGACTACGATGAAACATATGCTCCAGTTGCCAGAATTGAAGCAATTCGCATCTTTCTTGCATATGCTGCACATAAGAACTTCAAAGTATTCCAAATGGATGTTAAATGTGCATTCCTACATGGAGAGTTAGATCGCGATGTATACATCCAACAACCACCAGGTTTCGAAGATCCCAAATTTCCTGATCACAGCTTCAAATTGCAGAAAGCTGTCTATGGCTTGAAACAAGCACCCCGAGCCTGGTATGCCACATTGACAACCTTTCTCGAAGAATCAGGTTTTAAAAGAGGTTCAATCGATCAAACTCTCTTTCGTAAAATCTATAATAAACATCTTTTAATCGTACAAATATATGTTGATGACATTATTTTCGGTTCTACTGATGAATCTTTGAGTATTAAGTTTGCAGATCTAATGAAGAGCAAATTTGAAATGAGCATGATTGGGGAGATGACTACTTTTCTCGGACTTCAAATCAAACAGTCAACTGATGGCATTTTCATCAACCAAGAGAATTATGTCAAAAACCTACTCACTCGCTTTTCAATGGACAAATCCAATACCGCAAAAACCCCAATGGCTTTTGGATACAAAATCGATGCAGACTTAAATGGCAAACCTGTTGATCAGAAAAGATATCGTGGAATGATCGGATCACTCTTATACCTCACTACCAGCAGACCTGACATCATGTTTTCTACATGTGTCTGTGCCAGATACCAAGCAAATCCTATGGAATCCCATGTAGTTGCTGTGAAACGCATCTTCAAATACCTAAAAGGCACTCCCAAACTTGGCCTTTGGTATCCAGCTAAATCCGATTTTCAGCTGAACGCTTTCACCGACTCAGACTATGGAGGATGCAAGTTAGATAGAAAGAGTACATCTGGTAGCTGTCAATTCCTAGGAGGTAGACTAGTGAGTTGGACTTCAAAGAAACAGACTTGTGTATCCACATCAACAGCAGAAGCTGAATACGTCGCTGCCGCCAGCTGTTGTTCGCAAGTCATATGGATGCAAACTCAACTGCGAGACTATGGCTTCAAAATTTCACAAATTCCCATATTTTGTGACTCAACCAGTGCAATTGCCATTTCTCACAATCCCGTTCACCATTCCATGACAAAGCACATCGACATTCGATATCATTTCATCAAAGACAACATTCAAAAGGGTCATATCGAATTGCACTTCATCAACACCGAAGATCAAATTGCCGATGTCTTCACTAAGGCTCTCGATGAAACAAAGTTTCAATACTTCCTAGGCCGTCTAGGAATGTTAAATCCAGATAACATCTATCCTTAAACTTTTACTTTTTGTTTGTACAAAAGTGTGTTTACTTTCATTCAAAAGGAAAATTCAAAAACAATTGAAAATTGCTTTCCTTTTAAAAATTACCAAAAACATTCAAATAACCAATATTTCCAAAAACATTCAGAAAAACAAATCTTCAAAAAAATTAATAAAAGACTTGCCATAATAAGCTTTTATAGAACCTTGTGATTAATCTTCTCTTGACTTAATTTTCAGATGCTTATGCTCGATGAAGATTTTAAGTCATATTGATTCTCAATTGGAGTGAAGGTTCAAATATCCTACTTTTCATAATGTATATAACTTTATTTCCTTCGATTTTATTTCATTATTGACGATTTTAAACAATCAAGGGACATAAGGTTAGGAGGTTCAGATGAAAACAAAAACCCATGTGAGAATTTGTGCCTCGTCGATCTAAATCATTGTGGAAATCATTTCTTGTGAGCTTAGGTGTGTTACTATTGCTTATAATGTATACCCAATTATACCTTGTCACGGTCTCATTTTTGCTTAGATATCAAAATGACCAGGGACGATACATTCATTTCTTACATACTAGACAAACTGTCTTTTATGCCACCTATCCCTACCTAGATAAAAGCAACCAAAAATGAAGACTTGCGATCCCATGATCCATCAAGCAAACAACGACATATCCTTACAAGAAAACCAAAGGAGAAACAAATATCTATAAACATCCAATCCTCAAAGACAAATCAACAAGAAAACAAATGGATTCAATAAAGATATACCAAACAAAACAAAAAAAATATTCTATATTTGGTATTTTCAAACAAACTTTCAACCAAATGGTTATTTCAAAACAAAAATCATAAAATCTCGCGATTTGTTTTAACCATTTTTTCACAAAAGAAGATATCTCAATCACTCAAGTCAAATACTCTTAAAAAGGTCTCAAATGTAGCAAATTCTCAATGCTAAAACAAAATATCTTTTTACAATAAATCGATATTGATCAACAAACAGGATACTATCAAAGAAGAAGCTACAACAACAATGGATTTCTCGGGATACTGTAGCCTTCATCACTGAAGAATCTTAGTTGCAAACTGCACTATGAAAATTGCTAAACCCCTCTACATGTATTTCCCGACGGAGAGAGAGTGAACTTTAATGGCATGAATGAAGAAACCCGTTGAGTAATGCCGAAACCAGTCTTATGTGATTGATTATCTAATAATGCAACTAAGTGACTTTACAGGAAAAGCATAACTGAACACCTCCGATATGAGTGTGAGTCGTCAGAGAGAGATATCACTCATTTTTAGTGATCATTAACTTGTTCTGCTGCCAGAACAACCAAACACCCAAGTGAAGTGTGAGCTATACCTATGAGCGTTCATCTGAATCGACCTGTTAGACCACTTGTCGTCATTAATAATGCTATAAAATCTAAGGAAATTTCTTTAGATACATATATGACTACCCTTTGATAACCGAACCCGAGACTTTAATTCGGAAACAAATTTCTGAAAATCTTTTACATAAGATATGTTAAACCAAGTCACAAACTTTCAAAACGATTACAATGGTTTTATATATATCTTCTCATTGACAAAACTTTTATCCCAAATCTTCAAGATTAAAACTGTTAATGTGATTATATTTATCCTTATTTCATCAATGATCACATAGGGGGAAATTGTTGAAAAATGTTTTTGTATGTGATCATCACTGAAATAAGACGAACTGTTTTTTATGTTATCTAACAAATATTATCAGTTATTTCAGGTTGCATTAATGCGTGATCAAACGGAATATACGAAAACACGTGAATGACAGAAAACGCATAGACGAGAAAATTTAGCTGTGCGACTAAACAGTTTCAACAATATATATATGTATGTATATTATATATATACATATATGTATATTGTATATATATATATAGATATATATATATATATATATATATATATATATATATATATATATATATGTATATTATATATATATATATATATATATATATATATATATATACATATTGTATATTGTATATATATATATATATATATATATATATAATGGAAAGAAATGAACAAAGCAAAAAGAACCCAACACCATGTGTGCTACCAACTATTACATCCACCAAGCTATTTCTTTTTCATAAACAAACACAAGTGGAAGAGTTGTTTGATTCATTTTTGCATATATATATGTATGTATACGTGAGTTTTGAGGGAGAGTGGAAGTGTAAGTGTGTTTTGTGTTTCCTTGTAATATATCTCCTATTACTCTCTCATCTCCAGAAGAATAAACACATAGCCAACCTCAAAATACTCTCCAAACACCCTCCAAATACCCTCCTTAAACCTCCTCCAAAAACCCTTTCAAATCACCACAACCATCATCAACTTGCTGATTTTCGACTTCAGAATTTGCAAGTTAAGAAAAAATTCACCGAGCACAACTCAACAAGATAATACGGGAGAGATTTGCACCGCAAATTATTCAGGACCTTACCTACATCCAGGAATTTTCCTCGATTTTTTTGACCACTGCAAACCACAGAGAGACGCGAGAGAGAATTGGCTATCCAGAGAGATTTACTACGAAAATCTATATTCGTAAACACCCAAAGCTCTTTCAACATTACCCTCTTTGTTACCTTATACCACCAAAACTACAACCTTATTACACCTTCTACCACCCTCCAAATACCCACTTCAACCTCATCAAATCACCTTAAAAAACCCCATACCCACATACAAAAAACATTACCCGTGTATTTTGTATCGTTTTGTAAACAATTCATTGTTACATAAAAAGAACTTATTGTTACTTACCGGATTGAACTTTGAACAAATAGAGACACAGTCTATTAAGATCCAGTCCAATTCTAAACCAGTTCAGTCAATTTATTGACGAACCGACTTTATATATATTTATATATTTATATATTTTATTACAGCTTTACGTCATTTAAATACTGTCATTTATTTCATTTATAGCTTTCAGTCATTTATAGCTTTCCAGTTTATATTTATTCCGCACTTCTTATTTTTTTTTCGCATCTTATCTCCTTAAATATATATATCTGTCACCCAGTAACTGGTATCCGAGCCTTTATTCGTGGTAATCAGATCGTATATTTTCAACAATTGGTATCAGAGCTGATATAAAAGAATTATTTTACAACAAAAAGCGTCTAGAAAAACCTGTTAGTTAGTTATAAATAATGACAGCGTAATAAAGTTGATAAAAAGTTTCTAATATATTTAAATAAATTATATTTGGTGCCACTTTCGAATTCAAAATTGGGGAAGTCGAATTTATAGCCTCTAAACTTACGTTATCGAAATGTATAATGAATTTCGTGCAAAAGCGTCTATAAAAACCTTTTAATTGGCTATGTAGAATGAGAACGTAAAAATGTTGATATAAAGTTGCTAATTTAATCAAATGAATTATATTTGGTGACACTTCTCAATTCAAATTGGGCAAGTCGAATTTATTGCATCTAAACTTATGTTATTTTTAAAAAGAAATATAGAATGAATTTCATCCAAAAGCGTTTAGAAAAACTTGTTAGTTAGTTATAAATAATGACAAGGTAATAAAGTTGATAAAAAGTTGCTAATATAATCAAATAAATTATATTTGGTGCCACTTTTGAATTCAAAATTGGGGAATTCGAATTTATAGCCTCTAAACTTACGTTATCGAAATGTATAATGAATTTTGTCCAAAAGCGTCTATAAAAACCTTTTAGTTGGCTATATAGAATGAGAACGTAATAATGTTGATATAAAGTTGCTAATTTAATCAAATGAAGTATATTTGGTGACACTTCTCAATTCAAATTGGGCAAGTCGAACTTTATTGCATCTAAACTTATGTTTATTTTAAAGAGAAATATAGAATGAATTTCATCCAAAAGCGTCTAGAAAAACCTGTTAGTTAGTTATAAATAATGACAACGTAATAAAGTTGATAAAAAGTTGCTAATATAATCAAATAAATTATATTTGGTGTCACTTTTGAATTCAAAATTGGGGAAGTCGAATTAATAGCCTCTAAACTTACGTTATCGAAATGTATAATGAATTTCGTCCAAAAGTGTCACACCCCAAAACCGGAACGGCGGAAACGTTCTGGGGTGGAGGACGTCATGTTTAGTATCACAAGACATGTATCATAGTAAGCAAAGTAATGAACAACCATTTCATTAGAAAGAAAGCGTTTACAAAGGGTGTGTTCACAAAACATAGAATACATAATGTCACACCCCGACCAACGGCGGAAACGCCGGGTTTGCGACTTAGACATTTGGATCATAGTCAACAACATATAATGAAATAATAACAGAATTTATTCAACATTACATTCATCCGAAGTATGAATATGACAAAACACACTGTTTAATAGTCCAAAAGCGTTATACGCGGATTTCAATTTCTTACAACATAAAAGAGACAACAGGCTACTATAGAGCCAACAATTTATTTTCAACGTTAAACCCATCATCTTCACACATGGTGAGAGTTCTTCTGGCCACCTTGAACAACTAGAGACACATACATTTTGGAAATACGTCAACAATAATGTTGGTGAGCTTTATAGGTTTTCTTTTGACTCCGTAGGTTTTTATAATTCAAAATAATATTTCCAAAGACCGGTAAATTATAAAGCATATTTTTCTCTTCAACCACTTTTTAAATGATAAATATTAGTCATTTTCGTGATGATTTTTATTCTCTGGATCTTGTCCGTTACGAGAAGTTATGTCGTAAGGAGAAGTATATAACGTCCTAACACTCGACACTCTCGGTCCCAAATTGGGAGAATTGACTCAATCTAGATCTATACATCTTCGAATAAAAATCTTCAATATATTAATTTGCCCATAACCGACACTATTCGTCGCTCCTCCACAAATCGCATAGGCGCAATAAACAAACCACACAGGCACAATACAAATAAATATAGAGGAATCGAGATCGTTACTAACGTTTAAAAGCAGTCGTATAGTAACGAAGAAAGAAACACTTGACGCCTGTTGCGTCGTCAGACGAAGTTGTAGCTAGCAACCACAGACGGAAAATAACCATTCGTATAAATCTTTCCATAAGAATTAGATCTACACCAAAGTTCTTTATTATAAATCTATGCCGTGTACATAGACCTACAGTATATGATTCCTCCTAGATTAACGGTTATAGAGCTAGGTGTCGATTCCAAGATCGAATCCTTACAAGGGAAAAACACACCATCAACAAACTCTCTCCTCCACCCATTTCGATACATTCCTCCCACAAGCACACACGGGCTACACAATCCGCGAGATACATGACAATAAAAATCCGCTGCTTCCAATGATCACCAATACGAGTCTTTATTTATGATTTTATTTTTATCTAGTGCATTTAGTTAAATATTAAATTTAACCTAGCTTTCAAATAAAGAGACGGTATTGAATCAAATAATTTCAATCTACCAACCGATAGGAAAGACGTTCCTTTAGCGTAGTCGAGTACTTCATACGTATCGGTGTTGCGTCGGTTGACCGGTTGTCGCTTTAATCGAATGTTTTTGTGTTTTTAATATTTACTTAATGTTGAAACGTATTATTTTCGTTTGTAAGTAAACTTTAGTCTTAAAAATACAAACACATTATTTATCAAAAAGATTTCGTATTATACCATAATATATAACTACTTGTGGTTTATTCTCATACTCTTGATATCATTTTATAATTCATTTGTATATTTTTATTTTATCATCTCGTTTAATTCTTTACTATCAATACTTGATAAAAAATAAGCTTAATGCCCTAATATACACAAGTCATATGGTTATACCTATCATGACAAGTTAAACATGTTCATTTATCAAAATTTTGACATAAGTTCTTAACGATACTTTTATTTGTCCCGACAAATAATATGACACTAGATTACTCTTATCTAACTTTTTGTTTACACAAGTGCTTGTAAATAAGTCTAACATTTTATAAAATTCTTGTGTATAACCATTACTAACCACCACCTTTTTAACAAACGTCATTTGTAAAATTAGTACCTATAATAAACATTGACTCTAACAATTTTTGCAACTAGTACTAACTGTGCATGCATGTATAAACTTTTTTCCATTTTATTATATCAAAATACTCAAGTATGTGTCTCCCCCCAAATAAGTAAAAATGTAAAAACGGGGCCATAAAGACTCACATTTGGAGCGTGATTTTCGGTTCGGTTTCGTTTGATTTCCCGAAAATTTCTTGTCGTAACTCTTCACCAACTCTTGGAAGAAGACCCGGAACTACTCCATCCCGCTGAAATGATGATTATGGGACTGTTTTAGGGTCGAAAAGGTAAGAAAACACGAAGTGTTTCCACCGTTATAGTGGTTCTCGACAGCAAAAAGGTGGCAGGGGCTGTTTCGGCAGCCTCTTTGCCTCCTTAATTTTCTATTTTTGAAGCTGTTTCGCACAAGGGAGAGAGCAACCGGTAGGGGCGAAAACAGTGGGTGTTTGGAGCTTATTTTGACAGCAAAGACATGGAAAAATTAACAGCTCTGTTGCCCTCTTTTCTTGCTGGAAAAACAAGTCCACAACACCTCCAAATAGAGGTGTTCTTGGGGATCACGATGCAGAAAAGAAAGAACAGGTAGGCTAAGGTGTTTTGGTGAGTTTGGGGCTGAAATATGTAAAGGAAAAGAATTATAACATAGTTGGGTATTTATGCTTCAAGATGGATTTGACTCATGGAGGAAAGTTAGAAGTTTTGTCATACATTCATCATGCATGTGTAGTAGTAACTTACATGAGTGGAGAAATATGTGAGGGAGAAGAGAAGGAAGAAAGAAAACGTGAGGTGAATGTGTTTGTGTGTTAAAGTCTGTCATCTACATTGTACTTCAAAGTGAAGCTTTAAAGCAACCTCCTTTAATGAGTGGTACTTGCTTCATAATGAGAATTTGAGGCATTTGTGGTTGGAAGGCCTTAATTACGTGAATAGGAAGAGGTAGACTCTTAGGAGTTGACTTGTCCTTCAATGCTAGTTCTAGATATATTTAGAGTTGATTGTATGTACTAGTTCTCAAATGGGTGTAGTGTCAAAAATGGACTTTTGGGTTTTTATTGATAACTTTCGAGATATCTAACCATATACACACATACATACATCTCATACTTATTTATTTTGTTATATTTTTGTCATATAATAATCAAGTCCCCTTATTATTACATATAACATTTGTAAGGACTTAGATATTTTTATAAATATAACTCTTTCACTACATAAACATAATTGTATGTATCTTATTGGTTTTATTAGCATATAACTAGTCGTATACGAATAATAATCTATATTAAACGATTCTTATTGCTAATATATATTTATATTTTTAAGAACATCGTACATTAAGTCCCCCATCACAATTAGTTATGGTCGTTATACGGTGGACCTCGACCTAATTTTTACGATTGTTACATTCTCCCCCCGTTAAAAGAATTTCGTCCCAAAATTCAATTGATAGGTGTATCGTTTTCGAAAAATTGGGGGTATTTCTTCTTCATTTGATCCTCTCGTTCCCACGTGAACTCTGGTCCCCTTTTTGAGTTCCAGCGCACTTTCACGATAGGGATGCGACTTTGTCTTAATTTCTTGATTTCACGGTCCATAATCTCAACTGGTTCTTCAATAAAGTGTAGATCAGTGTTTAACTCGATTTCGTCGACAAGGATGACAAGAGTGTCATCGGTCAGACACTTTTTCAAATTTGAGACATGGAAAACATTGTGTACTTTTTCCAATTCTTGAGGTAATTGGAGGCGATAAGCAACAGGCCCAATTTTTTCAAGAATTTTGAAGGGTCCAATGTACCGTGGGTTTAGTTTTCCCCTCTTTCCGAATCTAATCATCCCTTTCCAGGGTGATACTTTTAGCATAACTCTATCGCCCACCCGGAATTACAAGGGTTTACGTCTTACGTCCGCATAATTTTTTTGACGACTACGTGAACCTTTCAATCGCTCTTTGATTTGCACGATTTTCTCGGTCGTCTCGTGGATTATTTCGGGTCCGGTCCGTAGAGTATCTCCAGAATGCCTCCTGGCTAGTTCTGTATCTCCAACTTCTGCCCAACATAGCAGTGAACGGCATTTTCTTCCGTATAGCGCCTCAAATGGTGCTGCTTTTATGCTGGAGTGGTAGCTGTTGTTATACGAAAACTCAATTAAGGGTAAATGAATATCCCATGAGCTTCCGAAATCTAATACGCAAGGTCGGAGCATATCCTCTAAGGTTTGGATGGTTCGTTCACTCTGGCCATCTGTTTGTGGGTGATAAGTCGTGCTCAAGTCCAAACGTGTTCCTAAGGACTTTTGGAGGGACTGCCAAAATCGTGAGGTAAATCTACTGTCTCTGTCAGAAATGATAGAGATTGGCACCCCATGAAGTTTGACGATTTCCTTAAGGTAGGTTCGGGTCAAATGGTGTCATAACCACTCGGCGTTCGGGGTAGATTAGTGATAAAGTCCATAGTGATCAGTTCCCATTTCCATTCCGGAATCTCCGGTTGTTGGAGTAATCCTGAGGGCTTTTGATGTTCGGCTTTTACTTTTGAGCAGGTCAAGCCCTTGCTTACATACGTAGCAATTTCTGCCTTCATGTTCGGCCACCAGTACAACCTCTTTAGGTCTTGGTACATCTTGTCAGAGCCGGGATGGACATAATATCTCGTTTTGTGAGCTTCGTCCATGACTAGACTCCTAATTTCTCCGAATTTGGGTGTCCAGATTCGGTTCATGAAATGTCGTGTCCCATCATCCCTAAGCTCGAATTGCTTTTCCATTCCTCGCAGGGCTTCTTCCGCAATATTTTCTTCTTTTACAGCTTCGAGTTGGGCTTCCCGTATGTATGTACTTAGATTGGAATGAATGGCCATGGTCAGTGCACGCACACGTCTAGGTTTCACATGCTCTTTCCGACTCAGAGCGTCTGCCACTACATTAGCCTTGCCAGGGTGATAACGAATTTCACAGTCGTAATCATTTAGCAGTTCGACCCATCTTCGTTGTCTCATGTTGAGTTCTTTTTGGTCGAATATATGCTGGAGACTCTTGTGATCTGTAAAGATTGTGCATTTAGTACCATATAAGTAGTGCCTCCAAATCTTTAGGGCAAAAACTACCGCTCCTAGCTCAAGATCATGAGTAGTGTAGTTGACCTCGTGCACTTTTAGTTGTCGCGAAGCATAAGCAATCACCTTGCCTCTCTGCATTAATACACAACCCAGCCCTTGACGAGATGCGTCGCAGTAAACGAAAAAGTCTTCTGTTCCACCAGGGAGTGATAGGATTGGTGCACTACACAAGATGTGTTTTAATTTCTGGAACGCAGCTTCATGCTTATCTTCCCAGTTGAATTTCACATCTTTCTGTGTTAGTGCAGTGAGAGGCTTGGCCGTTTTGGAGAAATTTTCGATAAACCTTTTATAATAACCAGCGAGTCCTAAAAATTGGCGCACTTCTGTCGGCGTTCTCGGTGCCTTCCAATTCTTGATTGCTTTAATTTTTGCGGGATCCACGTGTATCCCTCTATTGCTAACAACATGCCCTAGGAAATGCACTTCTCTTATCCAAAATTCACATTTGGAAAATTTTGCATATAAATTTTCCTTTCTCAACAGTTCCAATATTAATCGTAGATGTTGGCCGTGTTCCTCCTTTGTTTGTGAGTATATCAAGATGTCATCAATGAATACAATCACAAACTTATCCAGGTAAGATTTACAAACACGGTTCATTAGATCCATGAATACTGCTGGGGCATTCGTTAGGCCGAAAGGCATGACAAGAAACTCGTAATGACCATACCGAGTTCTGAATGCGGTCTTTGGTATGTCGGTTTCCGATACCTTGAGTTGGTGGTATCCGGACCTTAGGTCAATCTTGGAGTAGTAGCTAGACCCTTGCAGGTTATTGAACAAATCATCGATTCTAGGGAGTGGGTATCGATTCTTTATCGTTAACTTATTTAGTTCTCTGTAATCGATACACATCCAAAATGATCCGTCCTTCTTCTTGACAAACAGGACCGGGGCTCCCCAAGGAGAGAAACTTGGTCTTATGAAACCCTTGTCCAGAAGTTCTTGTAATTGGCTTGTAAGCTCTTGCATCTCGGAAGGAGCCAATCTATAGGTTGACTTAGCTACTAGTGCGGCGCCTGCGGTTAGGTCGATTCTAAACTCAACTTGTCAGTTCGGGGGTAATCCAGGTAGATCCTCAAGAAAGACGTCAGGAAAATCACATACCTGAGGTATGTCTTTCAATTCCTTTGTTCCACTCTTCTTATCCACTATGTGAGCCAGAAACGCATAACATTTCTTATGTAGATATTTCTGCCCCTTCGTGCAAGAAATGAGCTTAAGGTTTTTCCCTGACTTATCCCCATAAATTGTTAGGATCTCTCCGCTTGGTAGGGTTAATCGTACGGCCTTCTCATAACACAAAATCTCGGTGTGGTGAGGAGCAAGTCAATCCATTCCTATAATAATGTCAAAACTACCTATGAGAATAGTCAAGAGATTTATGTGGAAAGTGTGGTTGTTTAGAGTTAACAAGCAATCTCTTAGGATTTCGGTTGTGCTTTCTATTTGGCCATTCGCTACTTCTACTTCATATGCTGTTTCTAATTTGTTAGACTCGTGATTTAAAAATTGTTGAAAAGACGGAGTTATAAAACTTTTATCGGCACCGGAGTCAAAAAGTATTGTAGCATACAAGTTATTAACAAGGAACGTACCAGTGACCACTGACGGATCCTGAATGGCGTCCCCGTTTCCTATCACAAAAGCTCTCCCTCGGGCGTTCCCACCTTTATTCTTCCCTTTTGGGCAGTTTCGTGAGATATGGCCTTTCTCCCTACAGTCGTAACATGTCCTTTCTTCCCCGTTGCCGGCCCTGGTATCGAAATTTCGATTTCCTCCTCTGCTCGTAACTTCCTTAGAGTAATTTTCAGTATGTCCCTTCTTGTTGCACTGGGTGCAATGGTAACACTCTCCAGTATGGTTTTTATAGCATACGTAACACTTTGAATAATTGTTTGTGTAGTTCCTTTGTGGTGCAGGTGTTGTTGCTACGGCTGGAGTTACCGTATAGACCTTCTTAGTTTCTTGCTTCTTTGGTGGGTTTGATTTTCCTCCAAGAAATTTCCTTTTCTTGTTTGATTCAGACTTGGGGTTTTCAACTCTAGCCTCCATGTTTCCCTGACTAACCTCATTGTTGGTCAGTCGTTTAGCCATATTCTTGAAGCTTTCAAAGGTTGTAGGTCTCGAAGACATGACCATACCCTTGATCTTAGGAGACAGACCCTAAATATAACGTTCCACCTTCACATGCTCAGGGGTTACTGGAGTTGGACACAACAAGGAGAGGTCGTTAAATCTGGTTGTGTAGGCTTTAATGTCTGAACCTTTCATCTTAAGGTTCCACAGCTCGTTTTCCAGATTCTGAACTTCGTCTCTGGGACAATACTCTTCTATCAGCAGGGTTTTCAGTTCACTCCAGGTCAAAGAGTTGGCAGGGATAATGCCTAGTGACTTAACTTGGTCGTTCCACCAAGTTAGTGCCGCATCCATGAAAGTACAGGCAGCAAAGCGCACCTTGCTATCTTCAGCACAGTAACTGATCTGAAATACAGACTCTATCCTTTCAAACCACCAGGTAAGACCGATCACACCTTCGTTTCCATAGAAGTACTTGGGCTTGCAGTTCATAAAGTCCTTATAGGTGCAAACCCTTCGAGTCTCGGTAGGATTAATGTTTGAACTACTTCCACGCCTAGCCTCAAGTTCTTCAATTTCAATGATGGGTTTCCTTGCACTTGCGCTTCCCGTGTTTGTCATAGCGATCGCAAGTCGGTATGCAATTATTCGTTCCAGCTCTGCTGTTGTTTGTGGGAGTCCCGTCTCAGGGGTTGGTGCAGCAACAGTCGGCGTATCCACAACCGGAATTTCCGTTGGCCGAGAGTTGGGTCGGCCCCTCCTGGGTCGAGATGTTGTGGGTGGAACTGCTGTTTCCAATCTTTCGGGTTGGGGTCGATTTCTGAGTCGTTCACTCCTCTTTCTTGGCGGCATGATTATGATCTATTTATTCATTTTAATTGTAAGTGTTTAGTCAACCATGTTTTTTTTATAATTTATAATGTTTTGCAAGTATTTCCAAATGAATTTTAATCAACTAACACAACAATCATCCCGTAACAACACATAATAATAATAATAATATATGCTTCATATATTTCACATAGTCATTTCCAAGTTTTACATTCGCTTACATTACCATAAAACTACTACACAGTTTTAATTATTCATGAGTATGTTTTTTTTATACCCCCTTTTTTTTGCGTTTAATAGATCAACTAATTCACTTAGTTTCAATAGTGCGTAGAATCTTACCAAAATAAAACGTAGGCGCGCAACTAGGTTTAGTTGTGGTACGACCTATGTACTAGAGAACCTAATTGATTCTTTGACGTTTAAACTCTTGTTTACTTAATTTCTTAAAATTTTAAATTTATTTATAATTTATGGATGTCGATTGTCGGATTATTTCTCCTTAGGTTTTTGATATTTATTTTATAATGTGTAGTTTATAGGAACTATTCTTGGATCATAGGATCGTCGACCTAAGGGGGAAATCTACGCGTACTAATTATTAGACTTATAGGAATAAGTCTATTAGTGATATGATATAGGTTTTAGGAATACTTGAACCTATTAGAGTAAGCCCGTAGACTATAGTTGTTCTCTTTTAAGGAAAGTACTAATTCGCTATAGTCGTTATCTCTGATACCAATCATTTTGAAAATACGTCAACAATAATGTTGGTGAGCTTTATAGGTTTTCTTTTGACTCCGAAGGTTTTTATAATTCAAAATAATATTTCCAAAGACCGGTAAATTATAAAGCATATTTTTCTCTTCAACCACTTTTTAAATGATAAATATTAGTCATTTTCGTGATGATTTTTATTCTCTGGATCTTGTCCGTTACGAGAAGTTATGTCGTAAGGAGAAGTATATAACGTCCTAACACTCGACACTCTCGGTCCCAAATTGGGAGAATTGACTCAATCTAGATCTATACATCTTCGAATAAAAATCTTCAATATATTAATTTGCCCATAACCGACACTATTCGTCGCTCCTCCACAAATCGCATAGGCGCAATAAACAAACCACACAGGCACAATACAAATAAATATAGAGGAATCGAGATCGTTACTAACGTTTAAAAGCAGTCATATCGTAACGAAGAAAGAAACACTTGACGCCTGTTGCGTCGTCAGACGAAGTTGTAGCTAGCAACCACAGATGGAAAATAACCATTCGTATAAATCTTTCCATAAGAATTAGATCTACACCAAAGTTCTTTATTATAAATCTATGCCGTGTACATAGACCTACAGTATATGATTCCTCCTGGATTAACGGTTATAGAGCTAGGTGTCGATTCCAAGATCGGATCCTTACAAGGTAAAAACACACCATCAACAAACTCTCTCCTCCAACCATTTCGATACATTCCTCCCACAAGCACACACGGGATACACAATCCGCGAGATACATGACAATAAAAATCCGCCGCTTCCAATGATCACCAACGCGAGTCTTTATTTATGATTTTATTTTATCTAGTGCATTTAGTTAAATATTAAATTTAACCTAGCTTTCAAATAAAGAGACGGTATTGAATCAAATAATTTCAATCTACCAACCGATAGGAAAGACGTTCCTTTAGCGTAGTCGAGTACTTCATACGTATCGGTGTTACGTCGGTTGACCGGTTGTCGCTTTAATCGAATGTTTTTGTGTTTTTAATATTTACTTAATGTTGAAACGTATTATTTTCGTTTGTAAGTAAACTTTAGTCTTAAAAATACAAACACATTATTTATCGAAAAGATTTCGTATTATACCATAATATATAACTACTTGTGGTTTATTCTCATACTCTTGATATCATTTTATAATTCATTTGTATATTTTTATTTTATCATCTCGTTTAATTCTTTACTATCAATACTTGATAAAAAATAAGCTTAATGCCCTAATATACACAAGTCATATGGTTATACCTATCATGACAAGTTAAACATGTTCATTTATCAAAATTTTGACATCAGTTCTTAACGATACTTTTATTTGTCCCGACAAATAATATGACACTAGATTACTCTTATCTAACTTTTTGTTTACACAAGTGCTTGTAAATAAGTCTAACATTTTATAAAATTCTTGTGTATAACCATTACTAACCACCACCTTTTTAACAAACGTCATTTGTAAAATTAGTACCTATAATAAACATTGACTCTAACAATTTTTGCAACTAGTACTAACTGTGCATGCATGTAACATATAAACTTTTTGCCATTTTATTATATCAAAATACTCAAGTATGTGTCTCCCCCCAAATAAGTAAAAATATAAAAACGGGGCCATAAAGACTCACATTTGGAGCGTGATTTTCGGTTCGGTTTCGTTTGACTTCCCGGAAATTTCTTGTCGTAACTCTTCACCAACTCTTGGAAGAAGACCCGGAACTACTCCATCCCGCTGAAATGATGATTATGGGACTGTTTTAGGGTCGAAAAGGTAAGAAAACACAAAGTGTTTCCACCGTTATAGTGGTTCTTGACAGCAAAAAGGTGGCAGGGGCTGTTTCGGCAGCCTCTTTGCCTCCTTAATTTTCTATTTTTGAAGCTGTTTCGCACAAGGGAGAGAGCAACAGGTAGGGGCGAAAATAGTGGGTGTTTGGAGCTTATTTTGACAGCAAAGACATGGAAAAATTAACAGCTCTGTTGCCCTCTTTTCTTGCTGGAAAAACAGGTCCACAACACCTCCAAATAGAGGTGTTCTTGGGGATCACGATGCAGAAAAGAAAGAACAGGTAGGCTAAGGTGTTTTGGTGAGTTTGGGGCTGAAATATGTAAAGGAAAAGAATTATAACATAGCTGGGTATTTATGCTTCAAGATGGATTTGGCTCATGGAGGAAAGTTAGAAGTTTTGTTATACATTCATCATGCATGTGTACTAGTAACTTACATGAGTGGAGAAATATGTGAGGGAGAAGAGAAGGAAGAAAGAAAACGTGAGGTGAATGTGTTTGTGTGTTAAAGTCTGTCATCTACATTGTACTTCAAAGTGAAGCTTTAAAGCAACCTCCTTTAATGAGTGGTACTTGCTTCATAATGAGAATTTGAGGCATTTGTGGTTGGAAGGCCTTAATTACGTGAATAGGAAGAGGTAGACTCTTAGGAGTTGACTTGGCCTTCAATGCTAGTTCTAGATATATTTAGAGTTGATTGTATGTACTAGTTCTCAAATGGGTGTAGTGTCAAAAATGGACTTTTGGGTTTTTATTGATAACTTTCAAGATATCTAACCATATACACACATACATACATCTCATACTTATTTATTTTGTTATATTGTTGTCATATAATAATCAAGTTCCCTTATTATTACATATAACATTTGTAAGGACTTAGATATTTTTATAAATATAACTCTTTCACTACATAAACATAATTGTATGTATCTTATTGGTTTTATTAGCATATAACTAGTCGTATACGAATAATAATCTATATTAAACGATTCTTATTGCTAATATATATTTATATTTTTAAGAACATCGTACATTAAGTCCCCCATCACAATTAGTTATGGTCGTTATACGGTGGACCTCGACCTAATTTTTACGATTGTTACACATAAGCAAATAACAATCAAGACTTGGAGCTATACTGCTCCATCTTCTGAATCCCAGTGCGAGTACCTGTCTACTAGGCTCCTGAGAATACAAGTTATTTGAAAGAGTTGATCAGCAAATAAGCTGGTAAGTTCATAATATTTTAGTGATGTAAGTTGTAAAATGTTGTGGTAAACTGTTGTTGAAAATGTAGTTGAAAAACGTAGTAAGTTGTAAGTTCTGTTTAGAATAGTTCGCCTGTTCCTCTTAGAAAATCCTATATTTTCTACTTTGATGAAAGATACGTAAAATGATTCTACAATCCTTTCTATGAGTAATAAATGGATACAAGTGATATAAGACTCAGAGTAAACAAACAATCGACTGTGCGTATCTGCCCTCACTCACAACCAAACAAGGAACAGGAAGTAAGGCGGATAGCACACATCCCATTGTTTGTTAGATCATTGTTGTATATAACTCTGGCGTGTTCACTTGTTACTCATGGAGTTAATTGTAATGGTTCCTTTATATTTAATGAAAAGATTCTTTGGGAAAAAACCTTATTTCTTATCATAAAATGGTGACCACAGTGATTACTTCTATAATCAATTAGTTTATACTGGCTATATATGATCTAATATCGGATAGTGAGTTAACTGAGTGAATCTGCCCTAAGCCCACAACCAAACAAGGAACAGGAAGTAAGACGGAAAGCACAGATCCAACTACCTATTGGGTATTAATGATATATAACCGTGCTGTATAAACTAAAGTATTATAGGATTAGTCACCTAAGGTCCTTTAAGTTTATACTAGTTTAATAAAATGGATTAAACCCTTAGCTGGTAGGTTTCTAGTTTTGTATACCAAACGTTCTGAATCGGGCGGTATGATTTGTACTAGAAAACTATGCATTGACTATGTGTCCTATGACTTGACCCATACCTGGTACCCTTATGATGACTCAATGTATACTGGACATATATACCTAGAATCGAATAGGTAATAGACTGGGTGAATCTGCTCCAAGCCCACAACCAAACAAGGAACAGGAAATGAAGCGGAGAGCACACATCCTATTACCTTTCGGATCCTATTGATATATATGTATCCTTTGGTGTATACATTAAGGAATCATAAGGTTAGCATTATGGTCCTCTATGCTAAATGTAGCCTTCTACCAAGGCATCAAATGTTATGTATGTATGTTTCTTGTATGAGTATGTATTTTCCCAATTGAGACTGTCATTAACTAAATATAGTTTATACATTAATGAATATGTGAGAAGATCACAAAGTAAATGTAATAGGGAAGATAATGTTTTACCTCAGCAGTGACACTGCTGGTTATAAAGTAATAAAATACAGACTCCTGGTAGTATTAAATGTACAATACACCTCGGGGAGTCTAAAGAAATAGAATACAGACTCCAGGTAGTATTAAATGGACAATACACCTCGGGGAGTCTAAGGAAATGAAATGCAGACTCCAGGTGGTATTAAATGAACAATACGCCTCGGAGAGTCTAAAGAAATGAAATGCAGACTCCAGGTGGTATTAAATGAACAATACACCTCGGGGAGTCTAAATTAGCCTTTAATCCCTAATTGGTTAATTAAAGGTTTTAATGTGAACTTGTATGTAACCATGCTGATCGACGGCTGAATAACTCATGACCCTCCGGTGTCATATGTAATGAGGTAACATTCTGTCACCCCTTGGCCTTATCGGCTGGGATTGTAGCTAGCAGTCGGGGTGTGGGAGTGTCTGTCCCGTATAGATCTATACACACAATGCCCGCTCTCCCTCCAGGAGACTCTGGTTACAAGGTGATACCACAATGAAGTGTTGTATCGAGAAGTAGTATGTCACATTCTAGTTATAGTATTCCAATGTTTGTATAGCGTAGTAATGTTCACTCTGTACTAGTGTATAGTATACTCTCTTGTATAGTGTATAGTGTGTATTGTTTCTCATAATAGTGTGTTCTGACTCGTGTATGAACTGACTCTAAACTATACCTATTATAGTTTACTAGTAATGTTTTCCTTGAACTGTTATTGAAAAAACTCTTTTATCTACTAAGTTATGCTTGCACTTTAAAATGGAGTTTTGGTAAAACTATAAAGTAACATAACTTTAAAAGAGTTTTTGAAATGTTTTGACAACTTATAAATGACATAAGTAATCCTTTTGAAAATGTTTATAACAAACAATTACACAATTAACATTGTGTTCAACTTGTATTCCCCCCTTAAAACATGTAAAACAGTTAAAAGATTCATTACGGGGTATGAACTCACCTGATGTGGGTAATTCAACGAATATGCGCGTAAGGATGAGAAGTTCCACGAGTGAAGTCCCGAGACACAAAAAGTCCTAATTGACATACATTGGCATGTACGGACATAAATATAGTGCTTGGAAACAACCAAATGCAAGGAAACACCTCACTGGACTAGGGAACACTTTGACCAAGTGTTGGAATCACATGTGATTCAACTAAAGGGTGTTTAAGGCCATGGTTTGGTGTTTACGGCCATGGGTTTACGGCCCAGGGAGTTTACGGCCGTAAACTCATGGTCAAAGTTGCATATGATGGTGTTTGAAGGCTAGGGAAGATTTAGGGATTTTTGCTCTACACTAGTATGAAAAAGACCACCTCTATTGAGGCTTTTGATGAGTTTACGCCAAGCAAGGAGCTTACGGCCGTAAACTCATGGACATTGTGAAGTGAGTGTGGTTTAAGGTCTTATTTCCATCTAGGAAGGTTTCTGGGTTACTAGCTTTACATCTAGGAGGGTTTATGGCCCATACATGTCATAACATTGAGTTTACGGCCAAGGGAGATCTTGGGCTGTAAACTCAAGATGTTCTTGGGAAATGCATGTGTCAAGGGTGTGATTCAAGGCTTCCTAGTAGATATGAAGTATAGGAAAGAGTACTTACGATCTAGAACCTTGAAATGGTCGGTTTTGGCCAAGAACACTAGTGTGTGTTCTTAGTGTTCTTGGTGAAACTTGAAGATTTGAAGATCTAGATGAAAATGAATGTTTTCATGGATGGAATCAAAGAGTGTAACTAGGAGATGAAGTGTAACAACAAATCAAGGAAAGAACACTTACGTTTTTGATGATCTAAGATGATGAACTCGATGATACTTGAGAGGATTTGGAAGTGTTCTTGAGGTTGGAATGTGAGAAATGGCTGAAAATGATCAAGGACCATATATATACACTTGAGTTTACGGCCACATGAGTTTACAGCCGTAAACTCATTGGCTTTGTGGCCGTGAACTCCTTGCAATGGGGTTAAGGCTTGATTTGGTGCACAATGTCTCTAGCACGTACATTCTAACACTCCTTCCTTAAGTGTACTAGGCTTAAAACTCTTTAGAATGACTTTTAACCAGGCTAGAACTCATTACCAATGAGTCTGACACTCTGTTGAGTTGACTGACTGAGCTTTAAAAGCAAAAAAATTTCGGGTTGTCACATCATCCCCCCGTTAGAGGGAATTTCGTCCCGAAATTAGCTTTCTTACAGTACTACTGGGGTTGCGCTCCTCTGATTTGCAGAATACCTACTCGTAGACCGGGCAACTTTGCCCTGACGTTCATGATAGGATTCGTACTCGGTCCATCTATCATCACCTCGTGTATACAAGTCGTATATAATTAGGATTAGTAAGACGGTTGGATGTGCGACTCTACCCCACGTCCACAACCAAACAAGGAACAGGAGATAGGGCGGAAACACACATACTAAGTCTGCGAAATCATAATCATATACCACCCTCGCGTATACACTGAATAGTGATAGGTGGGCTGCATCCGTCCTTAGCCTCTGTGCTTGAACTTGGTCTGCTAGACGAGTGGTATTTCATGACGGTCTGCGGACATTCGACGATAAGGTTTCGGAGGACAAAGTAATCTTCGCATGAGTACTTCGGGGTTTAGAATACGAAAGATAAAACTGAGGTTTAGGTCGGACTATCGATACGAAATGACGAAAGTTTCGAGAACTTGACGATCGAGGCGATAGAATCATATGAACTTAGTATGGTGAGGACCACGCCAACTCATGACGAAAGATAGCAACAGACTCTTTACTGAACAAAGTTTGGCCGATCGAAAAGAAATGTATGTTATACAATGATGTTTCCCTAGCGTGCTCGAAAATGTACTCTTAGTGCGTTCGATCGTGTACTCTTAGTAAATGTTCTAGTGTTTTTCTGTTTTCCCTTGATGTTAACACTCTTACATATCGTGTCGCGATGTGCGCGTACATACTGCGAAAGATATATTCTTAAGTTTATCACCTTGTGCCCGCTAGTCCTAGTACGTGAAATCGTACCAGTGTCAACGCAAGGTCGGAAAGATATATATTATTAAGTTTATCGCCTCGTGCCTGCTAGTCCTAGTACGTGAAATCGTACCAGTGTCAATGCAAAGCCGGAAAGATATATATTATTAAGTTTATCTGTAACAATTGGCAAAATATAGACTTTTGTAGGACGATCTATATTAATAATAAATAACGAATAATATATTACCTAAAAATGTTGAGAAAATTTGTTACAAGTTTAATAATACCGTGAGGAAATTTCATGATCTAGAAATTTGTCGAATAACGATGTTATTTTATAATCTGAACTAGAACCGGGTTTGTGAAAACGACCGACTAATAACCGGGTGTTCAAAACATTATAATTATACGGCTTCTGGTAACGACAAATTTTATTAAAGTGACATGTGATACTATCAATGGACAAATACACGAATTTGAAATGTATCAAACTTAGTCGTTTATGAACGAAGACGACGGAAAAGAAGTAATATTTTACCAAATGAAAAATAAATAAATACTCTAGACTTATTAAATTACGTATTTGGGTAGAAGTATTAAAGAGCAGAAGCATGTATAATCTATATATTTATACATATATAAAATAACCTACGTAATATATATATATATATATATATATATATATATATATATATATATATATATATATATATATGGTAACATAAGAACATTACCACAAACAAGAAGTGAAAGGTACAGGGAATATTATGTCAAAGTTATCCAAGGATGAGTATATATATTCAATTAAAGCAATTCACCAAATATCCTACTTCTTAGCTTATGTATTCTTCCTAACACACTTGAGCATGCACATGCATAATATCTACTAAAGATATGGTCTAATATTAAAGAACATTAAATAAATTAACCCAAACAAAATCTAGTTTCATTCCCTCTGAAATCTCGTCACCCACTTCCCCCCCCCCCCCTCAAAAATAAATGGAAACAAGGTAACTAACTTCTAACTTGAAGGGAATACTCAGCCACTTGCAGGAGCTAAATCAAATCAATATGATTACTATTATCTTGTGAGATTTGCATCTATCTCATTCTTTCCTCCAGCCATAAATGCATCGACACCTTCCCCAGCTTCTCTATTTTTACCTTCTTATAACCCATACATTACAATCAATTATCCATTCAAGATCACTCCCAAATTTAGCCCCTCTCTCACTCATTTCCCAGCAGAAAACGAGAGCAAGAGAGGAGCTCTTGCCCTCTCGGTTTGGACAGCAAAACAAGAATAGAAAAGGCTGTTGTCCCTCTTCCCTTTTCTCCCTTCAAACCATCCCCATCACCACCTTTTTCCTTCAATTTTGATCAGTTCCATAAGTCAAAATGATGGCTTAATCACAGCCCCTGTTTCCTTGTTTATTACTTGACTGAAATCACTCAAATACCCTCTTTAGTTGCTGAATTTTCGAGAACCTACACACACAAATAGTTACTGAATTCCAGGTACCAAATAAGCTCCTGAAAACCTTCCTGTTGCTACCATTTTTCGAGATCATAACAACCCATTTGAAAGTCATTTTCGAGTGACATAGATACCATGACAACCTCTTCCATGATGCCTAGAAAGGTGGTGTTCAACTCATGATATAACAATCTTTTGTGATAATATTAGAACAAAGGTATACATAAAACTTTTACTTATGTTTTACATCTTAAAAATAACCCACAAGGTATTATGAATAACTAGTTATAATTTCTAACTTAATCTATCATCATCTATGATAAGTCCTCCCAAAGAATACTTCCGTCACGAGCCTTCGAGAAACCGGGGAACATCTCGACCTCTTTGAACCCGATAACGACACGCAACTAAAGTGAGTTTTCTACGGCCCCTCTTTTATGTTTCACAGAGAAGTTGTGGTCTGTTCACGGACTGTTTTGCCCTTCTTAAACTCAATGGATTTCAAAACTGTACTATATGCTAATAGTTCAGGTTTATACCTTTCCAAAGACTACCCGCACGCGTTCATACGATTTTTCTACAATTTATAATGATTTTTACAAAACTGCCTATCATTTCAGAACATTTTCGGACCAGTCGGTAAAAATGAACATTTTCACTCTGGTTAGGAACCACTTAAGTTCAGGGTAAACATTATGGACAAAGTAGACTCATTTTCTAAGCTCTGAGAGTTTACGGATCCAGATTTCGACTTACAATGATTTTTATATGATTTTCTAAAAACATGGACAGATTTGCCCTTTTGACTTATCTTGCTGTTTGGTTTTCAAACATATATACAAAGTGTTGTGGTAAATAAGAAGTACACCAATTATGATATTTTTTAGTTCACACATACTTCAATAGTTACAAAAGTGTAAATTATAACAAGTATTTCTAATATGATCATGTTGAAAACCTCGTAAGATATGATGATTTGGACTATATCGATTTTGGTCGCTCACAGCCGGGGTGCTGTATAAACTTTGTTATTCACTTACAGTCGGAGTACTGTCTAAGCATATATATGGTCACTTACAGTCGACGTACTGTTTAAACTCGTATAGGGACACATACGACTGTTGTCCCGTTAGAACTTTGGTGGCTTTACATTTTTAAGCATTACAGCCAAAAGTCTTTAAATCCAAGCAATCGGGAATTATAACTGTCACACCCCGCTAAAGCGGAAACACGAGGCGTGGCAGTATAAAGGGTTTCATAGCAAAAGTTAAAAGACAACACCAACCATAGTATTAAAAATCATTACAAATTTATGATGGGTTTGAACAACTTTTAAAAGAAATTACAATGTAAATTGAAATACAACACATGCGAATGCTCCTAAAAGTGAAGTGTCCCTAAGTGCCACTTACTCGATGATTCCTGAAAAAGCATGTAAAACGAGCGTCAACTATAAAAATAGTTGGTGAGTACTCACAGATAAACAAAATAATATTGGTTCCATGAATTGAAATCAAAGTTTTGATAAAAGTTTCCAATAATAAAAGTATATTGTTAAAATGAGTAAATAAGTTTGTATAAACAAAGTTTGTTGCCATCGTGAGAAATAAAGTTACGTTGCCCAAATGAGATGCAACGTTCATATTCTTATGGAAGATAAAGTTCGTTACTCAAACGAGTAAACAAGTTTCATTGCTAAAATGAGCAATCAATTTCGTTGCTACAAGGAGCAAACAATTTCATTGCTAAAACATGTATATAAGTTTTTAGTAATAAAATTTTGTTGTTGTAATGAGAAACAAAGTTCATTGCTATAATTAATAAACAAGTTTATTGCTATAATAAGTAACGAGTTTGTATGTGTATGAGCAAACAATGAGTCTCAACCAAACCTATGACTGAAGCCCTATCAAGATCTATGCTTATCGTTCCATAGATGAATATGGTATCATGCACTCCAGCAATAGGGCGAGTGAGGAGTTGTCAATTCCTAATAGCGCTATCCATAATGACCATTGGCTCAAAGAGTTAATGGTTAGAGATAAGGGAAGGGCCTTAGTACGATAAGTTCTCATGTTCCGTGTTGCATAGACATACATAGAGAGATATAGCAATAAAATAGCAATCATGTTTGATACAAATCAATTTAAATACAACATTCAAATAATAGTTTTTCGGGACATGCTTTTCCACCCCAAAACATAAAAACTGAAAATAGGGGAGTGCGTGAATACTCACAATATGTAAAATATAGCAACCAAGTTTATACGAGTCAAATAAATATAACGAACATAAATAGTTTAGGACATGCTTTTCCACCCCAAAACATTTAAAAACCGAAAATAGGGGAGTGGTGAATACTCACAATATGCAAAATATAGTAATCAAGTTTATACGAGTCAACTAAATATAACGAACATAAATAGTTTAGGACATGCTTTTCCACCCCAAAACATAAAAACCGAAAATAGGGGAGTCGTGAATACTCACAATATGCAAAATATAGTAATCAAGTTTATACGAGTCAACTAAATATAACGAACATAAATAGTTTAGGACATGCTTTTCCACCCCAAAACATAAAAACCGAAAATAGGGGAGTCGTGAATACTCACAATATGCATTGAGATGATGCAAATGATGCCTTGATCTACGCTCCACTCGTACCACTATCGTTTTCCTACAACGATGTTACACACTAATGAGTCTCTAATTGAAATCTAATACTAGTATACTTACTACTACAATAGAATTATGCCAATAATGTGTCAAAATTTAATATTGATAAGTTACAAACATTTTTCTGTGGAAATTAAGTTTCAAAGAATCAATTGTTATATAACAATTTATTGAAATGTTAATATTTAACATTTTAGAGGTGTTCCAATGATTAAATATTCAAAACGAAATCAATTTAGTTCTAAACTTTCCCAAACTTTGTATTTCATTTTTAATTGAATTCAAACACTTTAAGATAAATTTTCTTGAATTTTTGATTTGTCTAACTATTTTTCACCATTTAATTCCATGAATAATCATAAAATCATGGAAAAATAGTAAATTATCATGAAAAATTCTTGTAATTTTTGTGTAACTATTTTACAGTGTACATAATCTAGGAAAAATATTAATATGTGTTTTCAAAAAGTTTAACACAATTTTTCTGATTTTTGTACATTTAAGTGTATTAAATCTTGGGAAAATAGAAGAAAAATAGCATACAGAAGATAAAAATCATCAAAATTTTTATTTATCATCCTAACATATTATAAGAGTTTTTGGTAAATTTTCATGAATTTTGGATGAGTAAAACTATTTTCCTGTTTTTAGTCCATTATAAACACAAAAATTCAAGAAAAATAGATATACATTTTCAAAAATTCCCAAAATATTTTTCGGAGTCTTAAATATAAGGTACAAGCTGCGAAAAATAAGAAATAATACTTTCACATTCCCTAAAGTGGATTTATGATTTATTAGAGCTAAATAAAAAGAAAATTAAAAACCATACTAAACAGTAACAAAAATCGATGAAACTTCATGATAGATGTTTATTAACTTAAAGTGTCATCCACAAATATTTACAGAATTTATTTACAAGTTTAAGTATTTTATATGCTTTAACACTCTATTTTATTATTATTTTCATGTAAAAATAAAGAAAATATATATTGAGCTGAAAATTTCCAGAATGCAACTTCAAACAATTTAATAACAATGAAAAATTGTTTTCTTATTTTTGATGTCGAAAAACATGCCTAAAGGCTCAAACAATTATAGAGAAAACTTGATTCTTGTGATTTTGGTAAAAATTATTGATGTTACTTTGAGAATTTTTGCAACATGTTCCAAAGGCTTTTGAATCAAGATATTTTTATACCTCTTAATACATGATGTTAAGTGCTCAAGTAAATTTTTCCTTGATTTTTAGTGATGAATAAGATCTTTGAACATGCAATACAAAACTAGTATTCACAAAAAGGTGCTGATTGAGCAACAGTTTTGTAAAAAATGCTAAAAATCGAAATATTTGAATTTTCCAGTGAGGTCAGATGGGTTTGAAAGCTAACTCAAAATATTATATTTCAGAAAAAGAATCCCGAATTTTGGTTAAGAAATGAGTGAGATATGACAGTTTAAAGTCAGGTAAAGAAATCTGGCAGATTGCATGCATGGTGATTGGTTAGAAAAATGAGTTTTCATCATTTCTTTGAGTAAATCTTTTGAAATATTTTAAAAGATATCATGATAAACTTATATTCTAGTCATGTTTCCAGAGATCAAAAGATTAAAACTTATCAAAATGTATACATTCATTTATGAACAAAATTTTGTTTCTCAAAAACTCTTAACTTGAGTTTGATGTTTTAATCCTTAAAATCGATTTTTGCACTAAGATCATGAACATGCAACCTTGTTTATCATACATGCATGGTGTTAAAACACATCCATGATGTTCTAAAAACCATTTTAACAAAAATAAAACAAGTTTGAAGAAGATGAAGAAGTAGAAGTCGGTTTTTGAAGTAAAATGCACATGCATGGCTTAAATCATTGTTGTGGATCTTCAAGAGATGTATGTTCTTTACCTTAAATTTATTTGTGGCTTGAAAAACCCTTATGAATCTCCATAATTTCGTGGTTAAGAGGTTGTGGTTGTGGTGTTTGGAGAAAAAAAATTAGAGAGAAGGTAGAGAGAGTTTTCTAGAGAGAGAAAGAAGAGAGATGTGTGTGTGTTGGAGAATGAGAGTGTGAGAGAGAGATATGGGAAGAGAGGGGTCCGAAATTTTGAGTATAATAACCCTTTCTCATTCATTTTGTTTTATAAAATTTAAGTTATTTTATAAAATATCTAAATTTTATATAAAATGTGCACTAAAATCAAGTTTTTATTCATGAAACCTTGATTTTTGACTTATAAATTAAGGATGAATGTTAATGACTTAAATTTTTATTTTCCTTGATTATATTTCCCTGAATTTAATTGTTTTAAGATAATATTATAAGTTTCATAACTATTTTGATAGAATTCTTGATGTTAAACTTTATAAAATTGAAGTTTTAGGGTTTTTAGGGTTTTTGAGAGTTTGTAAAAATTTGGATATCAAAATAAATAGAATATTTGAGACTTTAAATTATCTTATGGTATTATAACTCTTTTATAGTTATAAATAATGTTTGTAATTTTTTTTATCGGTTTATTGGCATTCTATGTAGTGATTCCGAGATTCAAGCGAAATTGAGGAATCAAGTATACTAGTCCTAGTCTTCAACTTTGACTTAAGTTTCTATGAGACTTTGACCTAATTTCTACTTCTAGGTCAAGTGCATGATGTGTGTATATGATTCATGAAAAGGTGTTCGAGTCAAAGAGTGACCCGAATATGGATAGCCTCTACAGTTAAGTAGTTGTAGAATTCACATATCAATGTGAAATCTAAGTACATTATCCATTGTTTCTAGTTGCTTCCAAGTTTCTAGTAGGTTATAACTGAGCTTCTAGTCACTAAGTCCAGTATGTGTCGTGCGTATATGTGCAACTAAGTTTATTCAAATCTAGAACCGACTCGAATTTTGACGGTTGTCACAATAACAATGTCCCGGAAATAAATATACTAAGACACACTGGGATGAGGTTGTATGTAGTATGAATATTGTTTGTAGATTGTTAAAACGATTGTTAGTGTCTATCTATACAAACACTAAATATTTTGTTTCTCAAAAATATGTTAAAATTTACTTTTATTGTAAGTAAGTAACATGGGTACTCGTACTAGATTTCAAGTATCGGTTCTCACACGAAGCATATCGGTAACATTGTTGACCATGTTTTGCACAATTTATTTCGTTAAACATCCCACGTTTTATAAAGATTTCATGTTATAAAACTTACGGAGTCAAAACCTATGGAACTCACCAACAATTTTTGTTGACGTATTTTAAAAACGTGTATTCTCAGGTAACTAAGGAGTCGGAGGTAGGACATCGGTTCTAAGGAAACTATAGTTCCTTTCTTTTGGGAATAATCTTGAACTGTTTTTATTTACTGTTATGTGTTTAAACTATGAATATGTAATTTCAATTCCAACACTTTAAGGTTTGTAATATATTGATTTTAATATATTAAGTGTTCGATATATGTGGTTGACTGTGATCCAATTGTATAACGTCGCAACCCCGACGATTTCCGCCGTCGGTCGGGGTATGACAGATTGGTATCAGAGCTAACGACTATAGAGAACTTAGTATTTTCTTTTTAAGAAAAATACAACTATAGTCTAGGGCTTACTCTAGTAGGTTTAAGAAATATCCTTATCCTACAACGCTTAAAAGTTAAGGAATCTAATAAACTTAAACACAAGGATTTAGATCAAATACTCAATTAGGTTTCTTAAAACATAGGTCATACCATAACTAAACCTAGATGTGCACCTACGTTTTATTTTGGTCTGGCCTCATGCATTATCCAACTTAAGCGAAGTAGTTGATAAGCTAAAATCTTGGCGTTTAAAAAGTAAAGTATGATCACAAGTCAATAAGTGTTGATAGGACATTCTTTTATTTATAGGTGTAAATTTTGTGTAAGATATATGAAATACTAAATAGTGCTTCGTTTAGATGAATGATTTATGGAGATCAATCATGCCACCAGCAGACGAGCCTATGTTTCCTATGCTACCGGGAGATCCCTATTTCCCCTACTATGCATCCGTGTACCAACCCATTTCTCCAGCTGAACATGCACCGATGCAATCTGATGAATTCGAGCCTGAAGAAGATCCAGATGAGGATCCGGAAGAGGATCCGGAAGAGGAGATAGAGGAGGAACCTGAGGATGATCCCGAAGAAGATATGGATGAAGATGAGGTAATAATAATAACCGATTCAGAGTCATCCGCTTCAATTCCACATTCTCCCAGCCGCTCTTTCCTTGGATTTTCGCTCCGCCGTTCCAGAAAAACCGCTAGGATTTCGGTCCCAAAACCCGTTACTATAAAATATAACTTGAGGTCCCCTCGCGCCAAAAAGACGATGGAACCACCTATTTCGGAAAGCAACCATGAGAACCAGAGGACGGCTGGAAAGCGGACGGCAGGAACATTTGAAGAAGGACAAGCATCTGGAGTTGCACCTGCTTCTGACATGGACATTGACAAATTGTCCTTCCTACTTGAGCAGAACGTCCGATTGCACGGACAAATGTGGCACGTCAGTGACGAACTAAGCAACATGAAAGGTCAATCCATAAAAACGAAGGAAGAAATGGCCCGAATGAATCAACGACAAGAGCAGTATCAGATCTTGCAAGACAATCTCTGTCAAGAGATGGACTACCGCCATAACAGCTGGACTTATTTCGATTCAAGAGTAACCGATGTGGAAAATCAAAACCAAATTGCATTTTTAGTGGCATACGGAGTCAAGGAGACTCATGCTATGCTAGAAGAAAAACACGAAACACTAGAGGAAAAACATAAAATACTAGAAGAAAAATATGATGACAGGTCTCGCTCGGTGGACAAATTTTTTAGTTTTTATAAAACTAATTAGTCGAGTTTCCGAGAAACTTGCAAATTTTGGGTAACAAACTTTTTGGATATGTGTTTGGATATGTAAGCATATGTAAACTTTATTTGTTTATTAGTTGGTCTTTGTACCACTAATCGTAAGTCTTTACATTTTGAGAATGGTAAAGACTAGTGTACTCGGATGATAATGTTTAAATATAATGAAGCATATGTTATTAAGTTTAAAAATATATATATTTTTGAACTATTATATGAATCGTGAATCATGAATAATAACATTATGTGAAAACTAACAAAAACACCACAAACTTAACCTTTACTACTAAATGAATTAGGAAATCAAAATGCCTCCAAGAAGGAACACCAGAGCAAACCCCGAAGTAACACCAACTACCGAACCAGCTATAGGACGAACCCGGAGAGGTCGACCAGCCAGAAGGCCGGTTGTGACTCTAGTAACGGAAACGCCAACTTCTAGCGCTCCAATTCCACCAGCTCCCGAGTCAGGACTTCCTCAAACTACAGCATAATTGGAACAACTAGTTTTAGAACGCATTACTATTGCAATGGAAACTGCGAGGAGTTTGAATGATGGAAGACAAGTCATGGAAGTGAATGGACTGGGAAACGGAGCTGGAAGCACTCTGCACTCACATCCTGAAGAGCCTAGAAGAACTTGTTCCTACAAGGACTTCATGAGTTGCAAGCCAAGAAACTTTTATGGCAACGAAGGCGTTGTTGGTTTAACTCGTTGGTTTGAAAAAGTTGAATATGTTTTTGACATATACTACTGCTCTAAGGGTAGCAAAGTGTGTTTTGTTGCATGCACCTTGATGGATGGAGCTCTAACATGGTGGACTGACCATGTAAAAATCTTGGGTATCTCGGTGGCCAACTCAATGTCATGGGAGAGCATGAAAGAACTTTTAATAGAGGAATACTGCCCCCGAGAAGAAGTACAGAGCCTAGAACATGAGCTTTGGAACCTAAAGATGAAAGGTTCTGAAGTCAAGGCTTACACAACAAGGTTTAATGATCTTGCACTCCTCTGTCCAGGCATGGTGAAACCAGAAGGCAAGAAAGTGGAGCGTTATATATAGGGTGTGGCTCCAAAAATAAAAGGAATGGTACTTTCATCAAAACCTACCACATATCTCAGTGCTAAACGTCTAGCTATGCAATTGATCAAGAACGAAATCGAAAATGGAGTAATGGTAAAGGAAGTTGAAACTCCAAAGGTTAGCAACAACCACCATAAACGCAAGTTCAATGGAGCGAACCAGAACCAACAGAAAAAGCCTCAAAATGAAAAGGTATATGCTATGGTACCAGCCCCCGTTCCAATCCAACAAAAGGGTTACATTGGGAATATGCCCTTATGTAATCAATGCAACCGACACCACAAGGGAGAATGTTTCCATTATGCCAAATGCAATAAGAAAGGTCATACGGCAAACTTTTGTCGGGGAATGGCAATAGTTGCTGCAGTACCAGGAAGGGGTAATAGATCGGGTTCTAGTGGAGGAGGAGCTTGTTTTGAATGTGGAGAAAAAGGGCACATCAAGCGAAATTGCCCAAAGTTGAAGAAGGGCGATGGGAGTGCTCGTGGTCGGGCTTTCATGATAGGGAAAAAATGCCATACAAGATCCATCGGTGGTTACTGGTACGTTCCTCATCAATAACTTGTATGCTACAATTCTGTTTGACTCCGGTGCCAATAGAAGTTTTATAACTCCAACAGTTAAACAACTATTAAATCACGAGTCTAGTAAATTAGACGTAGCATACGAAGTAGAAGTAGCTAACGGTCAGATAGAAAACACCACCGAAATCTTACGAAATTTCCTCTTACCTTTGAACGACCACACATTCTATGTCAACTTAATGCCAATGAATATTGGGAGTTTCGACATCATTATCGGCATGGATTGGTTGCTCTGCATCATGCTGAAATTCTTTGTTTCGAAAAAGCTGTACGACTAACTCTACCTAACGAAGAGACCATGATAATCTACGGCGACAAGTCGGGTCAAAACTTGAAGCTTATTTCTTGCACTAAGGCTCAAAAATATCTACACAAGAAGTATTATGTCTTCTTGGCGCACGTAGTAGACAAGAAGAGCAAGATGAAAGAAATCAAAGACATACCTCACGTATGCGACTACCCCGATGTATTTCCTGAAGATTTGCCTGGATTGCCACCAAGTCGCAGTGTCGAGTTCCGAATTGATTTAATTCCGGGAGCAAATCCAGTAGCGAGATCTCCTTATAGATTGGCACCTTCGGAAATGCAAGAGCTTTCAAGTCAACTGCAAGAACTACTCGACAAGGGTTTTATCAGACCAAGCTTCTCACCTTGGGGAGCGCCGGTCTTATTCGTCAAGAAGAAAGATGGTTCTTTCAGGATGTGTATAGACTATCGGGAGTTGAACAAACTGACAGTCAAGAACTGTTATCCACTCCCCAGAATAGATGACCCGTTTGATCAACTCTAGGGATCTAGTTTCTATTTGAAGATAAATCTAAGATCCGGATATCATCAGCTAAAAGTATTAGAAGCAGATGTTCCGAAAACTACATTTAGAACTCGATACGGTCACTATGAGTTTCTAGTTATGCCCTTCGGACTGACCAATGCTCCAGCTGTATTCATGGATCTCATGAAATCGTGTATGCAAACCATACTTAGATAAGTTCGTTATAGTGTTTATCGACGACATTCTGATCTATTCACGAACTAAAGAGGAACACGGCCAACATCTGAAATTGATCTTGGAACTGCTAAGAAAGGAAAAGTTGTACGCAAAATTCTCCAAATGTGAATTTTGGATTAGAGAGGTACATTTCCTAGGGCATGTAGTAAGTAACAGAGGAATACATGTGGATCCCACAAAAATTGAAGGAGTTAAGAATTGGGACGCTCCAAGAACACCAACCGAAGTGCGATAATTCTTAGGCCTTTCCAGCTACTATAGGAGATTCATAGAGAATTTTTCCAAAATAGCCAAGCCACTCACTACATTAACACAAAAAGAAATGAAGTTCGATTGGGGACATAAGCAGGAAGCTGCATTCCAAAAGTTGAAACAGATGTTGTGTAGTGCACCAATCCTATCCTTACCTGAAGGAACCGAAGATTTTGTCGTATACTGTGATGCATCAATTCAAGGATTGGGGTGTGTTTTAATGTAGAGAGATAAGGTTATTGCATATTCCTCACGACAACTCAAGATCCATGAAAATAACTACACAACCCATGACTTAGAATTGGGAGCAGTAGTCTTTGCCTTGAAGATTTGGAGACAGTACTTATATGGAACGAAATGTATCATTTTTACCGACCATAAGAGTCTCCAACACATATTTGATCAAAAAGAACTAAATATGATGCAAAGAAGATGGATTGAGTTATTGAACGATTATGAATGTGAGATTCGGTATCATCCTGGAAAAGCGAACGTTGTAGCTGATGCTTTAAGTCGTAAAGAGCATAAGAAACCGCGACGAGTGAAAGCGCTAACTATGACCATCCATTCAAACCTTAATACCCATATTAGTGAAGCTCAACTAGATGCTCTGAAAGAGGAGAATGTTGGAGAAGAAGCTTTACGGGGAATGGATAAACATTTCGAGCTTAAGGATGATGGAACTCGTTACTTCATGAACAGAATTTGGACACCAAAGTTTGGTAACATTAGAAGCTTAGTCATGGACGAAGCTGATAGATCAAGATATTCCGTACATCCTGGCTCTGACAAGATGTATCTAGATCTGAAGAAATTGTATTGGTGGCCTAATATGAAGGCTGAGATTGCCACTTACGTGGGCAAATGCCTGACTTGCTCTAAGGTCAAGGCAGAGCATTAAAAGCCCTCGGGATTACTGCAACAGCCGGAGATTCCCGAGTGGAAATGGGAGCAAATTGCAATGGACTTTATCACAAAGCTGCCTAAGACTCCTAGTGGTTATGACACTATTTGGGTAGTGGCTGATAGATTAACTAAGTCTGCCCATTTCCTACCAATCAAGGAAACTGACAAAATGGAAAAGCTGACGAGAACATATCTCAGGGAAATTGCCAAGCTTCATGGAGTGCCAACCTCTATTATCTCGGATAGGGATAGTAGGTTGACATCAAGGTTCTGGCAATCACTTCACAAATCCCTGGGAACCCGCTTGGATATAAGCACAACTTACCACCCACAGACAGATGGTCAAAGTAAACGAACCATTCAGACCCTAGAAGATATGCTACGGTCTTGTGTAATTGACTTTGAAAATTCTTGGGATACTCATCTACCGTTGATTGGGTTTTCCTATAATAATAGTTATCACACCAGCCTGAAAGCAGCACCATTTGAAGCTTTATACGGACGCAAATGTCGATCGCCTATATGTTGGGCAGAGGTCGGGGATACCCAACTGGCCCGAGCACACACAAATGACACGCTGCGTACTGGGCCCGAGATAATCCATGAAACGACCGAGAAGATCATTCAAATCAAGGATCGACTTAAGGCAGCGCCTGACCGTCAGAAAAGCTATGCTGATATAAGGCGTAAACCTCTAGAATTCCAAGTTGGAGATCGAGTGATGCTAAAAGTCTCGCCCTGGAAGGGTATGATTCGTTTTGGCAAAAGAGGAAAGCTTAACCCAAGATACATTGGACCCTTCGAAATTCTTGACAGAATTGGTCCCGTTGCGTATCGACTAAAGTTACTGTTACACCCCAAAACCGGAACGGCGGAAACGTTCTGGGGTGGAGGACGTCATGTCAAGTATCACAACATATGTAGTATAGTAATCAAAGTACAACAACCATTGCATTAATAGTAATAATTTTACATAGGTTACATTTAGCAACAACATCAAAAGTAAATACAGAGAATAACATAAGATGCAGCTTGGTACTAGACTGACTTCACAAAAGCTCCCGGAGTGTACCTGTCTATTGATGACCTGAGAATACAAGTTATTTTGAAAGCGAGTATCAGCATTTTAATGCTGGTGAGTTCATAAGTATTTAATGGCATTGATATAAATACATGTTTTTCTTCAAAATAATCTCATAAAAGATGGTGGTTTAGAATTTACAGAGTATTAGAATTCCTTCCAGAAAATCCTATATTTTCTTAATAAAAGTAGTCTTCTATCAAGACCCTATTGTTTTATGTTTAAGGAGTAATTTTCCCCAAAGGTAACTATCTTTATCAAAATATAGTTTTTACCTTAAAGAATATGTGTGGAAATCACAAGAAAAAGTAATGGGGAAAATAATATTTTTCCTCAGCAGTAACACTGCTGGTTTAAAAGTAAATAAAACATAGACTCCAGGCGGGACGCCTCGAAAAGTCTAAAAGAATGAAGTACGGACTCCAGACGGTATCAAATGAGCAATATGTCTCGCAAAGTCTAAAAGGATGAAGTACAGACTCCATACGGTATCGAATGAGCAATACGTCTTGTAAAGTCTAAAAGAATGAAATACAGACTCCAGACGGTATCAAATGAGCAATACGTCTAGCAAAGTCTAAAAGAATGAAGTACAGACTCCAGACGATATCAAATGAGCAATACGTCTAGCAAAGTCTAAAAGAATGAAATACAGACTCCAGACGGTATCAAATGAGCAATACGTCTAGCAAAGTCTAAAAGAATGAAGTACAGACTCCAGACGGTATCAAATGAGCAATACGTCTAGCAAAGTCTAAAAGAATGAAGTACAGACTCCAGACGGTATCAAATGAGCAATACGTCTAGCAAAGTCTAAAAGAACCTTTAATCCTAAGTAGGTTTGTTTAAAGATTTAAAATGTGGCCTAGTGTATAACTAGGAAGATATATATAATGATAATTTTATATATAGAAAATACCATGATGACACTTATTACCTTAAAGCCATGAATTATAAGGTAACTATAAAGATACTCGTAACCATACTGATTGACAATCGAATACTTGACGACCTGCTGGCGTCGGAATGAATGTGACATTTGTCACCCCTTGGCTTGGTCGGCCGGGACTGTAGCTAGCAGTCAGGATGTGGGAGTGTCTGTCCCGTATAGATCTATACACATAATGCCCGCTCTCCTTCTAGGAGACTCTGGTTACCACTCGACAACGGTGAAATCCGCGTTTGAGGATGTATCTCGTGTTTTGAAATCTATATACCTTTCTTTTACTAAAAGTACAAGTGTTTAGAGTATAGATATAACTAAGTTCTCCTTCATGAATGTTATGTTTGGTTTCTAAACTATACCTATTATAGTTTACTTGAGAGGTTATCTAGGTGCCTTTGCTACCCAAAGGTGATGAACTGGCTGATAGAACTTTTTATGACTATATATGTATACATGATATATAACTAATATTTAAACGACCTTCGGACAGATAATTGATACCCTAAAGCCACATCCAAACAAGGAAAAGGAATTAAAGCGAGCTAGCCTTCCTAAGTCCTTCAAACATTACTTATATAACTATACATATATAGACATGCATTTTACAATATAAAAGCATATAAGAAGTTTTGGTAAAACCTTTGAAAAAGCTATAATAATATAAAAAGGGATTTTCATACTTTAAAAGAGATTTGAAAACAGGATTTGAAAACCTTAAGCTGGATAAAACATTTTAACATGCAGAAATCTATTTGCTAGACAGTTATTAATCACATGTGATTGAACTAATAACCTTCTAGTTCAACTTGTATCCCCCCCCCATAAAAGCATTTAAAATCATTTAAAAGGTTGATTCAGGGGTATGAACTCACCTGACGTGGGTGATTCGGATGAACGGATGGTATAGAATGCTATGTGTCAAGTGAGGACTTGAACACACACTCGGATCCTATTTAACATGTAATGATACATTTAAGTATCTAATTAGTCATTTAATAACTAATTATGCAAGTAAGGACATCCTAATGCATTAAAACACTTTGATACAAGTGCTAGGAGTACCAAGGGTTGCATATAAAGAGAGTATGGCCTCACATTGGAGTTTACTCCTCAAATGGTGGCCCTTAGGGGTGTTTACGGTTTCTGGACCACTTCCCCCATGAGTTTACGGCCGTAAACTCATTGAAATGGTGCCATTGGGTGTTTAAAGGTCCTAAACCACTCAAAGAATTAAGCCAGACTCGAATCAAGGGCTTAGGAAGTGACTAGGGCTCCAAATGACCCTTCTTTGGAGTTTACGGTCCTTGGACCACTCCTTGGGAGTTTACGGTCATAAACACATGGGTTTACGGCCGTAAACTCATGTTTGCCCATTTCTTTCATGTTTTGGTGTTTCTATCTTATGCATGCAAGTTTCTAGTCACTTATACAAGCATTGGAAGGTGTTAAGGGCACTTAAACACCATTGGAAGGTGTTTACGGTTTTAGGAGGTCTCCCCAAACCGTAAACACATGTTTTCTTGGGGATCTTGATGTTCTTCAATGGTTTAACATGTATTCTAAGCAAATAACTTGATGTGAGGAGTGTACTTACTTATAGGAAGCACAAATGAGTGTTTGGAGCCCAAGAACACTAGTGTGTGTTCTTGGTGTTTTGAAGAACACTTGAAGATCTATGAAAAAGACAAGATTTCATGGGTGAAATCGTGTATAAACACTAGATAAAGTGTTATACGAACGAATCTAGGAAGAAAACACTTACTTTTTGGCGGATTTGAAGGAATGATTTTATGATAGTTGAGAGAAAACTTGGGTGTTCTTGAAGTTGGAAGTGAAAAATGAGCTAAAAATGACTAAGTGTCATATTTATACTCTTTGGGGTTTACGGCCGTAAACTCCATGTTTACGTCCGTAAACTCCAAACTTTTGGAGTTTTGAGACTTACGTGATACACGACAACTTCTAAACTATACTTCCTTTTATTTGTTCGCTTGACGAATATAAAATAAGAACACCCAACGGACTTAAAACCGGCCAAAAATGTTTTGAGATGAATTTGGCTAGTTTTTTTTTATGTGCTTGATTGCGGAGTTTAAACAAATGAAAATTTCGGGTTGTCACATCATCCCCCCGTTAGAGGGAATTTCGTCCCGAAATTAGAGTTCAAGCACACACGCAGATGCAATTGAGTGAAGCAAAAGATGAGGATGCTTTAGTTTCATCAGATCCTCACGCTCCCAAGTGAATTCAGGTCTTCGCTTGGTGATCCGGCGAACCTTCACTACCGGGATACGGCTTTGCTTGGGTCGCTTGACTTCTATAGGTTCCTACACGCAGTTGGGTTCTCATTGATTTCGATCTTGACGAGTGGGATTTCGAGAGTCACGTCGGACAAGCACTTTTTCAAATCTAAGACGTGGATAGATTTGGGTGGAATTTATGGAATTCCTAAAGTAGCTGAGGTCTGACGGGGGTTGGACCAATTCTTATCAAGAATTTCGGATGGTCCTAAGTTTCTTTGGGGAGATAGAATGTTTCGGTACTTAGAACATATTGTACTTCCATGGTTAGATCATCACTTGGCGTGATCGCCATTCTGAAGTTCCAAAAGTTCTTTCACACTGGGGGGGTGTATTCTCCGGTTTGGTTCTCAGAAGGCTCAGGTCGTCTTCGGATTCGTATTTCCTACTGATTGGCTTTCGGAGGTTTTCTGGATCATCAGATGTATTGGCTAAGTACAGGCCTCTATTGGTTATGTGACATCTATCTCGACCTAGTGCAAAATGGACCTGCACTTCTAACTCTTGAGGTGTTTCTAACGGAAACTCTCAAAGTCGGCGTGATAGGGGGGTCTTACCAGACGATGCTTTCACAGTATGATTCCTAACTGGAAAGAATCATTCTCTTACTCGCTTCGTTGTTTCATGGTTAGCAGTCTCTGGCCAGGGCTAACTTAGCCCTTAGAGATTTTCTGAAATGCTGGATTATTTCAGGAGGTGGTTCTACTATTTCTTTCGAGATAGTATTCTTTGGAACACCTAGTAATCCAACTAATCTCTAAGACATGCCCCATTCTCTAAGGTGTCGGCTCCTTCCAGTTGTAGGAAGCGCGTGTTCCTGTATAACCCATCGACTAATCACCTAGACTGGTGTCGAGTCTTCAATCTCTTTATGATCTGGGTTATAAGGCTTAACGCAACATACCATTTTACTTTATTCAAGTATTCTTGGTTGCGGAGGTGGTCATGTGGTTCTTAACGTCTTAGTATCATCTTTGGAGAATGCAGTCTCTCGTCTTTAGGACGACGGTGACTTTTCTCGCATGAGGAGGCGGCGTGTCCTAGGCACTACTCGTCTGTAACGGGATGGACGAAGTGCCTGAGTAGTGCGAGTATCCCTTGCAACTACTCTTCCGGTGTTAACGAGATTCTCCATTTGGATCTAATCTAGATAGAAATGGATTCTGCTACACAGAACCCCTAATTTCTTCATCCATTCTCCCCAGAGTTTAACCTGTCGCATCTTTCAGGTTTTCTGGGTCTCCTGCTGAGATGCTTAGTTTGTGGGATTTAAGCGTGAATGGATGGTCGTAGTCAATGTTTTGACTCTTACGACTTGAGTTATTTTTCCCAACCGAGGGTGTTAGCTACTATGCTGGCTTAACCGGGATGACAACAAATTTTGAATTTGTGGTCATTTTAGTAGCTCAACCCACAGTGGTTCTCTTGACTCCAGCTCGTTTTCTATAGGATAGGATGAAGGGTCTTATTATAAGGTTCGTGGTAGACCTCATACTCGGCTTAATCACTAATACTCGGTGTATGCAAGTTGTATATAATTGAGATTTGACGGGATGTTCAGATGTGTGGCCCCACCCCAGACCCACAACCCAACGAGGAACAGGGAGTAGGGAGGAAGCACACATCTTAAATCTTATTGATCTAAATTATATACCAATCTTATGCATATACTCAGTAGTAGTAAGTTAATCCCATGAGTTCTTTCTCTTGATTCACGAACCTGATTGTGCGGTGCGGATAGCCTTTCTGGGGGATCTTTTGAGTAGGCTTCGGGCGGTTGTTGTCTTCCGGAGAATCTGCGGTGTCTTCCGCTTCTGGTTTTAATGTCTATGGAGGGGTTGGTTAACAGCACGTGGTACCCTTCTCCTGGGTACTTCGGAAGGTTTGGATAAGAGAGACGACTGACGGATCGCATTACGTTTTCTTATTAGGTTCGGAAGAACCTTTATTTGACGCATATGCTATGGTGAAAGTTCTCTTTACACAGCACTAGGAATTTTCACATGGTCGCACCAAGTCGAACCATGATTGACGGCAGTGTCGAATTTCCACTGAAGAGAAAGTTTAAGAACGAGGAGGGAAGTACCTCGACTCAAGGACCTCCCAAAGGGCAACGACTGAGGTAGTCAATACCCCTGTCAACCCTTCCGCCTCGACTCCAAGAAGACCATACCTAGGAAACCTCCCCCGCTACAGCAAGTGTAATTACCATCATCATGGTATCTGTCGGGAACTCGTCTGTGTTAGGTGCAACAGGAAGGGGCATACCTCCCGCTTCTGTAGAACCCCGGTTGAGTTCATTACATCAACCACCAATGTTGGGACCAGTCCAATATGCCATCTTTGTGGTGAAATTGGGCACCTCAAGAGGGACTGCCCAACTGAAAGGAATGACAAGAACGCAGGAGGAGTCTAACCGTGATAACAAGGGGAGCATCAAGGAACCCGGTAAAATTTTGGTACGTCTCTCAATCCTAAGTAGCTAACCGAGAACTTTAATAAATAAATTATAATCGTAATTACTCCCTCGTTAAGGCAAAAGTCGCAGCACTATTGTAAAAATTCAAAAACCCATTAGGTAAAGCTATGATGGCTTGATATATACGTTAATGCCATTTATAATTAAGATTGATAGACCTCGAGTGAGTGATGCTGCCTCATCTCCTGTTCCTCATTGGGTTGTGGATTTAGGGCGGAGTCGCTCAGTCAACAATCCTTTTAATCTTAATTATACATGACTAGTGTATACTAGGCGATTATAGAGAGGCCTCGTGAGAAATCCATTCATGAAAAGTACATTATTCCGAAACATTTGGACCCCCTAGAATTCCGCGTCAATTCTATCGGTCCGAGTATCCGCGATAGTGATACCATGGACGAAACCCGAGACGCTAAGAACTTGTGTGCCCTGTTCAGCACATGGTCCTATAGATATTCATTCCATATCATGTCGATGTTTGTTAAATTCGACACTGCCGTCAATCATGGTTCGACTTGGTGCGACCATGTGAAAATTCCTAGTGCTGTGTAAAGAGAACTTTCACCATAGCATATGCGTCAAATAAAGGTTCTTCCGAACCTAATAAGAAAACCTAATGCGATCCGTCAGTCGTCTCTCTTATCCAAACCTTCCGAAGTACCCAGGAGAAGGGTACCATGCGCTGTTGACCAACCCCTCCATAGACATTAAAACCAGAAGCGGATGACACCGCAGATTCTCCGAAAGACAATAATCGCCCGAAGCCTACTCAAAAGATCCCCCAGAAAGGCTATCCGCACCGCACAATCAGGTTCGTGAATCAAGAGAAAGAACTCATGGGATTAACTTACTACTACTGAGTATATGCATAAGATTGGTATATAATTTAGATCAATAAGATTTAAGATGTGTGCTTCCTCCCTACTCCCTGTTCCTCGTTGGGTTGTGGGTATGGGGTGGGGCCACACATCTGAACATCCCGTCAAATCTCAATTATATACAACTTGCATACACCGAGTATTAGTGATTAAGCCGAGTATGAGGTCTACCACGAACCTTATAATAAGACCCTTCATCCTATCCTATAGAAAACGAGCTGGAGTCAAGAGAACCACTGTGGGTTGAGCTACTAAAATGACCACAAATTCAAAATTTGTTGTCATCCCGGTTAAGCCAGCATAGTAGCTAACACCCTCGGTTGGGAAAAATAACTCAAGTCGTAAGAGTCAAAACATTGACTACGACCATCCATTCACGCTTAAATCCCACAAACTAAGCATCTCAGCAGGAGACCCAGAAAACCTGAAAGATGCGACAGGTTAAACTCTGGGGAGAATGGATGAAGAAATTAGGGGTTCTGTGTAGCAGAATCCATTTCTATCTAGATTAGATCCAAATGGAGAATCTCGTTAACACCGGAAGAGTAGTTGCAAGGGATACTCGCACTACTCAGGCACTTCGTCCATCCCGTTACAGACGAGTAGTGCCTAGGACACGCCGCCTCCTCATGCGAGAAAAGTCACCGTCGTCCTAAAGACGAGAGACTGCATTCTCCAAAGATGATACTAAGACGTTAAGAACCACATGACCACCTCCGCAACCAAGAATACTTGAATAAAGTAAAATGGTATGTTGCGTTAAGCCTTATAACCCAGATCATAAAGAGATTGAAGACTCGACACCAGTCTAGGTGATTAGTCGATGGGTTATACAGGAACACGCGCTTCCTACAACTGGAAGGAGCCGACACCTTAGAGAAAGGGGCATGTCTTAGAGATTAGTTGGATTACTAGGTGTTCCAAAGAATACTATCTCGAAAGAAATAGTAGAACCACCTCCTGAAATAATCCAGCACTTCAGAAAATCTCTAAGGGCTAAGTTAGCCCTGGCCAAAGACTGCTAACCATGAAACAGCGAAGCGAGTAAGAGAATGATTCTTTCCAGTTAGGAATCATACTGTGAAAGCATCGTCTGGTAAGACCCCCCTATCACGCCGACTTTGAGAGTTTCCGTTAGAAACACCTCAAGAGTTAGAAGTGCAGGTCCATTTTGCACTAGGTCGAGATAGATGTCACATAACCAATAGAGGCCTGTACTTAGCCAATACATCCGATGATCCAGAAAACCTCCGAAAGCCAATCAGTAGGAAATACGAATCCGAAGACGACCCGAGCCTTCTGAGAACCAAACCGGAGAATACACCCCCCCCCCCCCCCGGTGTGAAAGAACTTTTGGAACTTCAAAATGGCGATCACGCCAAGTGATGATCTAACTATGGAAGTACAATATGTTCTAAGTACCGAAACATTCTATCTCCCCAAAGAAACTTAGGACCATCCGAAATTCTTGATAAGAATTGGTCCAACCCCCGTCAGACCTCAGCTACTTTAGGAATTCCATAAATTCCACCCAAATCTATCCACGTCTTAGATTTGAAAAAGTGCTTGTCCGACGTGACTCTCGAAATCCCACTCGTCAAGATCGAAATCAATGAGAACCCAACTGCGTGTAGGAACCTATAGAAGTCAAGCGACCCAAGCAAAGTCGTATCCCGGTAGTGAAGGTTCGCCGGATCACCAAGCGAAGACCTGAATTCACTTGGGAGCGTGAGGATCTGATGAAACTAAAGCATCCTCATCTTTTGCTTCGCTCAATTGCATCTGCGTGTGTGCTTGAACTCTAATTTCGGGACGAAATTCCCTCTAACGGGGGGATGATGTGACAACCCGAAATTTTCATTTGTTTAAACTCCGCAATCAAGCACTTCAAAAAAAAACTAGCCAAATTCATCTCAAAACATTTTTGGTCGGTTTTAAGTCCGTTGGGTGTTCTTATTTTATATTCGTCAAGCGAACAAATAAAAGGAAGTATACTTTAGAAGTTGCCGTGTATCACGTAAGTCTCAAAACTCCAAAAGTTTGGAGTTTACGGACGTAAACATGGAGTTTACGGCCGTAAACCCCAAAGAGTATAAATATGACACTTAGTCATTTTTAGCTCATTTTTCACTTCCAACTTCAAGAACACCCAAGTTTTCTCTCAACTATCATAAAATCATTCCTTCAAATCCGCCAAAAAGTAAGTGTTTTCTTCCTAGATTCGTTAATATAACACTTTATCTAGTGTTTATATACGATTTCACCCATGAAATCTTGTCTTTTTCATAGATCTTCAAGTGTTCTTCAAAACACCAAGAACACACACTAGTGTTCTTGGGCTCCAAACACTCATTCGTGTTTCCTATAAGTAAGTACACTCCTCACATCAAGTTATTTGCTTAGAATACATGTTAAACCATTGAAGAACATCAAGATCCCCAAGAAAACATGTGTTTACAGTTTGGGGAGACCTCCCAAAACCGTAAACACCTTCCAATGGTGTTTAAGTGCCCTTAACACCTTCCAATGCTTGTATAAGTGACTAGAACCTTGCATGCATAAGATAGAAACACCAAAACACGAAAGAAATGGGCAAACATGAGTTTACGGCCGTAAACCCATGTGTTTACGACCGTAAACTCCCAAGGACCGTAAACTCCAAAGAAGGGTCATTTGGAGCCCTAGTCACTTCCTAAGCCCTTGATTCGAGTCTTGCTTAATTCCTTGAGTGGTTTAGGACCTTTGAACACCCAATGGCACCACTTCCATGAGTTTACGGCCGTAAACTCATGGGGGAAGTGGTCCAGAAACCGTAAACACCCCTAAGGGCCACCATTTGAGGAGTAAACTCCAATGTGAGGCCATACTCTCTTTATATGCAACCCTTGGTACTCCTAGCACTTGTATCAAAGTGTTTTCATGCATTAGGATGTCCTTACTTGCATAATTAGTTATTAAATGACTAATTAGATACTTAAATGTATCATTACATGTTAAATAGGATCCGAGTGTGTGTTCAAGTCCTCACTTGACACATAGCATTCTATACCATCCGTTCATCCGAATCACCCACGTCAGGTGAGTTCATACCCCTGAATCAACCTTTTAAATGATTTTAAATGCTTTTATGGGGGGGGGATACAAGTTGACCTATAGAGTTATTATATCAATCACATGTGATTAATAACTGTATAGCAAATAGATTTTTGCATGTTAAACTGCTTTATCCAGCTAAAGGTTTTCAAATCTTGTTTTCAAATCTCTTTTAAAGTATGAATATCCCTTTTTAGATTATTAAAGCTTTTCCAAAGGTTTTACCAAAATTTATTTTATACTTTTATATTGACAAATGCATGCCTGTATATGTATAGTTATATAAGTAATGTTTAAAGGACTTAGGAAGGCTAGCCCGCTCTAACTCCTTTTCCTTGTTTGGATGTGACTTTAGGGTATCGGTTATCTGTCCGAAGGTCGTTTAAATATTAGTTATATATCATGTATATATATATAGTCATAAAAGTTCTATCAGCCAGTTCATTTCCTTTGGGTAGCAAAGGCATCCTTCCATTATTCAGATACCTAAAATACTAGTAACTATTATAGGAATAGTTAGGAGATTCTATTTACTCTTCCTAGTACGAAGAATTTCACAGGATTCAGTTCATTCGTGAGTCTATACCATTACTTTAATACTATAAATAGAACGTGACGTACTACTTCCCGATACGACGCTTCCTAGCGCTATCACCTTGTAACTAGAGTCTCCTGGAGGGAGAGCGGCAATCATGTGTATAGATCTATACGGGACAGACACTCCCACATCCCGACTGCTAGCTACAGTCCGAGCCGAATAGGCCCAGGGGTGACATAATGTCACCATACTACGTGTGACCTGGAGGGTCATCAGGTATTCGATCGTCAATCAGCATGGTTACATACGAGTTGACATTGACCCTTTTATTTACTTTTAGACTTTGCTAGACGTATTGCTCATTTGATACCATCTGGAGTCTGTACTTCATTCTTTTAGACTTTGCTAGACGTATTGCTCATTTGATACCGTCTAGAGTCTGTACTTCATTCTTTTAGACTTTGCTAGACGTATTTCTCATTTGATACCGTCTGGAGTCTGTACTTCATTCTTTTAGACTTTGCTAGACGTATTTCTCATTTGATACCGTCTGGAGTCTGTACTTCATTCTTTTAGACTTTGCTAGACGTATTGCGCATTTGATACCGTCTGGAGTCTGTACTTCATTCTTTTAGAATTTGCTAGACGTATTGCTCATTTGATACCGTCTGGAGTCTGTACTTCATTCTTTTAGACTTTACAAGACGTATTGCTCATTCGATACCGTCTGGAGTCTGTACTTCATCCTTTTAGACTTTGCGAGACGTATTGCTCATTCGATACCGTCTGGAGTCCGTACTTCATTCTTTTAAACTTTTCGAGGTGTCCCGCCTGGAGTCTATGTTTTATTTACTTTTAAACCAGCAGTGTTACTGCTGAGGAAAAATATTATTTTCCCCATTACTTTTGCTTGTGATTTTCACACATATTCTATAAGGTAAAAACTATATTTTGATAAAGATAGTTACCTTTGGGGGAAATTACTCCTTAAACATAAAACAATAGGGTCTTGGTAGAAGACTACTTTTATTAAGAAAATATAGGATTTTCTGGAAGGAATTCTAATACTCTGTAAATTCTAAACCACCATCTTTTATGAGATTATTTTGAAGAAAAACATGTATTTATATCAATGTCATTAAATACTTATGAACTCACCAGCATTAAAATGCTGATACTCGTTTTCAAAATAACTTGTATTCTCAGGTCATCGATAGACATGTACACTCCGAAAGCTTTTGTGAAGACAGCCTTGTACCAAGCTGCATCTTATGTTATTCTCTGTATTTACTTTTGATGTTGTTGCTAAATGTAACCTATGTAAAATTATTACTATTAATGCAATGGTTGTTGTACTGTGATTACTATACTACATATGTTGTGATACTTGACATGACGTCCTCCACCCCAGAACGTTTCCGCCGTTCCGGTTTTGGGGTGTGACAGATTGGCCCCATTGCTGGAAAGGCTCGGCTTCAAAACCGTACGTGGAGCTTCCGCCTCATACGGCTCCTCTAGGGATGGAGTTGAGGTTCTGGCACTTCTTCCTCCGGCCCTCTATTTACATAGCGAAGAAAGGCAAAGGCTCTTGCTCGGAAAGATTGCCTCAGTTCGGATTGTTCTCTGCAACTCGGGAACATGAAGTTGGAATCGCTAGTAATCGCGGATCAGTAGCTTGGACCGAGAGCAAAGAGAACTCCTCTAGTCGAAAAGAAAGAATCACTCACCTCACGAGGCTGGGTGGAATATAAGAGAAATTTTGAATCAAATACGAACGTATTCTTACTTAGCACTCCAACGTATTTTTACATAGATCTTCAAGTATTCTTCAAAACACCAAGAACACCAAGAACACACACTAGTGTTTTTGGGGCCTAAACACTCTTACAAGCTTCCTATAAGTAAGTATACTCTTCCTAACTAGTTATTTGCTTAGTGTGCTTACAAATCCATGGAATGAACACCAAAAATCCCCAAGAACATGTGTTTACGGTTTGGGGATCTCCCAAAACCGTAAACACCCCCAAAGGGTGTTTTGATGCCCCTAACACCTTCTAATGCATGGATAAGAGGCTAAGAACTTACATGCATGAACTAAGAACCACAAAACACGAAAAGAATGAAGTGGCCAAGGGTTTACGGCCGTAAACTCTAGGGTTTACGACCGTAAACTCCCAAGGAGTGGTCCAAGGACCGCAAACTCCAAAGGGGTGCCATTTCGAGCCCTAACCACTTCCTAAGCCTTTGATTCAACCCTAGGACACTTCTTTGTGAAACATGAGACCTTAAAACACCCAAATTCACCATTCCCATGAGTTTACGGCCGTAAACTCATGGGGGGAATGGTCCATCAACCGTAAACTCATATAGGGTGACCATTTGAAGTGTAAACTCCATAGTGAGGCCATACACTCCTTAGAAGCAACCCTTAGCACTCCTAGCACTTGAAACAAAGTGTTTTCATGCATTAGAGTGTCTTTAATTACTTAATTAGTGATTAATTAACTAATTAGATACACTTATGTATCCCTACATATTACATAGGATCCGTGTGTGTGTTCAAGTCCTCACTTGACAGCTAGCATCCTACCCGGCACTTCCATCCAAACTACTCACTGCAGGTGAGTTCATACCCCTTAATTAACCTTTTAAATGTTTTTAAATGCTTTTATGGGGGGGGGATACAAGTTGAATCAAACAAGTTATAGTATCAATCACATGTGATTTTTAACTTGCAACCAAAAGGATTTTCTATATTTTCAACTGCTTTGCCAACAAAACTGCTTCAAATGTTTATCAAACTCATTTTCGTATTAAATTGTTATAAAACTATTTCCAAACTCTTTTAAACTTCTTTTATTCCCAAACTATATCTACACCAATATATATATATATATATATATATATATATATATATATATATATATATATATATATATATATAAGTAAGACTTGAAGGACTTAGGACTAATAGCTCACCTTACTTCCTGTTCTTGTTTGATTGTGGGCTTAGGGTATTTTGTTATTTGTCCGACTGTCGTTGAATTCTTAGTTATATATCATCTATATTTGTGTTAGATTTAAAAGTCTTCATTTCAGTTCAGTGCCTTTGTGTATCAAAGGCATGCAACCAACATTACTATTTAACTATAATAGGTATAGTTAAGGATTACTACTCATTACTACTATGGCCATGACAACTACCAGAGTCAGCACAGTTATGAGTCAATACATGCTAAAAACTATACAAAGACAATACTATATGCTATCCAAGAGAACACTCTATACATTATACCAGAAAATACATTATACAATATACAAGAGAATATACTAAAACAGAATGTGACATACTACTTCTCGATACGATACTTCATTGTGCTATCACCGTGTAACAAGAGTCTCCTGGAGGGAGAGCGGGCATTATGTGTATAGATCTATACGGGACAGACACTCCCACATCCCGACTGCTAGCTACAGTCCGAGCCGACTAGGCCCAGGGGTGATAAAATGTCACCATACTACGTGTGACCTGGAGGGTCATCAGTTATTCGATCGTTAATCAGCATGGTTACATACGAGTTCACATTCAGACCTTTAATTAACACTTTAAGAATTAAAGGCAAAACAGACTCCCCGAGGTGTATTGTACATTTAATACCAAAGATACTCATAACCATACTGATTGACAATCGAATACTTGACGACCTGCTGGCGTCGGAATGAATGTGACATTTGTCACCGCTTGGCTTGGTCGGCCGGGACTGTAGCTAGCAGTCAGGATGTGGGAGTGTCTGTCCCGTATAGATCTATACACACAATGCCCGCTCTCCCTCCAGGAGACTCTGGTTACCACTCGACAACGGTGAAATCCGCGTTTGAGGATGTATCTTGTGTTTTGAAATCTATATACCTTTCTTTTACTAAAAGTACAAGTGTTTAGAGTATAGATAACTAAGTTCTCCTTCATGAATGTTATGGTTGGTTTCTAAACTATACATATTATAGTTTAGTTGAGAGGTTATCTAGGTGCCTTTGCTACCCAAAGGTGATGAACTGGCTGTTAGAACTTTTTATGACTATATATGTATACATGATATATAACTAATATTTAAACGACCTTTGGACGGATAACCGATACCCTAAAGCCACATCCAAACAAGGAAAAGGAATTAAAGCGAGCTAGCCTTCCTAAGTCGTTCAAACATTACTTATATAACTATACATATATAGACATGCATTTTACAATATAAAAGCATATAAGAAGTTTTGGTAAAACCTTTGAAAAAGCTATAATAATCTAAAAAGGGATTTTCATACTTTAAAAGAGATTTGAAAACAGGATTTGAAAACCTTAAGCTGGATAAAACATTTTAACATGCAGAAATCTATTTGCTAGACAGTTATTAATCAGATGTGATTGATCTAATAACCTTCTAGTTCAACTTGTATTCCCCCCCCCCCCCCATAAAAGCATTTAAAATCATTTAAAAGGTTGATTCAGGGGTATGAACTCACCTGACGTGGGTGATTCGGATGAACGGATGGTATAGAATGCTATGTGTCAAGTGAGGACTTGAACACACACTCGGATAGAGGGGCATGGTAGCGCTTGACTAAGAGAATAGGGGGCTGAGAAGCCCAAAACCGGAACGGCGGAAACGTTCTGGGGTGTGACAGTTACCCCAAGAACTGAGCAAAGTACACGACGTATTCCATGTATCCAACCTCAAAAAGTGTCTGTCCGACGACACTAACGTAATACCTCTCGATGAGATACAACTAAACACAAAACTCCACTTCGTTGAAGAACCTGTGGAAATTATGGATCGAGAAGTGAAGCGTTTAAAACGAAGTCGTATTCCTATCGTGAAAGTTCGTTGGAACTCTCAGCGAGGACCAGAATTTACATGGGAACGCGAAGATCAAATGAAAAATAAATACCCCCAATTGTTTGGTGATATCCCGTCTACAAGTTAAATTTCGGGGCGAAATACTTTTAACAGGGGGAAAATGTAACAATTGGCAAAATATAGACTTTCGTAGGACGATCTATATTAATAATAAATAACGAATAATATATTACCTAAAAATGTTGAGAAAATTTGTTACAAGTTTGATAATAACGTGAGGAAATTTCATGATCTAGAAATTTGTCGAATAACGATGTTATTTTATAATCTGAACTAGAACCGGGTTCGTGAAAACGACCGACTAATAACCGGGTATTCAAAACATTATAATTATACGACTTCTAGTAACGACAAATTTTATTAAAGTGACATGTGATACTATCAATGGACAAATACACGAATTTGAAATGTATCAAACTTAGTCGTTTATGAACGAAGACGACGGAAAAGAAGTAATATTTTACCAAATGAAAAATAAATAAATACTCTAGACTTATTAAATTACGTATTTGGGTAGAAGTATTAAAGAGCAGAAGCATGTATAATCTATATATTTATACATATATAAAATAACCTACGTAATATATATATATATATATATATATATATATATATATATATATATATATATATATATATGTATATATATATATATATATATATATATATATATATATATATATATATATATATATATATATATATATATATATGGTAACATAAGAACATTACCACAAACAAGAAGTGAAAGGTACAGGGAATATTATGTCAAAGTTATCCAAGGATGAGTATATATATTCAATTAAAGCAATTCACCAAATATCCTACTTCTTAGCTTACGTATTCTTCCTAACACACTTGAGCATGCACATGCATAATATCTACTAAAGATATGGTCTAATATTAAAGAACATTAAATAAATTAACCCAAACAAAATCTAGTTTCATTCCCTCTCAAATCTCGTCACCCACTTCCCTCCCCCTCAAAAATAAATGGAAACAAGGTAACTAACTTCTAACTTGAAGGGAATACTCAGCCACTTGCAGGAGCTAAATCAAATCAATATGATTACTATTATCTTGTGAGATTTGCATCTATCTCATTCTTTCCTCCAGCCATAAATGCATCGACACCTTCCCCAACTACTCTATTTTTACCTTCTTATAACCCATACATTACAATCAATTAGCCATTCAAGATCACTCTCAAATTCAGCCCCTCTCTCACTCATTTCCCAGCAGAAAACGAGAGCAAGAGAGGAGCTCTTGCCCTCTCGGTTTGGACAGCAAAACAAGAATAGAAAAGGCTGCTGTCCCTCTTCCCTTTTCTCCCTTCAAACCATCCCCATCACCACCTTTTTCCTTCAATTTTGATCAGTTCCATAAGTCAAAATGATGGCTTAATCACAAGCCCTGTTTCCTTGTTTATTACTTGACTGAAATCACTCAAATACCCTCTTTAGTTGCTAAATTTTCGAGAACCTACACACACAAATAGTTACTGAATTCCAGGTACCAAATAAGCTCCTGAAAACCTTCCTGTTGCTGCCATTTTTCGAGATCATAACAACCCATTTGAAAGCCATTTTCGAGTGACATAGATCCCATGACAACCTCTTCCATGATGCCTAGAAAGATGGTGTTCAACTCATGATATAACAATCTTTTGTGATAATATTAGAACAAAGGTATACATAAAACTTTTACTTATGTTTTACATCTTAAAAATAACCCACAAGGTGTTATGAATAACTAGTTATAATTTCTAACTTAATCTATCATCATCTATGATAAGTCCTCCCAAAGAATACTTCCGTCACGAGCCTTCGAGAAACCGGGAACATCTCGACATCTTTGAACCCGATAACGACACGCAACTAAAGTGAGTTTTCTACGGCCCCTCTTTTATGTTTTACAAGTTTTGGGGGAGAATACACACTAAACAAATATATTTGAAAGATTTAAAGACTTTGCTAGCTAAAAATGCAAGTTATGTCACTAAACATATATAAGCTTAAATTTCAGCTTTTCACAGAGAAGTTGTGGTCTGTTCACGGACTGTTTTGCCCTTCTCAAACTCAATGGATTTCAAAACTGTACTATATGATTTTTCTACAATTTATAATGGTTTTTATAAAACTGCCTATCATTTCAGAACATTTTCGGACCAGTCGGTAAAAATGAATATTTTCACTCTGGTTAGGAACCACTTAAGTTCAGGGTAAAAATTATGGACAAACTAGACTCATTTTCTAAGCTCTGAAAGTTTACGGATCCAGATATCGACTTACGATGATTTTTATATGATTTTCTAAAAACGTGGACAGATTTTCCCTTTTGATTTATCTTGCTGTTTGGTTTTCAAATATATATATACAAAGTGTTGTGGTAAATAAGAAGTACACCAATTATGATATTGTTTAGTTCACACATACTTCAATAGTTACAAAAGTGTAAATTATAACAAGTATTTCTAATATGATCATGTTGAAAACCTCATAAGATATGATGATTTAGACTATATCGATTTTGGTCACTCACAGCCGGGGTGCTGTATAAACTTTGTTATTCACTTACAGTCGGAGTACTGTCTAAACATATATATGGTCACTTACAGTCGACATACTGTTTAAACTCGTATAGGGACACATACGACTGTTGTCCCGTTAGAACTTTGGTGGCTTTACATTTTTAAGCATTACAGCCAAAAGTCTTTAAATCCAAGCAATCGGGAATTATAACAAAGTCCCGGAAATAAATATACTAAGACACACTGGGATGAGGTTGTATGTAGTATGAATATTGTTTGTAGATTGTTAAAACGATTGTTAGTGTCTATCTATACAAACACTAAATATTTTGCTTCTCAAAAATATGTTAAAATTTACTTTTATTGTAAGTAAGTAACATGGGTACTCGTACTAGATTTCAAGTATCGGTTCTCACACGAAGCATATCGGTAACATTGTTGACCATGTTTTGCACAATTTATTTCGTTAAACATCCCACGTTTTATAAAGATTTCATGTTATAAATTATAAAACTTACGGAGTCAAAACCTGTGGAACTCACCAACAATTTTTGTTGACGTATTTTAAAAACGTGTATTCTCAGGTAACTAAGGAGCCGGAGGTAGGACATCGGTTCTAAGGAAACTATAGTTCCTTTCTTTTGGGAATAATCTTGAACTGTTTTTATTTACTGTTGTGTGTTTAAACTATGAATATGTAATTTCAATTCCAACACTTTAAGGTTTGTAATATATTGATTTTAATATATTAAGTGTTCGATATATGTGGTTGACTGTGATCCAATTGTATAACGTCGCAACCCCGGCGATTTCCGCCGTCGGTCGGGGTGTGACATTATCACCTCGTGCCTGCTAGTCCTAGTACATGAAATCGTACCAGTGTCAATGCAAAGCCGGAAAGATATATTTTACTTGCTTTTCCCTGGTACTTTGTATGCTTTTCCCTGGTACTAAATGTGCTTTTCCCTGGTACTTAATGTGCTTTTCCCTGGTACTTAGTATGTTTTCCTTTGTACTTGATATAGCATGTTTCTCTATGTATATGTTATAGTATGTTCCTCCCTGTATTATCGTGTAGTGTATCTAGTATGAACTGAATCACTAAACGGGTCCTTTAGTTCTCTTGAATAGTGACCGATTCCTATGAGTAAGTTATGATAATTACTTTTAGGTGTTATCCCCAAGTTTTAATCTTATATAAATATAATTTAGTTTTTCAAAGAAATTACTATTTTAAAAACGTACCGCTGCTCGTTGACGACTCCGGGGTTGATTCTCCTGCGGTGATCATTAGAATTCCTCCATCCGCACCTGAGTTTTTGGTTATCGGGCAGTCATCCTGGTAGTGTCCAGTATCACCACAGCCATAGCAGGCTTGGTTTTCTTCAACTCCGGGAACTTGGGAGATCGGTTGAGCCGGTGCCCTGCAGAAACGGACTATGTGTCCCATTCTGTGGCAGTTCAGATACTGCATTTTCCGGCATACCCCGGTGTGGTGGTAGTTGCACTTTCCACACTTCGGAAGGGTTCCAGCATATCGACTGGTAGGTGCTGGAGTAGCAGGTTTTGTGGCGGTGTACATAGTACTCGTTCGTTCCTCCTGCGGGGTGTCCTGTGTTGTTCGCTTCTTCTTCCCCTTGTTCTCTGACTTCTGTCCATAGTCCCCTTCCCTTGATGGCTCGGGAACCGGGACTTCTACGCCATAATGGACTTCATGGTCGATGAGTAGTTGGGCCAGGCGTTTGGCACTATCGAATGTGGCTGGTTTAGAAGACAACACATTTCCTTGGGTCGGGGCAGTCAGACTCCAAATGTATCGTTCTATCTTCTTGCTCTCCGGGGTAACCATCTCGGGGCATAGTGCTGCCAAGTCGCTAAACTTGTCAGTGTAGGCCACTATGTCTGAGCCAACCATCTTGAGCTCCCATAGTTCTTGTTCCAGTTTTTGTACTTCGCCCCTTGGGAAGTACTCTCTCATCATCATTTCCTTCAGGTTTTCCCAACCCATAGAGTTAGCCACTGATAAGGTCAGTGACTTAACATGGCAATTCCACCATGTTAAGGTTCTGCCGAAGAAGGTGCAGGCAGCAAACTTCACTTTGCTCCCTTCGGGGCATGAACAGATCTCGAAAATCGACACTGTTCTCTCGAACCATTGCATCACAGCGATGACTCCACCATTCCCGTCGAAGGAATTGGGTTTGCATTTCATGAAGTCTTTATACGAACATTCCCGCGGGTATTCGTGGGTATCTTCGTGGTTGTTTAGGTGAGCACCGCCACCAGATCCACTGATACCACTTGCGCGAATTTGGGTTAGAGCAGCTATCGTTGCTGCTATTACCGCTGCCTGGAAAGCAGCTAGGTCGAACTGTGACGGGGGTAGTGGCGGTTGAGTTGGAGTTATCGGAATAGTGCGTCTGTTCGATTTGCGTGGAGACATCTTTGCTAAAAGAATACAAAGATGAGATGGAATAAGTCTATAGCAATGGACAGAAGCCGATAGCTGAAAAGACAAGGTTATCCCAGTTCTGAGTGTATCGGGTCCTGACTTCCACAGGGTTCTAGAAACAATTTATAAAAGAGCCTATGTCAAATAAACTCTATGAATTTGAAATGGCTATCCTCAAATGAATATCTGCTACTTTGAATAACTGTTACCAGCTGCATGTAAGAATATAATCCTAACACATAATGTGAGCAGTGTTTCCACTCGCTCATTAAGTTAACCAAGATTATTATTTATTAGTGTGACGTGTAAGACGTTTTGGTTACTTCGGTTGATCCCTCTTTGAAAGCTTCTCATGAACTTGTTCTTGCTCCTCCTGGACTCTCCTGATGTCTACTATGAGGAAGTGGTTACATCTATCTGGGTTTGCCGTGCGAGAATGGATGTGACTAAAGAATCTTATGAGATTTAAGGTAACTTTATGGGGTGATCCTTACAGAGTCCTCCTATAATTGCACAATGTATACAAGTTGTATATAACTTAAGATTAAATAGACCTTCGAATAAGTGATCCTACTCCAAAACCACAACCAAACAAGGAACAGGTAGTGGAGCGTAGATCACAAATTCTAAGTCTATAAAATGTCAATTATATATAACCTTGGAAGTATACATTGTAAGATTATAGACCTATCCGTAAGGGTCTTTTAAGTTATCACATAAGTTGTTTATATAGTGCCTAAAATACTCCTATAGTATTTTAATGTAAGGTACTTAGTATGTTTCAAACTTGTTATTGTGGCGTAGTGTCACAGAATACTCCCATAGTATTCTAATGTAATGAACTTGGTATGTTTCGAACTTGTCATCGCGTTATAGTATCATAGAATACTCCTATAGTATTCTAACTCAAATGTACTTGTTCTAGTATTCTCTTGACTTAGTATTCGGTAAGTTTTAAGACTGTTGCAACACCACATCACTCCCAAACACATGTCGGTCACATCTCGAATGAATATAGTTGATCAGGCTATATTGATCCTAGCTATGATTACATAACTATTCAGGTTTGACGACAGTGTTCAACCTTTAAATACTTTTAGTTCTGTTCTTCTTGTGATACTTGGCCTAGTATGTACATATATAAGCAAGTAGGTATATTTTTATAACTCATCGTTATACTCTTAAACTATACCATTATCCAGAGCACTTAAGCCCCATTGTATTTATAGTTGTATATCTTTTATCGGTTGATATACTTAGTTCACTATAAACAATGCTCTGATACCAATCTATCACACCCCAAAACCGGAACGGCGGAAACGTTCTGGGGTGCAGGACGTCATGTTTAGTATCACAAGACATGTATCATAGTAAGCAAAGTAATGAACAACCATTTCATTAGAAAGAAAGCGTTTACAAAGGGTGTGTTCACAAAACATAGAATACATAAGCAAATAACAATCAAGACTTGGAGCTATACTGCTCCATCTTCTGAATCCCAGTGCGAGTACCTGTCTACTAGGCTCCTGAGAATAAAAGTTATTTGAAAGAGTTGATCAGCAAATAAGCTGGTGAGTTCATAAGATTTTAGTGATGTAAGTTGTAAAATGTTGTGGTAAACTGTTGTTGAAAATGTAGTTGAAAAACGTAGTAAGTTGTAAGTTCTGTTTAGAATAGTTCGCCTGTTCCTCTTAAAAAATCCTATATTTTCTACTTTGATGAAAGATACGTAAAATGATTCTACAATCCTTTCTATGAGTACTAAATGGATACAAGTGATATAAGACTCAGAGTAAACAAACAATCGACTGTGCGCATCTGCCCTCACTCACAACCAAACAAGGAACAGGAAGTAAGGCGGATAGCACACATCCCTATGTTTGTTAGATCATTGTTGTATATAACTCTGGTGTGTTCACTTGTTACTCATGGAGTTAATTGTAATGGTTCCTTTATATTTAATGAAAAGATTCTTTGGGAAAAACCCTTATTTCTTATCATAAAATGGTGACCACAGTGATTACTTCTATAATCACTTAGTTTATACTGGCTATATATGATCTAATATCGGATAGTGAGTTAATTGAGTGAATCTGCCCTAAGCCCACAACCAAACAAGGAAGAGGAAGTAAGACGGAAAGCACAGATCCAACTACCTATTGGGTATTAATGATATATAACCGTGCTGTATAAACTAAAGTATTATAGGATTAGTCACCTAAGGTCCTTTAAGTTTATATTGGTTTAATAAAATGGATTAAACCCTTAGCTGGTAGGTTTCTAGTTTTGTATACCAAACGTTCTGAATCGGGCGGTATGATTTGTACTAGAAAACTGTGCATTGACTCTCTGTCCTATGACTTGACCCATACATGGTACCCTTATGATGACTCAATGTATACTGGACATATATACCTAGAATAGAATAGGTAATAGACTGGGTGAATCTGCTCCAAGCCCACAACCAAACAAGGAACAGGAAATGAAGCGGAGAGCACACATCCTATTACCTGTCGGAGCCTATTGATATATATGTATCCTTTGGTGTATACATTAAGGAATCATAAGGTTAGCATTATGGTCCTCTCTGCTAAATGTAGCCTTCTACCAAGGCATCAAATGTTATGTATGTATGTTTCTTGTATAAGTATGTATTTTCCCAATTGAGACTGTCATTAACTAAATATAGTTTATACATTAATGAATATGTGAGAAGATCACAAAGTAAATGTAATAGGGAAGATAATGTTTTACCTCAGCAGTGACACTGCTGGTTATAAAGTAATAAAATACAGACTCCAGGTAGTATTAAATGTACAATACACCTCGGGGAGTCTAAAGAAATAGAATACAGACTCCAGGTAGTATTAAATGGACAATACACCTCGGGGAGTCTAAGGAAATGAAATGCAGACTCCAGGTGGTATTAAATGAACAATCCGCCTCGGAGAGTCTAAAGAAATGAAATGCAGACTCCAGGTGGTATTAAATGAACAATACACCTCGGGGAGTCTAAAGTAGCCTTTAATCCCTTATTGGTTAATTAAAGGTTTAAATGTGAACTTGTATGTAACCATGCTGATCGACGGCTGAATAACTCACGACCCTCCGGTGTCATATGTAATGAGGTAACATTCTGTCACCCCTTGGCCTTATCGGCTGGGACTGTAGCTAGCAGTCGGGGTGTGGGAGTGTCTGTCCCGTATAGATCTATACACACAATGCCCGCTCTCCCTCCAGGAGACTCTGGTTACAAGGTGATACCACAATGAAGTGTTGTATCGAGAAGTAGTACGTCACATTCTAGTTATAGTATTCCAATGTTTGTATAGCGTAGTAATGTTCACTCTGTACTAGTGTATAGTATACTCTCTTGTATAGTGTATAGTGTGTATTGTTTCTCAGAATAGTGTGTTCTGACTCGTGTATGAACTGACTCTAAACTATACCTATTATAGTTTACTAGTAATGTTTTCCTTGAACTGTTATTGAAAATACTCTTTTATCTACTAAGTTATGCTTGCAATTTAAAACGGAGTTTTGGTAAAACTATAAAGTAACATAACTTTAAAATAATTTTTGAAATGTTTTGACAACTTATAAATGACATAAGTAATCCTTTTGAAAATGTTTATAACAAACAATTACACAATTAACATTGTGTTCAACTTGTATTCCCCCCTTAAAACATGTAAAACAGTTAAAAGATTCATTACGGGGTATGAACTCACCTGATGTGGGTGATTCAACGAATATGCACGTAAGGATGAGAAGCTCCACGAGTGAAGTCCCGAGACACAACAAGTCCTAATTGACATACATTGGCATATACGGACATAAATATAGTGCTTGGAAGCAACCAAATGTAAGGAAACACCTCACTGGACTAGGGAACACTTTGACCAAGTGTTGGAATCACATGTGATTCAACTAAATGGTGTTTAAGGCCATGGTTTGGTGCTTACGGCCATGGGTTTACGGCCCAGGGAGTTTACGGCCGTAAACTCATGGTCAAAGTTGCATATGATGGTGTTTGAAGGCTAGGGAAGATTTAGGGATTTTTGCTCTACACTAGTATGAAAAAGACCACCTCTATTGAGGCTTTTGATGAGTTTACGGCCAAGCAAGGAGCTTACGGCCTTAAACTCATGGACATTATGAAGTGAGTGTGGTTTAAGGTCTTATTTCCATCTAGAAAGGTTTCTGGGTCACTAGCTTTGCATCTAGGAGGGTTTATGGCCCATACATGTCATAACATTGAGTTTACGGCCAAGGGAGATCTTGGGCCGTAAACTCAAGATGTTCTAGAAAAACCAGTTAGTTAGTTATAAATACTGACAACGTAATAAATTTGATAAAAAGTTTCTAATATAATCAAATAAATTATATTTGGTGCCACTATTGAATTCAAAATTGGGGAAGTCGAAATTATAGTCTCTAAACTTACGTTATCGAAGTGTATAATGAATTTCGTCCAAAAGCGTCTATAAAAACCTTTTAATTGGCTATATAGAATGAGAACGTAATAATGTTGATATAAAGTTGCTAATTTAATCAAGTGAATTATATTTGGTGACACTTCTCAATTCAAATTGGGCAAGTCGAACTTTATTGCATCTAAACTTATGTTATTTTTAAAGAAAAATATAGAATGAATTTCATCCAAAACCGTCTAGAAAAACCTGTTTGTTAGTCATAAATAATGACAACGTCATAAAGTTAATAAAAAGTTCCTAATATATTTAAATAAATTATATTTGGTGCCACTTTCGAATTCAAAATTGGGGAAGTCGAATTTATAGCCTCTAAACTTACGTTATCGAAATGTATAATGAATTTCGTGCAAAAGCGTCTATAAAAACCTTTTAATTGGCTATGTAGAATGAGAACGTAATAATGTTGATATAAAGTTGCTAGATTAATCAACTGAATTATATTTGGTGACACTTCTCAATTCAAATTGGGCATGCCGAACTTTATTGCATCTAAACTTATGTTATTTTTAAAGAGAAATATATAATGAATTCCATCCAAAAGCGTCTAGAAAAACCTGTTAGTTAGTCATAAATAATGACAACGTAATAAAGTTAATAAAAAGTTTCTAATATATTCAAATAAATTATATTTGGAGCCACTTTTGAATTTAAAATTGGGGAAATCGAATTTATAGCCTCTAAACTTACGTTATCGAAATGTATAATGAATTTCGTCCAAAAGCGTCTATAAAAACCTTTTAATTGGCTATATAGAATGAGAACGTAATAATGTTGATATAAAGTTGCTAATTTAATCAAATGAATTATATTTGGTGACACTTCTCAATTCAAATTGGGCAAGTCGAACTTTATTGCATCTAAACTTATGTTATTTTCAAAGAGAAATATAGAATGAATTTCATCGAAAAGCGTCTAGAAAAACCTGTTAGTTAGTTATAAATAATGACAACATAATAAAGTTGATAAAAAGTTGCTAATATAACCAAATGAATTATATTTGGTGCCACTTTCGAATTCAAAATTGGGGAAGTCGAATTTATAGCCTCTAAACTTATGTTATCGAAATGTATAATGAATTTCGTCCAAAAGCGTCTATAAAAACCTTTTAATTGGCTATATAGAATGAGAACATAATAATGTTGATATAAAGTTGCTAATTTAATCAAATGAATTATATTTGGTGAGACTTCTGAATTCAAATTGGGCAAGTCGAACTTTATTGCATCTAAACTTATGTTATTTTCAAAGAGAAATATAGAATGAATTTCATCCAAAAGCGTCTAGAAAAACCTGTTAGTTAGTTATAAATAATGACAACATAATAAAGTTGATAAAAAGTTGCTAATATAACCAAATGAATTATATTTGGTTCCACTTTTGAATTCAAAATTGGGGAAATCGAATTTATAGCCTCTAAACTTACGTTATCGAAATGTATAATGAATTTCGTCCAAAAGCGTCTATAAAAACCTTTTAATTGGCTATATAAAATGAGAACGTAATAATGTTGATATAAAGTTGCTAATTTAATCAAATGAATTATATTTGGTGAGACTTCTCAATTCAAATTGGGCAAGTCGAACTTTATTGCATCTATAATTATGTTATTTTTAAAGAGAAATATAGAATGAATTTCATCCAAAAGCATCTAGAAAAACCTGTTAGTTAGTTATAAATAATGACAACGTAATAAAGTTGATAAAAATTTGCTAATATAACCAAATGAATTATATTTGGTGCCACTTTTGAAATCAAAATTGGGGAAGTCGAGTTTCTAGCCTCTAAACTTACGTTATCGAAATGTATAATGAATTTCGTCCAAAAGCGTCTATAAAAAGCTTTTAATTGGCTATATAGAATGAGAACGTAATAATGTTGATATAAAGTTGCTAATTTAATCAAATGAATTATATTTGGTGAGACTTCTCAATTCAAATTGGGCAAGTCGAACTTTATTGCATCTAAACTTATGTTATTTTTAAAGAGAAATATAGAATGACTTTCATCCAAAAGCGTCTAGAAAAACCTGTTAGTTAGTTATAAATAATGACAACGTAATAAAGTTGATAAAAATTTGCTAATATAAGCAAATGAATTATATTTGGTGCCACTTTTGAAATCAAAATTGGGGAAGTCGAGTTTCTAGCCTCTAAACTTAAGTTATCAAAATGTATAATGAACTTCGTCCAAAAGGGTCTATAAAAACCTTTTAGTTGGCTATATAGAATGAGAACGTAATAATGTTGATATAAAGTTGTAATTTAATAAAATGAATTATATTTGGTGACACTTGTCAATTCAAATTGGGCAAGTCGAACTTTATTGCATCTAAACTTATGTTATTTTTAAAGAGAAATATATAATGAATTTCATCTAAAAGTGTCTAGCAAAACCTGTTAGTTAATTATATATAATGACAACGTAATAAAGTTGATAAAAAGTTGCTAATATAATCAAATAAATTATATTTGGTGCCACTTTGAATTCAAAATTGGGGAAGTTGAATTTATTGCCTCTAGATTTACATTATGGAAATGTATAATGAATTTTGTCCAAACGCGTCTATAAAACCTTTTAATTGGCTATATAGAATGAGAACGTAATAATGTTGATATAAAGTTGCTAATTTAATCAAATGAATTATATTTGGTGACACTTCTCAATTCAAATTGGCCAAGTCGAACTTTATTGCATCAAAACTTATGTTATTTTTAAAGAGAAATATAAAATGAACTTCATCCAAAAGCGTATAGAAAAACCTGTTAGTTAGTTATAAATAATGACAACATAATAAAGTTGATAAAAAGTTGCTAATATAACCAAATGAATTATATTTGGTGCCACTTTCGAATTCAAAATTGGGGAAGTCGAATTTATAGCCTCTAAACTTATGTTATCGAAATGTATAATGAATTTCGTCCAAAAGCGTCTATAAAAACCTTTTAATTGGCTATATAGAATGAGAACATAATAATGTTGATATAAAGTTGCTAATTTAATCAAATGAATTATATTTGGTGAGACTTCTGAATTCAAATTGGGTAAGTCGAACTTTATTGCATCTAAACTTATGTTATTTTCAAAGAGAAATATAGAATGAATTTCATCCAAAAGCGTCTAGAAAAACCTGTTAGTTAGTTATAAATAATGACAACATAATAAAGTTGATAAAAAGTTGCTAATATAACCAAATGAATTATATTTGGTCCCACTTTTGAATTCAAAATTGGGGAAATCGAATTTATAGCCTCTAAACTTACGTTATCGAAATGTATAATGAATTTCGTCCAAAAGCGTCTATAAAAACCTTTTAATTGGCTATATAAAATGAGAACGTAATAATGTTGATATAAAGTTGCTAATTTAATCAAATGAATTATATTTGGTGAGACTTCTCAATTCAAATTGGGCAAGTCGAACTTTATTGCATCTATAATTATGTTATTTTTAAAGAGAAATATAGAATGAATTTCATCCAAAAGCATCTAGAAAAACCTGTTAGTTAGTTATAAATAATGACAACGTAATAAAGTTGATAAAAATTTGCTAATATAACCAAATGAATTATATTTGGTGCCACTTTTGAAATCAAAATTGGGGAAGTCGAGTTTCTAGCCTCTAAACTTACGTTATCGAAATGTATAATGAATTTCGTCCAAAAGCGTCTATAAAAAGCTTTTAATTGGCTATATAGAATGAGAACGTAATAATGTTGATATAAAGTTGCTAATTTAATCAAATGAATTATATTTGGTGAGACTTCTCAATTCAAATTGGGCAAGTTGAACTTTATTGCATCTAAACTTATGTTATTTTTAAAGAGAAATATAGAATGACTTTCATCCAAAAGCGTCTAGAAAAACCTGTTAGTTAGTTATAAATAATGACAACGTAATAAAGTTGATAAAAATTTGCTAATATAAGCAAATGAATTATATTTGGTGCCACTTTTGAAATCAAAATTGGGGAAGTCGAGTTTCTAGCCTCTAAACTTAAGTTATCAAAATGTATAATGAACTTCGTCCAAAAGCGTCTATAAAAACCTTTTAATTGGCTATATAGAATGAGAACGTAATAATGTTGATATAAAGTTGTAATTTAATAAAATGAATTATATTTGGTGACACTTCTCAATTCAAATTGGGCAAGTCGAACTTTATTGCATCTAAACTTATGTTATTTTTAAAGAGAAATATATAATGAATTTCATCTAAAAGTGTCTAGCAAAACCTGTTAGTTAATTATATATAATGACAACGTAATAAAGTTGATAAAAAGTTGTTAATATAATCAAATAAATTATATTTGGTGCCACTTTGAATTCAAAATTGGGGAAGTTGAATTTATTGCCTCTAGATTTACATTATGGAAATGTATAATGAATTTTGTCCAAACGCGTCTATAAAACCTTTTAATTGGCTATATAGAATGAGAACGTAATAATGTTGATATAAAGTTGCTAATTTAATCAAATGAATTATATTTGGTGACACTTCTCAATTCAAATTGGCCAAGTCGAACTTTATTGCATCTAAACTTATGTTATTTTTAAAGAGAAATATAAAATGAACTTCATCCAAAAGCGTATAGAAAAACCTGTTAGTTAGTCATAAATACTGACAACGTTATAAACTTAATAAAAAGTTTCTAATATATTCAAATAAATTAAATTTGGTGCCACTTTTGAATTTAAAATTGGGAAAGTCGAATTTCTAGCCTCTAAACTTACGTTATCGAAATGTATAATGAATTTCGTCCAAAAGCGTCTATAAAATCTTTTAATTGGCTATATAGAATGAGAACGTAATAATATTGATATAAAGTTGCTAATTTAATCAAATGAATTATATTTGGTGACACTTCTCAATTCAAATTGGGCAAGTCGAACTTTATTCCATCTAAACTTATGTTATTTTTAAAGAGGAATATAGAATGAATTTCATCTAAAAGTGTCTAGAAAAACCTCTTAGTTAGTTATAAAAAATGACAACGTAATAAAGTTGATAAAAAGTGTCTAATATAATCAAATAAATTATATTTGATGCCACTTTTGAATTCAAAATTGGGGAAGTCGAATTTCTAGCCTCTAAACTTATGTCATCGAAATGTATAATGAATTTCGTCCAAAAGCGTCTATAAAAACCTTTTAATTGGCTATATAGAATGAGAACGTAATAATGTTAATATAAATTTGCTAATTTAATCAAATGAATTATATTTGGTGAGACTTCTCAATTCAAATTGGGCAAGTCGAACTTTATTGCATCTAAACTTATGTTATTTTTAAAGAGAAATAGAATAAATTTCATCCAAAAGCGTCAAGAAAAACCTGTTAGTTAGTTATAAATAATGACAACGTAATAAAGTTGATAAAAATTTGCTAATATAACCAAATGAATTATATTTGGTGCCACTTTTGAAATCAAAATTGGGGAAGTCGAGTTTCTAGCCTCTAAACTTACGTTATCGAAATGTATAATGAATTTCGTCCAAAAGCGTCTATAAAAAGCTTTTAATTGGCTATATAGAATGAGAACGTAATAATGTTGATATAAAGTTGCTAATTTAATCAAATGAATTATATTTGGTGAGACTTCTCAATTCAAATTGGGCAAGTCGAACTTTATTGCATCTAAACTTATGTTATTTTTAAAGAGAAATATAGAATGACTTTCATCCAAAAGCGTCTAGAAAAACCTGTTAGTTAGTTATAAATAATGACAACGTAATAAAGTTGATAAAAATTTGCTAATATAAGCAAATGAATTATATTTGGTGCCACTTTTGAAATCAAAATTGGGGAAGTCGAGTTTCTAGCCTCTAAACTTAAGTTATCAAAATGTATAATGAACTTCGTCCAAAAGCGTCTATAAAAACCTTTTAATTGGCTATATAGAATGAGAACGTAATAATGTTGATATAAAGTTGTAATTTAATAAAATGAATTATATTTGGTGACACTTCTCAATTCAAATTGGGCAAGTCGAACTTTATTGCATCTAAACTTATGTTATTTTTAAAGAGAAATATATAATGAATTTCATCTAAAAGTGTCTAGCAAAACCTGTGAGTTAATTATATATAATGACAACGTAATAAAGTTGATAAAAAGTTGCTAATATAATCAAATAAATTATATTTGGTGCCACTTTGAATTCAAAATTGGGGAAGTTGAATTTATTGCCTCTAGATTTACATTATGGAAATGTATAATGAATTTTGTCCAAACGCGTCTATAAAACCTTTTAATTGGCTATATAGAATGAGAACGTAATAATGTTGATATAAAGTTGCTAATTTAATCAAATGAATTATATTTGGTGACACTTCTCAATTCAAATTGGCCAAGTCGAACTTTATTGCATCAAAACTTATGTTATTTTTAAAGAGAAATATAAAATGAACTTCATCCAAAAGCGTATAGAAAAACCTGTTAGTTAGTTATAAATAATGACAACATAATAAAGTTGATAAAAAGTTCTTAATATAACCAAATGAATTATATTTGGTGCCACTTTCGAATTCAAAATTGGGGAAGTCGAATTTATAGCCTCTAAACTTATGTTATCGAAATGTATAATGAATTTCGTCCAAAAGCGTCTATAAAAACCTTTTAATTGGCTATATAGAATGAGAACATAATAATGTTGATATAAAGTTGCTAATTTAATCAAATGAATTATATTTGGTGAGACTTCTGAATTCAAATTGGGTAAGTCGAACTTTATTGCATCTAAACTTATGTTATTTTCAAAGAGAAATATAGAATGAATTTCATCCAAAAGCGTCTAGAAAAACCTGTTAGTTAGTTATAAATAATGACAACATAATAAAGTTGATAAAAAGTTGCTAATATAACCAAATGAATTATATTTGGTCCCACTTTTGAATTCAAAATTGGGGAAATCGAATTTATAGCCTCTAAACTTACGTTATCGAAATGTATAATGAATTTCGTCCAAAAGCGTCTATAAAAACCTTTTAATTGGCTATATAAAATGAGAACGTAATAATGTTGATATAAAGTTGCTAATTTAATCAAATGAATTATATTTGGTGAGACTTCTCAATTCAAATTGGGCAAGTCGAACTTTATTGCATCTATAATTATGTTATTTTTAAAGAGAAATATAGAATGAATTTCATCCAAAAGCATCTAGAAAAACCTGTTAGTTAGTTATAAATAATGACAACGTAATAAAGTTGATAAAAATTTGCTAATATAACCAAATGAATTATATTTGGTGCCACTTTTGAAATCAAAATTGGGGAAGTCGAGTTTCTAGCCTCTAAACTTACGTTATCGAAATGTATAATGAATTTCGTCCAAAAGCGTCTATAAAAAGCTTTTAATTGGCTATATAGAATGAGAACGTAATAATGTTGATATAAAGTTGCTAATTTAATCAAATGAATTATATTTGGTGAGACTTCTCAATTCAAATTGGGCAAGTTGAACTTTATTGCATCTAAACTTATGTTATTTTTAAAGAGAAATATAGAATGACTTTCATCCAAAAGCGTCTAGAAAAACCTGTTAGTTAGTTATAAATAATGACAACGTAATAAAGTTGATAAAAATTTGCTAATATAAGCAAATGAATTATATTTGGTGCCACTTTTGAAATCAAAATTGGGGAAGTCGAGTTTCTAGCCTCTAAACTTAAGTTATCAAAATGTATAATGAACTTCGTCCAAAAGCGTCTATAAAAACCTTTTAATTGGCTATATAGAATGAGAACGTAATAATGTTGATATAAAGTTGTAATTTAATAAAATGAATTATATTTGGTGACACTTCTCAATTCAAATTGGGCAAGTCGAACTTTATTGCATCTAAACTTATGTTATTTTTAAAGAGAAATATATAATGAATTTCATCTAAAAGTGTCTAGCAAAACCTGTTAGTTAATTATATATAATGACAACGTAATAAAGTTGATAAAAAGTTGTTAATATAATCAAATAAATTATATTTGGTGCCACTTTGAATTCAAAATTGGGGAAGTTGAATTTATTGCCTCTAGATTTACATTATGGAAATGTATAATGAATTTTGTCCAAACGCGTCTATAAAACCTTTTAATTGGCTATATAGAATGAGAACGTAATAATGTTGATATAAAGTTGCTAATTTAATCAAATGAATTATATTTGGTGACACTTCTCAATTCAAATTGGCCAAGTCGAACTTTATTGCATCTAAACTTATGTTATTTTTAAAGAGAAATATAAAATGAACTTCATCCAAAAGCGTATAGAAAAACCTGTTAGTTAGTCATAAATACTGACAACGTTATAAACTTAATAAAAAGTTTCTAATATATTCAAATAAATTAAATTTGGTGCCACTTTTGAATTTAAAATTGGGAAAGTCGAATTTCTAGCCTCTAAACTTACGTTATCGAAATGTATAATGAATTTCGTCCAAAAGCGTCTATAAAATCTTTTAATTGGCTATATAGAATGAGAACGTAATAATATTGATATAAAGTTGCTAATTTAATCAAATGAATTATATTTGGTGACACTTCTCAATTCAAATTGGGCAAGTCGAACTTTATTGCATCTAAACTTATGTTATTTTTAAAGAGGAATATAGAATGAATTTCATCTAAAAGTGTCTAGAAAAACCTCTTAGTTAGTTATAAAAAATGACAACGTAATAAAGTTGATAAAAAGTGTCTAATATAATCAAATAAATTATATTTGATGCCACTTTTGAATTCAAAATTGGGGAAGTCGAATTTCTAGCCTCTAAACTTATGTCATCGAAATGTATAATGAATTTCGTCCAAAAGCGTCTATAAAAACCTTTTAATTGGCTATATAGAATGAGAACGTAATAATGTTAATATAAATTTGCTAATTTAATCAAATGAATTATATTTGGTGAGACTTCTCAATTCAAATTGGGCAAGTCGAACTTTATTGCATCTAAACTTATGTTATTTTTAAAGAGAAATAGAATAAATTTCATCCAAAAGCGTCAAGAAAAACCTGTTAGTTAGTTATAAATAATGACAACGTAATAAAGTTGATAAAAATTTGCTAATATAACCAAATGAATTATATTTGGTGCCACTTTTGAAATCAAAATTGGGGAAGTCGAGTTTCTAGCCTCTAAACTTACGTTATCGAAATGTATAATGAATTTCGTCCAAAAGCGTCTATAAAAAGCTTTTAATTGGCTATATAGAATGAGAACGTAATAATGTTGATATAAAGTTGCTAATTTAATCAAATGAATTATATTTGGTGAGACTTCTCAATTCAAATTGGGCAAGTCGAACTTTATTGCATCTAAACTTATGTTATTTTTAAAGAGAAATATAGAATGACTTTCATCCAAAAGCGTCTAGAAAAACCTGTTAGTTAGTTATAAATAATGACAACGTAATAAAGTTGATAAAAATTTGCTAATATAAGCAAATGAATTATATTTGGTGCCACTTTTGAAATCAAAATTGGGGAAGTCGAGTTTCTAGCCTCTAAACTTAAGTTATCAAAATGTATAATGACCTTCGTCCAAAAGCGTCTATAAAAACCTTTTAATTGGCTATATAGAATGAGAACGTAATAATGTTGATATAAAGTTGTAATTTAATAAAATGAATTATATTTGGTGACACTTCTCAATTCAAATTGGGCAAGTCGAACTTTATTGCATCTAAACTTATGTTATTTTTAAAGAGAAATATATAATGAATTTCATCTAAAAGTGTCTAGCAAAACCTGTGAGTTAATTATATATAATGACAACGTAATAAAGTTGATAAAAAGTTGCTAATATAATCAAATAAATTATATTTGGTGCCACTTTGAATTCAAAATTGGGGAAGTTGAATTTATTGCCTCTAGATTTACATTATGGAAATGTATAATGAATTTTGTCCAAACGCGTCTATAAAACCTTTTAATTGGCTATATAGAATGAGAACGTAATAATGTTGATATAAAGTTGCTAATTTAATCAAATGAATTATATTTGGTGACACTTCTCAATTCAAATTGGCCAAGTCGAACTTTATTGCATCTAAACTTATGTTATTTTTAAAGAGAAATATAAAATGAACTTCATCCAAAAGCGTATAGAAAAACCTGTTAGTTAGTTATAAATAATGACAACATAATAAAGTTGATAAAAAGTTGCTAATATAACCAAATGAATTATATTTGGTGCCACTTTCGAATTCAAAATTGGGGAAGTCGAATTTATAGCCTCTAAACTTATGTTATCGAAATGTATAATGAATTTCGTCCAAAAGCGTCTATAAAAACCTTTTAATTGGCTAGATAGAATGAGAACATAATAATGTTGATATAAAGTTGCTAATTTAATCAAATGAATTATATTTGGTGAGACTTCTGAATTCAAATTGGGCAAGTCGAACTTTATTGCATCTAAACTTATGTTATTTTCAAAGAGAAATATAGAATGAATTTCATCCAAAAGCGTCTAGAAAAACCTGTTAGTTAGTTATAAATAATGACAACATAATAAAGTTGATAAAAAGTTGCTAATATAACCAAATGAATTATATTTGGTCCCACTTTTGAATTCAAAATTGGGGAAATCGAATTTATAGCCTCTAAACTTACGTTATCGAAATGTATAATGAATTTCGTCCAAAAGCGTCTATAAAAACCTTTTAATTGGCTATATAAAATGAGAACGTAATAATGTTGATATAAAGTTGCTAATTTAATCAAATGAATTATATTTGGTGAGACTTCTCAATTCAAATTGGGCAAGTCGAACTTTATTGCATCTATAATTATGTTATTTTTAAAGAGAAATATAGAATGAATTTCATCCAAAAGCATCTAGAAAAACCTGTTAGTTAGTTATAAATAATGACAACGTAATAAAGTTGATAAAAATTTGCTAATATAACCAAATGAATTATATTTGGTGCCACTTTTGAAATCAAAATTGGGGAAGTCGAGTTTCTAGCCTCTAAACTTACGTTATCGAAATGTATAATGAATTTCGTCCAAAAGCGTCTATAAAAAGCTTTTAATTGGCTATATAGAATGAGAACGTAATAATGTTGATATAAAGTTGCTAATTTAATCAAATGAATTATATTTGGTGAGACTTCTCAATTCAAATTGGGCAAGTCGAACTTTATTGCATCTAAACTTATGTTATTTTTAAAGAGAAATATAGAATGACTTTCATCCAAAAGCGTCTAGAAAAACCTGTTAGTTAGTTATAAATAATGACAACGTAATAAAGTTGATAAAAATTTGCTAATATAAGCAAATGAATTATATTTGGTGCCACTTTTGAAATCAAAATTGGGGAAGTCGAGTTTCTAGCCTCTAAACTTAAGTTATCAAAATGTATAATGAACTTCGTCCAAAAGCGTCTATAAAAACCTTTTAATTGGCTATATAGAATGAGAACGTAATAATGTTGATATAAAGTTGTAATTTAATAAAATGAATTATATTTGGTGACACTTCTCAATTCAAATTGGGCAAGTCGAACTTTATTGCATCTAAACTTATGTTATTTTTAAAGAGAAATATATAATGAATTTCATCTAAAAGTGTCTAGCAAAACCTGTTAGTTAATTATATATAATGACAACGTAATAAAGTTGATAAAAAGTTGTTAATATAATCAAATAAATTATATTTGGTGCCACTTTGAATTCAAAATTGGGGAAGTTGAATTTATTGCCTCTAGATTTACATTATGGAAATGTATAATGAATTTTGTCCAAACGCGTCTATAAAACCTTTTAATTGGCTATATAGAATGAGAACGTAATAATGTTGATATAAAGTTGCTAATTTAATCAAATGAATTATATTTGGTGACACTTCTCAATTCAAATTGGCCAAGTCGAACTTTATTGCATCTAAACTTATGTTATTTTTAAAGAGAAATATAAAATGAACTTCATCCAAAAGCGTATAGAAAAACCTGTTAGTTATTCATAAATACTGACAACGTTATAAACTTAATAAAAAGTTTCTAATATATTCAAATAAATTAAATTTGGTGCCACTTTTGAATTTAAAATTGGGAAAGTCGAATTTCTAGCCTCTAAACTTACGTTATCGAAATGTATAATGAATTTCGTCCAAAAGCGTCTATAAAATCTTTTAATTGGCTATATAGAATGAGAACGTAATAATATTGATATAAAGTTGCTAATTTAATCAAATGAATTATATTTGGTGACACTTCTCAATTCAAATTGGGCAAGTCGAACTTTATTGCATCTAAACTTATGTTATTTTTAAAGAGGAATATAGAATGAATTTCATCTAAAAGTGTCTAGAAAAACCTCTTAGTTAGTTATAAAAAATGACAACGTAATAAAGTTGATAAAAAGTGTCTAATATAATCAAATAAATTATATTTGATGCCACTTTTGAATTCAAAATTGGGGAAGTCGAATTTCTAGCCTCTAAACTTATGTCATCGAAATGTATAATGAATTTCGTCCAAAAGCGTCTATAAAAACCTTTTAATTGGCTATATAGAATGAGAACGTAATAATGTTAATATAAATTTGCTAATTTAATCAAATGAATAATATTTGGTGAGACTTCTCAATTCAAATTGGGCAAGTCGAACTTTATTACATCTAAACTTATGTTATTTTTAAAGAGAAATAGAATAAATTTCATCCAAAAGCGTCAAGAAAAACCTGTTAGTTAGTTATAAATAATGACAACGTAATAAAGTTGATAAAAATTTGCTAATATAACCAAATGAATTATATTTGGTGCCACTTTTGAATTCAAAATTTGGGAAGTCGAGTTTCTAGCCTCTAAAGTTACGTTATCGAAATGTATAATGAATTTTGTCCAAAAGCGTCTATAAAAACCTTTTAATTGGCTAAATAGAATGAGAACGTAATAATGTTGATATAAAGTTGCTAATTTAATCAAATGAATTATATTTGGTGACACTTCTCAATTCAAATTGGGCAAGTCGAACTTTATTGCATCTAAACTTATGTTATTTTTAAGGAGGAATATAGAATGAATTTCATCTAAAAGTGTCTAGAAAAACCTGTTAGTTAGTTATAAAAAATGACAACGTAATAAAGTTGATAAAAAGTTGCTAATATAATCAAATAAATTATATTTGGTGCCACTTTTGAATTCAAAATTGGGGAAGTCGAATTTATAGCCTCAAAACTTACGTTATCGAAATGTATAATGAATTACGTCTAAAAGCGTCTATAAAAACCTTTTAATTGGCTATATAGAATGAGAACATAATAATGTTGATATAAAGTTTCTAATTTAATCAAATGAATTATATTTGGTGAGGGCAAGTCGAACTTTATTGCATCTAAACTTATGTTATTTTTAAAGAGCAATATAGAATGAATTTCATCCAAAAGCTTCTAGAAAACCTGTTAGTTAGTTATAAATAATGACAACGTAATAAAGTTGATAAAAAGTTGCTAATATAATCAAATAACTTATATTTGGTGCCACTCTTGAATTCAAAATTGGGGAAGTCGAATTTATAGCCTATAAACTTACGATATCGAAATGTATAATGAATTTCGTCCAAAAGCGTCTATAAAAACCTTTTAATTGGCTATATAGAATGAGAACGTAATAATGTTGATATAAAGTTGCTAATTTAATCAAATGAATTATATTTGGTGACACTTCTCAATTCAAATTGGGCATGTCGAACTTTATTGCATCTAAACTTATGTTATTTTTAAAGAAAAATATAGAATGAATTTCATCCAAAACCGTCTAGAAAAACCTGTTAGTTAGTCATAAATAATGACAACGTCATAAAGTTAATAAAAAGTTCCTAATATATTTAAATAAATTATATTTGGTGCCACTTTCGAATTCAAAATTGGGGAAGTCGAATTTATAGCCTCTAAACTTACGTTATCGAAATGTATAATGAATTTCGTCCAAAAGCGTCTATAAAAACCTTTTAATTGGCTATATAGAATGAGAACGTAATAATGTTGATATAAAGTTGCTAATTTAATCAAATGAATTATATTTGGTGACACTTCTCAATTCAAATTGGGCAAGTCGAACTTTATTGCATCTAAACTTATGTTATTTTCAAAGAGAAATATAGAATGAATTTCATCGAAAAGCGTCTAGAAAAACCTGTTAGTTAGTTATAAATAATGACAACATAATAAAGTTGATAAAAAGTTGCTAATATAACCAAATGAATTATATTTGGTGCCACTTTCGAATTCAAAATTGGGGAAGTCGAATTTATAGCCTCTAAACTTATGTTATCGAAATGTATAATGAATTTCGTCCAAAAGCGTCTATAAAAACCTTTTAATTGGCTATATAGAATGAGAACGTAATAATGTTGATATAAAGTTGCTAATTTAATCAAATGAATTATATTTGGTGAGACTTCTGAATTCAAATTGGGCAAGTCGAACTTTATTGCATCTAAACTTATGTTATTTTCAAAGAGAAATATAGAATGAATTTCATCGAAAAGCGTCTAGAAAAACCTGTTAGTTAGTTATATATAATGACAACATAATAAAGTTGATAAAAAGTTGCTAATATAACCAAATGAATTATATTTGGTGCCACTTTCGAATTCAAAATTGGGGAAGTCGAATTTATAGCCTCTAAACTTATGTTATCGAAATGTATAATGAATTTCGTCCAAAAGCGTCTATAAAAACCTTTTAATTAGCTATATAAAATGAGAACGTAATAATGTTGATATAAAGTTGCTAATTTAATCAAATGAATTATATTTGGTGAGACTTCTCAATTCAAATTGGGCAAGTCGAACTTTATTGCATCTATAATTATGTTATTTTTAAAGAGAAATATAGAATGAATTTCATCCAAAAGCATCTAGAAAAACCTGTTAGTTAGTTATAAATAATGACAACGTAATAAAGTTGATAAAAATTTGCTAATATAACCAAATGAATTATATTTGGTGCCACTTTTGAAATCAAAATTGGGGAAGTCGAGTTTCTAGCCTCTAAACTTACGTTATCAAAATGTATAATGAATTTCGTCCAAAAGCGTCTATAAAATCTTTTAATTGGCTATATAGAATGAGAACGTAATAATATTGATATAAAGTTGCTAATTTAATCAAATGAATTATATTTGGTGACACTTCTCAATTCAAATTGGGCAAGTCGAACTTTATTGCATCTAAACTTATGTTATTTTTAAAGAGGAATATAGAATGAATTTCATCTAAAAGTGTCTAGAAAAACCTCTTAGTTAGTTATAAAAAATGACAACGTAATAAAGTTGATAAAAAGTGTCTAATATAATCAAATAAATTATATTTGATGCCACTTTTGAATTCAAAATTGGGGAAGTCGAATTTCTAGCCTCTAAACTTATGTCATCGAAATGTATAATGAATTTCGTCCAAAAGCGTCTATAAAAACCTTTTAATTGGCTATATAGAATGAGAACGTAATAATGTTAATATAAATTTGCTAATTTAATCAAATGAATAATATTTGGTGAGACTTCTCAATTCAAATTGGGCAAGTCGAACTTTATTACATCTAAACTTATGTTATTTTTAAAGAGAAATAGAATAAATTTCATCCAAAAGCGTCAAGAAAAACCTGTTAGTTAGTTATAAATAATGACAACGTAATAAAGTTGATAAAAATTTGCTAATATAACCAAATGAATTATATTTGGTGCCACTTTTGAATTCAAAATTTGGGAAGTCGAGTTTCTAGCCTCTAAAGTTACGTTATCGAAATGTATAATGAATTTTGTCCAAAAGCGTCTATAAAAACCTTTTAATTGGCTAAATAGAATGAGAACGTAATAATGTTGATATAAAGTTGCTAATTTAATCAAATGAATTATATTTGGTGACACTTCTCAATTCAAATTGGGCAAGTCGAACTTTATTGCATCTAAACTTATGTTATTTTTAAGGAGGAATATAGAATGAATTTCATCTAAAAGTGTCTAGAAAAACCTGTTAGTTAGTTATAAAAAATGACAACGTAATAAAGTTGATAAAAAGTTGCTAATATAATCAAATAAATTATATTTGGTGCCACTTTTGAATTCAAAATTGGGGAAGTCGAATTTATAGCCTCAAAACTTACGTTATCGAAATGTATAATGAATTACGTCTAAAAGCGTCTATAAAAACCTTTTAATTGGCTATATAGAATGAGAACATAATAATGTTGATATAAAGTTTCTAATTTAATCAAATGAATTATATTTGGTGAGGGCAAGTCGAACTTTATTGCATCTAAACTTATGTTATTTTTAAAGAGCAATATAGAATGAATTTCATCCAAAAGCTTCTAGAAAACCTGTTAGTTAGTTATAAATAATGACAACGTAATAAAGTTGATAAAAAGTTGCTAATATAATCAAATAACTTATATTTGGTGCCACTCTTGAATTCAAAATTGGGGAAGTCGAATTTATAGCCTATAAACTTACGATATCGAAATGTATAATGAATTTCGTCCAAAAGCGTCTATAAAAACCTTTTAATTGGCTATATAGAATGAGAACGTAATAATGTTGATATAAAGTTGCTAATTTAATCAAATGAATTATATTTGGTGACACTTCTCAATTCAAATTGGGCATGTCGAACTTTATTGCATCTAAACTTATGTTATTTTTAAAGAAAAATATAGAATGAATTTCATCCAAAACCGTCTAGAAAAACCTGTTAGTTAGTCATAAATAATGACAACGTCATAAAGTTAATAAAAAGTTCCTAATATATTTAAATAAATTATATTTGGTGCCACTTTCGAATTCAAAATTGGGGAAGTCGAATTTATAGCCTCTAAACTTACGTTATCGAAATGTATAATGAATTTCGTCCAAAAGCGTCTATAAAAACCTTTTAATTGGCTATATAGAATGAGAACGTAATAATGTTGATATAAAGTTGCTAATTTAATCAAATGAATTATATTTGGTGACACTTCTCAATTCAAATTGGGCAAGTCGAACTTTATTGCATCTAAACTTATGTTATTTTCAAAGAGAAATATAGAATGAATTTCATCGAAAAGCGTCTAGAAAAACCTGTTAGTTAGTTATAAATAATGACAACATAATAAAGTTGATAAAAAGTTGCTAATATAACCAAATGAATTATATTTGGTGCCACTTTCGAATTCAAAATTGGGGAAGTCGAATTTATAGCCTCTAAACTTATGTTATCGAAATGTATAATGAATTTCGTCCAAAAGCGTCTATAAAAACCTTTTAATTGGCTATATAGAATGAGAACGTAATAATGTTGATATAAAGTTGCTAATTTAATCAAATGAATTATATTTGGTGAGACTTCTGAATTCAAATTGGGCAAGTCGAACTTTATTGCATCTAAACTTATGTTATTTTCAAAGAGAAATATAGAATGAATTTCATCGAAAAGCGTCTAGAAAAACCTGTTAGTTAGTTATATATAATGACAACATAATAAAGTTGATAAAAAGTTGCTAATATAACCAAATGAATTATATTTGGTGCCACTTTCGAATTCAAAATTGGGGAAGTCGAATTTATAGCCTCTAAACTTATGTTATCAAAATGTATAATGAATTTCGTCCAAAAGCGTCTATAAAAACCTTTTAATTAGCTATATAAAATGAGAACGTAATAATGTTGATATAAAGTTGCTAATTTAATCAAATGAATTATATTTGGTGAGACTTCTCAATTCAAATTGGGCAAGTCGAACTTTATTGCATCTATAATTATGTTATTTTTAAAGAGAAATATAGAATGAATTTCATCCAAAAGCATCTAGAAAAACCTGTTAGTTAGTTATAAATAATGACAACGTAATAAAGTTGATAAAAATTTGCTAATATAACCAAATGAATTATATTTGGTGCCACTTTTGAAATCAAAATTGGGGAAGTCGAGTTTCTAGCCTCTAAACTTACGTTATCAAAATGTATAATGAATTTCGTCCAAAAGCATCTATAAAAAGCTTTTAATTGGCTATATAGAATGAGAACGTAATAATGTTGATATAAAGTTGCTAATTTAATCAAATGAATTATATTTGGTGAGACTTCTCAATTCAAATTGGGCAAGTCGAACTTTATTGCATCTAAACTTATGTTATTTTTGAAGAGAAATATAGAATGACTTTCATCCAAAAGCGTCTAGAAAAACCTGTTAGTTAGTTATAAATAATGACAACGTAATAAAGTTGATAAAAATTTGCTAATATAACCAAATGAATTATATTTGGTGCCACTTTTGAAATCAAAATTGGGGAAGTCGAGTTTCTAGCCTCTAAACTTAAGTTATCAAAATGTATAATGAACTTCGTCCAAAAGCGTCTATAAAAACCTTTTAATTGGCTATATAGAATGAGAACGTAATAATGTTGATATAAAGTTGTAATTTAATAAAATGAATTATATTTGGTGACACTTCTCAATTCAAATTGGGCAAGTCGAACTTTATTGCATCGAAACTTATGTTATTTTTAAAGAGAAATATATAATGAATTTCATCTAAAAGTGTCTAGCAAAACCTGTTAGTTAATTATATATAATGACAACGTAATAAAGTTGATAAAAAGTTGCTAATATAATCAAATAAATTATATTTGGTGCCACTTTGAATTCAAAATTGGGGAAGTTGAATTTATTGCCTCTAGATTTACATTATGGAAATGTATAATGAATTTTGTCCAAACGCGTCTATAAAACCTTTTAATTGGCTATATAGAATGAGAACGTAATAATGTTGATATAAAGTTGCTAATTTAATCAAATGAATTATATTTGGTGACACTTCTCAATTCAAATTGGCCAAGTCGAACTTTATTGCATCTAAACTTATGTTATTTTTAAAGAGAAATATAAAATGAACTTCATCCAAAAGCGTCTAGAAAAACCTGTTAGTTAGTCATAAATACTGACAACGTTATAAACTTAATAAAAAGTTTCTAATATATTCAAATAAATTATATTTGGTGCCACTTTTGAATTTAAAATTGGGAAAGTCGAATTTCTAGCCTCTAAACTTACGTTATCGAAATGTATAATGAATTTCGTCCAAAAGCGTCTATAAAATCTTTTAATTGGCTATATAGAATGAGAACGTAATAATATTGATATAAAGTTGCTAATTTAATCAAATGAATTATATTTGGTGACACTTCTCAATTCAAATTGGGCAAGTCGAACTTTATTGCATCTAAACTTATGTTATTTTTAAAGAGGAATATAGAATGAATTTCATCTAAAAGTGTCTAGAAAAACCTCTTAGTTAGTTATAAAAAATGACAACGTAATAAAGTTGATAAAAAGTGTCTAATATAATCAAATAAATTATATTTGGTGCCACTTTTGAATTCAAAATTGGGGAAGTCGAATTTCTAGCCTCTAAACTTACGTTATCGAAATGTATAATGAATTTCGTCCAAAAGCGTCTATAAAAACCTTTTAATTGGCTATATAGAATGAGAACGTAATAATGTTAATATAAATTTGCTAATTTAATCAAATGAATTATATTTGGTGAGACTTCTCAATTCAAGTTGGGCAAGTCGAACTTTATTGCATCTAAACTTATGTTATTTTTAAAGAGAAATAGAATAAATTTCATCCAAAAGCGTCAAGAAAAACCTGTTAGTTAGTTATAAATAATGACAACGTAATAAAGTTGATAAAAATTTGCTAATATAACCAAATGAATTATATTTGGTGCCACTTTTGAATTCAAAATTTGGGAAGTCGAGTTTCTAGCCTCTAAAGTTACGTTATCGAAATGTATAATGAATTTCGTCCAAAAGCGTCTATAAAAACCTTTTAATTGGGTATATAGAATGAGAACGTAATAATGTTGATATAAAGTTGCTAATTTAATCAAATGAATTATATTTGGTGACACTTCTCAATTCAAATTGGGCAAGTCGAACTTTATTGCATCTAAACTTATGTTATTTTTAAGGAGGAATATAGAATAAATTTCATCTAAAAGTGTCTAGAAAAACCTGTTAGTTAGTTATAAAAAATGACAACGTAATAAAGTTGATAAAAAGTTGCTAATATAATCAAATAAATTATATTTGGTGCCACTTTTGAATTCAAAATTGGGGAAGTCGAATTTATAGCCTCAAAACTTTCGTTATCGAAATGTATAATGAATTACGTCTAAAAGCATCTATAAAAACCTTTTAATTGGCTATATAGAATGAGAACATAATAATGTTGATATAAAGTTTCTAATTTAATCAAATGAATTATATTTGGTGAGGGCAAGTCGAACTTTATTGCATCTAAACTTATGTTATTTTTAAAGAGCAATATAGAATGAATTTCATCCAAAAGCGTCTAGAAAACCTGTTAGTTAGTTATAAATAATGACAACGTAATAAAGTTGATAAAAAGTTGCTAATATAATCAAATAAATTATATTTGGTGCCACTTTTGAATTCAAAATTGGGGAAGTCGAATTTATAGCCTATAAACTTACGATATCGAAATGTATAATGAATTTCGTCCAAAAGCGTCTATAAAAACCTTTTAATTGGCTATATAGAATGAGAACGTAATAATGTTGATATAAAGTTGCTAATTTAATCAAATGAATTATATTTGGTGACACTTCTCAATTCAAATTGGTCAAGTCGAACTTTATTGCATCTAAACTTATGTTATTTTTAAAGGGAAATATAGAATGAATTTAGCGTCTAGAAAAACCTGTTAGTTAGTTATAAATAATGACAACGTAATAAAGTTGATAAAAAGTTGCTAATATAATCAAATAAATTATATTTGGTGCCACTTTTGAATTTAAAATTGGGGAAGTCGAATTAATAGCCTCTAAACTTATGTTATCGAAATGTATAAAGAATTTCGTCCAAAAGCGTCTATAAAAACCTTTTAATTGGCTATATAGAATGAGAACGTAATAATGTTGATATAAAGTTGCTAATTTAATCAAATGAATTATATTTGGTGACACTTCTCAATTCAAATTGGGCAAGTCGAACTTTATTGCATCTAAACTTGTGTTATTTTTAAAGAGAAATATAGAATGAATTTCATCCAAAAGCGTTTAGAAAAACCTGTTAGTTAGTTATAAATAATGACAACGTAATAAAGTTGATAAAAAGTTGCTAATATAATCAAATAAATTATATTTGGTGCCACTTTTGAATTTAAAATTGGGGAAGTCGAATTAATAGCCTCTAAACTTACGTTATCGAAATGTATAATGAATTTCGTCCAAAACCATCTATAAAAACCTTTTAATTGGCTATATAGAATGAGAACGTAATAATGTTGATATAAAGTTGCTAATTTAATCAAATGAATTATATTTGGTGACACTTCTCAATTTAAATTGGGCAAGTCGAACTTTATTGCATCTAAACTTGTGTTATTTTTAAAGAGAAATATAGAATGAATTTCATCCAAAAGCGTTTAGAAAAACCTGTTAGTTAGTTATAAATAATGACAACGTAATAAAGTTGATAAAAAGTTGCTAATATAATCAAATAAATTATATTCGGTGCCACTTTTGAATTTAAAATTGGGGAAGTCGAATTAATAGCCTCTAAACTTACGTTATCGAAATGTGTAATGAATTTCGTCCAAAAGGGTCTATAAAAACCTTTTAATTGGCTATATAGAATGAGAACGTAATAATGTTGATATAAAGTTGCTAATTTAATCAAATGAATTATATTTGGTGACACATCTCAATTCAAATTGGGCAAGTCGAACTTTATTGCATCTAAACTTATGTTATTTTTAAAGAGAAATATAGAATGAATTTCAGCTAAAAGTGTCTAGAAAAACTTGTTAGTTAGTTATAAAAAATGACAACGCAATAAAGTTGATAAAAAGTTGCTAATATAATAAATAAATTATATTTGGTGCCACTTTTGAATTCAAAATTGGGGAAGTCGAATTTATAGCCCATAAACTTACGATATCGAAATGTATAATGAATTTCGTCCAAAAGCGTCTATAAAAACCTTTTAATTGACTATATAGAATGAGAAAGTAATAATGTTGATATAAAGTTGCAAATTTAATCAAATGAATTATATTTGGTGACACTTCTCGATTCAAATTGGGCAAGTCGAACTTTATTGCATCTAAACTTATGTTATTTTTAAAGAGAAATATAGAATGAATTTAGCATCTAGAAAAACCTGTTAGTTAGTTATAAATAATGACAACGTAATAAAGTTGATAAAAAGTTGCTAATATAATCAAATAAATTATATTTGGTGCCACTTTTGAATTTAAAATTGGGGAAGTCGAATTAATAGCCTCTAAACTTACGTTATCGAAATGCATAATGAATTTCGTCCAAAAGCGTCTATAAAAACCTTTTAATTGGCTATATAGAATGAGAACGTAATAATGTTGATATAAAGTTGCTAATTTAATCAAATGAATTATATTTGGTGACTCTTCTCAATTCAAATTGGGCAAGTCGAACTTTATTGCATCTAAACTTGTGTTATTTTTAAAGAGAAATATAGAATGAATTTCATCCAAAAGCGTTTAGAAAAACCTGTTAGTTAGTTATAAATAATGACAACGTAATAAAGTTGATAAAAAGTTGCTAATATAATCAAATAAATTATATTTGGTGCCACTTTTGAATTTAAAATTGGGGAAGTCGAATTAATAGCCTCAAAACTTACGTTATCGAAATGTATAATGAATTTCGTCCAAAACCATCTATAAAAACCTTTTAATTGGCTATATAGAATGAGAACGTAATAATGTTGATATAAAGTTGCTAATTTAATCAAATGAATTATATTTGGTGACACTTCTCAATTTAAATTGGGCAAGTCGAACTTTATTGCATCTAAACTTGTGTTATTTTTAAATAGAAATATAGAATGAATTTCATCCAAAAGCGTTTAGAAAAACCTGTTAGTTAGTTATAAATAATGACAACGTAATAAAGTTGATAAAAAGTTGCTAATATAATCAAATAAATTATATTTGGTGCCACTTTTGAATTTAAAATTGGGGAAGTCGAATTAATAGCCTCTAAACTTACGTTATCGAAATGTGTAATGAATTTCGTCCAAAAGGGTCTATAAAAACCTTTTAATTGGCTATATAGAATGAGAACGTAATAATGTTGATATAAAGTTGCTAATTTAATCAAATGAATTATATTTGGTGACACTTCTCAATTCAAATTGGGCAAGTCGAACTTTATTGCATCTAAACTTATGTTATTTTTAAAGAGAAATATAGAATGAATTTCATCTAAAAGTGTCTAGAAAAACCTGTTAGTTAGTTATAAAAAATGACAACGCAATAAAGTTGATAAAAAGTTGCTAATATAATAAAATAAATTATATTTGGTGCCACTTTTGAATTCAAAATTGGGGAAGTCGAATTTATAGCCCATAAACTTACGATATCGAAATGTATAATGAATTTCGTCCAAAAGCGTCTATAAAAACCTTTTAATTGACTATATAGAATGAGAACGTAATAATGTTGATATAAAGTTGCAAATTTAATCAAATGAATTATATTTGGTGACACTTCTCAATTCAAATTGGGCAAGTCGAACTTTATTGCATCTAAACTTATGTTATTTTTAAAGAGAAATATAGAATGAATTTAGCGTCTAGAAAAACCTGTTAGTTAGTTATAAATAATGACAACGTAATAAAGTTGATAAAAAGTTGCTAATATAATCAAATAAATTATATTTGGTGCCACTTTTGAATTTAAAATTGGGGAAGTCGAATTAATAGCCTCTAAACTTACGTTATCGAAATGTATAATGAATTTCGTCCAAAAGCGTCTATAAAAACCTTTTAATTGGCTATATAGAATGAGAACGTAATAATGTTGATATAAAGTTGCTAATTTAATCAAATGAATTATATTTGGTGACACTTCTCAATTCAAATTGGGCAAGTCGAACTTTATTGCATCTAAACTTATGTTATTTTTAAAGAGAAATATAGAATGAATTTCAGCTAAAAGTGTCTAGAAAAACTTGTTAGTTAGTTATAAAAAATGACAACGCAATAAAGTTGATAAAAAGTTGCTAATATAATAAAATAAATTATATTTGGTGCCACTTTTGAATTCAAAATTGGGGAAGTCGAATTTATAGCCCATAAACTTACGATATCGAAATGTATAATGAATTTCGTCCAAAAGCGTCTATAAAAACCTTTTAATTGACTATATAGAATGAGAAAGTAATAATGTTGATATAAAGTTGCAAATTTAATCAAATGAATTATATTTGGTGACACTTCTCGATTCAAATTGGGCAAGTCGAACTTTATTGCATCTAAACTTATGTTATTTTTAAAGAGAAATATAGAATGAATTTAGCATCTAGAAAAACCTGTTAGTTAGTTATAAATAATGACAACGTAATAAAGTTGATAAAAAGTTGCTAATATAATCAAATAAATTATATTTGGTGCCACTTTTGAATTTAAAATTGGGGAAGTCGAATTAATAGCCTCTAAACTTACGTTATCGAAATGTATAATGAATTTCGTCCAAAAGCGTCTATAAAAACCTTTTAATTGGCTATATAGAATGAGAACGTAATAATGTTGATATAAAGTTGCTAATTTAATCAAATGAATTATATTTGGTGACACTTCTCAATTCAAATTGGGCAAGTCGAACTTTATTGCATCTAAACTTGTGTTATTTTTAAAGAGAAATATAGAATGAATTTCATCCAAAAGCGTTTAGAAAAACCTGTTAGTTAGTTATAAATAATGACAACGTAATAAAGTTGATAAAAAGTTGCTAATATAATCAAATAAATTATATTTGGTGCCACTTTTGAATTTAAAATTGGGGAAGTCGAATTAATAGCCTCTAAACTTACGTTATCGAAATGTATAATGAATTTCGTCCAAAACCATCTATAAAAACCTTTTAATTGGCTATATAGAATGAGAACGTAATAATGTTGATATAAAGTTGCTAATTTAATCAAATGAATTATATTTGGTGACACTTCTCAATTTAAATTGGGCAAGTCGAACTTTATTGCATCTAAACTTGTGTTATTTTTAAAGAGAAATATAGAATGAATTTCATCCAAAAGCGTTTAGAAAAACCTGTTAGTTAGTTATAAATAATGACAACGTAATAAAGTTGATAAAAAGTTGCTAATATAATCAAATAAATTATATTTGGTGCCACTTTTGAATTTAAAATTGGGGAAGTCGAATTAATAGCCTCTAAACTTACGTTATCGAAATGTATAATGAATTTCGTCCAAAACCATCTATAAAAACCTTTTAATTGGCTATATAGAATGAGAACGTAATAATGTTGATATAAAGTTGCTAATTTAATCAAATGAATTATATTTGGTGACACTTCTCAATTTAAATTGGGCAAGTCGAACTTTATTGCATCTAAACTTGTGTTATTTTTAAAGAGAAATATAGAATGAATTTCATCCAAAAGCGTTTAGAAAAACCTGTTAGTTAGTTATAAATAATGACAACGTAATAAAGTTGATAAAAAGTTGCTAATATAATCAAATAAATTATATTTGGTGCCACTTTTGAATTTAAAATTGGGGAAGTCGAATTAATAGCCTCTAAACTTACGTTATCGAAATGTGTAATGAATTTCGTCCAAAAGGGTCTATAAAAACCTTTTAATTGGCTATATAGAATGAGAACGTAATAATGTTGATATAAAGTTGCTAATTTAATCAAATGAATTATATTTGGTGACACTTCTCAATTCAAATTGGGCAAGTCGAACTTTATTGCATCTAAACTTATGTTATTTTTAAAGAGAAATATAGAATGAATTTCATCTAAAAGTGTCTAGAAAAACCTGTTAGTTAGTTATAAAAAATGACAACGCAATAAAGTTGATAAAAAGTTGCTAATATAATAAAATAAATTATATTTGGTGCCACTTTTGAATTCAAAATTGGGGAAGTCGAATTTATAGCCCATAAACTTACGATATCGAAATGTATAATGAATTTCGTCCAAAAGCGTCTATAAAAACCTTTTAATTGACTATATAGAATGAGAACGTAATGATGTTGATATAAAGTTGCAAATTTAATCAAATGAATTATATTTGGTGACACTTCTCAATTCAAATTGGGCAAGTCGAACTTTATTGCATCTAAACTTATGTTATTTTTAAAGAGAAATATAGAATGAATTTAGCGTCTAGAAAAACCTGTTAGTTAGTTATAAATAATGACAACGTAATAAAGTTGATAAAAAGTTGCTAATATAATCAAATAAATTATATTTGGTGCCACTTTTGAATTTAAAATTGGGGAAGTCGAATTAATAGCCTCTAAACTTACGTTATCGAAATGTATAATGAATTTCGTCCAAAAGCGTCTATAAAAACCTTTTAATTGGCTATATAGAATGAGAACGTAATAATGTTGATATAAAGTTGCTAATTTAATCAAATGAATTATATTTGGTGACACTTCTCAATTCAAATTGGGCAAGTCGAACTTTATTGCATCTAAACTTATGTTATTTTTAAAGAGAAATATAGAATGAATTTCAGCTAAAAGTGTCTAGAAAAACTTGTTAGTTAGTTATAAAAAATGACAACGCAATAAAGTTGATAAAAAGTTGCTAATATAATAAAATAAATTATATTTGGTGCCACTTTTGAATTCAAAATTGGGGAAGTCGAATTTATAGCCCATAAACTTACGATATCGAAATGTATAATGAATTTCGTCCAAAAGCGTCTATAAAAACCTTTTAATTGACTATATAGAATGAGAAAGTAATAATGTTGATATAAAGTTGCAAATTTAATCAAATGAATTATATTTGGTGACACTTCTCGATTCAAATTGGGCAAGTCGAACTTTATTGCATCTAAACTTATGTTATTTTTAAAGAGAAATATAGAATGAATTTAGCATCTAGAAAAACCTGTTAGTTAGTTATAAATAATGACAACGTAATAAAGTTGATAAAAAGTTGCTAATATAATCAAATAAATTATATTTGGTGCCACTTTTGAATTTAAAATTGGGGAAGTCGAATTAATAGCCTCTAAACTTACGTTATCGAAATGTATAATGAATTTCGTCCAAAAGCGTCTATAAAAACCTTTTAATTGGCTATATAGAATGAGAACGTAATAATGTTGATATAAAGTTGCTAATTTAATCAAATGAATTATATTTGGTGACACTTCTCAATTCAAATTGGGCAAGTCGAACTTTATTGCATCTAAACTTGTGTTATTTTTAAAGAGAAATATAGAATGAATTTCATCCAAAAGCGTTTAGAAAAACCTGTTAGTTAGTTATAAATAATGACAACGTAATAAAGTTGATAAAAAGTTGCTAATATAATCAAATAAATTATATTTGGTGCCACTTTTGAATTTAAAATTGGGGAAGTCGAATTAATAGCCTCTAAACTTACGTTATCGAAATGTATAATGAATTTCGTCCAAAACCATCTATAAAAACCTTTTAATTGGCTATATAGAATGAGAACGTAATAATGTTGATATAAAGTTGCTAATTTAATCAAATGAATTATATTTGGTGACACTTCTCAATTTAAATTGGGCAAGTCGAACTTTATTGCATCTAAACTTGTGTTATTTTTAAAGAGAAATATAGAATGAATTTCATCCAAAAGCGTTTAGAAAAACCTGTTAGTTAGTTATAAATAATGACAACGTAATAAAGTTGATAAAAAGTTGCTAATATAATCAAATAAATTATATTTGGTGCCACTTTTGAATTTAAAATTGGGGAAGTCGAATTAATAGCCTCTAAACTTACGTTATCGAAATGTATAATGAATTTCGTCCAAAACCATCTATAAAAACCTTTTAATTGGCTATATAGAATGAGAACGTAATAATGTTGATATAAAGTTGCTAATTTAATCAAATGAATTATATTTGGTGACACTTCTCAATTTAAATTGGGCAAGTCGAACTTTATTGCATCTAAACTTGTGTTATTTTTAAAGAGAAATATAGAATGAATTTCATCCAAAAGCGTTTAGAAAAACCTGTTAGTTAGTTATAAATAATGACAACGTAATAAAGTTGATAAAAAGTTGCTAATATAATCAAATAAATTATATTTGGTGCCACTTTTGAATTTAAAATTGGGGAAGTCGAATTAATAGCCTCTAAACTTACGTTATCGAAATGTGTAATGAATTTCGTCCAAAAGGGTCTATAAAAACCTTTTAATTGGCTATATAGAATGAGAACGTAATAATGTTGATATAAAGTTGCTAATTTAATCAAATGAATTATATTTGGTGACACTTCTCAATTCAAATTGGGCAAGTCGAACTTTATTGCATCTAAACTTATGTTATTTTTAAAGAGAAATATAGAATGAATTTCATCTAAAAGTGTCTAGAAAAACCTGTTAGTTAGTTATAAAAAATGACAACGCAATAAAGTTGATAAAAAGTTGCTAATATAATAAAATAAATTATATTTGGTGCCACTTTTGAATTCAAAATTGGGGAAGTCGAATTTATAGCCCATAAACTTACGATATCGAAATGTATAATGAATTTCGTCCAAAAGCGTCTATAAAAACCTTTTAATTGACTATATAGAATGAGAACGTAATAATGTTGATATAAAGTTGCAAATTTAATCAAATGAATTATATTTGGTGACACTTCTCAATTCAAATTGGGCAAGTCGAACTTTATTGCATCTAAACTTATGTTATTTTTAAAGAGAAATATAGAATGAATTTAGCGTCTAGAAAAACCTGTTAGTTAGTTATAAATAATGAGAACGTAATAAAGTTGATAAAAAGTTGCTAATATAATCAAATAAATTATATTTGGTGCCACTTTTGAATTTAAAATTGGGGAAGTCGAATTAATAGCCTCTAAACTTACGTTATCGAAATGTATAATGAATTTCGTCCAAAAGCGTCTATAAAAACCTTTTAATTGGCTATATAGAATGAGAACGTAATAATGTTGATATAAAGTTGCTAATTTAATCAAATGAATTATATTTGGTGACACTTCTCAATTCAAATTGGGCAAGTCGAACTTTATTGCATCTAAACTTATGTTATTTTTAAAGAGAAATATAGAATGAATTTCAGCTAAAAGTGTCTAGAAAAACTTGTTAGTTAGTTATAAAAAATGACAACGCAATAAAGTTGATAAAAAGTTGCTAATATAATAAAATAAATTATATTTGGTGCCACTTTTGAATTCAAAATTGGGGAAGTCGAATTTATAGCCCATAAACTTACGATATCGAAATGTATAATGAATTTCGTCCAAAAGCGTCTATAAAAACCTTTTAATTGACTATATAGAATGAGAAAGTAATAATGTTGATATAAAGTTGCAAATTTAATCAAATGAATTATATTTGGTGACAATTCTCGATTCAAATTGGGCAAGTCGAACTTTATTGCATCTAAACTTATGTTATTTTTAAAGAGAAATATAGAATGAATTTAGCATCTAGAAAAACCTGTTAGTTAGTTATAAATAATGACAACGTAATAAAGTTGATAAAAAGTTGCTAATATAATCAAATAAATTATATTTGGTGCCACTTTTGAATTTAAAATTGGGGAAGTCGAATTAATAGCCTCTAAACTTACGTTATCGAAATGTATAATGAATTTCGTCCAAAAGCGTCTATAAAAACCTTTTAATTGGCTATATAGAATGAGAACGTAATAATGTTGATATAAAGTTGCTAATTTAATCAAATGAATTATATTTGGTGACACTTCTCAATTCAAATTGGGCAAGTCGAACTTTATTGCATCTAAACTTGTGTTATTTTTAAAGAGAAATATAGAATGAATTTCATCCAAAAGCGTTTAGAAAAACCTGTTAGTTAGTTATAAATAATGACAACGTAATAAAGTTGATAAAAAGTTGCTAATATAATCAAATAAATTATATTTGGTGCCACTTTTGAATTTAAAATTGGGGAAGTCGAATTAATAGCCTCTAAACTTACGTTATCGAAATGTATAATGAATTTCGTCCAAAACCATCTATAAAAACCTTTTAATTGGCTATATAGAATGAGAACGTAATAATGTTGATATAAAGTTGCTAATTTAATCAAATGAATTATATTTGGTGACACTTCTCAATTTAAATTGGGCAAGTCGAACTTTATTGCATCTAAACTTGTGTTATTTTTAAAGAGAAATATAGAATGAATTTCATCCAAAAGCGTTTAGAAAAACCTGTTAGTTAGTTATAAATAATGACAACGTAATAAAGTTGATAAAAAGTTGCTAATATAATCAAATAAATTATATTTGGTGCCACTTTTGAATTTAAAATTGGGGAAGTCGAATTAATAGCCTCTAAACTTACGTTATCGAAATGTATAATGAATTTCGTCCAAAACCATCTATAAAAACCTTTTAATTGGCTATATAGAATGAGAACGTAATAATGTTGATATACAGTTGCTAATTTAATCAAATGAATTATATTTGGTGACACTTCTCAATTTAAATTGGGCAAGTCGAACTTTATTGCATCTAAACTTGTGTTATTTTTAAAGAGAAATATATAATGAATTTCATCCAAAAGCGTTTAGAAAAACCTGTTAGTTAGTTATAAATAATGACAACGTAATAAAGTTGATAAAAAGTTGCTAATATAATAAAATAAATTATATTTGGTGTCACTTTTGAATTTAAAATTGGGGAAGTCGAATTAATAGCCTCTAAACTTACGTTATCGAAATGTGTAATGAATTTCGTCCAAAAGGGTCTATAAAAACCTTTTAATTGGCTATATAGAATGAGAACGTAATAATGTTGATATAAAGTTGCTAATTTAATCAAATGAATTATATTTGGTGACACTTCTCAATTCAAATTGGGCAAGTCGAACTTTATTGCATCTAAACTTATGTTATTTTTAAAGAGAAATATAGAATGAATTTCAGCTAAAAGTGTCTAGAAAAACTTGTTAGTTAGTTATAAAAAATGACAACGCAATAAAGTTGATAAAAAGTTGCTAATATAATAAAATAAATTATATTTGGTGCCACTTTTGAATTCAAAATTGGGGAAGTCGAATTTATAGCCCATAAACTTACGATATCGAAATGTATAATGAATTTCGTCCAAAAGCGTCTATAAAAACCTTTTAATTGACTATATATAATGAGAAAGTAATAATGTTGATATAAAGTTGCAAATTTAATCAAATGAATTATATTTGGTGACACTTCTCGATTCAAATTGGGCAAGTCGAACTTTATTGCATCTAAACTTATGTTATTTTTAAAGAGAAATATAGAATGAATTTAGCATCTAGAAAAACCTGTTAGTTAGTTATAAATAATGACAACGTAATAAAGTTGATAAAAAGTTGCTAATATAATCAAATAAATTATATTTGGTGCCACTTTTGAATTTAAAATTGGGGAAGTCGAATTAATAGCCTCTAAACTTACGTTATCGAAATGCATAATGAATTTCGTCCAAAAGCGTCTATAAAAACCTTTTAATTGGCTATATAGAATGAGAACGTAATAATGTTGATATAAAGTTGCTAATTTAATCAAATGAATTATATTTGGTGACACTTCTCAATTCAAATTGGGCAAGTCGAACTTTATTGCATCTAAACTTGTGTTATTTTTAAAGAGAAATATAGAATGAATTTCATCCAAAAGCGTTTAGAAAAACCTGTTAGTTAGTTATAAATAATGACAACGTAATAAAGTTGATAAAAAGTTGCTAATATAATCAAATAAATTATATTTGGTGCCACTTTTGAATTTAAAATTGGGGAAGTCGAATTAATAGCCTCTAAACTTACGTTATCGAAATGTATAATGAATTTCGTCCAAAACCATCTATAAAAACCTTTTAATTGGCTATATAGAATGAGAACGTAATAATGTTGATATAAAGTTGCTAATTTAATCAAATGAATTATATTTGGTGACACTTCTCAATTTAAATTGGGCAAGTCGAACTTTATTGCATCTAAACTTGTGTTATTTTTAAAGAGAAATATAGAATGAATTTCATCCAAAAGCGTTTAGAAAAACCTGTTAGTTAGTTATAAATAATGACAACGTAATAAAGTTGATAAAAAGTTGCTAATATAATCAAATAAATTATATTTGGTGCCACTTTTGAATTTAAAATTGGGGAAGTCGAATTAATAGCCTCTAAACTTACGTTATCGAAATGTGTAATGAATTTCGTCCAAAAGGGTCTATAAAAACCTTTTAATTGGCTATATAGAATGAGAACGTAATAATGTTGATATAAAGTTGCTAATTTAATCAAATGAATTATATTTGGTGACACTTCTCAATTCAAATTGGGCAAGTCGAACTTTATTGCATCTAAACTTATGTTATTTTTAAAGAGAAATATAGAATGAATTTCATCTAAAAGTGTCTAGAAAAACCTGTTAGTTAGTTATAAAAAATGACAACGCAATAAAGTTGATAAAAAGTTGCTAATATAATAAAATAAATTATATTTGGTGCCACTTTTGAATTCAAAATTCGGGAAGTCGAATTTATAGCCCATAAACTTACGATATTGAAATGTATAATGAATTTCGTCCAAAAGCGTCTATAAAAACCTTTTAATTGACTATATAGAATGAGAACGTAATAATGTTGATATAAAGTTGCAAATTTAATCAAATGAATTATATTTGGTGACACTTCTCAATTCAAATTGGGCAAGTCGAACTTTATTGCATCTAAACTTATGTTATTTTTAAAGAGAAATATAGAATGAATTTAGCATCTAGAAAAACCTGTTAGTTAGTTATAAATAATGACAACGTAATAAAGTTGATAAAAAGTTGCTAATATAATCAAATAAATTATATTTGGTGCCACTTTTGAATTTAAAATTGGGGAAGTCGAATTAATAGCCTCTAAACTTACGTTATCGAAATGTATAATGAATTTCGTCCAAAAGCGTCTATAAAAACCTTTTAATTGGCTATATAGAATGAGAACGTAATAATGTTGATATAAAGTTGCTAATTTAATCAAATGAATTATATTTGCTGACACATCTCAATTCAAATTGGGCAAGTCGAACTTTATTGCATCTAAACTTGTGTTATTTTTAAAGAGAAATATAGAATGAATTTCATCCAAAAGCGTTTAGAAAAACCTGTTAGTTAGTTATAAATAATGATAACGTAATAAAGTTGATAAAAAGTTGCTAATATAATCAAATAAATTATATTTGGTGCCACTTTTGAATTTAAAATTGGGGAAGTCGAATTAATAGCCTCTAAACTTACGTTATCGAAATGTATAATGAATTTCGTCCAAAACCATCTATAAAAACCTTTTAATTGGCTATATAGAATGAGAACGTAATAATGTTGATATAAAGTTGCTAATTTAATCAAATGATTTATATTTGGTGACACTTCTCAATTTAAATTGGGCAAGTCGAACTTTATTGCATCTAAACTTGTGTTATTTTTAAAGAGAAATATAGAATGAATTTCATCCAAAAGCGTTTAGAAAAACCTGTTAGTTAGTTATAAATAATGACAACGTAATAAAGTTGATAAAAAGTTGCTAATATAATCAAATAAATTATATTTGGTGCCACTTTTGAATTTAAAATTGTGGAAGTCGAATTAATAGCCTCTAAACTTACGTTATCGAAATGTGTAATGAATTTCGTCCGAAAGGGTCTATAAAAACCTTTTAATTGGCTATATAGAATGAGAACGTAATAATGTTGATATAAAGTTGCTAATTTAATCAAATGAATTATATTTGGTGATACTTCTCAATTCAAATTGGGCAAGTCGAACTTTATTGCATCTAAACTTATGTTATTTTTAAAGAGAAATATAGAATGAATTTCATCTAAAAGTGTCTAGAAAAACCTGTTAGTTAGTTATAAAAAATGACAACGCAATAAAGTTGATAAAAAGTTGCTAATATAATAAAATAAATTATATTTGGTGCCACTTTTGAATTCAAAATTGGGGAAGTCGAATTTATAGCCCATAAACTTACGATATCGAAATGTATAATGAATTTCGTCCAAAAGCGTCTATAAAAACCTTTTAATTGACTATATAGAATGAGAACGTAATAATGTTGATATAAAGTTGCAAATTTAATCAAATGAATTATATTTGGTGACACTTCTCAATTCAAATTGGGCAAGTCGAACTTTATTGCATCTAAACTTATGTTATTTTTAAAGAGAAATATAGAATGAATTTAGCGTCTAGAAAAACCTGTTAGTTAGTTATAAATAATGACAACGTAATAAAGTTGATAAAAAGTTGCTAATATCATCAAATAAATTATATTTGGTGCCACTTTTGAATTTAAAATTGGGGAAGTCGAATTAATAGCCTCTAAACTTACGTTATCGAAATGTATAATGAATTTCGTCCAAAAGCGTCTATAAAAACCTTTTAATTGGCTATATAGAATGAGAACGTAATAATGTTGATATAAAGTTGCTAATTTAATCAAATGAATTATATTTGGTGACACATCTCAATTCAAATTGGGCAAGTCGAACTTTATTGCATCTAAACTTGTGTTATTTTTAAAGAGAAATATAGAATGAATTTCATCCAAAAGCGTTTAGAAAAACCTGTTAGTTAGTTATAAATAATGACAACGTAATAAAGTTGATAAAAAGTTGCTAATATAATCAAATAAATTATATTTGGTGCCACTTTTGAATTTAAAATTGGGGAAGTCGAATTAATAGTCTCTAAACTTACGTTATCGAAATGTATAATGAATTTCGTCCAAAACCATCTATAAAAACCTTTTAATTGGCTATGTAGAATGAGAACGTAATAATGTTGATATAAAGTTGCTAATTTAATCAAATGAATTATATTTGGTGACACTTCTCAATTTAAATTGGGCAAGTCGAACTTTATTGCATCTAAACTTGTGTTATTTTTAAAGAGAAATATAGAATGAATTTCATCCAAAAGCGTTTAGAAAAACCTGTTAGTTAGTTATAAATAATGACAACGTAATAAAGTTGATAAAAAGTTGCTAATATAATCAAATAAATCATATTTGGTGCCACTTTTGAATTTAAAATTGGGGAAGTCGAATTAATAGCCTCTAAACTTACGTTATCGAAATGTGTAATGAATTTCGTCCGAAAGGGTCTATAAAAACCTTTTAATTGGCTATATAGAATGAGAACGTAATAATGTTGATATAAAGTTGCTAATTTAATCAAATGAATTATATTTGGTGATACTTCTCAATTCAAATTGGGCAAGTCGAACTTTATTGCATCTAAACTCATGTTATTTTTAAAGAGAAATATAGAATGAATTTCATCTAAAAGTGTCTAGAAAAACCTGTTAGTTAGTTATAAAAAATGACAACGCAATAAAGTTGATAAAAAGTTGCTAATATAATAAAATAAATTATATTTGGTGCCACTTTTGAATTCAAAATTGGGGAAGTCGAATTTATAGCCCATAAACTTACGATATCGAAATGTATAATGAATTTCGTCCAAAAGCGTCTATAAAAACCTTTTAATTGACTATAATATAGAATGAGAACGTAATAATGTTGATATAAAGTTGCAAATTTAATCAAATGAATTATATTTGGTGACACTTCTCAATTCAAATTGGGCAAGTCGAACTTTATTGCATCTAAACTTATGTTATTTTTAAAGAGAAATATAGAATGAATTTAGCGTCTAGAAAAACCTGTTAGTTAGTTATAAATAATGACAACGTAATAAAGTTGATAAAAAGTTGCTAATATAATCAAATAAATTATATTTGGTGCCAGTTTTGAATTTAAAATTGGGGAAGTCGAATTAATAGCCTCTAAACTTACGTTATCGAAATGTATAATGAATTTCGTCCAAAAGCGTCTATAAAAACCTTTTAGTTGGCTATATAGAATGAGAACGTAATAATGTTGATATAAAGTTGCTAATTTAATCAAATGAATTATATTTGGTGACACTTCTCAATTCAAATTGGGCAAGTCGAACTTTATTGCATCTAAACTTTTGTTATTTTTAAAGAGAAATATAGAATGAATTTCATCCAAAAGCGTCTAGAAAAACCTGTTAGTTAGTTATAAATAATGACAACGTAATAAAGTTGATAAAAAGTTGCTAATATAATCAAATAAATTATATTTGGTGCCACTTTTGAATTTAAAATTGGGGAAGTCGAATTAATAGCCTCTAAACTTACGTTATCGAAATGTATAATGAATTTCGTCCAAAACCGTCTATAAAAACATTTTAAGTGGCTATATAGAATGAGAACGTAATAATGTTGATGTAAAGTTGCTAATTTAATCAAATGAATTATATTTGGTGACACTTCTCAATTCAAATTGGGCAAGTCGAACTTTATTGCATCTAAACTTATGTTATTTTTAAAGAGAAATATTGAATGAATTTCATCCAAAAGCGTCTAAAAAAACCTGTTAGTTAGTCATAAATAATGACAACGTAATAAACTTAATAAAAAGTTTCTAATATATTCAAATAAATTATATTTGGTGCCACTTTTGAATTCAAAATTGGGAAAGTCGAATTTCTAGCCTCTAGACTTACGTTATCGAAATGTATAATGAATTTCGTCCAAAAGGGTCTATAAAAACCTTTTAATTGGCTATATAGAATGAGAACGTAATAATGTTGATATAAAGTTGCTAAATTAATCAAATGAATTATATTTGGTGACACTTCTCAATTCAAGTTGGGCAAGTCGAACTTTATTGCATCTAAACTTATGTTATTTTTAAAGAGAAATATAGAATGAATTTCATCCAAAAGCGTCTAGAAAAACCTGTTATTTAGTCATAAATAATGACAACGTAATAAAGTTAATAAAAAGTTTCTAATATATTTAAATAAATTATATTTGGTGCCACTTTCGAATTCAAAATTGGGGAACTCGAATTTATAGCCTCTAAACTTACGTTATCGAAATGTATAATGAATTTCGTGCAAAAGCGTCTATAAAACCTTTTAATTGGCTATATAGAATGAGAACGTAATAATGTTGATATAAAGTTGCTAATTTAATCAAATGAATTATATTTGGTGACACTTCTCAATTCAAATTGGGAAAGTCGAACTTTATTGCATCTAAACTTATGTTATTTTTAAAGAGAAATATAGAATGAATTTCATCTAAAAGTGTCTAGAAAAACCTGTTAGTTAGTTATAAAAAATGACAACGTAATAAAGTTGATAAGAAGTTGCTAATATAATAAAATAAATTATATTTGGTGCCACTTTTGAATTCAAAATTGGGGAAGTCGAATTTATAGCCTATAAACTTACTATATCGAAATGTATAATGAATTTCGTCCAAAAGCGTCTATAAAAACCTTTTAATTGGCTATATAGAATGAGAACGTAATAATGTTGATATAAACTTGCTAATTTAATCAAATGAATTATATTTGGTGACACTTCTCAATTCAAATTGGGCAAGTCGAACTTTATTGCATCTAAACTTGTGTTATTTTTAAAGAGAAATACAGAATGAATTTCATCCAAAAGCGTCTAGAAAAACCTGTTAGTTAGTTATAAATAATGACAACGTAATAAAGTTGATAAAAAGTTGCTAATATAATCAAATAAATTATATTTGGTGCCACTTTTGAATTTAAAATTGGGGAAGTCGAATTAATAGCCTCTAAACTTACGTTATCGAAATGTATAATGAATTTCGTCCAAAAGGGTCTATAAAAACCTTTTAAGTGGCTATATAGAATGAGAACGTAATAATGTTGATATAAAGTTGCTAATTTAATCAAATGAATTATATTTGGTGACACTTCTCAATTCAAATTGGGCAAGTCGAACTTTATTGCATCTAAACTTATGTTATTTTTAAAGAGAAATATTGAATGAATTTCATCCAAAAGCGTCTAAAAAAACCTGTTAGTTAGTCATAAATAATGACAACGTAATAAACTTAATAAAAAGTTTCTAATATATTCAAATAAATTATATTTGGTGCCACTTTTGAATTCAAAATTGGGAAAGTCGAATTTCTAGCCTCTAAACTTACGTTATCGAAATGTATAATGAATTTCGTCCAAAAGGGTCTATAAAAACCTTTTAATTGGCTATATAGAATGAGAACGTAATAATGTTGATATAAAGTTGCTAAATTAATCAAATGAATTATATTTGGTGACACTTCTCAATTCAAATTGGGCAAGTCGAACTTTATTGCATCTAAACTTATGTTATTTTTAAAGAGAAATATAGAATGAATTTCATCCAAAAGTGTCTAGAAAAACCTGTTATTTAGTCATAAATAATGACAACGTAATAAAGTTAATAAAAAGTTTCTAATATATTTAAATAAATTATATTTGGTGCCACATTCGAATTCAAAATTGGGGAACTCGAATTTATAGCCTCTAAACTTACGTTATCGAAATGTATAATGAATTTCGTGCAAAAGCGTCTATAAAAACCTTTTAATTGGCTATATAGAATGAGAACGTAATAATGTTGATATAAAGTTGCTAATTTAATCAAATGAATTATATTTGGTGACACTTCTCAATTCAAATTGGGCAAGTCGAACTTTATTGCATCTAAACTTATGTTATTTTTAAAGAGAAATATAGAATGAATTTCATCTAAAAGTGTCTAGAAAAACCTGTTAGTTAGTTATAAAGTTAGTTATAAAAAATGACAACGTAATAAAGTTGATAAGAAGTTGCTAATATAATAAAATAAATTATATTTGGTGCCACTTTTGAATTCAAAATTGGGGAAGTCGAATTTATAGCCTATAAACTTACGATATCGAAATGTATAATGAATTTCGTCCAAAAGCATCTATAAAAACCTTTCAATTGGCTATATAGAATGAGAACGTAATAATGTTGATATAAAGTTGCTAATTTAATAAAATGAATTATATTTGGTGACACTTCTCAATACAAATTGGGCAAGTCGAACTTTATTGCATCTAAACTTGTGTTATTTTTAAAGAGAAATATAGAATGAATTTCATCCAAAAGCATCTAGAAAAACCTGTTAGTTAGTTATAAATAACGACAACGTAATAAAGTTGATAAAAAGTTGCTAATATAGTCAAATAAATTATATTCGGTGCCACTTTTGAATTTAAAATTGGGGAAGTCGAATTAATAGCCTCTAAACTTACGTTATCGAAATGTATAATGAATTTCGTCCAAAACCGTCTATAAAAACCTTTTAAGTGGCTATATAGAATGAGAACGTAATAATGTTGATATAAAGTTGCTAATTTAATCAAATGAATTATATTTGGTGACACTTCTCAATTCAAATTGGGCAAGTCGAACATTATTGCATCTAAACTTATGTTATTTTCAAAGAGAAATATTGAATGAATTTCATCCAAAAGCGTCTAAAAAAACCTGTTAGTTAGTCATAAATAATGACAACGTAATAAACTTAATAAAAAGTTTCTAATATATTCAAATAAATTATATTTGGTGCCACTTTTTAATTCAAAATTGGGAAAGTCGAATTTCTAGCCTCTAAACTTACGTTATCGAAATGTATAACGAATTTCGTCCAAAAGGGTCTATAAAAACCTTTTAATTGGCTATATAGAATGAGAACGTAATAATGTTGATATAAAGTTGCTAAATTAATCAAATGAATTATATTTGGTGACACTTCTCAATTCAAATTGGGCAAGTCGAACTTTATTGCATCTAAACTTATGTTGTTTTTAAAGAGAAATATAGAATGAATTTCATCCAAAAGCGTCTAGAAAAACCTGTTATTTAGTCATAAATAATGACAACGTAATAAAGTTAATAAAAAGTTTTTAATATATTTAAATAAATTATATTTGGTGCCACTTTCGAATTCAAAATTGGGGAACTCGAATTTATAGCCTCTAAACTTACGTTATCGAAATGTATAATGAATTTCGTGCAAAAGCGTCTATAAAAACCTTTTAATTGGCTATATAGAATGAGAACGTAATAATGATGATATAAAGTTGCTAATTTAATCAAATGAATTATATTTGGTGACACTTCTCAATTCAAATTGGGCAAGTCGAACTTTATTGCATCTAAACTTATGTTATTTTTAAAGAGAAATATAGAATGAATTTCATCTAAAAGTGTCTAGAAAAACCTGTTAGTTAGTTATAAAGTTAGTTATAAAAAATGACAACGTAATAAAGTTGATAAGAAGTTGCTAATATAATAAAATAAATTATATTTGGTGCCACTTTTGAATTCAAAATTGGGGAAGTCGAATTTATAGCCTATAAACTTACGATATCGAAATGTATAATGAATTTCGTCCAAAAGCGTCTATAAAAACCTTTCAATTGGCTATATAGAATGAGAACGTAATAATGTTGATATAAAGTTGCTAATTTAATCAAATGAATTATATTTGGTGACACTTCTCAATTCAAATTGGGCAAGTCAAACTTTATTGCATCTAAACTTGTGTTATTTTTAAAGAGAAATATAGAATGAATTTCATCCAAAAGCGTCTAGAAAAACCTGTTAGTTAGTTATAAATAACGACAACGTAATAAAGTTGATAAAAAGTTGCTAATATAATCATATAAATTATATTCGGTGCCACTTTTGAATTTAAAATTGGGGAAGTCGAATTAATAGCCTCTAAACTTACGTTATCGAAATGTATAATGAATTTCGTCCAAAACCGTCTATAAAAACCTTTTAAGTGGCTATATAGAATGAGAACGTAATAATGTTGATATAAAGTTGCTAATTTAATCAAATGAATTATATTTGGTGACACTTCTCAATTCAAATTGGGCAAGTCGAACATTATTGCATCTAAACTTATGTTATTTTTAAAGAGAAATATTGAATGAATTTCATCCAAAAGCGTCTAAAAAAACCTGTTAGTTAGTCATAAATAATGACAACGTAATAAACTTAATAAAAAGTTTCTAATATATTCAAATAAATTATATTTGGTGCCACTTTTGAATTCAAAATTGGGAAAGTCGAATTTCTACCCTCTAGACTTACGTTATCGAAATGTATAATGAATTTCGTCCAAAAGGGTCTATAAAAACCTTTTAATTGGCTATATAGAATGAGAACGTAATAATGTTGATATAAAGTTGCTAAATTAATCAAATGAATTATATTTGGTGACACTTCTCAATTCAAATTGGGCAAGTCGAACTTTATTGCATCTAAACTTATGTTATTTTTAAAGAGAAATATAGAATGAATTTCATCCAAAAGCGTCTAGAAAAACCTGTTATTTAGTCATAAATAATGACAACGTAATAAAGTTAATAAAAAGTTTCTAATATATTTAAATAAATTATATTTGGTGTCACTTTCGAATTCAAAATTGGGGAACTCGAATTTATAGCCTCTAAACTTACGTTATCGAAATGTATAATGAATTTCGTGCAAAAGCGTCTATAAAACCTTTTAATTGGCTATATAGAATGAGAACGTAATAATGTTGATATAAAGTTGCTAATTTAATCAAATGAATTATATTTGGTGACACTTCTCAATTCAAATTGGGAAAGTCGAACTTTATTGCATCTAAACTTATGTTATTTTTAAAGAGAAATATAGAATGAATTTCATCTAAAAGTGTCTAGAAAAACCTGTTAGTTAGTTATAAAAAATGACAACGTAATAAAGTTGATAAGAAGTTGCTAATATAATAAAATAAATTATATTTGGTGCCACTTTTGAATTCAAAATTGGGGAAGTCGAATTTATAGCCTATAAACTTACTATATCGAAATGTATAATGAATTTCGTCCAAAAGCGTCTATAAAAACCTTTTAATTGGCTATATAGAATGAGAACGTAATAATGTTGATATAAACTTGCTAATTTAATCAAATGAATTATATTTGGTGACACTTCTCAATTCAAATTGGGCAAGTCGAACTTTATTGCATCTAAACTTGTGTTATTTTTAAAGAGAAATATAGAATGAATTTCATCCAAAAGCGTCTAGAAAAACCTGTTAGTTAGTTATAAATAATGACAACGTAATAAAGTTGATAAAAAGTTGCTAATATAATCAAATAAATTATATTTGGTGCCACTTTTGAATTTAAAATTGGGGAAGTCGAATTAATAGCCTCTAAACTTACGTTATCGAAATGTATAATGAATTTCGTCCAAAAGGGTCTATAAAAACCTTTTAAGTGGCTATATAGAATGAGAACGTAATAATGTTGATATAAAGTTGCTAATTTAATCAAATGAATTATATTTGGTGACACTTCTCAATTCAAATTGGGCAAGTCGAACTTTATTGCATCTAAACTTATGTTATTTTCAAAGAGAAATATTGAATGAATTTCATCCAAAAGCGTCTAAAAAAACCTGTTAGTTAGTCATAAATAATGACAACGTAATAAACTTAATAAAAAGTTTCTAATATATTCAAATAAATTATATTTGGTGCCACTTTTTAATTCAAAATTGGGAAAGTCGAATTTCTAGCCTCTAAACTTACGTTATCGAAATGTATAACGAATTTCGTCCAAAAGGGTCTATAAAAACCTTTTAATTGGCTATATAGAATGAGAACGTAATAATGTTGATATAAAGTTGCTAAATTAATCAAATGAATTATATTTGGTGACACTTCTCAATTCAAATTGGGCAAGTCGAACTTTATTGCATCTAAACTTATGTTGTTTTTAAAGAGAAATATAGAATGAATTTCATCCAAAAGCGTCTAGAAAAACCTGTTATTTAGTCATAAATAATGACAACGTAATAAAGTTAATAAAAAGTTTTTAATATATTTAAATAAATTATATTTGGTGCCACTTTCGAATTCAAAATTGGGGAACTCGAATTTATAGCCTCTAAACTTACGTTATCGAAATGTATAATGAATTTCGTGCAAAAGCGTCTATAAAAACCTTTTAATTGGCTATATAGAATGAGAACGTAATAATGTTGATATAAAGTTGCTAATTTAATCAAATGAATTATATTTGGTGACACTTCTCAATTCAAATTGGGCAAGTCAAACTTTATTGCATCTAAACTTGTGTTATTTTTAAAGAGAAATATAGAATGAATTTCATCCAAAAGCGTCTAGAAAAACCTGTTAGTTAGTTATAAATAACGACAACGTAATAAAGTTGATAAAAAGTTGCTAATATAATCATATAAATTATATTCGGTGCCACTTTTGAATTTAAAATTGGGGAAGTCGAATTAATAGCCTCTAAACTTACGTTATCGAAATGTATAATGAATTTCGTCCAAAACCGTCTATAAAAACCTTTTAAGTGGCTATATAGAATGAGAACGTAATAATGTTGATATAAAGTTGCTAATTTAATCAAATGAATTATATTTGGTGACACTTCTCAATTCAAATTGGGCAAGTCGAACATTATTGCATCTAAACTTATGTTATTTTTAAAGAGAAATATTGAATGAATTTCATCCAAAAGCGTCTAAAAAAACCTGTTAGTTAGTCATAAATAATGACAACGTAATAAACTTAATAAAAAGTTTCTAATATATTCAAATAAATTATATTTGGTGCCACTTTTGAATTCAAAATTGGGAAAGTCGAATTTCTAGCCTCTAGACTTACGTTATCGAAATGTATAATGAATTTCGTCCAAAAGGGTCTATAAAAACCTTTTAATTGGCTATATAGAATGAGAACGTAATAATGTTGATATAAAGTTGCTAAATTAATCAAATGAATTATATTTGGTGACACTTCTCAATTCAAATTGGGCAAGTCGAACTTTATTGCATCTAAACTTATGTTATTTTTAAAGAGAAATATAGAATGAATTTCATCCAAAAGCGTCTAGAAAAACCTGTTATTTAGTCATAAATAATGACAACGTAATAAAGTTAATAAAAAGTTTCTAATATATTTAAATAAATTATATTTGGTGTCACTTTCGAATTCAAAATTGGGGAACTCGAATTTATAGCCTCTAAACTTACGTTATCGAAATGTATAATGAATTTCGTGCAAAAGCGTCTATAAAACCTTTTAATTGGCTATATAGAATGAGAACGTAATAATGTTGATATAAAGTTGCTAATTTAATCAAATGAATTATATTTGGTGACACTTCTCAATTCAAATTGGGAAAGTCGAACTTTATTGCATCTAAACTTATGTTATTTTTAAAGAGAAATATAGAATGAATTTCATCTAAAAGTGTCTAGAAAAACCTGTTAGTTAGTTATAAAAAATGACAACGTAATAAAGTTGATAAGAAGTTGCTAATATAATAAAATAAATTATATTTGGTGCCACTTTTGAATTCAAAATTGGGGAAGTCGAATTTATAGCCTATAAACTTACTATATCGAAATGTATAATGAATTTCGTCCAAAAGCGTCTATAAAAACCTTTTAATTGGCTATATAGAATGAGAACGTAATAATGTTGATATAAACTTGCTAATTTAATCAAATGAATTATATTTGGTGACACTTCTCAATTCAAATTGGGCAAGTCGAACTTTATTGCATCTAAACTTGTGTTATTTTTAAAGAGAAATATAGAATGAATTTCATCCAAAAGCGTCTAGAAAAACCTGTTAGTTAGTTATAAATAATGACAACGTAATAAAGTTGATAAAAAGTTGCTAATATAATCAAATAAATTATATTTGGTGCCACTTTTGAATTTAAAATTGGGGAAGTCGAATTAATAGCCTCTAAACTTACGTTATCGAAATGTATAATGAATTTCGTCCAAAAGGGTCTATAAAAACCTTTTAAGTGGCTATATAGAATGAGAACGTAATAATGTTGATATAAAGTTGCTAATTTAATCAAATGAATTATATTTGGTGACACTTCTCAATTCAAATTGGGCAAGTCGAACTTTATTGCATCTAAACTTATGTTATTTTTAAAGAGAAATATTGAATGAATTTCATCCAAAAGCGTCTAAAAAAACCTGTTAGTTAGTCATAAATAATGACAACGTAATAAACTTAATAAAAAGTTTCTAATATATTCAAATAAATTATATTTGGTGCCACTTTTGAATTCAAAATTGGGAAAGTCGAATTTCTAGCCTCTAAACTTACGTTATCGAAATGTATAATGAATTTCGTCCAAAAGGGTCTATAAAAACCTTTTAATTGGCTATATAGAATGAGAACGTAATAATGTTGATATAAAGTTGCTAAATTAATCAAATGAATTATATTTGGTGACACTTCTCAATTTAAATTGGGCAAGTCGAACTTTATTGCATCTAAACTTATGTTATTTTTAAAGAGAAATATAGAATGAATTTCATCCAAAAGTGTCTAGAAAAACCTGTTATTTAGTCATAAATAATGACAACGTAATAAAGTTAATAAAAAGTTTCTAATATATTTAAATAAATTATATTTGGTGCCACATTCGAATTCAAAATTGGGGAACTCGAATTTATAGCCTCTAAACTTACGTTATCGAAATGTATAATGAATTTCGTGCAAAAGCGTCTATAAAAACCTTTTAATTGGCTATATAGAATGAGAACGTAATAATGTTGATATAAAGTTGCTAATTTAATCAAATGAATTATATTTGGTGACACTTCTCAATTCAAATTGGGCAAGTCGAACTTTATTGCATCTAAACTTATGTTATTTTTAAAGAGAAATATTGAATGAATTTCATCTAAAAGTGTCTAGAAAAACCTGTTAGTTAGTTATAAAAAATGACAACGTAATAAAGTTGATAAGAAGTTGCTAATATAATAAAATAAATTATATTTGGTGCCACTTTTGAATTCAAAATTGGGGAAGTCGAATTTATAGCCTATAAACTTACGATATCGAAATGTATAATGAATTTCGTCCAAAAGCGTCTATAAAAACCTTTCAATTGGCTATATAGAATGAGAACGTAATAATGTTGATATAAAGTTGCTAATTTAATAAAATGAATTATATTTGGTGACACTTCTCAATTCAAATTGGGCAAGTCGAACTTTATTGCATCTAAACTTGTGTTATTTTTAAAGAGAAATATAGAATGAATTTCATCCAAAAGCATCTAGAAAAACCTGTTAGTTAGTTATAAATAACGACAACGTAATAAAGTTGATAAAAAGTTGCTAATATAGTCAAATAAATTATATTCGGTGCCACTTTTGAATTTAAAATTGGGGAAGTCGAATTAATAGCCTCTAAACTTACGTTATCGAAATGTATAATGAATTTCGTCCAAAACCGTCTATAAAAACCTTTTAAGTGGTTATATAGAATGAGAACGTAATAATGTTGATATAAAGTTGCTAATTTAATCAAATGAATTATATTTGGTGACACTTCTCAATTCAAATTGGGCAAGTCGAACATTATTGCATCTAAACTTATGTTATTTTCAAAGAGAAATATTGAATGAATTTCATCCAAAAGCGTCTAAAAAAACCTGTTAGTTAGTCATAAATAATGACAACGTAATAAACTTAATAAAAAGTTTCTAATATATTCAAATAAATTATATTTGGTGCCACTTTTTAATTCAAAATTGGGAAAGTCGAATTTCTAGCCTCTAAACTTACGTTATCGAAATGTATAACGAATTTCGTCCAAAAGGGTCTATAAAAACCTTTTAATTGGCTATATAGAATGAGAACGTAATAATGTTGATATAAAGTTGCTAAATTAATCAAATGAATTATATTTTGTGACACTTCTCAATTCAAATTGGGCAAGTCGATCTTTATTGCATCTAAACTTATGTTGTTTTTAAAGAGAAATATAGAATGAATTTCATCCAAAAGCGTCTAGAAAAACCTGTTATTTAGTCATAAATAATGACAACGTAATAAAGTTAATAAAAAGTTTCTAATATATTTAAATAAATTATATTTGGTGCCACTTTCGAATTCAAAATTGGGGAACTCGAATTTATAGCCTCTAAACTTACGTTATCGAAATGTATAATGAATTTCGTGCAAAAGCGTCTATAAAAACCTTTTAATTGGCTATATAGAATGAGAACGTAATAATGTTGATATAAAGTTGCTAATTTAATCAAATGAATTATATTTGGTGACACTTCTCAATTCAAATTGGGCAAGTCGAACTTTATTGCATCTAAACTTATGTTATTTTTAAAGAGAAATATAGAATGAATTTCATCTAAAAGTGTCTAGAAAAACCTGTTAGTTAGTTATAAAGTTAGTTATAAAAAATGACAACGTAATAAAGTTGATAAGAAGTTGCTAATATAATAAAATAAATTATATTTGGTGCCACTTTTGAATTCAAAATTGGGGAAGTCGAATTTATAGCCTATAAACTTACGATATCGAAATGTATAATGAATTTCGTCCAAAAGCGTCTATAAAAACCTTTCAATTGGCTATATAGAATGAGAACGTAATAATGTTGATATAAAGTTGCTAATTTAATCAAATGAATTATATTTGGTGACACTTCTCAATTCAAATTGGGCAAGTCGAACTTTATTGCATCTAAACTTGTGTTATTTTTAAAGAGAAATATAGAATGAATTTCATCCAAAAGCGTCTAGAAAAACCTGTTAGTTAGTTATAAATAACGACAACGTAATAAAGTTGATAAAAAGTTGCTAATATAATCATATAAATTATATTCGGTGCCACTTTTGAATTTAAAATTGGGGAAGTCGAATTAATAGCCTCTAAACTTACGTTATCGAAATGTATAATGAATTTCGTCCAAAACCGTCTATAAAAACCTTTTAAGTGGCTATATAGAATGAGAACGTAATAATGTTGATATAAAGTTGCTAATTTAATCAAATGAATTATATTTGGTGACATTTCTCAATTCAAATTGGGCAAGTCGAACATTATTGCATCTAAACTTATGTTATTTTTAAAGAGAAATATTGAATGAATTTCATCCAAAAGCGTCTAAAAAAACCTGTTAGTTAGTCATAAATAATGACAACGTAATAAACTTAATAAAAAGTTTCTAATATATTTAAATAAATTATATTTGGTGCCACTTTTGAATTCAAAATTGGGAAAGTCGAATTTCTAGCCTCTAGACTTACGTTATCGAAATGTATAATGAATTTCGTCCAAAAGGGTCTATAAAAACCTTTTAATTGGCTATATAGAATGAGAACGTAATAATGTTGATATAAAGTTGCTAAATTAATCAAATGAATTATATTTGGTGACACTTCTCAATTCAAATTGGGCAAGTCGAACTTTATTGCATCTAAACTTATGTTATTTTTAAAGAGAAATATAGAATGAATTTCATCCAAAAGCGTCTAGAAAAACCTGTTATTTAGTCATAAATAATGACAACGTAATAAAGTTAATAAAAAGTTTCTAATATATTTAAATAAATTATATTTGGTGCCACTTTCGAATTCAAAATTGGGGAACTCGAATTTATAGCCTCTAAACTTACGTTATCGAAATGTATATTGAATTTCGTGCAAAAGCGTCTATAAAACCTTTTAATTGGCTATATAGAATGAGAACGTAATAATGTTGATATAAAGTTGCTAATTTAATCAAATGAATTATATTTGGTGACACTTCTCAATTCAAATTGGGAAAGTCGAACTTTATTGCATCTAAACTTATGTTATTTTTAAAGAGAAATATAGAATGAATTTCATCTAAAAGTGTCTAGAAAAACCTGTTAGTTAGTTATAAAAAATGACAACGTAATAAAGTTGATAAGAAGTTGCTAATATAATAAAATAAATTATATTTGGTGCCACTTTTGAATTCAAAATTGGGGAAGTCGAATTTATAGCCTATAAACTTACTATATCGAAATGTATAATGAATTTCGTCCAAAAGCGTCTATAAAAACCTTTTAATTGGCTATATAGAATGAGAACGTAATAATGTTGATATAAACTTGCTAATTTAATCAAATGAATTATATTTGGTGACACTTCTCAATTCAAATTGGGCAAGTCGAACTTTATTGCATCTAAACTTGTGTTATTTTTAAAGAGAAATATAGAATGAATTTCATCCAAAAGCGTCTAGAAAAACCTGTTAGTTAGTTATAAATAATGACAACGTAATAAAGTTGATAAAAAGTTGCTAATATAATCAAATAAATTATATTTGGTGCCACTTTTGAATTTAAAATTGGGGAAGTCGAATTAATAGCCTCTAAACTTACGTTATCGAAATGTATAATGAATTTCGTCCAAAAGGGTCTATAAAAACCTTTTAAGTGGCTATATAGAATGAGAACGTAATAATGTTGATATAAAGTTGCTAATTTAATCAAATGAATTATATTTGGTGACATTTCTCAATTCAAATTGGGCAAGTCGAACTTTATTGCATCTAAACTTATGTTATTTTTAAAGAGAAATATTGAATGAATTTCATCCAAAAGCGTCTAAAAAAACCTGTTAGTTAGTCATAAATAATGACAACGTAATAAACTTAATAAAAAGTTTCTAATATATTCAAATAAATTATATTTGGTGCCACTTTTGAATTCAAAATTGGGAAAGTCGAATTTCTAGCCTCTAAACTTACGTTATCGAAATGTATAATGAATTTCGTCCAAAAGGGTCTATAAAAACCTTTTAATTGGCTATATAGAATGAGAACGTAATAATGTTGATATAAAGTTGCTAAATTAATCAAATGAATTATATTTGGTGACACTTCTCAATTCAAATTGGGCAAGTCGAACTTTATTGCATCTAAACTTATGTTATTTTTAAAGAGAAATATAGAATGAATTTCATCCAAAAGCGTCTAGAAAAACCTGTTATTTAGTCATAAATAATGACAACGTAATAAAGTTAATAAAAAGTTTCTAATATATTTAAATAAATTATATTTGGTGCCACATTCGAATTCAAAATTGGGGAACTCGAATTTATAGCCTCTAAACTTACGTTATCGAAATGTATAATGAATTTCGTGCAAAAGCGTCTATAAAAACCTTTTAATTGGCTATATAGAATGAGAACGTAATAATGTTGATATAAAGTTGCTAATTTAATCAAATGAATTATATTTGGTGACACTTCTCAATTCAAATTGGGCAAGTCGAACTTTATTGCATCTAAACTTATGTTATTTTTAAAGAGAAATATTGAATGAATTTCATCTAAAAGTGTCTAGAAAAACCTGTTAGTTAGTTATAAAAAATGACAACGTAATAAAGTTGATAAGAAGTTGCTAATATAATAAAATAAATTATATTTGGTGCCACTTTTGAATTCAAAATTGGGGAAGTCGAATTTATAGCCTATAAACTTACGATATCGAAATGTATAATGAATTTCGTCCAAAAGCGTCTATAAAAACCTTTCAATTGGCTATATAGAATGAGAACGTAATAATGTTGATATAAAGTTGCTAATTTAATAAAATGAATTATATTTGGTGACACTTCTCAATTCAAATTGGGCAAGTCGAACTTTATTGCATCTAAACTTGTGTTATTTTTAAAGAGAAATATAGAATGAATTTCATCCAAAAGCATCTAGAAAAACCTGTTAGTTAGTTATAAATAACGACAACGTAATAAAGTTGATAAAAAGTTGCTAATATAGTCAAATAAATTATATTCGGTGCCACTTTTGAATTTAAAATTGGGGAAGTCGAATTAATAGCCTCTAAACTTACGTTATCGAAATGTATAATGAATTTCGTCCAAAACCGTCTATAAAAACCTTTTAAGTGGCTATATAGAATGAGAACGTAATAATGTTGATATAAAGTTGCTAATTTAATCAAATGAATTATATTTGGTGACACTTCTCAATTCAAATTGGGCAAGTCGAACTTTATTGCATCTAAACTTATGTTATTTTTAAAGAGAAATATTGAATGAATTTCATCCAAAAGCGTCTAAAAAAACCTGTTAGTTAGTCATAAATAATGACAACGTAATAAACTTAATAAAAAGTTTCTAATATATTCAAATAAATTATATTTGGTGCCACTTTTGAATTCAAAATTGGGAAAGTCGAATTTCTAGCCTCTAAACTTACGTTATCGAAATGTATAATGAATTTCGTCCAAAAGGGTCTATAAAAACCTTTTAATTGGCTATATAGAATGAGAACGTAATAATGTTGATATAAAGTTGCTAAATTAATCAAATGAATTATATTTGGTGACACTTCTCAATTCAAATTGGGCAAGTCGAACTTTATTGCATCTAAACTTATGTTATTTTTAAAGAGAAATATAGAATGAATTTCATCCAAAAGCGTCTAGAAAAACCTGTTATTTAGTCATAAATAATGACAACGTAATAAAGTTAATAAAAAGTTTCTAATATATTTAAATAAATTATATTTGGTGCCACATTCGAATTCAAAATTGGGGAACTCGAATTTATAGCCTCTAAACTTACGTTATCGAAATGTATAATGAATTTCGTGCAAAAGCGTCTATAAAAACCTTTTAATTGGCTATATAGAATGAGAACGTAATAATGTTGATATAAAGTTGCTAATTTAATCAAATGAATTATATTTGGTGACACTTCTCAATTCAAATTGGGCAAGTCGAACTTTATTGCATCTAAACTTATGTTATTTTTAAAGAGAAATATTGAATGAATTTCATCTAAAAGTGTCTAGAAAAACCTGTTAGTTAGTTATAAAAAATGACAACGTAATAAAGTTGATAAGAAGTTGCTAATATAATAAAATAAATTATATTTGGTGCCACTTTTGAATTCAAAATTGGGGAAGTCGAATTTATAGCCTATAAACTTACGATATCGAAATGTATAATGAATTTCGTCCAAAAGCGTCTATAAAAACCTTTCAATTGGCTATATAGAATGAGAACGTAATAATGTTGATATAAAGTTGCTAATTTAATAAAATGAATTATATTTGGTGACACTTCTCAATTCAAATTGGGCAAGTCGAACTTTATTGCATCTAAACTTGTGTTATTTTTAAAGAGAAATATAGAATGAATTTCATCCAAAAGCATCTAGAAAAACCTGTTAGTTAGTTATAAATAACGACAACGTAATAAAGTTGATAAAAAGTTGCTAATATAGTCAAATAAATTATATTCGGTGCCACTTTTGAATTTAAAATTGGGGAAGTCGAATTAATAGCCTCTAAACTTACGTTATCGAAATGTATAATGAATTTCGTCCAAAACCGTCTATAAAAACCTTTTAAGTGGCTATATAGAATGAGAACGTAATAATGTTGATATAAAGTTGCTAATTTAATCAAATGAATTATATTTGGTGACACTTCTCAATTCAAATTGGGCAAGTCGAACTTTATTGCATCTAAACTTATGTTATTTTTAAAGAGAAATATTGAATGAATTTCATCCAAAAGCGTCTAAAAAAACCTGTTAGTTAGTCATAAATAATGACAACGTAATAAACTTAATAAAAAGTTTCTAATATATTCAAATAAATTATATTTGGTGCCACTTTTGAATTCAAAATTGGGAAAGTCGAATTTCTAGCCTCTAAACTTACGTTGTCGAAATGTATAATGAATTTCGTCCAAAAGGGTCTATAAAAACCTTTTAATTGGCTATATAGAATGAGAACGTAATAATGTTGATATAAAGTTGCTAAATTAATCAAATAAATTATATTTGGTGACACTTCTCAATTCAAATTGGGCAAGTCGAACTTTATTGCATCTAAACTTATGTTATTTTTAAAGAGAAATATAGAATGAATTTCATCCAAAAGTGTCTAGAAAAACCTGTTATTTAGTCATAAATAATGACAACGTAATAAAGTTAATAAAAAGTTTCTAATATATTTAAATAAATTATATTTGGTGCCACATTCGAATTCAAAATTGGGGAACTCGAATTTATAGCCTCTAAACTTACGTTATCGAAATGTATAATGAATTTCGTGCAAAAGCGTCTATAAAAACCTTTTAATTGGCTATATAGAATGAGAACGTAATAATGTTGATATAAAGTTGCTAATTTAATCAAATGAATTATATTTGGTGACACTTCTCAATTCAAATTGGGCAAGTCGAACTTTATTGCATCTAAACTTATGTTATTTTTAAAGAGAAATATTGAATGAATTTCATCTAAAAGTGTCTAGAAAAACCTGTTAGTTAGTTATAAAAAATGACAACGTAATAAAGTTGATAAGAAGTTGCTAATATAATAAAATAAATTATATTTGGTGCCACTTTTGAATTCAAAATTGGGGAAGTCGAATTTATAGCCTATAAACTTACGATATCGAAATGTATAATGAATTTCGTCCAAAAGCGTCTATAAAAACCTTTCAATTGGCTATATAGAATGAGAACGTAATAATGTTGATATAAAGTTGCTAATTTAATAAAATGAATTATATTTGGTGACACTTCTCAATTCAAATTGGGCAAGTCGAACTTTATTGCATCTAAACTTGTGTTATTTTTAAAGAGAAATATAGAATGAATTTCATCCAAAAGCATCTAGAAAAACCTGTTAGTTAGTTATAAATAACGACAACGTAATAAAGTTGATAAAAAGTTGCTAATATAGTCAAATAAATTATATTCGGTGCCACTTTTGAATTTAAAATTGGGGAAGTCGAATTAATAGCCTCTAAACTTACGTTATCGAAATGTATAATGAATTTCGTCCAAAACCGTCTATAAAAACCTTTTAAGTGGCTATATAGAATGAGAACGTAATAATGTTGATATAAAATTTGCTAATTTAATCAAATGAATTATATTTGGTGACACTTCTCAATTCAAATTGGGCAAGTCGAACATTATTGCATCTAAACTTATGTTATTTTCAAAGAGAAATATTGAATGAATTTCATCCAAAAGCGTCTAAAAAAACCTGTTAGTTAGTAATAAATAATGACAACGTAATAAACTTAATAAAAAGTTTCTAATATATTCAAATAAATTATATTTGGTGCCACTTTTTAATTCAAAATTGGGAAAGTCGAATTTCTAGCCTCTAAACTTACGTTATCGAAATGTATAACGAATTTCGTCCAAAAGGGTCTATAAAAACCTTTTAATTGGCTATATAGAATGAGAACGTAATAATGTTGATATAAAGTTGCTAAATTAATCAAATGAATTATATTTGGTGACACTTCTCAATTCAAATTAGGCAAGTCGAACTTTATTGCATCTAAACTTATGTTGTTTTTAAAGAGAAATATAGAATGAATTTCATCCAAAAGCGTCTAGAAAAACCTGTTATTTAGTCATAAATAATGACAACGTAATAAAGTTAATAAAAAGTTTCTAATATATTTAAATAAATTATATTTGGTGCCACTTTCGAATTCAAAATTGGGGAACTCGAATTTATAGCCTCTAAACTTACGTTATCGAAATATATAATGAATTTCGTGCAAAAGCGTCTATAAAAACCTTTTAATTGGCTATATAGAATGAGAACGTAATAATGTTGATATAAAGTTGCTAATTTAATCAAATGAATTATATTTGGTGACACTTCTCAATTCAAATTGGGCAAGTCGAACTTTATTGCATCTAAACTTATGTTATTTTGAAAGAGAAATATAGAATGAATTTCATCTAAAAGTGTCTAGAAAAACCTGTTAGTTAGTTATAAAGTTAGTTATAAAAAATGACAACGTAATAAAGTTGATAAGAAGTTGCTAATATAATAAAATAAATTATATTTGGTGTCACTTTTGAATTCAAAATTGGGGAAGTCGAATTTATAGCCTATAAACTTACGATATCGAAATGTATAATGAATTTCGTCCAAAAGCGTCTATAAAAACCTTTCAATTGGCTATATAGAATGAGAACGTAATAATGTTGATATAAAGTTGCTAATTTAATCAAATGAATTATATTTGGTGACACTTCTCAATTCAAATTGGGCAAGTCGAACTTTATTGCATCTAAACTTGTGTTATTTTTAAAGAGAAATATAGAATGAATTTCATCCAAAAGCGTCTAGAAAAACCTGTTAGTTAGTTATAAATAACGACAACGTAATAAAGTTGATAAAAAGTTGCTAATATAATCATATAAATTATATTCGGTGCCACTTTTGAATTTAAAATTGGGGAAGTCGAATTAATAGCCTCTAAACTTACGTTATCGAAATGTATAATGAATTTCGTCCAAAACCGTCTATAAAAACCTTTTAAGTGGCTATATAGAATGAGAACGTAATAATGTTGATATAAAGTTGCTAATTTAATCAAATGAATTATATTTGGCGACACTTCTCAATTCAAATTGGGCAAGTCGAACATTATTGCATCTAAACTTATGTTATTTTTAAAGAGAAATATTGAATGAATTTCATCCAAAAGCGTCTAAAAAAACCTGTTAGTTAGTCATAAATAATGACAACGTAATAAACTTAATAAAAAGTTTCTAATATATTCAAATAAATTATATTTGGTGCCACTTTTTAATTCAAAATTGGGAAAGTCGAATTTATAGCCTCTAAACTTACGTTATCGAAATGTATAATGAATTTCGTCCAAAAGGGTCTATAAAAACCTTTTAATTGGCTATATAGAATGAGAACGTAATATTGTTGATATAAAGTTGCTAAATTAATCAAATGAATTATATTTGGTGACACTTCTCAATTCAAATTGGGCAAGTCGAACTTTATTGCATCTAAACTTATGTTATTTTTAAAGAGAAATATAGAATGAATTTCATCCAAAAGCGTCTAGAAAAACCTGTTATTTAGTCATAAGTAATGACAACGTAATAAAGTTAATAAAAAGTTTCTAATATATTTAAATAAATTATATTTGGTGCCACTTTCGAATTCAAAATTGGGGAACTCGAATTTATAGCCTCTAAACTTACGTTATCGAAATGTATAATGAATTTCGTGCAAAAGCGTCTATAAAAACCTTTTAATTGGCTATATAGAATGAGAACGTAATAATGTTGATATAAAGCTGCTAATTTAATCAAATGAATTATATTTGGTGACACTTCTCAATTCAAATTGGGCAAGTCGAACTTTATTGCATCTAAACTTATGTTATTTTTAAAGAGAAATATAGAATGAATTTCATCTAAAAGTGTCTAGAAAAACCTGTTAGTTAGTTATAAAAAATGAAAACGTAATAAAGTTGATAAGAAGTTGCTAATATAATAAAATAAATTATATTTGGTGCCACTTTTGAATTCAAATTGGGGAAGTCGAATTTATAGCCTATAAACTTACGATATCGAAATGTATAATGAATTTCGTCCAAAAGCGTCTATAAAAACCTTTCAATTGGCTATATAGAATGAGAACGTAATAATGTTGATATAAAGTTGCTAATTTAATCAAATGAATTATATTTGGTGACACTTCTCAATTCAAATTGGGCAAGTCGAACTTTATTGCATCTAAACTTGTGTTATTTTTAAAGAGAAATATAGAATGAATTTCATCCAAAAGCGTCTAGAAAAACCTGTTAGTTAGTTATAAATAACGACAACGTAATAAAGTTGATAAAAAGTTGCTAATATAATCAAATAAATTATATTCGGTGCCACTTTTGAATTTAAAATTGGGGAAGTCGAATTAATAGCCTCTAAACTTACGTTCTCGAAATGTATAATGAATTTCGTCCAAAACCGTCTATAAAAACCTTTTAAGTGGCTATATAGAATGAGAACGTAATTATGTTGATATAAAGTTGCTAATTTAATCAAATGAATTATATTTGGTGACACTTCTCAATTCAAATTGGGCAAGTCGAACATTATTGCATCTAAACTTATGTTATTTTTAAAGAGAAATATTGAATGAATTTCATCCAAAAGCGTCTAAAAAAACCTGTTAGTTAGTCATAAATAATGACAACGTAATAAACTTAATAAAAAGTTTCTAATATATTCAAATAAATTATATTTGGTGCCACTTTTTAATTCAAAATTGGGAAAGTCGAATTTCTAGCCTCTAAACTTACGTTATCGAAATGTATAATGAATTTCGTCCAAAAGGGTCTATAAAAACCTTTTAATTGGCTATATAGAATGAGAACGTAATAATGTTGATATAAAGTTGCTAAATTAATCAAATGAATTATATTTGGTGACACTTCTCAATTCAAATTAGGCAAGTCGAACTTTATTGCATCTAAACTTATGTTGTTTTTAAAGAGAAATATAGAATGAATTTCATCCAAAAGCGTCTAGAAAAACCTGTTATTTAGTCATAAATAATGACAACGTAATACAGTTAATAAGAAGTTTCTAATATATTTAAATAAATTATATTTGGTGCCACTTTCGAATTCAAAATTGGGGAACTCGAATTTATAGCCTCTAAACTTACGTTATCGAAATGTATAATGAATTTCGTGCAAAAGCGTCTATAAAAACCTTTTAATTGGCTATATAGAATGAGAACGTAATAATGTTGATATAAAGTTGCTAATTTAATCAAATGAATTATATTTGGTGACACTTCTCAATTCAAATTGGGAAAGTCGAACTTGATTGCATCTAAACTTATGTTATTTTTAAAGAGAAATATAGAATGAATTTCATCTAAAAGTGTCTAGAAAAACCTGTTGGTTAGTTATAAAAAATGACAACGTAATAAAGTTGATAAGAAGTTGCTAATATAATAAAATAAATTATATTTGGTGCCACTTTTGAATTCAAAATTGGGGAAGTCGAATTTATAGCCTATAAACTTACGATATCGAAATGTATAATGAATTTCGTCCAAAAGCGTCTATAAAAACCTTTTAATTGGCTATATACAATGAGAACGTAATAATGTTGACATAAACTTGCTAATTTAATCAAATGAATTATATTTGGTGACACTTCTCAATTCAAATTGGGCAAGTCGAACTTTATTGCATCTAAACTTGTGTTATTTTTAAAGAGAAATATAGAATGAATTTCATCCAAAAGCGTCTAGAAAAACCTGTTAGTTAGTTATAAATAACGACAACGTAATAAAGTTGATAAAAAGTTGCTAATATAATCAAATATATTATATTCGGTGCCACTTTTGAATTTAAAATTGGGGAAGTCGAATTAATAGCCTCTAAACTTACGTTATCGAAATGTATAATGAATTTCGTCCAAAACCGTCTATAAAAACCTTTTAAGTGGGTATATAGAATGAGAACGTAATAATGTTGATATAAAGTTGCTAATTTAATCAAATGAATTATATTTGGTGACACTTCTCAATTCAAATTGGGCAAGTCGAACATTATTGCATCTAAACTTATGTTATTTTTAAAGAGAAATATTGAATGAATTTCATCCAAAAGCGTCTAAAAAAACCTGTTAGTTAGTCATAAATAATGACAACGTAATAAACTTAATAAAAAGTTTCTAATATATTCAAATAAATTATATTTGGTGCCACTTTTTAATTCAAAATTGGGAAAGTCGAATTTCTAGCCTCTAAACTTACGTTATCGAAATGTATAATGAATTTCGTCCAAAAGGGTCTATAAAAACCTTTTAATTGGCTATATAGAATGAGAACGTAATAATGTTGATATAAAGTTGCTAAATTAATCAAATGAATTATATTTGGTGACACTTCTCAATTCAAATTGGGCAAGTCGAACTTTATTGCATCTAAACTTATGTTGTTTTTAAAGAGAAATATAGAATGAATTTCATCCAAAAGCGTCTAGAAAAACCTGTTATTTAGTCATAAATAATGACAACGTAATAAAGTTAATAAAAAGTTTCTAATATATTTAAATAAATTATATTTGGTGCCACTTTCGAATTCAAAATTGGGGAACTCGAATTTATAGCCTCTAAACTTACGTTATCGAAATGTATAATGAATTTCGTGCAAAAGCGTCTATAAAAACCTTTTAATTGGCTATATAGAATGAGAACGTAATAATGTTGATATAAAGTTGCTAATTTAATCAAATGAATTATATTTGGTGACAGTTCGCAATTCAAATTGGGCAAGTCGAACTTTATTGCATCTAAACTTATGTTATTTTTAAAGAGAAATATAGAATGAATTTAATCTAAAAGTGTCTAGAAAAACCTGTTAGTTAGTTATAAAGTTAGTTATAAAAAATGACAACGTAATAAAGTTGATAAGAAGTTGCTAATATAATAAAATAAATTATATTTGGTGCCACTTTTGAATTCAAAATTGGGGAAGTCGAATTTATAGCCTATAAACTTACGATATCGAAATGTATAATGAATTTCGTCCAAAAGCGTCTATAAAAACCTTTCAATTGGCTATATAGAATGAGAACGTAATAATGTTGATATAATGTTGCTAATTTAATCAAATGAATTATATTTGGTGACACTTCTCAATTCAAATTGGGCAAGTCGAACTTTATTGCATCTAAACTTGTGTTATTTTTAAAGAGAAATATAGAATGAATTTCATCCAAAAGCGTCTAGAAAAACCTGTTAGTTAGTTAGTTATAAATAACGACAACGTAATAAAGTTGATAAAAAGTTGCTAATATAATCATATAAATTATATTCGGTGCCACTTTTGAATTTAAAATTGGGGAAGTCGAATTAATAGCCTCTAAACTTACGTTATCGAAATGTATAATGAATTTCGTCCAAAACCGTCTATAAAAACCTTTTAAGTGGCTATATAGAATGAGAACGTAATAATGTTGATATAAAGTTGCTAATTTAATCAAATGAATTATATTTGGTGACACTTCTCAATTTAAATTGGGCAAGTCGAACATTATTGCATCTAAACTTATGTTATTTTTAAAGAGAAATATTGAATGAATTTCATCCAAACGCGTCTAAAAAAACCTGTTAGTTAGTCATAAATAATGACAACGTAATAAACTTAATAAAAAGTTTCTAATATATTCAAATAAATTATATTTGGTGCCACTTTTTAATTCAAAATTGGGAAAGTCGAATTTCTAGCCTCTAAACTTACGTTATCGAAATGTATAATGAATTTCGTCCAAAAGGGTCTATAAAAACCTTTTAATTGGCTATATAGAATGAGAACGTAATAATGTTGATATAAAGTTGCTAAATTAATCAAATGAATTATATTTGGTGACACTTCTCAATTCAAATTGGGCAAGTCGAACTTTATTGCATCTAAACTTATGTTGTTTTTAAAGAGAAATATAGAATGAATTTCATCCAAAAGCGTCTAGAAAAACCTGTTATTTAGTCATAAATAATGACAACGTAATAAAGTTAATAAAAAGTTTCTAATATATTTAAATAAATTATATTTGGTGCCACTTTCGAATTCAAAATTGGGGAACTCGAATTTATAGCCTCTAAACTTAAGTTATCGAAATGTATAATGAATTTCGTGCAAAAGCGTCTATAAAAACCTTTTAATTGGCTATATAGAATGAGAACGTAATAATGTTGATATAAAGTTGCTAATTTAATCAAATGAATTATATTTGGTGACACTTCTCAATTCAAATTGGGAAAGTCGAACTTTATTGCATCTAAACTTATGTTATTTTTAAAGAGAAATATAGAATGAATTTCATCTAAAAGTGTCTAGAAAAACCTGTTAGTTAGTTATAAAAAATGACAACGTAATAAAGTTGTGAAGAAGTTGCTAATATAATAAAATAAATTATATTTGGTGCCACTTTTGAATTCAAAATTGGGGAAGTCGAATTTATAGCCTATAAACTTACGATATCGAAATGTATAATGAATTTCGTCCAAAAGCGTCTATAAAAACCTTTTAATTGGCTATATAGAATGAGAACGTAATAATGTTGATATAAACTTGCTAATTTAATCAAATGAATTATATTTGGTGACACTTCTCAATTCAAATTGGGCAAGTCAAACTTTATTGCATCTAAACTTGTGTTATTTTTAAAGAGAAATATAGAATGAATTTCATCCAAAAGCGTCTAGAAAAACCTGTTAGTTAGTTATAAATAACGACAACGTAATAAAGTTGATAAAAAGTTGCTAATATAATCAAATAAATTATATTCGGTGCCACTTTTGAATTTAAAATTGGGGAAGCCGAATTAATAGCCTCTAAACTTACGTTATCGAAATGTATAATGAATTTCGTCCAAAACCGTCTATAAAAACCTTTTAAGTGGCTATATAGAATGAGAACGTAATAATGTTGATATAAAGTTGCTAATTTAATCAAATGAATTATATTTGGTGACACTTCTCAATTCAAATTGGGCAAGTCGAACTTTATTGCATCTAAACTTGTGTTATTTTTAAAGAGAAATATAGAATGAATTTCATCCAAAAGCGTCTAGAAAAACCTGTTAGTTAGTTATAAATAACGACAACGTAATAAAGTTGATAAAAAGTTGCTAATATAATCATATAAATTATATTCGGTGCCACTTTTGAATTTAAAATTGGGGAAGTCGAATTAATAGCATCTAAACTTACGTTATCGAAATGTATAATGAATTTCGTCCAAAACCGTCTATAAAAACCTTTTAAGTGGCTATATAGAATGAGAACGTAATAATGTTGATATAAAGTTGCTAATTTAATCAAATGAATTATATTTGGTGACACTTCTCAATTCAAATTGGGCAAGTCGAACATTATTGCATCTAAACTTATGTTATTTTTAAAGAGAAATATTGAATGAATTTCATCCAAAAGCATCTAAAAAAACCTGTTAGTTAGTCATAAATAATGACAACGTAATAAACTTAATAAAAAGTTTCTAATATATTCAAATAAATTATATTTGGTGCCACTTTTTAATTCAAAATTGGGAAAGTCGAATTTCTAGCCTCTAAACTTACGTTATCGAAATGTATAATGAATTTCGTCCAAAAGGGTCTATAAAAACCTTTTAATTGGCTATATAGAATGAGAACGTAATAATGTTGATATAAAGTTGCTAAATTAATCAAATGAATTATATTTGGTGACACTTCTCAATTCAAATTAGGCAAGTCGAACTTTATTGCATCTAAACTTATGTTGTTTTTAAAGAGAAATATAGAATGAATTTAACCAAAAGCGTCTAGAAAAACCTGTTATTTAGTCATAAATAATGACAACGTAATAAAGTTAATAAGAAGTTTCTAATATATTTAAATAAATTATATTTGGTGCCACTTTCGAATTCAAAATTGGGGAACTCGAATTTATAGCCTCTAAACTTACGTTATCGAAATGTATAATGAATTTCGTGCAAAAGCGTCTATAAAACCTTTTAATTGGCTATATAGAATGAGAACGTAATAATGTTGATATAAAGTTGCTAATTTAATCAAATGAATTATATTTGGTGACACTTCTCAATTCAAATTGGGAAAGTCGAACTTTATTGCATCTAAACTTATGTTATTTTTAAAGAGAAATATAGAATGAATTTCATCTAAAAGTGTCTAGAAAAACCTATTGGTTAGTTATAAAAAATGACAACGTAATAAAGTTGATAAGAAGTTGCTAATATAATAAAATAAATTATATTTGGTGCCACTTTTGAATTCAAAATTGGGGAAGTCGAATTTATAGCCTATAAACTTACGATATCGAAATGTATAATGAATTTCGTCCAAAAGCGTCTATAAAAACCTTTTAATTGGCTATATAGAATGAGAACGGAATAATGTTGATATAAACTTGCTAATTTAATCAAATGAATTATATTTGGTGACACTTCTCAATTCAAATTGGGCAAGTCGAACTTTATTGCATCTAAACTTGTGTTATTTTTAAAGAGAAATATAGAATGAATTTCATCCAAAAGCGTCTAGAAAAACCTGTTAGTTAGTTATAAATAACGACAACGTAATAAAGTTGATAAAAAGTTGCTAATATAATCAAATAAATTATATTCGGTGCCACTTTTGAATTTAAAATTGGGGAAGTCGAATTAATAGCCTCTAAACTTACGTTATCGAAATGTATAATGAATTTCGTCCAAAACCGTCTATAAAAACCTTTTAAGTGGCTATATAGAATGAGAACGTAATAATGTTGATATAAAGTTGCTAATTTAATCAAATGAATTATATTTGGTGACACTTCTCAATTCAAATTGGGCAAGTCGAACATTATTGCATCTAAACTTATGTTATTTTTAATGAGAAATATTGAATGAATTTCATCCAAAAGCGTCTAAAAAAACCTGTTAGTTAGTCATAAATAATGACAACGTAATAAACTTAATGAAAAGTTTCTAATATATTCAAATAAATTATATTTGGTGCCACGTTTTAATTCAAAATTGGGAAAGTCGAATTTCTAGCCTCTAAACTTACGTTATCGAAATGTATAATGAATTTCGTCCAAAAGGGTCTATAAAAATCTTTTAATTGGCTATATAGAATGAGAACGTAATAATGTTGATATAAAGTTGCTAAATTAATCAAATGAATTATATTTGGTGACACTTCTCAATTCAAATTGGGCAAGTCGAACTTTATTGCATCTAAACTTATGTTGTTTTTAAAGAGAAATATAGAATGAATTTCATCCAAAAGCGTCTAGAAAAACCTGTTATTTAGTCATAAATAATGACAACGTAATAAAGTTAATAAAAAGTTTCTAATATATTTAAATAAATTATATTTGGTGCCACTTTCGAATTCAAAATTGGGGAACTCGAATTTATAGCCTCTAAACTTACGTTATCGAAATGTATAATGAATTTCGTGCAAAAGCGTCTATAAAAACCTTTTAATTGGCTATATAGAATGAGAACGTAATAATGTTGATATAAAGTTGCTAATTTAATCAAATGAATTATATTTGGTGACAGTTCTCAATTCAAATTGGGCAAGTCGAACTTTATTGCATCTAAACTTATGTTATTTTTAAAGAGAAATATAGAATGAATTTAATCTAAAAGTGTCTAGAAAAACCTGTTAGTTAGTTATAAAGTTAGTTATAAAAAATGACAACGTAATAAAGTTGATAAGAAGTTGCTAATATAATAAAATAAATTATATTTGGTGCCACTTTTGAATTCAAAATTGGGGAAGTCGAATTTATAGCCTATAAACTTACGATATCGAAATATATAATGAATTTCGTCCAAAAGCGTCTATAAAAACCTTTCAATTGGCTATATAGAATGAGAACGTAATAATGTTGATATAAACTTGCTAATTTAATCAAATGAATTATATTTGGTGACACTTCTCAATTCAAATTGGGCAAGTCGAACTTTATTGCATCTAAACTTGTGTTATTTTTAAAGAGAAATATAGAATGAATTTCATCCAAAAGCGTCTAGAAAAACCTGTTAGTTAGTTATAAATAACGACAACGTAATAAAGTTGATAAAAAGTTGCTAATATAATCATATAAATTATATTCGGTGCCACTTTTGAATTTAAAATTGGGGAAGTCGAATTAATAGCCTCTAAACTTACGTTATCGAAATGTATAATGAATTTCGTCCAAAACCGTCTATAAAAACCTTTTAAGTGGCTATATAGAATGAGAACGTAATAATGTTGATATAAAGTTGCTAATTTAATCAAATGAATTATATTTGGTGACACTTCTCAATTCAAATTGGGCAAGTCGAACATTATTGCATCTAAACTTATGTTATTTTTAAAGAGAAATATTGAAATTTCATCCAAAAGCGTCTAAAAAACCTGTTAGTTAGTCATAAATAATGACAACGTAATAAACTTAATAAAAAGTTTCTAATATATTCAAATAAATTATATTTGGTGCCACTTTTTAATTCAAAATTGGGAAAGTCGAATTTCTAGCCTCTAAACTTACGTTATCGAAATGTATAATGAATTTCGTCCAAAAGGGTCTATAAAAACCTTTTAATTGGCTATATAGAATGAGAACGTAATAATGTTGATATAAAGTTGCTAATTTAATCAAATGAATTATATTTGGTGACACTTCTCAATTCAAATTGGGAAAGTCGAACTTTATTGCATCTAAACTTATGTTATTTTTAAAGAGAAATATAGAATGAATTTCATCTAAAAGTGTCTAGAAAAACCTGTTGGTTAGTTATAAAAAATGACAACGTAATAAAGTTGATAAGAAGTTGCTAATATAATAAAATAAATTATATTTGGTGCCACTTTTGAATTCAAAATTGGGGAAGTCGAATTTATAGCCTATAAACTTACGATATCGAAATGTATAATGAATTTCGTCCAAAAGCGTCTATAAAAACCTTTTAATTGGCTATATACAATGAGAACGTAATAATGTTGACATAAACTTGCTAATTTAATCAAATGAATTATATTTGGTGACACTTCTCAATTCAAATTGGGCAAGTCGAACTTTATTGCATCTAAACTTGTGTTATTTTTAAAGAGAAATATAGAATGAATTTCATCCAAAAGCGTCTAGAAAAACCTGTTAGTTAGTTATAAATAACGACAACGTAATAAAGTTGATAAAAAGTTGCTAATATAATCAAATAAATTATATTCGGTGCCACTTTTGAATTTAAAATTGGGGAAGTCGAATTAATAGCCTCTAAACTTACGTTATCGAAATGTATAATGAATTTCGTCCAAAACCGTCTATAAAAACCTTTTAAGTGGGTATATAGAATGAGAACGTAATAATGTTGATATAAAGTTGCTAATTTAATCAAATGAATTATATTTGGTGACACTTCTCAATTCAAATTGGGCAAGTCGAACATTATTGCATCTAAACTTATGTTATTTTTAAAGAGAAATATTGAATGAATTTCATCCAAAAGCGTCTAAAAAAACCTGTTAGTTAGTCATAAATAATGACAACGTAATAAACTTAATAAAAAGTTTCTAATATATTCAAATAAATTATATTTGGTGCCACTTTTTAATTCAAAATTGGGAAAGTCGAATTTCTAGCCTCTAAACTTACGTTATCGAAATGTATAATGAATTTCGTCCAAAAGGGTCTATAAAAATCTTTTAATTGGCTATATAGAATGAGAACGTAATAATGTTGATATAAAGTTGCTAAATTAATCAAATGAATTATATTTGGTGACACTTCTCAATTCAAATTGGGCAAGTCGAACTTTATTGCATCTAAACTTATGTTGTTTTTAAAGAGAAATATAGAATGAATTTCATCCAAAAGCGTCTAGAAAAACCTGTTATTTAGTCATAAATAATGACAACGTAATAAAGTTAATAAAAAGTTTCTAATATATTTAAATAAATTATATTTGGTGCCACTTTCGAATTCAAAATTGGGGAACTCGAATTTATAGCCTCTAAACTTACGTTATCGAAATGTATAATGAATTTCGTGCAAAAGCGTCTATAAAAACCTTTTAATTGGCTATATAGAATGAGAACGTAATAATGTTGATATAAAGTTGCTAATTTAATCAAATGAATTATATTTGGTGACAGTTCTCAATTCAAATTGGGCAAGTCGAACTTTATTGCATCTAAACTTATGTTATTTTTAAAGAGAAATATAGAATGAATTTAATCTAAAAGTGTCTAGAAAAACCTGTTAGTTAGTTATAAAGTTAGTTATAAAAAATGACAACGTAATAAAGTTGATAAGAAGTTGCTAATATAATAAAATAAATTATATTTGGTGCCACTTTTGAATTCAAAATTGGGGAAGTCGAATTTATAGCCTATAAACTTACGATATCGAAATGTATAATGAATTTCGTCCAAAAGTGTCTATAAAAACCTTTCAATTGGCTATATAGAATGAGAACGTAATAATGTTGATATAAACTTGCTAATTTAATCAAATGAATTATATTTGGTGACACTTCTCAATTCAAATTGGGCAAGTCGAACTTTATTGCATCTAAACTTGTGTTATTTTTAAAGAGAAATATAGAATGAATTTCATCCAAAAGCGTCTAGAAAAACCTGTTAGTTAGTTATAAATAACGACAACGTAATAAAGTTGATAAAAAGTTGCTAATATAATCATATAAATTATATTCGGTGCCACTTTTGAATTTAAAATTGGGGAAGTCGAATTAATAGCCTCTAAACTTACGTTATCGAAATGTATAATGAATTTCGTCCAAAACCGTCTATAAAAACCTTTTAAGTGGCTATATAGAATGAGAACGTAATAATGTTGATATAAAGTTGCTAATTTAATCAAATGAATTTTATTTGGTGACACTTCTCAATTCAAATTGGGCAAGTCGAACATTATTGCATCTAAACTTATGTTATTTTTAAAGAGAAATATTGAATGAATTTCATCCAAAAGCGTCTAAAAAAACCTGTTAGTTAGTCATAAATAATGACAACGTAATAAACTTAATAAAAAGTTTCTAATATATCCAAATAAATTATATTTGGTGCCACTTTTTAATTCAAAATTGGGAAAGTCGAATTTCTAGCCTCTAAACTTACGTTATCGAAATGTATAATGAATTTCGTCCAAAAGGGTCTATAAAAATCTTTTAATTGGCTATATAGAATGAGAACGTAATAATGTTGATATAAAGTTGCTAAATTAATCAAATGAATTATATTTGGTGACACTTCTCAATTCAAATTGGGCAAGTCGAACTTTATTGCATCTAAACTTATGTTGTTTTTAAAGAGAAATATAGAATGAATTTCATCCAAAAGCGTCTAGAAAAACCTGTTATTTAGTCATAAATAATGACAACGTAATAAAGTTAATAAAAAGTTTCTAATATATTTAAATAAATTATATTTGGTGCCACTTTCGAATTCAAAATTGGGGAACTCAAATTTATAGCCTCTAAACTTACGTTATCGAAATGTATAATGAATTTCGTGCAAAAGCGTCTATAAAAACCTTTTAATTGGCTATATAGAATGAGAACGTAATAATGTTGATATAAAGTTGCTAATTTAATCAAATGAATTATATTTGGTGACAGTTCTCAATTCAAATTGGGCAAGTCGAACTTTATTGCATCTAAACTTATGTTATTTTTAAAGAGAAATATAGAATGAATTTAATCTAAAAGTGTCTAGAAAAACCTGTTAGTTAGTTATAAAGTTAGTTATAAAAAATGACAACGTAATAAAGTTGATAAGAAGTTGCTAATATAATAAAATAAATTATATTTGGTGCCACTTTTGAATTCAAAATTGGGGAAGTCGAATTTATAGCCTATAAACTTACGATATCGAAATGTATAATGAATTTCGTCCAAAAGTGTCTATAAAAACCTTTCAATTGGCTATATAGAATGAGAACGTAATAATGTTGATATAAAGTTGCTAATTTAATCAAATGAATTATATTTGGTGACACTTCTCAATTCAAATTGGGCAAGTCGAACTTTATTGCATCTAAACTTGTGTTATTTTTAAAGAGAAATATAGAATGAATTTCATCCAAAAGCGTCTAGAAAAACCTGTTAGTTAGTTATAAATAACGACAACGTAATAAAGTTGATAAAAAGTTGCTAATATAATCATATAAATTATATTCGGTGCCACTTTTGAATTTAAAATTGGGGAAGTCGAATTAATAGCCTCTAAACTTACGTTATCGAAATGTATAATGAATTTCGTCCAAAACCGTCTATAAAAACCTTTTAAGTGGCTATATAGAATGAGAACGTAATAATGTTGATATAAAGTTGCTAATTTAATCAAATGAATTATATTTGGTGACACTTCTCAATTCAAATTGGGCAAGTCGAACATTATTGCATCTAAACTTATGTTATTTTTAAAGACAAATATTGAATGAATTTCATCCAAAAGCGTCTAAAAAAACCTGTTAGTTAGTCATAAATAATGACAACGTAATAAACTTAATAAAAAGTTTCTAATATATTCAAATAAATTATATTTGGTGCCACTTTTTAATTCAAAATTGGGAAAGTCGGATTTCTAGCCTCTAAACTTACGTTATCGAAATGTATAATGAATTTCGTCCAAAAGGGTCTATAAAAACCTTTTAATTGGCTATATAGAATGAGAACGTAATAATGTTGATATAAAGTTGCTAAATTAATCAAATGAATTATATTTGGTGACACTTCTCAATTCAAATTGGGCAAGTCGAACTTTATTGCATCTAAACTTATGTTGTTTTTAAAGAGAAATATAGAATGAATTTCATCCAAAAGCGTCTAGAAAAACCTGTTATTTAGTCATAAATAATGACAACGTAATAAAGTTAATAAAAAGTTTCTAATATATTTAAATAAATTATATTTGGTGCCACTTTCGAATTCAAAATTGGGGAACTCGAATTTATAGCCTCTAAACTTACGTTATCGAAATGTATAATGAATTTCGTCCAAAACCGTCTATAAAAACCTTTTAAGTGGCTATATAGAATGAGAACGTAATAATGTTGATATAAAGTTGCTAATTTAATCAAATAAATTATATTTGGTGACACTTCTCAATTCAAATTGGGCAAGTCGAACTTTATTGCATCTAAACTTATGTTGTTTTTAAAGAGAAATATAGAATGAATTTCATCCAAAAGCGTCTAGAAAAACCTGTTATTTAGTCATAAATAATGACAACGTAATAAAGTTAATAAAAAGTTTCTAATATATTTAAATAAATTATATTTGGTGCCACTTTCGAATTCAAAATTGGGGAACTCGAATTTATAGCCTCTAAACTTACGTTATCGAAATGTATAATGAATTTCGTGCAAAAGCGTCTATAAAAACCTTTTAATTGGCTATATAGAATGAGAACGTAATAATGTTGATATAAAGTTGCTAATTTAATCAAATGAATTATATTTGGTGACACTTCTCAATTCAAATTGGGCAAGTCGAACTTTATTGCATCTAAACTTGTGTTATTTTTAAAGAGAAATATAGAATGAATTTCATCCAAAAGCGTCTGGAAAAACCTGTTAGTTAGTTATAAATAACGACAACGTAATAAAGTTGATAAAAAGTTGCTAATATAATCAAATAAATTATATTCGGTGCCACTTTTGAATTTAAAATTGGGGAAGTCGAATTAATAGCCTCTAAACTTACGTTATCGAAATGTATAATGAATTTCGTCCAAAACCGTCTATAAAAACCTTTTAAGTGGCTATATAGAATGAGAACGTAATAATGTTGATATAAAGTTGCTAATTTAATCAAATGAATTATATTTGGTGACACTTCTCAATTCAAATTGGGCAAGTCGAACTTTATTGCATCTAAACTTATGTTGTTTTTAAAGAGAAATATAGAATGAATTTCATCCAAAAGCGTCTAGAAAAACCTGTTATTTAGTCATAAATAATGACAACGTAATAAAGTTAATAAAAAGTTTCTAATATATTTAAATAAATTATATTTGGTGCCACTTTCGAATTCAAAATTGGGGAACTCGAATTTATAGCCTCTAAACTTACGTTATCGAAATGTATAATGAATTTCATGCAAAAGCGTCTATAAAAACCTTTTAATTGGCTATATAGAATGAGAACGTAATAATGTTGATATAAAGTTGCTAATTTAATCAAATGAATTATATTTGGTGACAGTTCTCAATTCAAATTGGGCAAGTCGAACTTTATTGCATCTAAACTTATGTTATTTTTAAAGAGAAATATAGAATGAATTTAATCTAAAAGTGTCTAGAAAAACCTGTTAGTTAGTTATAAAGTTAGTTATAAAAAATGACAACGTAATAAAGTTGATAAGAAGTTGCTAATATAATAAAATAAATTATATTTGGTGCCACTTTTGAATTCAAAATTGGGGAAGTCGAATTTATAGCCTATAAACTTACGATATCGAAATGTATAATGAATTTCGTCCAAAAGCGTCTATAAAAACCTTTCAATTGGCTATATAGAATGAGAACGTAATAATGTTGATATAAACTTGCTAATTTAATCAAATGAATTATATTTGGTGACACTTCTCAATTCAAATTGGGCAAGTCGAACTTTATTGCATCTAAACTTGTGTTATTTTTAAAGAGAAATATAGAATGAATTTCATCCAAAAGCGTCTAGAAAAACCTGTTAGTTAGTTATAAATAACGACAACGTAATAAAGTTGATAAAAAGTTGCTAATATAATCATATAAATTATATTCGGTGCCACTTTTGAATTTAAAATTGGGGAAGTCGAATTAATAGCCTCTAAACTTACGTTATCGAAATGTATAATGAATTTCGTCCAAAACCGTCTATAAAAACCTTTTAAGTGGCTATATAGAATGAGAACGTAATAATGTTGATATAAAGTTGCTAATTTAATCAAATGAATTATATTTGGTGACACTTCTCAATTCAAATTGGGCAAGTCGAACATTATTGCATCTAAACTTATGTTATTTTTATAGAGAAATATTGAATGAATTTCATCCAAAAGCGTCTAAAAAAACCTGTTAGTTAGTCATAAATAATGACAACGTAATAAACTTAATAAAAAGTTTCTAATATATTCCAATAAATTATATTTGGTGCCACTTTTTAATTCAAAATTGGGAAAGTCGAATTTCTAGCCTCTAAACTTACGTTATCGAAATGTATAATGAATTTCGTCCAAAAGGGTCTATAAAAACCTTTTAATTGGCTATATAGAATGAGAACGTAATAATGTTGATATAAAGTTGCTAAATTAATCAAATGAATTATATTTGGTGACACTTCTCAATTCAAATTAGGCAAGTCGAACTTTATTGCATCTAAACTTATGTTGTTTTTAAAGAGAAATATAGAATGAATTTATCCAAAAGCGTCTAGAAAAACCTGTTATTTAGTCATAAATAATGACAACGTAATAAAGTTAATAAGAAGTTTCTAATATATTTAAATAAATTATATTTGGTGCCACTTTCGAATTCAAAATTGGGGAACTCGAATTTATAGCCTCTAAACTTACGTTATCGAAATGTATAATGAATTTCGTGCAAAAGCGTCTATAAAAACCTTTTAATTGGCTATATAGAATGAGAACGTAATAATGTTGATATAAAGTTGCTAATTTAATCAAATGAATTATATTTGGTGACACTTCTCAATTCAAATTGGGAAAGTCGAACTTTATTGCATCTAAACTTATGTTATTTTTAAAGAGAAATATAGAATGAATTTCATCTAAAAGTGTCTAGAAAAACCTATTGGTTAGTTATAAAAAATGACAACGTAATAAAGTTGATAAGAAGTTGCTAATATAATAAAATAAATTATATTTGGTGCCACTTTTGAATTCAAAATTGGGGAAGTCGAATTTATAGCCTATAAACTTACGATATCGAAATGTATAATGAATTTCGTCCAAAAGCGTCTATAAAAACCTTTTAATTGGCTATATAGAATGAGAACGGAATAATGTTGATATAAACTTGCTAATTTAATCAAATGAATTATATTTGGTGACACTTCTCAATTCAAATTGGGCAAGTCGAACTTTATTGCATCTAAACTTGTGTTATTTTTAAAGAGAAATATAGAATGAATTTCATCCAAAAGCGTCTAGAAAAACCTGTTAGTTAGTTATAAATAACGACAACGTAATAAAGTTGATAAAAAGTTGCTAATATAATCAAATAAATTATATTCGGTGCCACTTTTGAATTTAAAATTGGGGAAGTCGAATTAATAGCCTCTAAACTTACGTTATCGAAATGTATAATGAATTTCGTCCAAAACCGTCTATAAAAACCTTTTAAGTGGCTATATAGAATGAGAACGTAATAATGTTGATATAAAGTTGCTAATTTAATCAAATGAATTATATTTGGTGACACTTCTCAATTCAAATTGGGCAAGTCGAACATTATTGCATCTAAACTTATGTTATTTTTAATGAGAAATATTGAATGAATTTCATCCAAAAGCGTCTAAAAAAACCTGTTAGTTAGTCATAAATAATGACAACGTAATAAACTTAATGAAAAGTTTCTAATATATTCAAATAAATTATATTTGGTGCCACGTTTTAATTCAAAATTGGGAAAGTCGAATTTCTAGCCTCTAAACTTACGTTATCGAAATGTATAATGAATTTCGTCCAAAAGGGTCTATAAAAATCTTTTAATTGGCTATATAGAATGAGAACGTAATAATGTTGATATAAAGTTGCTAAATTAATCAAATGAATTATATTTGGTGACACTTCTCAATTCAAATTGGGCAAGTCGAACTTTATTGCATCTAAACTTATGTTGTTTTTAAAGAGAAATATAGAATGAATTTCATCCAAAAGCGTCTAGAAAAACCTGTTATTTAGTCATAAATAATGACAACGTAATAAAGTTAATAAAAAGTTTCTAATATATTTAAATAAATTATATTTGGTGCCACTTTCGAATTCAAAATTGGGGAACTCGAATTTATAGCCTCTAAACTTACGTTATCGAAATGTATAATGAATTTCGTGCAAAAGCGTCTATAAAAACCTTTTAATTGGCTATATAGAATGAGAACGTAATAATGTTGATATAAAGTTGCTAATTTAATCAAATGAATTATATTTGGTGACAGTTCTCAATTCAAATTGGGCAAGTCGAACTTTATTGCATCTAAACTTATGTTATTTTTAAAGAGAAATATAGAATGAATTTAATCTAAAAGTGTCTAGAAAAACCTGTTAGTTAGTTATAAAGTTAGTTATAAAAAATGACAACGTAATAAAGTTGATAAGAAGTTGCTAATATAATAAAATAAATTATATTTGGTGCCACTTTTGAATTCAAAATTGGGGAAGTCGAATTTATAGCCTATAAACTTACGATATCGAAATATATAATGAATTTCGTCCAAAAGCGTCTATAAAAACCTTTCAATTGGCTATATAGAATGAGAACGTAATAATGTTGATATAAACTTGCTAATTTAATCAAATGAATTATATTTGGTGACACTTCTCAATTCAAATTGGGCAAGTCGAACTTTATTGCATCTAAACTTGTGTTATTTTTAAAGAGAAATATAGAATGAATTTCATCCAAAAGCGTCTAGAAAAACCTGTTAGTTAGTTATAAATAACGACAACGTAATAAAGTTGATAAAAAGTTGCTAATATAATCATATAAATTATATTCGGTGCCACTTTTGAATTTAAAATTGGGGAAGTCGAATTAATAGCCTCTAAACTTACGTTATCGAAATGTATAATGAATTTCGTCCAAAACCGTCTATAAAAACCTTTTAAGTGGCTATATAGAATGAGAACGTAATAATGTTGATATAAAGTTGCTAATTTAATCAAATGAATTATATTTGGTGACACTTCTCAATTCAAATTGGGCAAGTCGAACATTATTGCATCTAAACTTATGTTATTTTTAAAGAGAAATATTGAAATTTCATCCAAAAGCGTCTAAAAAACCTGTTAGTTAGTCATAAATAATGACAACGTAATAAACTTAATAAAAAGTTTCTAATATATTCAAATAAATTATATTTGGTGCCACTTTTTAATTCAAAATTGGGAAAGTCGAATTTCTAGCCTCTAAACTTACGTTATCGAAATGTATAATGAATTTCGTCCAAAAGGGTCTATAAAAACCTTTTAATTGGCTATATAGAATGAGAACGTAATAATGTTGATATAAAGTTGCTAATTTAATCAAATGAATTATATTTGGTGACACTTCTCAATTCAAATTGGGAAAGTCGAACTTTATTGCATCTAAACTTATGTTATTTTTAAAGAGAAATATAGAATGAATTTCATCTAAAAGTGTCTAGAAAAACCTGTTGGTTAGTTATAAAAAATGACAACGTAATAAAGTTGATAAGAAGTTGCTAATATAATAAAATAAATTATATTTGGTGCCACTTTTGAATTCAAAATTGGGGAAGTCGAATTTATAGCCTATAAACTTACGATATCGAAATGTATAATGAATTTCGTCCAAAAGCGTCTATAAAAACCTTTTAATTGGCTATATACAATGAGAACGTAATAATGTTGACATAAACTTGCTAATTTAATCAAATGAATTATATTTGGTGACACTTCTCAATTCAAATTGGGCAAGTCGAACTTTATTGCATCTAAACTTGTGTTATTTTTAAAGAGAAATATAGAATGAATTTCATCCAAAAGCGTCTAGAAAAACCTGTTAGTTAGTTATAAATAACGACAACGTAATAAAGTTGATAAAAAGTTGCTAATATAATCAAATAAATTATATTCGGTGCCACTTTTGAATTTAAAATTGGGGAAGTCGAATTAATAGCCTCTAAACTTACGTTATCGAAATGTATAATGAATTTCGTCCAAAACCGTCTATAAAAACCTTTTAAGTGGGTATATAGAATGAGAACGTAATAATGTTGATATAAAGTTGCTAATTTAATCAAATGAATTATATTTGGTGACACTTCTCAATTCAAATTGGGCAAGTCGAACATTATTGCATCTAAACTTATGTTATTTTTAAAGAGAAATATTGAATGAATTTCATCCAAAAGCGTCTAAAAAAACCTGTTAGTTAGTCATAAATAATGACAACGTAATAAACTTAATAAAAAGTTTCTAATATATTCAAATAAATTATATTTGGTGCCACTTTTTAATTCAAAATTGGGAAAGTCGAATTTCTAGCCTCTAAACTTACGTTATCGAAATGTATAATGAATTTCGTCCAAAAGGGTCTATAAAAATCTTTTAATTGGCTATATAGAATGAGAACGTAATAATGTTGATATAAAGTTGCTAAATTAATCAAATGAATTATATTTGGTGACACTTCTCAATTCAAATTGGGCAAGTCGAACTTTATTGCATCTAAACTTATGTTGTTTTTAAAGAGAAATATAGAATGAATTTCATCCAAAAGCGTCTAGAAAAACCTGTTATTTAGTCATAAATAAGGACAACGTAATAAAGTTAATAAAAAGTTTCTAATATATTTAAATAAATTATATTTGGTGCCACTTTCGAATTCAAAATTGGGGAACTCGAATTTATAGCCTCTAAACTTACGTTATCGAAATGTATAATGAATTTCGTGCAAAAGCGTCTATAAAAACCTTTTAATTGGCTATATAGAATGAGAACGTAATAATGTTGATATAAAGTTGCTAATTTAATCAAATGAATTATATTTGGTGACAGTTCTCAATTCAAATTGGGCAAGTCGAACTTTATTGCATCTAAACTTATGTTATTTTTAAAGAGAAATATAGAATGAATTTAATCTAAAAGTGTCTAGAAAAACCTGTTAGTTAGTTATAAAGTTAGTTATAAAAAATGACAACGTAATAAAGTTGATAAGAAGTTGCTAATATAATAAAATAAATTATATTTGGTGCCACTTTTGAATTCAAAATTGGGGAAGTCGAATTTATAGCCTATAAACTTACGATATCGAAATGTATAATGAATTTCGTCCAAAAGTGTCTATAAAAACCTTTCAATTGGCTATATAGAATGAGAACGTAATAATGTTGATATAAAGTTGCTAATTTAATCAAATGAATTATATTTGGTGACACTTCTCAATTCAAATTGGGCAAGTCGAACTTTATTGCATCTAAACTTGTGTTATTTTTAAAGAGAAATATAGAATGAATTTCATCCAAAAGCGTCTAGAAAAACCTGTTAGTTAGTTATAAATAACGACAACGTAATAAAGTTGATAAAAAGTTGCTAATATAATCATATAAATTATATTCGGTGCCACTTTTGAATTTAAAATTGGGGAAGTCGAATTAATAGTCTCTAAACTTACGTTATCGAAATGTATAATGAATTTCGTCCAAAACCGTCTATAAAAACCTTTTAAGTGGCTATATAGAATGAGAACGTAATAATGTTGATATAAAGTTGCTAATTTAATCAAATGAATTTTATTTGGTGACACTTCTCAATTCAAATTGGGCAAGTCGAACATTATTGCATCTAAACTTATGTTATTTTTAAAGAGAAATATTGAATGAATTTCATCCAAAAGCGTCTAAAAAAACCTGTTAGTTAGTCATAAATAATGACAACGTAATAAACTTAATAAAAAGTTTCTAATATATCCAAATAAATTATATTTGGTGCCACTTTTTAATTCAAAATTGGGAAAGTCGAATTTCTAGCCTCTAAACTTACGTTATCGAAATATATAATGAATTTCGTCCAAAAGGGTCTATAAAAATCTTTTAATTGGCTATATAGAATGAGAACGTAATAATGTTGATATAAAGTTGCTAAATTAATCAAATGAATTATATTTGGTGACACTTCTCAATTCAAATTGGGCAAGTCGAACTTTATTGCATCTAAACTTATGTTGTTTTTAAAGAGAAATATAGAATGAATTTCATCCAAAAGCGTCTAGAAAAACCTGTTATTTAGTCATAAATAATGACAACGTAATAAAGTTAATAAAAAGTTTCTAATATATTTAAATAAATTATATTTGGTGCCACTTTCGAATTCAAAATTGGGGAACTCGAATTTATAGCCTCTAAACTTACGTTATCGAAATGTATAATGAATTTCGTGCAAAAGCGTCTATAAAAACCTTTTAATTGGCTATATAGAATGAGAACGTAATAATGTTGATATAAAGTTGCTAATTTAATCAAATGAATTATATTTGGTGACAGTTCTCAATTCAAATTGGGCAAGTCGAACTTTATTGCATCTAAACTTATGTTATTTTTAAAGAGAAATATAGAATGAATTTAATCTAAAAGTGTCTAGAAAAACCTGTTAGTTAGTTATAAAGTTAGTTATAAAAAATGACAACGTAATAAAGTTGATAAGAAGTTGCTAATATAATAAAATAAATTATATTTGGTGCCACTTTTGAATTCAAAATTGGGGAAGTCGAATTTATAGCCTATAAACTTACGATATCGAAATGTATAATGAATTTCGTCCAAAAGTGTCTATAAAAACCTTTCAATTGGCTATATAGAATGAGAACGTAATAATGTTGATATAAAGTTGCTAATTTAATCAAATGAATTATATTTGGTGACACTTCTCAATTCAAATTGGGCAAGTCGAACTTTATTGCATCTAAACTTGTGTTATTTTTAAAGAGAAATATAGAATGAATTTCATCCAAAAGCGTCTAGAAAAACCTGTTAGTTAGTTATAAATAACGACAACGTAATAAAGTTGATAAAAAGTTGCTAATATAATCATATAAATTATATTCGGTGCCACTTTTGAATTTAAAATTGGGGAAGTCGAATTAATAGTCTCTAAACTTACGTTATCGAAATGTATAATGAATTTCGTCCAAAACCGTCTATAAAAACCTTTTAAGTGGCTATATAGAATGAGAACGTAATAATGTTGATATAAAGTTGCTAATTTAATCAAATGAATTTTATTTGGTGACACTTCTCAATTCAAATTGGGCAAGTCGAACATTATTGCATCTAAACTTATGTTATTTTTAAAGAGAAATATTGAATGAATTTCATCCAAAAGCGTCTAAAAAAACCTGTTAGTTAGTCATAAATAATGACAACGTAATAAACTTAATAAAAAGTTTCTAATATATCCAAATAAATTATATTTGGTGCCACTTTTTAATTCAAAATTGGGAAAGTCGAATTTCTAGCCTCTAAACTTACGTTATCGAAATATATAATGAATTTCGTCCAAAAGGGTCTATAAAAATCTTTTAATTGGCTATATAGAATGAGAACGTAATAATGTTGATATAAAGTTGCTAAATTAATCAAATGAATTATATTTGGTGACACTTCTCAATTCAAATTGGGCAAGTCGAACTTTATTGCATCTAAACTTATGTTGTTTTTAAAGAGAAATATAGAATGAATTTCATCCAAAAGCGTCTAGAAAAACCTGTTATTTAGTCATAAATAATGACAACGTAATAAAGTTAATAAAAAGTTTCTAATATATTTAAATAAATTATATTTGGTGCCACTTTCGAATTCAAAATTGGGGAACTCGAATTTATAGCCTCTAAACTTACGTTATCGAAATGTATAATGAATTTCGTGCAAAAGCGTCTATAAAAACCTTTTAATTGGCTATATAGAATGAGAACGTAATAATGTTGATATAAAGTTGCTAATTTAATCAAATGAATTATATTTGGTGACAGTTCTCAATTCAAATTGGGCAAGTCGAACTTTATTGCATCTAAACTTATGTTATTTTTAAAGAGAAATATAGAATGAATTTAATCTAAAAGTGTCTAGAAAAACCTGTTAGTTAGTTATAAAGTTAGTTATAAAAAATGACAACGTAATAAAGTTGATAAGAAGTTGCTAATATAATAAAATAAATTATATTTGGTGCCACTTTTGAATTCAAAATTGGGGAAGTCGAATTTATAGCCTATAAACTTACGATATCGAAATGTATAATGAATTTCGTCCAAAAGTGTCTATAAAAACCTTTCAATTGGCTATATAGAATGAGAACGTAATAATGTTGATATAAAGTTGCTAATTTAATCAAATGAATTATATTTGGTGACACTTCTCAATTCAAATTGGGCAAGTCGAACTTTATTGCATCTAAACTTGTGTTATTTTTAAAGAGAAATATAGAATGAATTTCATCCAAAAGCGTCTAGAAAAACCTGTTAGTTAGTTATAAATAACGACAACGTAATAAAGTTGATAAAAAGTTGCTAATATAATCATATAAATTATATTCGGTGCCACTTTTGAATTTAAAATTGGGGAAGTCGAATTAATAGCCTCTAAACTTACGTTATCGAAATGTATAATGAATTTCGTCCAAAACCGTCTATAAAAACCTTTTAAGTGGCTATATAGAATGAGAACGTAATAATGTTGATATAAAGTTGCTAATTTAATCAAATGAATTATATTTGGTGACACTTCTCAATTCAAATTGGGCAAGTCGAACATTATTGCATCTAAACTTATGTTATTTTTAAAGAGAAATATTGAATGAATTTCATCCAAAAGCGTCTAAAAAAACCTGTTAGTTAGTCATAAATAATGACAACGTAATAAACTTAATAAAAAGTTTCTAATATATTCAAATAAATTATATTTGGTGCCACTTTTTAATTCAAAATTGGGAAAGTCGGATTTCTAGCCTCTAAACTTACGTTATCGAAATGTATAATGAATTTCGTCCAAAAGGGTCTATAAAAACCTTTTAATTGGCTATATAGAATGAGAACGTAATAATGTTGATATAAAGTTGCTAAATTAATCAAATGAATTATATTTGGTGACACTTCTCAATTCAAATTGGGCAAGTCGAACTTTATTGCATCTAAACTTATGTTGTTTTTAAAGAGAAATATAGAATGAATTTCATCCAAAAGCGTCTAGAAAAACCTGTTATTTAGTCATAAATAATGACAACGTAATAAAGTTAATAAAAAGTTTCTAATATATTTAAATAAATTATATTTGGTGCCACTTTCGAATTCAAAATTGGGGAACTCGAATTTATAGCCTCTAAACTTACGTTATCGAAATGTATAATGAATTTCGTCCAAAACCGTCTATAAAAACCTTTTAAGTGGCTATATAGAATGAGAACGTAATAATGTTGATATAAAGTTGCTAATTTAATCAAATGAATTATATTTGGTGACACTTCTCAATTCAAATTGGGCAAGTCGAACTTTATTGCATCTAAACTTATGTTGTTTTTAAAGAGAAATATAGAATGAATTTCATCCAAAAGCGTCTAGAAAAACCTGTTATTTAGTCATAAATAATGACAACGTAATAAAGTTAATAAAAAGTTTCTAATATATTTAAATAAATTATATTTGGTGCCACTTTCGAATTCAAAATTGGGGAACTCGAATTTATAGCCTCTAAACTTACGTTATCGAAATGTATAATGAATTTCGTGCAAAAGCGTCTATAAAAACCTTTTAATTGGCTATATAGAATGAGAACGTAATAATGTTGATATAAAGTTGCTAATTTAATCAAATGAATTATATTTGGTGACACTTCTCAATTCAAATTGGGCAAGTCGAACTTTATTGCATCTAAACTTGTGTTATTTTTAAAGAGAAATATAGAATGAATTTCATCCAAAAGTGTCTAGAAAAACCTGTTAGTTAGTTATAAATAACGACAACGTAATAAAGTTGATAAAAAGTTGCTAATATAATCAAATAAATTATATTCGGTGCCACTTTTGAATTTAAAATTGGGGAAGTCGAATTAATAGCCTCTAAACTTACGTTATCGAAATGTATAATGAATTTCGTCCAAAACCGTCTATAAAAACCTTTTAAGTGGCTATATAGAATGAGAACGTAATAATGTTGATATAAAGTTGCTAATTTAATCAAATGAATTATATTTGGTGACACTTCTCAATTCAAATTGGGCAAGTCGAACTTTATTGCATCTAAACTTATGTTGTTTTTAAAGAGAAATATAGAATGAATTTCATCCAAAAGCGTCTAGAAAAACCTGTTATTTAGTCATAAATAATGACAACGTAATAAAGTTAATAAAAAGTTTCTAATATATTTAAATAAATTATATTTGGTGCCACTTTCGAATTCAAAATTGGGGAACTCGAATTTATAGCCTCTAAACTTACGTTATCGAAATGTATAATGAATTTCGTGCAAAAGCGTCTATAAAAACCTTTTAATTGGCTATATAGAATGAGAACGTAATAATGTTGATATAAAGTTGCTAATTTAATCAAATGAATTATATTTGGTGACAGTTCTCAATTCAAATTGGGCAAGTCGAACTTTATTGCATCTAAACTTATGTTATTTTTAAAGAGAAATATAGAATGAATTTAATCTAAAAGTGTCTAGAAAAACCTGTTAGTTAGTTATAAAGTTAGTTATAAAAAATGACAACGTAATAAAGTTGATAAGAAGTTGCTAATATAATAAAATAAATTATATTTGGTGCCACTTTTGAATTCAAAATTGGGGAAGTCGAATTTATAGCCTATAAACTTACGATATCGAAATGTATAATGAATTTCGTCCAAAAGCGTCTATAAAAACCTTTCAATTGGCTATATAGAATGAGAACGTAATAATGTTGATATAAACTTGCTAATTTAATCAAATGAATTATATTTGGTGACACTTCTCAATTCAAATTGGGCAAGTCGAACTTTATTGCATCTAAACTTGTGTTATTTTTAAAGAGAAATATAGAATGAATTTCATCCAAAAGCGTCTAGAAAAACCTGTTAGTTAGTTATAAATAACGACAACGTAATAAAGTTGATAAAAAGTTGCTAATATAATCATATAAATTATATTCGGTGCCACTTTTGAATTTAAAATTGGGGAAGTCGAATTAATAGCCTCTAAACTTACGTTATCGAAATGTATAATGAATTTCGTCCAAAACCGTCTATAAAAACCTTTTAAGTGGTTATATAGAATGAGAACGTAATAATGTTGATATAAAGTTGCTAATTTAATCAAATGAATTATATTTGGTGACACTTCTCAATTCAAATTGGGCAAGTCGAACATTATTGCATCTAAACTTATGTTATTTTTAAAGAGAAATATTGAATGAATTTCATCCAAAAGCGTCTAAAAAAACCTGTTAGTTAGTCATAAATAATGACAACGTAATAAACTTAATAAAAAGTTTCTAATATATTCCAATAAATTATATTTGGTGCCACTTTTTAATTCAAAATTGGGAAAGTCGAATTTCTAGCCTCTAAACTTACGTTATCGAAATGTATAATGAATTTCGTCCAAAAGGGTCTATAAAAACCTTTTAATTGGCTATATAGAATGAGAACGTAATAATGTTGATATAAAGTTGCTAAATTAATCAAATGAATTATATTTGGTGACACTTCTCAATTCAAATTGGGCAAGTCGAACTTTATTGCATCTAAACTTATGTTGTTTTTAAAGAGAAATATAGAATGAATTTCATCCAAAAGCGTCTAGAAAAACCTGTTATTTAGTCATAAATAATGACAACGTAATAAAGTTAATAAAAAGTTTCTAATATATTTAAATAAATTATATTTGGTGCCACTTTCGAATTCAAAATTGGGGAACTCGAATTTATAGCCTCTAAACTTACGTTATCGAAATGTATAATGAATTTCGTGCAAAAGCGTCTATAAAAACCTTTTAATTGGCTATATAGAATGAGAACGTAATAATGTTGATATAAAGTTGCTAATTTAATCAAATGAATTATATTTGGTGACACTTCTCAATTCAAATTGGGCAAGTCGAACTTTATTGCATCTAAACTTGTGTTATTTTTAAAGAGAAATATAGAATGAATTTCATCCAAAAGCGTCTAGAAAAACCTGTTAGTTAGTTATAAATAACGACAACGTAATAAAGTTGATAAAAAGTTGCTAATATAATCAAATAAATTATATTCGGTGCCACTTTTGAATTTAAAATTGGGGAAGTCGAATTAATAGCCTCTAAACTTACGTTATCGAAATGTATAATGAATTTCGTCCAAAACCGTCTATAAAAACCTTTTAAGTGGCTATATAGAATGAGAACGTAATAATGTTGATATAAAGTTGCTAATTTAATCAAATGAATTATATTTGGTGACACTTCTCAATTCAAATTGGGCAAGTCGAACATTATTGCATCTAAACTTATGTTATTTTTAAAGAGAAATATTGAATGAATTTCATCCAAAAGCGTCTAAAAAAACCTGTTAGTTAGTCATAAATAATGACAACGTAATAAACTTAATAAAAAGTTTCTAATATATTCAAATAAATTATATTTGGTGCCACTTTTTAATTCAAAATTGGGAAAGTCGGATTTCTAGCCTCTAAACTTACGTTATCGAAATGTATAATGAATTTCGTCCAAAAGGGTCTATAAAAACCTTTTAATTGGCTATATAGAATGAGAACGTAATAATGTTTATATAAAGTTGCTAAATTAATCAAATGAATTATATTTGGTGACACTTCTCAATTCAAATTGGGCAAGTCGAACTTTATTGCATCTAAACTTATGTTGTTTTTAAAGAGAAATATAGAATGAATTTCATCCAAAAGCGTCTAGAAAAACCTGTTATTTAGTCATAAATAATGACAACGTAATAAAGTTAATAAAAAGTTTCTAATATATTTAAATAAATTATATTTGGTGCCACTTTCGAATTCAAAATTGGGGAACTCGAATTTATAGCCTCTAAACTTACGTTATCGAAATGTATAATGAATTTCGTGCAAAAGCGTCTATAAAAACCTTTTAATTGGCTATATAGAATGAGAACGTAATAATGTTGATATAAAGTTGCTAATTTAATCAAATGAATTATATTTGGTGACACTTCTCAATTCAAATTGGGCAAGTCGAACTTTATTGCATCTAAACTTGTGTTATTTTTAAAGAGAAATATAGAATGAATTTCATCCAAAAGCGTCTAGAAAAACCTGTTAGTTAGTTATAAATAACGACAACGTAATAAAGTTGATAAAAAGTTGCTAATATAATCAAATAAATTATATTCGGTGCCACTTTTGAATTTAAAATTGGGGAAGTCGAATTAATAGCCTCTAAACTTACGTTATCGAAATGTATAATGAATTTCGTCCAAAACCGTCTATAAAAACCTTTTAAGTGGCTATATAGAATGAGAACGTAATAATATTGATATAAAGTTGCTAATTTAATCAAATGAATTATATTTGGTGACACTTCTCAATTCAAATTGGGCAAGTCGAACTTTATTGCATCTAAACTTATGTTGTTTTTAAAGAGAAATATAGAATGAATTTCATCCAAAAGCGTCTAGAAAAACCTGTTATTTAGTCATAAATAATGACAACGTAATAAAGTTAATAAAAAGTTTCTAATATATTTAAATAAATTATATTTGGTGCCACTTTCGAATTCAAAATTGGGGAACTCGAATTTATAGCCTCTAAACTTACGTTATCGAAATGTATAATGAATTTCGTGCAAAAGCGTCTATAAAAACCTTTTAATTGGCTATATAGAATGAGAACGTAATAATGTTGATATAAAGTTGCTAATTTAATCAAATGAATTATATTTGGTGACAGTTCTCAATTCAAATTGGGCAAGTCGAACTTTATTGCATCTAAACTTATGTTATTTTTAAAGAGAAATATAGAATGAATTTAATCTAAAAGTGTCTAGAAAAACCTGTTAGTTAGTTATAAAGTTAGTTATAAAAAATGACAACGTAATAAAGTTGATAAGAAGTTGCTAATATAATAAAATAAATTATATTTGGTGCCACTTTTGAATTCAAAATTGGGGAAGTCGAATTTATAGCCTATAAACTTACGATATCGAAATGTATAATGAATTTCGTCCAAAAGCGTCTATAAAAACCTTTCAATTGGCTATATAGAATGAGAACGTAATAATGTTGATATAAACTTGCTAATTTAATCAAATGAATTATATTTGGTGACACTTCTCAATTCAAATTGGGCAAGTCGAACTTTATTGCATCTAAACTTGTGTTATTTTTAAAGAGAAATATAGAATGAATTTCATCCAAAAGCGTCTAGAAAAACCTGTTAGTTAGTTATAAATAACGACAACGTAATAAAGTTGATAAAAAGTTGCTAATATAATCATATAAATTATATTCGGTGCCACTTTTGAATTTAAAATTGGGGAAGTCGAATTAATAGCCTCTAAACTTACGTTATCGAAATGTATAATGAATTTCGTCCAAAACCGTCTATAAAAACCTTTTAAGTGGCTATATAGAATGAGAACGTAATAATGTTGATATAAAGTTGCTAATTTAATCAAATGAATTATATTTGGTGACACTTCTCAATTCAAATTGGGCAAGTCGAACATTATTGCATCTAAACTTATGTTATTTTTAAAGAGAAATATTGAATGAATTTCATCCAAAAGCGTCTAAAAAAACCTGTTAGTTAGTCATAAATAATGACAACGTAATAAACTTAATAAAAAGTTTCTAATATATTCCAATAAATTATATTTGGTGCCACTTTTTAATTCAAAATTGGGAAAGTCGAATTTCTAGCCTCTAAACTTACGTTATCGAAATGTATAATGAATTTCGTCCAAAAGGGTCTATAAAAACCTTTTAATTGGCTATATAGAATGAGAACGTAATAATGTTGATATAAAGTTGCTAAATTAATCAAATGAATTATATTTGGTGACACTTCTCAATTCAAATTGGGCAAGTCGAACTTTATTGCATCTAAACTTATGTTGTTTTTAAAGAGAAATATAGAATGAATTTCATCCAAAAGCGTCTAGAAAAACCTGTTATTTAGTCATAAATAATGACAACGTAATAAAGTTAATAAAAAGTTTCTAATATATTTAAATAAATTATATTTGGTGCCACTTTCGAATTCAAAATTGGGGAACTCGAATTTATAGCCTCTAAACTTACGTTATCGAAATGTATAATGAATTTCGTGCAAAAGCGTCTATAAAAACCTTTTAATTGGCTATATAGAATGAGAACGTAATAATGTTGATATAAAGTTGCTAATTTAATCAAATGAATTATATTTGGTGACACTTCTCAATTCAAATTGGGCAAGTCGAACTTTATTGCATCTAAACTTGTGTTATTTTTAAAGAGAAATATAGAATGAATTTCATCCAAAAGCGTCTAGAAAAACCTGTTAGTTAGTTATAAATAACGACAACGTAATAAAGTTGATAAAAAGTTGCTAATATAATCAAATAAATTATATTCGGTGCCACTTTTGAATTTAAAATTGGGGAAGTCGAATTAATAGCCTCTAAACTTACGTTATCGAAATGTATAATGAATTTCGTCCAAAACCGTCTATAAAAACCTTTTAAGTGGCTATATAGAATGAGAACGTAATAATGTTGATATAAAGTTGCTAATTTAATCAAATGAATTATATTTGGTGACACTTCTCAATTCAAATTGGGCAAGTCGAACATTATTGCATCTAAACTTATGTTATTTTTAAAGAGAAATATTGAATGAATTTCATCCAAAAGCGTCTAAAAAAACCTGTTAGTTAGTCATAAATAATGACAACGTAATAAACTTAATAAAAAGTTTCTAATATATTCAAATAAATTATATTTGGTGCCACTTTTTAATTCAAAATTGGGAAAGTCGGATTTCTAGCCTCTAAACTTACGTTATCGAAATGTATAATGAATTTCGTCCAAAAGGGTCTATAAAAACCTTTTAATTGGCTATATAGAATGAGAACGTAATAATGTTTATATAAAGTTGCTAAATTAATCAAATGAATTATATTTGGTGACACTTCTCAATTCAAATTGGGCAAGTCGAACTTTATTGCATCTAAACTTATGTTGTTTTTAAAGAGAAATATAGAATGAATTTCATCCAAAAGCGTCTAGAAAAACCTGTTATTTAGTCATAAATAATGACAACGTAATAAAGTTAATAAAAAGTTTCTAATATATTTAAATAAATTATATTTGGTGCCACTTTCGAATTCAAAATTGGGGAACTCGAATTTATAGCCTCTAAACTTACGTTATCGAAATGTATAATGAATTTCGTCCAAAACCGTCTATAAAAACCTTTTAAGTGGCTATATAGAATGAGAACGTAATAATGTTGATATAAAGTTGCTAATTTAATCAAATGAATTATATTTGGTGACACTTCTCAATTCAAATTGGGCAAGTCGAACTTTATTGCATCTAAACTTATGTTGTTTTTAAAGAGAAATATAGAATGAATTTCATCCAAAAGCGTCTAGAAAAACCTGTTATTTAGTCATAAATAATGACAACGTAATAAAGTTAATAAAAAGTTTCTAATATATTTAAATAAATTATATTTGGTGCCACTTTCGAATTCAAAATTGGGGAACTCGAATTTATAGCCTCTAAACTTACGTTATCGAAATGTATAATGAATTTCGTGCAAAAGCGTCTATAAAAACCTTTTAATTGGCTATATAGAATGAGAACGTAATAATGTTGATATAAAGTTGCTAATTTAATCAAAATAATTATATTTGGTGACACTTCTCAATTCAAATTGGGCAAGTCGAACTTTATTGCATCTAAACTTGTGTTATTTTTAAAGAGAAATATAGAATGAATTTCATCCAAAAGCGTCTAGAAAAACCTGTTAGTTAGTTATAAATAACGACAACGTAATAAAGTTGATAAAAAGTTGCTAATATAATCAAATAAATTATATTCGGTGCCACTTTTGAATTTAAAATTGGGGAAGTCGAATTAATAGCCTCTAAACTTACGTTATCGAAATGTATAATGAATTTCGTCCAAAACCGTCTATAAAAACCTTTTAAGTGGCTATATAGAATGAGAACGTAATAATGTTGATATAAAGTTGCTAATTTAATCAAATGAATTATATTTGGTGACACTTCTCAATTCAAATTGGGCAAGTCGAACATTATTGCATCTAAACTTATGTTATTTTTAAAGAGAAATATTGAATGAATTTCGTCCAAAAGCGTCTAAAAAAACCTGTTAGTTAGTCATAAATAATGACAACGTAATAAACTTAATAAAAAGTTTCTAATATATTCAAATAAATTATATTTGGTGCCACTTTTTAATTCAAAATTGGGAAAGTCGAATTTCTAGCCTCTAAACTTACGTTATCGAAATGTATAATGAATTTCGTCCAAAAGGGTCTATAAAAATCTTTTAATTGGCTATATAGAATGAGAACGTAATAATGTTGATATAAAGTTGCTAAATTAATCAAATGAATTATATTTGGTGACACTTCTCAATTCAAATTGGGCAAGTCGAACTTTATTGCATCTAAACTTATGTTGTTTTTAAAGAGAAATATAGAATGAATTTCATCCAAAAGCGTCTAGAAAAACCTGTTATTTAGTCATAAATAATGACAACGTAATAAAGTTAATAAAAAGTTTCTAATATATTTAAATAAATTATATTTGGTGCCACTTTCGAATTCAAAATTGGGGAACTCGAATTTATAGCCTCTAAACTTACGTTATCGAAATGTATAATGAATTTCGTGCAAAAGCGTCTATAAAAACCTTTTAATTGGCTATATAGAATGAGAACGTAATAATGTTGATATAAAGTTGCTAATTTAATCAAATGAATTATATTTGGTGACAGTTCTCAATTCAAATTGGGCAAGTCGAACTTTATTGCATCTAAACTTATGTTATTTTTAAAGAGAAATATAGAATGAATTTAATCTAAAAGTGTCTAGAAAAACCTGTTAGTTAGTTATAAAGTTAGTTATAAAAAATGACAACGTAATAAAGTTGATAAGAAGTTGCTAATATAATAAAATAAATTATATTTGGTGCCACTTTTGAATTCAAAATTGGGGAAGTCGAATTTATAGCCTATAAACTTACGATATCGAAATGTATAATGAATTTCGTCCAAAAGCGTCTATAAAAACCTTTCAATTGGCTATATAGAATGAGAACGTAATAATGTTGATATAAACTTGCTAATTTAATCAAATGAATTATATTTGGTGACACTTCTCAATTCAAATTGGGCAAGTCGAACTTTATTGCATCTAAACTTGTGTTATTTTTAAAGAGAAATATAGAATGAATTTCATCCAAAAGCGTCTAGAAAAACCTGTTAGTTAGTTATAAATAACGACAACGTAATAAAGTTGATAAAAAGTTGCTAATATAATCATATAAATTATATTCGGTGCCACTTTTGAATTTAAAATTGGGGAAGTCGAATTAATAGCCTCTAAACTTACGTTATCGAAATGTATAATGAATTTCGTCCAAAACCGTCTATAAAAACCTTTTAAGTGGCTATATAGAATGAGAACGTAATAATGTTGATATAAAGTTGCTAATTTAATCAAATGAATTATATTTGGTGACACTTCTCAATTCAAATTGGGCAAGTCGAACATTATTGCATCTAAACTTATGTTATTTTTAAAGAGAAATATTGAATGAATTTCATCCAAAAGCGTCTAAAAAAACCTGTTAGTTAGTCATAAATAATGACAACGTAATAAACTTAATAAAAAGTTTCTAATATATTCAAATAAATTATATTTGGTGCCACTTTTTAATTCAAAATTGGGAAAGTCGAATTTCTAGCCTCTAAACTTACGTTATCGAAATGTATAATGAATTTCGTCCAAAAGGGTCTATAAAAACCTTTTAATTGGCTATATAGAATGAGAACGTAATAATGTTGATATAAAGTTGCTAAATTAATCAAATGAATTATATTTGGTGACACTTCTCAATTCAAATTGGGCAAGTCGAACTTTATTGCATCTAAACTTATGTTGTTTTTAAAGAGAAATATAGAATGAATTTCATCCAAAAGCGTCTAGAAACACCTGTTATTTAGTCATAAATAATGACAACGTAATAAAGTTAATAAAAAGTTTCTAATATATTTAAATAAATTATATTTGGTGCCACTTTCGAATTCAAAATTGGGGAACTCGAATTTATAGCCTCTAAACTTACGTTATCGAAATGTATAATGAATTTCGTGCAAAAGCGTCTATAAAAACCTTTTAATTGGCTATATAGAATGAGAACGTAATAATGTTGATATAAAGTTGCTAATTTAATCAAATGAATTATATTTGGTGACACTTCTCAATTCAAATTGGGCAAGTCGAACTTTATTGCATCTAAACTTGTGTTATTTTTAAAGAGAAATATAGAATGAATTTCATCCAAAAGCGTCTAGAAAAACCTGTTAGTTAGTTATAAATAACGACAACGTAATAAAGTTGATAAAAAGTTGCTAATATAATCAAATAAATTATATTCGGTGCCACTTTTGAATTTAAAATTGGGGAAGTCGAATTAATAGCCTCTAAACTTACGTTATCGAAATGTATAATGAATTTCGTCCAAAACCGTCTATAAAAACCTTTTAAGTGGCTATATAGAATGAGAACGTAATAATGTTGATATAAAGTTGCTAATTTAATCAAATGAATTATATTTGGTGACACTTCTCAATTCAAATTGGGCAAGTCGAACATTATTGCATCTAAACTTATGCTATTTTTAAAGAGAAATATTGAATGAATTTCATCCAAAAGCGTCTAAAAAAACCTGTTAGTTAGTCATAAATAATGACAACGTAATAAACTTAATAAAAAGTTTCTAATATATTCAAATAAATTATATTTGGTGCCACTTTTTAATTCAAAATTGGGAAAGTCGAATTTCTAGCCTCTAAACTTACGTTATCGAAATGTATAATGAATTTCGTCCAAAAGGGTCTATAAAAATCTTTTAATTGGCTATATAGAATGAGAACGTAATAATGTTGATATAAAGTTGCTAAATTAATCAAATGAATTATATTTGGTGACACTTCTCAATTCAAATTGGGCAAGTCGAACTTTATTGCATCTAAACTTATGTTGTTTTTAAAGAGAAATATAGAATGAATTTCATCCAAAAGCGTCTAGAAAAACCTGTTATTTAGTCATAAATAATGACAACGTAATAAAGTTAATAAAAAGTTTCTAATATATTTAAATAAATTATATTTGGTGCCACTTTCGAATTCAAAATTGGGGAACTCGAATTTATAGCCTCTAAACTTACGTTATCGAAATGTATAATGAATTTCGTGCAAAAGCGTCTATAAAAACCTTTTAATTGGCTATATAGAATGAGAACGTAATAATGTTGATATAAAGTTGCTAATTTAATCAAATGAATTATATTTGGTGACAGTTCTCAATTCAAATTGGGCAAGTCGAACTTTATTGCATCTAAACTTATGTTATTTTTAAAGAGAAATATAGAATGAATTTAATCTAAAAGTGTCTAGAAAAACCTGTTAGTTAGTTATAAAGTTAGTTATAAAAAATGACAACGTAATAAAGTTGATAAGAAGTTGCTAATATAGTAAAATAAATTATATTTGGTGCCACTTTTGAATTCAAAATTGGGGAAGTCGAATTTATAGCCTATAAACTTACGATATCGAAATGTATAATGAATTTCGTCCAAAAGCGTCTATAAAAACCTTTCAATTGGCTATATAGAATGAGAACGTAATAATGTTGATATAAACTTGCTAATTTAATCAAATGAATTATATTTGGTGACACTTCTCAATTCAAATTGGGCAAGTCGAACTTTATTGCATCTAAACTTGTGTTATTTTTAAAGAGAAATATAGAATGAATTTCATCCAAAAGCGTCTAGAAAAACCTGTTAGTTAGTTATAAATAACGACAACGTAATAAAGTTGATAAAAAGTTGCTAATATAATCATATAAATTATATTCGGTGCCACTTTTGAATTTAAAATTGGGGAAGTCGAATTAATAGCCTCTAAACTTACGTTATCGAAATGTATAATGAATTTCGTCCAAAACCGTCTATAAAAACCTTTTAAGTGGCTATATAGAATGAGAACGTAATAATGTTGATATAAAGTTGCTAATTTAATCAAATGAATTATATTTGGTGACACTTCTCAATTCAAATTGGGCAAGTCGAACATTATTGCATCTAAACTTATGTTATTTTTAAAGAGAAATATTGAATGAATTTCATCCAAAAGCGTCTAAAAAAACCTGTTAGTTAGTCATAAATAATGACAACGTAATAAACTTAATAAAAAGTTTCTAATATATTCAAATAAATTATATTTGGTGCCACTTTTTAATTCAAAATTGGGAAAGTCGAATTTCTAGCCTCTAAACTTACGTTATCGAAATGTATAATGAATTTCGTCCAAAAGGGTCTATAAAAACCTTTTAATTGGCTATATAGAATGAGAACGTAATAATGTTGATATAAAGTTGCTAAATTAATCAAATGAATTATATTTGGTGACACTTCTCAATTCAAATTGGGCAAGTCGAACTTTATTGCATCTAAACTTATGTTGTTTTTAAAGAGAAATATAGAATGAATTTCATCCAAAAGCGTCTAGAAACACCTGTTATTTAGTCATAAATAATGACAACGTAATAAAGTTAATAAAAAGTTTCTAATATATTTAAATAAATTATATTTGGTGCCACTTTCGAATTCAAAATTGGGGAACTCGAATTTATAGCCTCTAAACTTACGTTATCGAAATGTATAATGAATTTCGTGCAAAAGCGTCTATAAAAACCTTTTAATTGGCTATATAGAATGAGAACGTAATAATGTTGATATAAAGTTGCTAATTTAATCAAATGAATTATATTTGGTGACACTTCTCAATTCAAATTGGGCAAGTCGAACTTTATTGCATCTAAACTTGTGTTATTTTTAAAGAGAAATATAGAATGAATTTCATCCAAAAGCGTCTAGAAAAACCTGTTAGTTAGTTATAAATAACGACAACGTAATAAAGTTGATAAAAAGTTGCTAATATAATCAAATAAATTATATTCGGTGCCACTTTTGAATTTAAAATTGGGGAAGTCGAATTAATAGCCTCTAAACTTACGTTATCGAAATGTATAATGAATTTCGTCCAAAACCGTCTATAAAAACCTTTTAAGTGGCTATATAGAATGAGAACGTAATAATGTTGATATAAAGTTGCTAATTTAATCAAATGAATTATATTTGGTGACACTTCTCAATTCAAATTGGGCAAGTCGAACATTATTGCATCTAAACTTATGTTATTTTTAAAGAGAAATATTGAATGAATTTCATCCAAAAGCGTCTAAAAAAACCTGTTAGTTAGTCATAAATAATGACAACGTAATAAACTTAATAAAAAGTTTCTAATATATTCAAATAAATTATATTTGGTGCCACTTTTTAATTCAAAATTGGGAAAGTCGAATTTCTAGCCTCTAAACTTACGTTATCGAAATGTATAATGAATTTCGTCCAAAAGGGTCTATAAAAACCTTTTAATTGGCTATATGGAATGAGAACGTAATAATGTTGATATAAAGTTGCTAAATTAATCAAATGAATTATATTTGGTGACACTTCTCAATTCAAATTGGGCAAGTCGAACTTTATTGCATCTAAACTTATGTTGTTTTTAAAGAGAAATATAGAATGAATTTCATCCAAAAGCGTCTAGAAAAACCTGTTATTTAGTCATAAATAATGACAACGTAATAAAGTTAATAAAAAGTTTCTAATATATTTAAATAAATTATATTTGGTGCCACTTTCGAATTCAAAATTGGGGAACTCGAATTTATAGCCTCTAAACTTACGTTATCGAAATGTATAATGAATTTCGTGCAAAAGCGTCTATAAAAACCTTTTAATTGGCTATATAGAATGAGAATGTAATAATGTTGATATAAAGTTGCTAATTTAATCAAATGAATTATATTTGGTGACAGTTCTCAATTCAAATTGGGCAAGTCGAACTTTATTGCATCTAAACTTATGTTATTTTTAAAGAGAAATATAGAATGAATTTAATCTAAAAGTGTCTAGAAAAACCTGTTAGTTACTTATAAAGTTAGTTATAAAAAATGACAACGTAATAAAGTTGATAAGAAGTTGCTAATATAATAAAATAAATTATATTTGGTGCCACTTTTGAATTTAAAATTAGGGAAGTCGAATTTATAGCCTATAAACTTACGATATCGAAATGTATAATGAATTTCGTCCAAAAGCGTCTATAAAAACCTTTCAATTGGCTATATAGAATGAGAACGTAATAATGTTGATATAAAGTTGCTAATTTAATCAAATGAATTATATTTGGTGACACTTCTCAATTCAAATTGAGCAAGTCGAACTTTATTGCATCTAAACTTGTGTTATTTTTAAAGAGAAATATAGAATGAATTTCATCCAAAAGCGTCTAGAAAAACCTGTTAGTTAGTTATAAATAACGACAACGTAATAAAGTTGATAAAAAGTTGCTAATATAATCATATAAATTATATTCGGTGCCACTTTTGAATTTAAAATTGGGGAAGTCGAATTAATAGCCTCTAAACTTACGTTATCGAAATGTATAATGAATTTCATCCAAAACCGTCTATAAAAACCTTTTAAGTGGCTATATAGAATGAGAACGTAATAATGCTGATATAAAGTTGCTAATTTAATCAAATGAATTATATTTGGTGACACTTCTCAATTCAATTTGGGCAAGTCGAACATTATTGCATCTAAACTTATGTTATTTTTAAAGAGAAATATTGAATGAATTTCATCCAAAAGCGTCTAAAAAAACCTGTTAGTTAGTCATAAATAATGACAACGTAATAAACTTAATAAAAAGTTTCTAATATATTCAAATAAATTATATTTGGTGCCACTTTTTAATTCAAAATTGGGAAAGTCGAATTTCTAGCCTCTAAACTTACGTTATCGAAATGTATAATGAATTTCGTCGAAAAGGGTCTATAAAAACCTTTTAATTGGCTATATAGAATGAGAACGTAATAATGTTGATATAAAGTTCCTAAATTAATCAAATGAATTATATTTGGTGACACTTCTCAATTCAAATTGGGCAAGTCGAACTTTATTGCATCTAAACTTATGTTGTTTTTAAAGAGAAATATAGAATGAATTTCATCCAAAAGCGTCTAGAAAAACCTGTTATTTAGTCATAAATAATGACAACGTAATAAAGTTAATAAAAAGTTTCTAATATATTTAAATAAATTATATTTGGTGCCACTTTCGAATTCAAAATTGGGGAACTCGAATTTATAGCCTCTAAACTTACGTTATCGAAATGTATAATGAATTTCGTGCAAAAGCGTCTATAAAAACCTTTTAATTGGCTATATAGAATGAGAACGTAATAATGTTGATATAAAGTTGCTAATTTAATCAAATGAATTATATTTGGTGACACTTCTCAATTCAAATTGGGAAAGTCGAACTTTATTGCATCTAAACTTATGTTATTTTTAAAGAGAAATATTGAATGAATTTCATCCAAAAGCGTCTAAAAAAACCTGTTAGTTAGTCATAAATAATGACAACGTAATAAACTTAATAAAAAGTTTCTAATATATTCAAATAAATTATATTTGGTGCCACTTTTGAATTTAAAATTGGGAAAGTCGAATTTCTAGCCTCTAAACTTACGTTATCGAAATGTATAATGAATTTCGTCCAAAAGGGTCTATAAAAACCTTTTAATTGGCTATATAGAATGAGAACGTAATAATGTTGATATAAAGTTGCTAAATTAATCAAATGAATTATATTTGGTGACACTTCTCAATTCAAATTGGGCAAGTCGAACTTTATTGCATCTAAACTTGTGTTATTTTTAAAGAGAAATATAGAATGAATTTCATCCAAAAGCGTCTAGAAAAACCTGTTAGTTAGTTATAAATAATGACAACGTAATAAAGTTGATAAAAAGTTGCTAATATAATCAAATAAATTATATTTGGTGCCACTTTTGAATTTAAAATTGGGGAAGTCGAATTAATAGCCTCTAAACTTACGTTATCGAAATGTATAATGAATTTCGTCCAAAACCGTCTATAAAAACCTTTTAAGTGGCTATATAGAATGAGAACGTAATAATGTTGATATAAAGTTGCTAATTTAATCAAATGAATTATATTTGGTGACACTTCTTAATTCAAATTGGGCAAGTCGAACTTTATTGCATCTAAACTTATGTTATTTTTAAAGAGAAATATTGAATGAATTTCATCCAAAAGCGTCTAAAAAAACCTGTTAGTTAGTCATAAATAATGACAACGTAATAAACTTAATAAAAAGTTTCTAATATATTCAAATAAATTATATTTGGTGCCACTTTTGAATTCAAAATTGGGAAAGTCGAATTTCTAGCCTCTAAACTTACGTTATCGAAATGTATAATGAATTTCGTCCAAAAGGGTCTATAAAAACCTTTTAATTGGCTATATAGAATGAGAACGTAATAATGTTTATATAAAGTTGCTAAATTAATCAAATGAATTATATTTGGTGACACTTCTCAATTCAAATTGGGCAAGTCGAACTTTATTGCATCTAAACTTATGTTATTTTTAAAGAGAAATATAGAATGAATTTCATCCAAAAGCGTATAGAAAAACTTGTTATTTAGTCATAAATAATGACAACGTAATAAAGTTAATAAAAAGTTTCTAATATATTTAAATAAATTATATTTGGTGCCACTTTCGAATTCAAAATTGGGGAACTCGAATTTATAGCCTCTAAACTTACGTTATCGAAATGTATAATGAATTTCGTGCAAAAGCGTCTATAAAAACCGTTTAATTGGCTATATAGAATGAGAACGTAATAATGTTGATATAAAGTTGCTAATTTAATCAAATGAATTATATTTGGTGACACTTCTCAATTCAAATTGGGAAAGTCGAACTTTATTGCATCTAAACTTATGTTATTTTTAAAGAGAAATATTGAATGAATTTCATCCAAAAGCGTCTAAATAAACCTGTTAGTTAGTCATAAATAATGACAACGTAATAAACTTAATAAAAAGTTTCTAATATATTCAAATAAATTATATTTGGTGCCACTTTTGAATTCAAAATTGGGAAAGTCGAATTTCTAGCCTCTAAACTTACGTTATCGAAATGTATAATGAATTTCGTCCAAAAGGGTCTATAAAAACCTTTTAATTGGCTATATAGAATGAGAACGTAATAATGTTGATATAAAGTTGCTAAATTAATCAAATGAATTATATTTGGTGACACTTCTCAATTCAAATTGGGCAAGTCGAACTTTATTGCATCTAAACTTGTGTTATTTTTAAAGAGAAATATAGAATGAATTTCATCCAAAAGCATCTAGAAAAACCTGTTAGTTAGTTATAAATAATGACAACGTAATAAAGTTGATAAAAAGTTGCTAATATAATCAAATAAATTATATTTGGTGCCACTTTTGAATTTAAAATTGGGGAAGTCGAATTAATAGCCTCTAAACTTACGTTATCGAAATGTATAATGAATTTCGTCCAAAACCGTCTATAAAAACCTTTTAAGTGGCTATATAGAATGAGAACGTAATAATGTTGATATAAAGTTGCTAATTTAATCAAATGAATTATATTTGGTGACACTTCTCAATTCAAATTGGGCAAGTCGAACTTTATTGCATCTAAACTTATGTTATTTTTAAAGAGAAATATTGAATGAATTTCATCCAAAAGCGTCTAAAAAAACCTGTTAGTTAGTCATAAATAATGACAACGTAATAAACTTAATAAAAAGTTTCTAATATATTCAAATAAATTATATTTGGTGCCACTTTTGAATTTAAAATTGGGGAAGTCGAATTAATAGCCTCTAAACTTACGTTATCGAAATGTATAATGAATTTCGTCCAAAACCGTCTATAAAAACCTTTTAAGTGGCTATATAGAATGAGAACGTAATAATGTTGATATAAAGTTGCTAATTTAATCAAATGAATTATATTTGGTGACACTTCTTAATTCAAATTGGGCAAGTCGAACTTTATTGCATCTAAACTTATGTTATTTTTAAAGAGAAATATTGAATGAATTTCATCCAAAAGCGTCTAAAAAAACCTGTTAGTTAGTCATAAATAATGACAACGTAATAAACTTAATAAAAAGTTTCTAATATATTCAAATAAATTATATTTGGTGCCACTTTTGAATTCAAAATTGGGAAAGTCGAATTTCTAGCCTCTAAACTTACGTTATCGAAATGTATAATGAATTTCGTCCAAAAGGGTCTATAAAAACCTTTTAATTGGCTATATAGAATGAGAACGTAATAATGTTTATATAAAGTTGCTAAATTAATCAAATGAATTATATTTGGTGACACTTCTCAATTCAAATTGGGCAAGTCGAACTTTATTGCATCTAAACTTATGTTATTTTTAAAGAGAAATATAGAATGAATTTCATCCAAAAGCGTATAGAAAAACTTGTTATTTAGTCATAAATAATGACAACGTAATAAAGTTAATAAAAAGTTTCTAATATATTTAAATAAATTATATTTGGTGCCACTTTCGAATTCAAAATTGGGGAACTCGAATTTATAGCCTCTAAACTTACGTTATCGAAATGTATAATGAATTTCGTGCAAAAGCGTCTATAAAAACCGTTTAATTGGCTATATAGAATGAGAACGTAATAATGTTGATATAAAGTTGCTAATTTAATCAAATGAATTATATTTGGTGACACTTCTCAATTCAAATTGGGAAAGTCGAACTTTATTGCATCTAAACTTATGTTATTTTTAAAGAGAAATATTGAATGAATTTCATCCAAAAGCGTCTAAATAAACCTGTTAGTTAGTCATAAATAATGACAACGTAATAAACTTAATAAAAAGTTTCTAATATATTCAAATAAATTATATTTGGTGCCACTTTTGAATTCAAAATTGGGAAAGTCGAATTTCTAGCCTCTAAACTTACGTTATCGAAATGTATAATGAATTTCGTCCAAAAGGGTCTATAAAAACCTTTTAATTGGCTATATAGAATGAGAACGTAATAATGTTGATATAAAGTTGCTAAATTAATCAAATGAATTATATTTGGTGACACTTCTCAATTCAAATTGGGCAAGTCGAACTTTATTGCATCTAAACTTGTGTTATTTTTAAAGAGAAATATAGAATGAATTTCATCCAAAAGCATCTAGAAAAACCTGTTAGTTAGTTATAAATAATGACAACGTAATAAAGTTGATAAAAAGTTGCTAATATAATCAAATAAATTATATTTGGTGCCACTTTTGAATTTAAAATTGGGGAAGTCGAATTAATAGCCTCTAAACTTACGTTATCGAAATGTATAATGAATTTCGTCCAAAACCGTCTATAAAAACCTTTTAAGTGGCTATATAGAATGAGAACGTAATAATGTTGATATAAAGTTGCTAATTTAATCAAATGAATTATATTTGGTGACACTTCTCAATTCAAATTGGGCAAGTCGAACTTTATTGCATCTAAACTTATGTTATTTTTAAAGAGAAATATTGAATGAATTTCATCCAAAAGCGTCTAAAAAAACCTGTTAGTTAGTCATAAATAATGACAACGTAATAAACTTAATAAAAAGTTTCTAATATATTCAAATAAATTATATTTGGTGCCACTTTTGAATTCAAAATTGGGAAAGTCGAATTTCTAGCCTCTAAACTTACGTTATCGAAATGTATAATGAATTTCGTCCAAAAGGGTCTATAAAAACCTTTTAATTGGCTATATAGAATGAGAACGTAATAATGTTGATATAAAGTTGCTAAATTAATCAAATGAATTATATTTGGTGACACTTCTCAATTCAAATTGGGCAAGTCGAACTTTATTGTATCTAAACTTATGTTATTTTTAAAGAGAAATATAGAATGAATTTCATCCAAAAGCGTCTAGAAAAACTTGTTATTTAGTCATAAATAATGACAACGTAATAAAGTTAATAAAAAGTTTCTAATATATTTAAATAAATTATATTTGGTGCCACTTTCGAATTCAAAATTGGGGAACTCGAATTTATAGCCTCTCAACTTACGTTATCGAAATGTATAATGAATTTCGTGCAAAAGCGTCTATAAAAACCTTTTAATTGGCTATATAGAATGAGAACGTAATAATGTTGATATAAAGTTGCTAATTTAATCAAATGAATTATATTTGGTGACACTTCTCAATTCAAATTGGGCAAGTCGAACTTTATTGCATCTAAACTTATGTTATTTTTAAAGAGAAATATAGAATGAATTTCATCTAAAAGTGTCTAGAAAAACCTGTTAGTTAGTTATAAAAAATGACAACGTAATAAAGTTGATAAGAAGTTGCTAATATAATAAAATAAATTATATTTGGTGCCACTTTTGAATTCAAAATTGGGGAAGTCGAATTTATAGCTTATAAACTTACGATATCGAAATGTATAATGAATTTCATCCAAAAGCGTCTATAAAAACCTTTCAATTAGCTATATAGAATGAGAACGTAATAATGTTGATATAAAGTTGCTAATTTAATCAAATGAATTATATTTGGTGACACTTCTCAATTCAAATTGGGCAAGTCGAACTTTATTGCATCTAAACTTGTGTTATTTTTAAAGAGAAATATAGAATGAATTTCATCCAAAAGCGTCTAGAAAAACCTGTTAGTTAGTTATAAATAACGACTACGTAATAAAGTTGATAAAAAGTTGCTAATATAATCAAATAAATTATATTCGGTGCCACTTTTGAATTTAAAATTGGGGAAGTCGAATTAATAGCCTCTAAACTTACGTTATCGAAATGTATAATGAATTTCGTCCAAAACCGTCTATAAAAACCTTTTAAGTGGCTATATAGAATGAGAACGTAATAATGTTGATATAAAATTGCTAATTTAATCAAATGAATTATATTTGGTGACACTTCTCAATTCAAATTGGGCAAGTCGAACATTATTGCATCTAAACTTATGTTATTTTTAAAGAGAAATATCGAATGAATTTCATCCAAAAGCGTCTAAAAAAACCTGTTAGTTAGTCATAAATAATGACAACGTAATAAACTTAATAAAACGTTTCTAATATATTCAAATAAATTATATTTGGTGCCACTTTCTAATTCAAAATTGGGAAAGTCGAATTTCTAGCCTCTAAAGTTACGTTATCGAAATGTATAATGAATTTCGTCCAAAAGGGTCTATAAAAACCTTTTAATTGGCTATATAGAATGAGAACGTAATAATGTTGATATAAAGTTGCTAAATTAATCAAATGAATTATATTTGGTGACACTTCTCAATTCAAATTGGGCAAGTCGAACTTTATTGCATCTAAACTTATGTTATTTTTAAAGAGAAATATAGAATGAATTTCATCCAAAAGCGTCGAGAAAAACCTGTTATTTAGTCATAAATAATGACAACGTAATAAAGTTAATAAAAAGTTTCTAATATATTGAAATAAATTATATTTGGTGCCACTTTCGAATTCAAAATTGGGGAACTCGAATTTATAGCCTCTAAACTTACGTTATCGAAATGTATAATGAATTTCGTGCAAAAGCGTCTATAAAAACCTTTTAATTGGCTATATATAATGAGAACGTAATAATGTTGATATAAAGTTGCTAATTTAATCAAATGAATTATATTTGGTGACACTTCTCAATTCAAATTGGGCAAGTCGAACTTTATTGCATCTAAACTTATGTTATGTTTAAAGAGAAATATTGAATGAATTTCATCTAAAAGTGTCTAGAAAAACATGTTAGTTAGTTATAAAAAATGACAAAGTAATAAAGTTGATAAGAAGTTGCTAATATAATAAAATAAATTATATTTGGTGCCACTTTTGAATTCAAAATTGGGGAAGTCGAATTTATAGCCTATAAACTTACGATATCGAAATGTATAATGAATTTCGTCCAAAACCGTCTATAAAAACCTTTTAATTGGCTATATAGAATGAGAACGTAATAATGTTGATATAAAGTTGTTAATTTAATCAAATGAATTATATTTGGTGACACTTCTCAATTCAAATTGGGCAAGTCGAACTTTATTGCATCTAAACTTGTGTTATTTTTAAAGAGAAATATAGAATGAATTTCATCCAAAAGCGTCTAGAAAAACTTGTTAGTTAGTTATAAATAATGACAACGTAATAAAGTTGATAAAAAGTTGCTAATATAATCAAATAAATTATATTTGGTGCCACTTTTGAATTTAAAATTGGGGAAGTCGAATTAATAGCCTCTAAACTTACGTTATCGAAATGTATAATGAATTTCGTCCAAAACCGTCTATAAAAACCTTTTAAGTGGCTATATAGAATGAGAACGTAATAATGTTGATATAAAGTTGCTAAGTTAATCAAATGAATTATATTTGGTGACACTTCTCAATTCAAATTGGGCAAGTCGAACTTTATTGCATCTAAACTTATGTTATTTTTAAAGAGAAATATAGAATGAATTTCATCCAAAAGCGTCTAGAAAAACCTGTTAGTTAGTTATAAATAATGACAACGTAATAAAGTTGATAAAAAGTTGCTAATATAATAAAATAAATTATATTTGGTGCCACTTTTGAATTTAAAATTGGGGAAGTCGAATTAATAGCCTCTAAACTTACGTTATCGAAATGTATAATGAATTTCGTCCAAAACCGTCTATAAAAACCTTTTAAGTGGCTATATAGAATGAGAACGTAATAATGTTGATATAAAGTTGCTAAGTTAATCAAATGAATTATATTTGGTGACACTTCTCAATTCAAATTGGGCAAGTCGAACTTTATTGCATCTAAACTTATGTTATTTTTAAAGAGAAATATAGAATGAATTTCATCCAAAAGCGTCTAAAAAAACCTGTTAGTTAGTCATAAATAATGACAACGTAATAAACTTAATAAAAAGTTTCTAATATATTCAAATAAATTAAATTTGGTGCCACTTTTTAATTCAAAATTGGGAAAGTCGAATTTCTAGCCTCTAAACTTACGTTATCGAAATGTATAATGAATTTCGTCCAAAAGGGTCTATAAAAACCTTTTAATTGGCTATATAGAATGAGAACGTAATAATGTTGATATAAAGTTGCTAAATTAATCAAATGAATTATATTTGGTGACACTTCTCAATTCAAATTGGGCAAGTCGAACTTTATTGCATCTAAACTTATGTTATTTTTAAAGAGAAATATAGAATGAATTTCATCTAAAAGCGTCTAGAAAAACCTGTTAGTTAGTTATAAATAATGACAACGTAATAAAGTTGATAAAAAGTTGCTAATATAATAAAATAAATTATATTTGGTGCCACTTTTGAATTCAAAATTGGGGAAGTCGAATTTATAGCCTATCAACTTACGATATCGAAATGTATAATGAATTTCGTCCAAAAGCGTCTATAAAAACCTTTTAATTGGCTATATAGAACGAGAACGTAATAATGTTGATATAAAGTTGTTAATTTAATCAAATGAATTATATTTGGTGACACTTCTCAATTCAAATTGGGCAAGTCGAACTTTATTGCATCTAAACTTGTGTTATTTTTAAAGAGAAATATAGAATGAATTTCATCCAAAAGCGTCTAGAAAAACCTGTTAGTTAGTTATAAATAATGACAACGTAATAAAGTTGATAAAAAGTTGCTAATATAATCAAATAAATTATATTTGGTGCCACTTTTGAATTTAAAATTGGGGAAGTCGAATTAATAGCCTCTAAACTTACGTTATCGAAATGTATAATGAATTTCGTCCAAAACCGTCTATAAAAACCTTTTAAGTGGCTATATAGAATGAGAACGTAATAATGTTGATATAAAGTTGCTAAGTTAATCAAATGAATTATATTTGGTGACACTTCTCAATTCAAATTGGGCAAGTCGAACTTTATTGCATCTAAACTTATGTTATTTTTAAAGAGAAATATAGAATGAATTTCATCCAAAAGCGTCTAGAAAAACCTGTTAGTTAGTTATAAATAATGACAACGTAATAAAGTTGATAAAAAGTTGCTAATATAATAAAATAAATTATATTTGGTGCCACTTTTGAATTTAAAATTGGGGAAGTCGAATTAATAGCCTCTAAACTTACGTTATCGAAATGTATAATGAATTTCGTCCAAAACCGTCTATAAAAACCTTTTAAGTGGCTATATAGAATGAGAACGTAATAATGTTGATATAAAGTTGCTAAGTTAATCAAATGAATTATATTTGGTGACACTTCTCAATTCAAATTGGGCAAGTCGAACTTTATTGCATCTAAACTTATGTTATTTTTAAAGAGAAATATAGAATGAATTTCATCCAAAAGCGTCTAAAAAAACCTGTTAGTTAGTCATAAATAATGACAACGTAATAAACTTAATAAAAAGTTTCTAATATATTCAAATAAATTAAATTTGGGGCCACTTTTTAATTCAAAATTGGGAAAGTCGAATTTCTAGCCTCTAAACTTACGTTATCGAAATGTATAATGAATTTCGTCCAAAAGGGTCTATAAAAACCTTTTAATTGGCTATATAGAATGAGAACGTAATAATGTTGATATAAAGTTGCTAAATTAATCAAATGAATTATATTTGGTGACACTTCTCAATTCAAATTGGGCAAGTCGAACTTTATTGCATCTAAACTTATGTTATTTTTAAAGAGAAATATAGAATGAATTTCATCTAAAAGCGTCTAGAAAAACCTGTTAGTTAGTTATAAATAATGACAACGTAATAAAGTTGATAAAAAGTTGCTAATATAATAAAATAAATTATATTTGGTGCCACTTTTGAATTCAAAATTGGGGAAGTCGAATTTATAGCCTATAAACTTACGATATCGAAATGTATAATGAATTTCGTCCAAAAGCGTCTATAAAAACCTTTTAATTGGCTATATAGAACGAGAACGTAATAATGTTGATATAAAGTTGTTAATTTAATCAAATGAATTATATTTGGTGACACTTCTCAATTCAAATTGGGCAAGTCGAACTTTATTGCATCTAAACTTGTGTTATTTTTAAAGAGAAATATAGAATGAATTTCATCCAAAAGCGTCTAGAAAAACCTGTTAGTTAGTTATAAATAATGACAACGTAATAAAGTTGATAAAAAGTTGCTAATATAATCAAATAAATTATATTTGGTGCCACTTTTGAATTTAAAATTGGGGAAGTCGAATTAATAGCCTCTAAACTTACGTTATCGAAATGTATAATGAATTTCGTCCAAAACCGTCTATAAAAACCTTTTAAGTGGCTATATAGAATGAGAACGTAATAATGTTGATATAAAGTTGCTAAGTTAATCAAATGAATTATATTTGGTGACACTTCTCAATTCAAATTGGGCAAGTCGAACTTTATTGCATCTAAACTTATGTTATTTTTAAAGAGAAATACAGAATGAATTTCATCCAAAAGCGTCTAGAAAAACCTGTTAGTTAGTTATAAATAATGACAACGTAATAAAGTTGATAAAAAGTTGCTAATATAATCAAATAAATTATATTTGGTGCCACTTTTGAATTTAAAATTGGGGAAGTCGAATTAATAGCCTCTAAACTTACGTTATCGAAATGTATAATGAATTTCGTCCAAAACCGTCTATAAAAACCTTTTAAGTGGCTATATAGAATGAGAACGTAATAATGTTGATATAAAGTTGCTAAGTTAATCAAATGAATTATATTTGGTGACACTTCTCAATTCAAATTGGGCAAATCGAACTTTATTGCATCTAAACTTATGTTATTTTTAAAGAGAAATATAGAATGAATTTCATCCAAAAGCGTCTAAAAAAACCTGTTAGTTAGTCATAAATAATGACAACGTAATAAACTTAATAAAAAGTTTCTAATATATTCAAATAAATTATATTTGGTGCCACTTTTGAATTCAAAATTGGGAAAGTCGAATTTCTAGCCTCTAAACTTACGTTATCGAAATGTATAATGAATTTCGTCCAAAAGGGTCTATAAAAACCTTTTAATTGGCTATATAGAATGAGAACGTAATAATGTTGATATAAAGTTGCTAAATTAATCAAATGAATTATATTTGGTGACACTTCTCAATTCAAATTGGGCAAGTCGAACTTTATTGCATCTAAACTTGTGTTATTTTTAAAGAGAAATATAGAATGAATTTCATCCAAAAGCGTCTAGAAAAACCTGTTAGTTAGTTATAAATAATGACAACGTAATAAAGTTGATAAAAAGTTGCTAATATAATCAAATAAATTATATTTGGTGCCACTTTTGAATTTAAAATTGGGGAAGTCGAATTAATAGTCTCTAAACTTACGTTATCGAAATGTATAATGAATTTCGTCCAAAACCGTCTATAAAAACCTTTTAAGTGGCTATATAGAATGAGAACGTAATAATGTTGATATAAAGTTGCTAATTTAATCAAATGAATTATATTTGGTGACACTTCTCAATTCAAATTGGGCAAGTCGAACTTTATTGCATCTAAACTTATGTTATTTTTAAAGAGAAATATTGAATGAATTTCATCCAAAACGTTTAAAAAAACCTGTTAGTTAGTCATAAATAATGACAACGTAATAAACTTAATAAAAAGTTTCTAATATATTCAAATAAATTATATTTGGTGCCACTTTTGAATTCAAAATTGGGAAAGTCGAATTTCTAGCCTCTAAACTTACGTTATCGAAATGTATAATGAATTTCGTCCAAAAGGGTCTATAAAAACCTTTTAATTGGCTATATAGAATGAGAACGTAATAATGTTGATATAAAGTTGCTAAATTAATCAAATGAATTATATTTGGTGACACTTCTCAATTCAAATTGGGCAAGTCGAACTTTATTGCATCTAAACTTATGTTATTTTTAAAGAGAAATATAGAATGAATTTCATCCAAAAGCGTCTAGAAAAACTTGTTATTTAGTCATAAATAATGACAACGTAATAAAGTTGATAAAAAGTTTCTAATATATTTAAATAAATTATATTTGGTGCCACTTTCGAATTCAAAATTGGGGAACTCGAATTTATAGCCTCTAAACTTACGTTATCGAAATGTATAATGAATTTCGTGCAAAAGCGTCTATAAAATCCTTTTAATTGGCTATATAGAATGAGAACGTAATAATGTTGATATAAAGTTGCTAATTTAATCAAATGAATTATATTTGGTGACACTTCTCAATTCAAATTGGGCAAGTCGAACTTTATTGCATCTAAACTTATGTTATTTTTAAAGAGAAATATAGAATGAATTTCATCTAAAAGTGTCTAGAAAAACCTGTTAGTTAGTTATAAAAAATGACAACGTAATAAAGTTGATAAGAAGTTGCTAATATAATAAAATAAATTATATTTGGTGCCACCTTTGAATTCAAAATTGGGGAAGTCGAATTTATAGCCTATAAACTTACGATATCGAAATGTATAATGAATTTCGTCCAAAAGCGTCTATAAAAACCTTTTAATTGGCTATATAGAATGAGAATGTAATAATGTTGATATAAAGTTGCTAATTTAATCAAATGAATTATATTTGGTGACACTTCTCAATTCAAATTGGGCAAGTCGAACTTTATTGCATCTAAACTTGTGTTATTTTTAAAGAGAAATATAGAATGAATTTCATCCAAAAGCGTCTAGAAAAACCTGTTAGTTAGTTATAAATAATGACAACGTAATAAAGTTGATAAAAAGTTGCTAATATAATCAAATAAATTATATTTGGTGCCACTTTTGAATTTAAAATTGGGGAAGTCGAATTAATAGCCTCTAAACTTACGTTATCGAAATGTATAATGAATTTCGTCCAAAACCGTCTATAAAAACCTTTTAAGTGGCTATATAGAATGAGAACGTAATAATGTTGATATAAAGTTGCTAATTTAATCAAATGAATTATATTTGGTGACACTTCTCAATTCAAATTGGGCAAGTCGAACTTTATTGCATCTAAACTTATGTTATTTTTAAAGAGAAATATTGAATGAATTTCATCCAAAAGCGTCTAAAAAAACCTGTTAGTTAGTCATAAATAATGACAACGTAATAAACTTAATAAAAAGTTTCTAATATATTCAAATAAATTATATTTGGTGCCACTTTTAATTCAAAATTGGGAAAGTCGAATTTCTAGCCTCTAAACTTACGTTATCGAAATGTATAATGAATTTCGTCCAAAAGGGTCTATAAAAACCTTTTAATTGGCTATATAGAATGAGAACGTAATAATGTTGATATAAAGTTGCTAAATTAATCAAATGAATTATATTTGGTGACACTTCTCAATTCAAATTGGGCAAGTCGAACTTTATTGCATCTAAACTTGTGTTATTTTTAAAGAGAAATATAGAATGAATTTCATCCAAAAGCGTCTAGAAAAACCTGTTAGTTAGTTATAAATAATGACAACGTAATAAAGTTGATAAAAAGTTGCTAATATAATCAAATAAATTATATTTGGTGCCACTTTTGAATTTAAAATTGGGGAAGTCGAATTAATAGCCTCTAAACTTACGTTATCGAAATGTATAATGAATTTCGTCCAAAACCGTCTATAAAAACCTTTTAAGTGGCTATATAGAATGAGAACGTAATAATGTTGACATAAAGTTGCTAATTTAATCAAATGAATTATATTTGGTGACACTTCTCAATTCAAATTGGGCAAGTCGAACTTTATTGCATCTAAACTTATGTTATTTTTAAAGAGAAATATTGAATGAATTTCATCCAAAAGCGTCTAAAAAAACCTGTTAGTTAGTCATAAATAATGACAATGTAATAAACTTAATAAAAAGTTTCTAATATATTCAAATAAATTATATTTGGTGCCACTTTTGAATTCAAAATTGGGAAAGTCGAATTTCTAGCCTCTAAACTTACGTTATCGAAATGTATAATGAATTTCGTCCAAAAGGGTCTATAAAAACCTTTTAATTGGCTATATAGAATGAGAACGTAATAATGTTGATATAAAGTTGCTAAATTAATCAAATGAATTATATTTGGTGACACTTCTCAATTCAAATTGGGCAAGTCGAACTTTATTGCATCTAAACTTATGTTATTTTTAAAGAGAAATACAGAATGAATTTCATCCAAAAGCGTCTAGAAAAACTTGTTATTTAGTCATAAATAATGACAACGTAATAAAGTTGATAAAAAGTTTCTAATATATTTAAATAAATTATATTTGGTGCCACTTTCGAATTCAAAATTGGGGAACTCGAATTTATAGCCTCTAAACTTACGTTATCGAAATGTATAATGAATTTCGTGCAAAAGCGTCTATAAAAACCTTTTAATTGGCTATATAGAATGAGAACGTAATAATGTTGATATAAAGTTGCTAATTTAATCAAATGAATTATATTTGGTGACACTTCTCAATTCAAATTGGGCAAGTCGAACTTTATTGCATCTAAACTTATGTTATTTTTAAAGAGAAATATAGAATGAATTTCATCTAAAAGTGTCTAGAAAAACCTGTTAGTTAGTTATAAAAAATGACAACGTAATAAAGTTGATAAGAAGTTGCTAATATAATAAAATAAATTATATTTGGTGCCACCTTTGAATTCAAAATTGGGGAAGTCGAATTTATAGCCTATAAACTTACGATATCGAAATGTATAATGAATTTCGTCCAAAAGCGTCTATAAAAACCTTTTAATTGGCTATATAGAATGAGAACGTAATAATGTTGATATAAAGTTGCTAATTTAATCAAATGAATTATATTTGGTGACACTTCTCAATTCAAATTGGGCAAGTCGAACTTTATTGCATCTAAACTTGTGTTATTTTTAAAGAGAAATATAGAATGAATTTCATCCAAAAGCGTCTAGAAAAACCTGTTAGTTAGTTATAAATAATGACAACGTAATAAAGTTGATAAAAAGTTGCTAATATAATCAAATAAATTATATTTGGTGCCACTTTTGAATTTAAAATTGGGGAAGTCGAATTAATAGCCTCTAAACTTACGTTATCGAAATGTATAATGAATTTCGTCCAAAACCGTCTATAAAAACCTTTTAAGTGGCTATATAGAATGAGAACGTAATAATGTTGATATAAAGTTGCTAATTTAATCAAATGAATTATATTTGGTGACACTTCTCAATTCAAATTGGGCAAGTCGAACTTTATTGCATCTAAACTTATGTTATTTTTAAAGAGAAATATTGAATGAATTTCATCCAAAAGCGTCTAAAAAAACCTGTTAGTTAGTCATAAATAATGACAACGTAATAAACTTAATAAAAAGTTTCTAATATATTCAAATAAATTATATTTGGTGCCACTTTTAATTCAAAATTGGGAAAGTCGAATTTCTAGCCTCTAAACTTACGTTATCGAAATGTATAATGAATTTCGTCCAAAAGGGTCTATAAAAACCTTTTAATTGGCTATATAGAATGAGAACGTAATAATGTTGATATAAAGTTGCTAAATTAATCAAATGAATTATATTTGGTGACACTTCTCAATTCAAATTGGGCAAGTCGAACTTTATTGCATCTAAACTTGTGTTATTTTTAAAGAGAAATATAGAATGAATTTCATCCAAAAGCGTCTAGAAAAACCTGTTAGTTAGTTATAAATAATGACAACGTAATAAAGTTGATAAAAAGTTGCTAATATAATCAAATAAATTATATTTGGTGCCACTTTTGAATTTAAAATTGGGGAAGTCGAATTAATAGCCTCTAAACTTACGTTATCGAAATGTATAATGAATTTCGTCCAAAACCGTCTATAAAAACCTTTTAAGTGGCTATATAGAATGAGAACGTAATAATGTTGATATAAAGTTGCTAATTTAATCAAATGAATTATATTTGGTGACACTTCTCAATTCAAATTGGGCAAGTCGAACTTTATTGCATCTAAACTTGTGTTATTTTTAAAGAGAAATATAGAATGAATTTCATCCAAAAGCATCTAGAAAAACCTGTTAGTTAGTTATAAATAATGACAACGTAATAAAGTTGATAAAAAGTTGCTAATATAATCAAATAAATTATATTTGGTGCCACTTTTGAATTTAAAATGGGGGAAGTCGAATTAATAGCCTCTAAACTTACGTTATCGAAATGTATAATGAATTTCGTCCAAAACCGTCTATAAAAACCTTTTAAGTGGCTATATAGAATGAGAACGTAATAATGTTGATATAAAGTTGCTAATTTAATCAAATGAATTATATTTGGTGACACTTCTCAATTCAAATTGGGCAAGTCGAACTTTATTGCATCTAAACTTATGTTATTTTTAAAGAGAAATATTGAATGAATTTCATCCAAAAGCGTCTAAAAAAACCTGTTAGTTAGTCATAAATAATGACAACGTAATAAACTTAATAAAAAGTTTCTAATATATTCAAATAAATTATATTTGGTGCCTTCTTTGAATTTAAAATTGGGGAAGTCGAATTAATAGCCTCTAAACTTACGTTATCGAAATGTATAATGAATTTCGTCCAAAACCGTCTATAAAAACCTTTTAAGTGGCTATATGGAATGAGAACGTAATAATGTTGATATAAAGTCGCTAATTTAATCAAATGAATTATATTTGGTGACACTTCTCAATTCAAATTGGGCAAGTCGAACTTTATTGCATCTAAACTTATGTTATTTTTAAAGAGAAATATTGAATGAATTTCATCCAAAAGCGTCTAAAAAAACCTATTAGTTAGTTATAAATAATGACAACGTAATAAACTTAATAAAAAGTTTCTAATATATTCAAATAAATTATATTTGGTGCCACTTTTGAATTTAAAATTGGGGAAGTCGAATTAATAGCCTCTAAACTTACGTTATCGAAATGTATAATGAATTTCGTCCAAAACCGTCTATAAAAACCTTTTAAGTGGCTATATGGAATGAGAACGTAATAATGTTGATATAAAGTCGCTAATTTAATCAAATGAATTATATTTGGTGACACTTCTCAATTCAAATTGGGCAAGTCGAACTTTATTGCATCTAAACTTGTGTTATTTTTAAAGAGAAATATAGAATGAATTTCATCCAAAAGCGTCTAGAAAAACCTGTTAGTTAGTTATAAATAATGACAACGTAATAAAGTTGATAAAAAGTTGCTAATATAATCAAATAAATTATATTTGGTGCCACTTTTGAATTTAAAATTGGGGAAGTCGAATTAATAGCCTCTAAACTTACGTTATCGAAATGTATAATGAATTTCGTCCAAAACCGTCTATAAAAACCTTTTAAGTGGCTATATAGAATGAGAACGTAATAATGTTGATATAAAGTTGCTAATTTAATCAAATGAATTATATTTGGTGACACTTCTCAATTCAAATTGGGCAAGTCGAACTTTATTGCATCTAAACTTATGTTATTTTTAAAGAGAAATATTGAATGAATTTCATCCAAAAGCGTCTAAAAAAACCTGTTAGTTAGTCATAAATAATGACAATGTAATAAACTTAATGAAAAGTTTCTAATATATTCAAATAAATTATATTTGGTGCCACTTTTGAATTCAAAATTGGGAAAGTCGAATTTCTAGCCTCTAAACTTACGTTATCGAAATGTATAATGAATTTCGTGCAAAAGGGTCTATAAAAACCTTTTAATTGGCTATATAGAATGAGAACGTAATAATGTTGATATAAAGTTGCTAAATTAATCAAATGAATTATATTTGGTGACACTTCTCAATTCAAATTGGGCAATTCGAACTTTATTGCATCTAAACTTATGTTATTTTTAAAGAGAAATATAGAATGAATTTCATCCAAAAGCGTCTAGAAAAACTTGTTATTTAGTCATAAATAATGACAACGTAATAAAGTTAATAAAAAGTTTCTAATATATTTAAATAAATTATATTTGGTGCCACTTTCGAATTCAAAATTGGGGAACTCGAATTTATAGCCTCTAAACTTACGTTATCGAAATGTATAATGAATTTCGTGCAAAAGCGTCTATAAAAACCTTTTAATTGGCTATATAGAATGAGAACGTAATAATGTTGATATAAAGTTGCTAATTTAATCAAATGAATTATATTTGGTGACACTTCTCAATTCAAATTGGGCAAGTCGAACTTTATTGCATCTAAACTTATGTTATTTTTAAAGAGAAATATAGAATGAATTTCATCTAAAAGTGTCTAGAAAAACCTGTTAGTTAGTTATAAAAAATGACAACGTAATAAAGTTGATAAGAAGTTGCTAATATAATAAAATAAATTATATTTGGTGCCACTTTTGAATTCAAAATTGGGGAAGTCGAATTTATAGCCTATAAACTTACGATATCGAAATGTATAATGAATTTCGTCCAAAAGCGTCTATAAAAACCTTTTAATTGGCTATATAGAATGAGAACGTAATAATGTTTATATAAAGTTGCTAATTTAATCAAATGAATTATATTTGGTGACACTTCTCAATTCAAATTGGGCAAGTCGAACTTTATTGCATCTAAACTTGTGTTATTTTTAAAGAGAAATATAGAATGAATTTCATCCAAAAGCATCTAGAAAAACCTGTTAGTTAGTTATAAATAATGACAACGTAATAAAGTTGATAAAAAGTTGCTAATATAATCAAATAAATTATATTTGGTGCCACTTTTGAATTTAAAATGGGGGAAGTCGAATTAATAGCCTCTAAACTTACGTTATCGAAATGTATAATGAATTTCGTCCAAAACCGTCTATAAAAACCTTTTAAGTGGCTATATAGAATGAGAACGTAATAATGTTGATATAAAGTTGCTAATTTAATCAAATGAATTATATATGGTGACACTTCTCAATTCAAATTGGGCAAGTCGAACTTTATTGCATCTAAACTTATGTTATTTTTAAAGAGAAATATTGAATGAATTTCATCCAAAAGCGTCTAAAAAAACCTGTTAGTTAGTCATAAATAATGACAACGTAATAAACTTAATAAAAAGTTTCTAATATATTCAAATAAATTATATTTGGTGCCTTCTTTGAATTTAAAATTGGGGAAGTCGAATTAATAGCCTCTAAACTGACGTTATCGAAATGTATAATGAATTTCGTCCAAAACCGTCTATAAAAACCTTTTAAGTGGCTATATGGAATGAGAACGTAATAATGTTGATATAAAGTCGCTAATTTAATCAAATGAATTATATTTGGTGACACTTCTCAATTCAAATTGGGCAAGTCGAACTTTATTGCATCTAAACTTATGTTATTTTTAAAGAGAAATATTGAATGAATTTCATCCAAAAGCGTCTAAAAAAACCTGTTAGTTAGTCATAAATAATGACAACGTAATAAACTTAATAAAAAGTTTCTAATATATTCAAATAAATTATATTTGTTGCCACTTTTGAATTTAAAATTGGGGAAGTCGAATTAATAGCCTCTAAACTTACGTTATCGAAATGTATAATGAATTTCGTCCAAAACCGTCTATAAAAACCTTTTAAGTGGCTATATGGAATGAGAACGTAATAATGTTGATATAAAGTCGCTAATTTAATCAAATGAATTATATTTGGTGACACTTCTCAATTCAAATTGGGCAAGTCGAACTTTATTGCATCTAAACTTGTGTTATTTTTAAAGAGAAATATAGAATGAATTTCATCCAAAAGCGTCTAGAAAAACCTGTTAGTTAGTTATAAATAATGACAACGTAATAAAGTTGATAAAAAGTTGCTAATATAATCAAATAAATTATATTTGGTGCCACTTTTGAATTTAAAATTGGGGAAGTCGAATTAATAGCCTCTAAACTTACGTTATCGAAATGTATAATGAATTTCGTCCAAAACCGTCTATAAAAACCTTTTAAGTGGCTATATAGAATGAGAACGTAATAATGTTGATATAAAGTTGCTAATTTAATCAAATGAATTATATTTGGTGACACTTCTCAATTCAAATTGGGCAAGTCGAACTTTATTGCATCTAAACTTATGTTATTTTTAAAGAGAAATATTGAATGAATTTCATCCAAAAGCGTCTAAAAAAACCTGTTAGTTAGTCATAAATAATGACAACGTAATAAACTTAATGAAAAGTTTCTAATATATTCAAATAAATTATATTTGGTGCCACTTTTGAATTCAAAATTGGGAAAGTCGAATTTCTAGCCTCTAAACTTACGTTATCGAAATGTATAATGAATTTCGTGCAAAAGGGTCTATAAAAACCTTTTAATTGGCTATATAGAATGAGAACGTAATAATGTTGATATAAAGTTGCTAAATTAATCAAATGAATTATATTTGGTGACACTTCTCAATTCAAATTGGGCAATTCGAACTTTATTGCATCTAAACTTATGTTATTTTTAAAGAGAAATATAGAATGAATTTCATCCAAAAGCGTCTAGAAAAACTTGTTATTTAGTCATAAATAATGACAACGTAATAAAGTTAATAAAAAGTTTCTAATATATTTAAATAAATTATATTTGGTGCCACTTTCGAATTCAAAATTGGGGAACTCGAATTTATAGCCTCTAAACTTACGTTATCGAAATGTATAATGAATTTCGTGCAAAAGCGTCTATAAAAACCTTTTAATTGGCTATATAGAATGAGAACGTAATAATGTTGATATAAAGTTGCTAATTTAATCAAATGAATTATATTTGGTGACACTTCTCAATTCAAATTGGGCAAGTCGAACTTTATTGCATCTAAACTTATGTTATTTTTAAAGAGAAATATAGAATGAATTTCATCTAAAAGTGTCTAGAAAAACCTGTTAGTTAGTTATAAAAAATGACAACGTAATAAAGTTGATAAGAAGTTGCTAATATAATAAAATAAATTATATTTGGTGCCACTTTTGAATTCAAAATTGGGGAAGTCGAATTTATAGCCTATAAACTTACGATATCGAAATGTATAATGAATTTCGTCCAAAAGCGTCTATAAAAACCTTTTAATTGGCTATATAGAATGAGAACGTAATAATGTTGATATAAAGTTGCTAATTTAATCAAATGAATTATATTTGGTGACACTTCTCAATTCAAATTGGGCAAGTCGAACTTTATTGCATCTAAACTTGTGTTATTTTTAAAGAGAAATATAGAATGAATTTCATCCAAAAGCATCTAGAAAAACCTGTTAGTTAGTTATAAATAATGACAACGTAATAAAGTTGATAAAAAGTTGCTAATATAATCAAATAAATTATATTTGGTGCCACTTTTGAATTTAAAATGGGGGAAGTCGAATTAATAGCCTCTAAACTTACGTTATCGAAATGTATAATGAATTTCGTCCAAAACCGTCTATAAAAACCTTTTAAGTGGCTATATAGAATGAGAACGTAATAATGTTGATATAAAGTTGCTAATTTAATCAAATGAATTATATTTGGTGACACTTCTCAATTCAAATTGGGCAAGTCGAACTTTATTGCATCTAAACTTATGTTATTTTTAAAGAGAAATATTGAATGAATTTCATCCAAAAGCGTCTAAAAAAACCTGTTAGTTAGTCATAAATAATGACAACGTAATAAACTTAATAAAAAGTTTCTAATATATTCAAATAAATTATATTTGGTGCCTTCTTTGAATTTAAAATTGGGGAAGTCGAATTAATAGCCTCTAAACTTACGTTATCGAAATGTATAATGAATTTCGTCCAAAACCGTCTATAAAAACCTTTTAAGTGGCTATATGGAATGAGAACGTAATAATGTTGATATAAAGTCGCTAATTTAATCAAATGAATTATATTTGGTGACACTTCTCAATTCAAATTGGGCAAGTCGAACTTTATTGCATCTAAACTTATGTTATTTTTAAAGAGAAATATTGAATGAATTTCATCCAAAAGCGTCTAAAAAAACCTGTTAGTTAGTCATAAATAATGACAACGTAATAAACTTAATAAAAAGTTTCTAATATATTCAAATAAATTATATTTGGTGCCACTTTTGAATTTAAAATTGGGGAAGTCGAATTAATAGCCTCTAAACTTACGTTATCGAAATGTATAATGAATTTCGTCCAAAACCGTCTATAAAAACCTTTTAAGTGGCTATATGGAATGAGAACGTAATAATGTTGATATAAAGTCGCTAATTTAATCAAATGAATTATATTTGGTGACACTTCTCAATTCAAATTGGGCAAGTCGAACTTTATTGCATCTAAACTTGTGTTATTTTTAAAGAGAAATATAGAATGAATTTCATCCAAAAGCGTCTAGGAAAACCTGTTAGTTAGTTATAAATAATGACAACGTAATAAAGTTGATAAAAAGTTGCTAATATAATCAAATAAATTATATTTGGTGCCACTTTTGAATTTAAAATTGGGGAAGTCGAATTAATAGCCTCTAAACTTACGTTATCGAAATGTATAATGAATTTCGTCCAAAACCGTCTATAAAAACCTTTTAAGTGGCTATATAGAATGAGAACGTAATAATGTTGATATAAAGTTGCTAATTTAATCAAATGAATTATATTTGGTGACACTTCTCAATTCAAATTGGGCAAGTCGAACTTTATTGCATCTAAACTTATGTTATTTTTAAAGAGAAATATTGAATGAATTTCATCCAAAAGCGTCTAAAAAAACCTGTTAGTTAGTCATAAATAATGACAACGTAATAAACTTAATGAAAAGTTTCTAATATATTCAAATAAATTATATTTGGTGCCACTTTTGAATTCAAAATTGGGAAAGTCGAATTTCTAGCCTCTAAACTTACGTTATCGAAATGTATAATGAATTTCGTGCAAAAGGGTCTATAAAAACCTTTTAATTGGCTATATAGAATGAGAACGTAATAATGTTGATATAAAGTTGCTAAATTAATCAAATGAATTATATTTGGTGACACTTCTCAATTCAAATTGGGCAAGTCGAACTTTATTGCATCTAAACTTATGTTATTTTTAAAGAGAAATATAGAATGAATTTCATCCAAAAGCGTCTAGAAAAACTTGTTATTTAGTCATAAATAATGACAACGTAATAAAGTTAATAAAAAGTTTCTAATATATTTAAATAAATTATATTTGGTGCCACTTTCGAATTCAAAATTGGGGAACTCGAATTTATAGCCTCTAAACTTACGTTATCGAAATGTATAATGAATTTCGTGCAAAAGCGTCTATAAAAACCTTTTAATTGGCTATATAGAATGAGAACGTAATAATGTTGATATAAAGTTGCTAATTTAATCAAATGAATTATATTTGGTGACACTTCTCAATTCAAATTGGGCAAGTCCAACTTTATTGCATCTAAACTTATGTTATTTTTAAAGAGAAATATTGAATGAATTTCATCCAAAAGCGTCTAGAAAAACTTGTTATTTAGTCATAAATAATGACAACGTAATAAAGTTAATAAAAAGTTTCTAATATATTTAAATAAATTATATTTGGTGCCACTTTCGAATTCAAAATTGGGGAACTCGAATTTATAGCCTCTAAACTTACGTTATCGAAATGTATAATGAATTTCGTGCAAAAGCGTCTATAAAAACCTTTTAATTGGCTATATAGAATGAGAACGTAATAATGTTGATATAAAGTTGCTAATTTAATCAAATGAATTATATTTGGTGACACTTCTCAATTCAAATTGGGCAAGTCCAACTTTATTGCATCTAAACTTATGTTATTTTTAAAGAGAAATATAGAATGAATTTCATCTAAAAGTGTCTAGAAAAACCTGTTAGTTAGTTATAAAAAATGACAACGTAATAAAGTTGATAAGAAGTTGCTAATATAATAAAATAAATTATATTTGGTGCCACTTTTGAATTCAAAATTGGGGAAGTCGAATTTATAGCCTATAAACTTACGATATCGAAATGTATAATGAATTTCGTCCAAAAGCGTCTATAAAAACCTTTTAATTGGCTATATAGAATGAGAACGTAATAATGTTGATATAAAGTTGCTAATTTAATCAAATGAATTATATTTGGTGACACTTCTCAATTCAAATTGGGCAAGTCGAACTTTATTGCATCTAAACTTGTGTTATTTTTAAAGAGAAATATAGAATGAATTTCATCCAAAAGCATCTAGAAAAACCTGTTAGTTAGTTATAAATAATGACAACGTAATAAAGTTGATAAAAAGTTGCTAATATAATCAAATAAATTATATTTGGTGCCACTTTTGAATTTAAAATTGGGGAAGTCGAATTAATAGCCTCTAAACTTACGTTATTGAAATGTATAATGAATTTCGTCCAAAACCGTCTATAAAAACCTTTTAAGTGGCTATATAGAATGAGAATGTAATAATGTTGATATAAAGTTGCTAATTTAATCAAATGAATTATATTTGGTGACACTTCTCAATTCAAATTGGGCAAGTCGAACTTTATTGCATCTAAACTTATGTTATTTTTAAAGAGAAATATTGAATGAATTTCATCCAAAAGCGTCTAAAAAAACCTGTTAGTTAGTCATAAATAATGACAACGTAATAAACTTAATAAAAAGTTTCTAATATATTCAAATAAATTATATTTGGTGCCACTTTTGAATTCAAAATTGGGAAAGTCGAATTTCTAGCCTCTAAACTTACGTTATCGAAATGTATAATGAATTTCATCCAAAAGGGTCTATAAAAACCTTTTAATTGGCTATATAGAATGAGAACGTAATAATGTTGATATAAAGTTGCTAAATTAATCAAATGAATTATATTTGGTGACACTTCTCAATTCAAATTGGGCAAGTCGAACTTTATTGCATCTAAACTTATGTTATTTTTAAAGAGAAATATTGAATGAATTTCATCCAAAAGCGTCTAAAAAAACCTGTTAGTTAGTCATAAATAATGACAATGTAATAAACTTAATAAAAAGTTTCTAATATATTCAAATAAATAATATTTGGTGCCACTTTTGAATTCAAAATTGGGAAAGTCGAATTTCTAGCCTCTAAACTTACGTTATCGAAATGTATAATGAATTTCGTCCAAAAGGGTCTATAAAAACCTTTTAATTGGCTATATAGAATGAGAACGTAATAATGTTGATATAAAGTTGCTAAATTAATCAAATGAATTATATTTGGTGACACTTCTCAATTCAAATTGGGCAAGTCGAACTTTATTGCATCTAAACTTATGTTATTTTTAAAGAGAAATATAGAATGAATTTCATCTAAAAGTGTCTAGAAAAACCTGTTAGTTAGTTATAAAAAATGACAACGTAATAAAGTTGATAAGAAGTTGCTAATATAATAAAATAAATTATATTTGGTGCCACTTTTGAATTCAAAATTGGGGAAGTCGAATTTATAGCCTATAAACTTACGATATCGAAATGTATAATGAATTTCGTCCAAAAGCGTCTATAAAAACCTTTTAATTGGCTATATAGAATGAGAACGTAATAATGTTGATATAAAGTTGCTAATTTAATCAAATGAATTATATTTGGTGACACTTCTCAATTCAAATTGGGCAAGTCGAACATTATTGCATCTAAACTTGTGTTATTTTTAAAGAGAAATATAGAATGAATTTCATCCAAAAGCGTCTAGAAAAACCTGTTAGTTAGTTATAAATAATGACAACGTAATAAACTTAATAAAAAGTTTCTAATATATTCAAATAAATTATATTTGGTGCCACTTTTGAATTTAAAATTGGGGAAGTCGAATTAATAGCCTCTAAACTTACGTTATCGAAATGTATAATGAATTTCGTCCAAAACCGTCTATAAAAACCTTTTAAGTGGCTATATGGAATGAGAACGTAATAATGTTGATATAAAGTCGCTAATTTAATCAAATGAATTATATTTGGTGACACTTCTCAATTCAAATTGGGCAAGTCGAACTTTATTGCATCTAAACTTATGTTATTTTTAAAGAGAAATATTGAATGAATTTCATCCAAAAGCGTCTAAAAAAACCTGTTAGTTAGTCATAAATAATGACAACGTAATAAACTTAATAAAAAGTTTCTAATATATTCAAATAAATTATATTTGGTGCCACTTTTGAATTTAAAATTGGGGAAGTCGAATTAATAGCCTCTAAACTTACGTTATCGAAATGTATAATGAATTTCGTCCAAAACCGTCTATAAAAACCTTTTAAGTGGCTATATGGAATGAGAACGTAATAATGTTGATATAAAGTCGCTAATTTAATCAAATGAATTATATTTGGTGACACTTCTCAATTCAAATTGGGCAAGTCGAACTTTATTGCATCTAAACTTGTGTTATTTTTAAAGAGAAATATAGAATGAATTTCATCCAAAAGCGTCTAGAAAAACCTGTTAGTTAGTTATAAATAATGACAACGTAATAAAGTTGATAAAAAGTTGCTAATATAATCAAATAAATTATATTTGGTGCCACTTTTGAATTTAAAATTGGGGAAGTCGAATTAATAGCCTCTAAACTTACGTTATCGAAATGTATAATGAATTTCGTCCAAAACCGTCTATAAAAACCTTTTAAGTGGCTATATAGAATGAGAACGTAATAATGTTGATATAAAGTTGCTAATTTAATCAAATGAATTATATTTGGTGACACTTCTCAATTCAAATTGGGCAAGTCGAACTTTATTGCATCTAAACTTATGTTATTTTTAAAGAGAAATATTGAATGAATTTCATCCAAAAGCGTCTAAAAAAACCTGTTAGTTAGTCATAAATAATGACAACGTAATAAACTTAATGAAAAGTTTCTAATATATTCAAATAAATTATATTTGGTGCCACTTTTGAATTCAAAATTGGGAAAGTCGAATTTCTAGCCTCTAAACTTACGTTATCGAAATGTATAATGAATTTCGTGCAAAAGGGTCTATAAAAACCTTTTAATTGGCTATATAGAATGAGAACGTAATAATGTTGATATAAAGTTGCTAAATTAATCAAATGAATTATATTTGGTGACACTTCTCAATTCAAATTGGGCAAGTCGAACTTTATTGCATCTAAACTTATGTTATTTTTAAAGAGAAATATAGAATGAATTTCATCCAAAAGCGTCTAGAAAAACTTGTTATTTAGTCATAAATAATGACAACGTAATAAAGTTAATAAAAAGTTTCTAATATATTTAAATAAATTATATTTGGTGCCACTTTCGAATTCAAAATTGGGGAACTCGAATTTATAGCCTCTAAACTTACGTTATCGAAATGTATAATGAATTTCGTGCAAAAGCGTCTATAAAAACCTTTTAATTGGCTATATAGAATGAGAACGTAATAATGTTGATATAAAGTTGCTAATTTAATCAAATGAATTATATTTGGTGACACTTCTCAATTCAAATTGGGCAAGTCCAACTTTATTGCATCTAAACTTATGTTATTTTTAAAGAGAAATATAGAATGAATTTCATCTAAAAGTGTCTAGAAAAACCTGTTAGTTAGTTATAAAAAATGACAACGTAATAAAGTTGATAAGAAGTTGCTAATATAATAAAATAAATTATATTTGGTGCCACTTTTGAATTCAAAATTGGGGAAGTCGAATTTATAGCCTATAAACTTACGATATCGAAATGTATAATGAATTTCGTCCAAAAGCGTCTATAAAAACCTTTTAATTGGCTATATAGAATGAGAACGTAATAATGTTGATATAAAGTTGCTAATTTAATCAAATGAATTATATTTGGTGACACTTCTCAATTCAAATTGGGCAAGTCGAACTTTATTGCATCTAAACTTGTGTTATTTTTAAAGAGAAATATAGAATGAATTTCATCCAAAAGCATCTAGAAAAACCTGTTAGTTAGTTATAAATAATGACAACGTAATAAAGTTGATAAAAAGTTGCTAATATAATCAAATAAATTATATTTGGTGCCACTTTTGAATTTAAAATTGGGGAAGTCGAATTAATAGCCTCTAAACTTACGTTATTGAAATGTATAATGAATTTCGTCCAAAACCGTCTATAAAAACCTTTTAAGTGGCTATATAGAATGAGAATGTAATAATGTTGATATAAAGTTGCTAATTTAATCAAATGAATTATATTTGGTGACACTTCTCAATTCAAATTGGGCAAGTCGAACTTTATTGCATCTAAACTTATGTTATTTTTAAAGAGAAATATTGAATGAATTTCATCCAAAAGCGTCTAAAAAAACCTGTTAGTTAGTCATAAATAATGACAACGTAATAAACTTAATAAAAAGTTTCTAATATATTCAAATAAATTATATTTGGTGCCACTTTTGAATTCAAAATTGGGAAAGTCGAATTTCTAGCCTCTAAACTTACGTTATCGAAATGTATAATGAATTTCATCCAAAAGGGTCTATAAAAACCTTTTAATTGGCTATATAGAATGAGAACGTAATAATGTTGATATAAAGTTGCTAAATTAATCAAATGAATTATATTTGGTGACACTTCTCAATTCAAATTGGGCAAGTCGAACTTTATTGCATCTAAACTTATGTTATTTTTAAAGAGAAATATTGAATGAATTTCATCCAAAAGCGTCTAAAAAAACCTGTTAGTTAGTCATAAATAATGACAATGTAATAAACTTAATAAAAAGTTTCTAATATATTCAAATAAATAATATTTGGTGCCACTTTTGAATTCAAAATTGGGAAAGTCGAATTTCTAGCCTCTAAACTTACGTTATCGAAATGTATAATGAATTTCGTCCAAAAGGGTCTATAAAAACCTTTTAATTGGCTATATAGAATGAGAACGTAATAATGTTGATATAAAGTTGCTAAATTAATCAAATGAATTATATTTGGTGACACTTCTCAATTCAAATTGGGCAAGTCGAACTTTATTGCATCTAAACTTATGTTATTTTTAAAGAGAAATATTGAATGAATTTCATCCAAAAGCGTCTAAAAAAACCTGTTAGTTAGTCATAAATAATGACAATGTAATAAACTTAATAAAAAGTTTCTAATATATTCAAATAAATAATATTTGGTGCCACTTTTGAATTCAAAATTGGGAAAGTCGAATTTCTAGCCTCTAAACTTACGATATCGAAATGTATAATGAATTTCGTCCAAAAGCGTCTATAAAAACCTTTTAATTGGCTATATAGAATGAGAACGTAATAATGTTGATATAAAGTTGCTAATTTAATCAAATGAATTATATTTGGTGACACTTCTCAATTCAAATTGGGCAAGTCGAACATTATTGCATCTAAACTTGTGTTATTTTTAAAGAGAAATATAGAATGAATTTCATCCAAAAGCGTCTAGAAAAACCTGTTAGTTAGTTATAAATAATGACAACGTAATAAACTTAATAAAAAGTTTCTAATATATTCAAATAAATTATATTTGGTGCCACTTTTGAATTTAAAATTGGGGAAGTCGAATTAATAGCCTCTAAACTTACGTTATCGAAATGTATAATGAATTTCGTCCAAAACCGTCTACAAAAACCTTTTAAGTGGCTATATGGAATGAGAACGTAATAATGTTGATATAAAGTCGCTAATTTAATCAAATGAATTATATTTGGTGACACTTCTCAATTCAAATTGGGCAAGTCGAACTTTATTGCATCTAAACTTATGTTATTTTTAAAGAGAAATATTGAATGAATTTCATCCAAAAGCGTCTAAAAAAACCTGTTAGTTAGTCATAAATAATGACAACGTAATAAACTTAATAAAAAGTTTCTAATATATTCAAATAAATTATATTTGGTGCCACTTTTGAATTTAAAATTGGGGAAGTCGAATTAATAGCCTCTAAACTTACGTTATCGAAATGTATAATGAATTTCGTCCAAAAGGGTCTATAAAAACCTTTTAAGTGGCTATATGGAATGAGAACGTAATAATGTTGATATAAAGTCGCTAATTTAATCAAATGAATTATATTTGGTGACACTTCTCAATTCAAATTGGGCAAGTCGAACTTTATTGCATCTAAACTTGTGTTATTTTTAAAGAGAAATATAGAATGAATTTCATCCAAAAGCGTCTAGAAAAACCTGTTAGTTAGTTATAAATAATGACAACGTAATAAAGTTGATAAAAAGTTGCTAATATAATCAAATAAATTATATTTGGTGCCACTTTTGAATTTAAAATTGGGGAAGTCGAATTAATAGCCTCTAAACTTACGTTATCGAAATGTATAATGAATTTCGTCCAAAACCGTCTATAAAAACCTTTTAAGTGGCTATATAGAATGAGAACGTAATAATGTTGATATAAAGTTGCTAATTTAATCAAATGAATTATATTTGGTGACACTTCTCAATTCAAATTGGGCAAGTCGAACTTTATTGCATCTAAACTTATGTTATTTTTAAAGAGAAATATTGAATGAATTTCATCCAAAAGCGTCTAAAAAAACCTGTTAGTTAGTCATAAATAATGACAACGTAATAAACTTAATGAAAAGTTTCTAATATATTCAAATAAATTATATTTGGTGCCACTTTTGAATTCAAAATTGGGAAAGTCGAATTTCTAGCCTCTAAACTTACGTTATCGAAATGTATAATGAATTTCGTGCAAAAGGGTCTATAAAAACCTTTTAATTGGCTATATAGAATGAGAACGTAATAATGTTGATATAAAGTTGCTAAATTAATCAAATGAATTATATTTGGTGACACTTCTCAATTCAAATTGGGCAAGTCGAACTTTATTGCATCTAAACTTATGTTATTTTTAAAGAGAAATATAGAATGAATTTCATCCAAAAGCGTCTAGAAAAACTTGTTATTTAGTCATAAATAATGACAACGTAATAAAGTTAATAAAAAGTTTCTAATATATTTAAATAAATTATATTTGGTGCCACTTTCGAATTCAAAATTGGGGAACTCGAATTTATAGCCTCTAAACTTACGTTATCGAAATGTATAATGAATTTCGTGCAAAAGCGTCTATAAAAACCTTTTAATTGGCTATATAGAATGAGAACGTAATAATGTTGATATAAAGTTGCTAATTTAATCAAATGAATTATATTTGGTGACACTTCTCAATTCAAATTGGGCAAGTCCAACTTTATTGCATCTAAACTTATGTTATTTTTAAAGAGAAATATAGAATGAATTTCATCTAAAAGTGTCTAGAAAAACCTGTTAGTTAGTTATAAAAAATGACAACGTAATAAAGTTGATAAGAAGTTGCTAATATAATAAAATAAATTATATTTGGTGCCACTTTTGAATTCAAAATTGGGGAAGTCGAATTTATAGCCTATAAACTTACGATATCGAAATGTATAATGAATTTCGTCCAAAAGCGTCTATAAAAACCTTTTAATTGGCTATATAGAATGAGAACGTAATAATGTTGATATAAAGTTGCTAATTTAATCAAATGAATTATATTTGGTGACACTTCTCAATTCAAATTGGGCAAGTCGAACTTTATTGCATCTAAACTTGTGTTATTTTTAAAGAGAAATATAGAATGAATTTCATCCAAAAGCATCTAGAAAAACCTGTTAGTTAGTTATAAATAATGACAACGTAATAAAGTTGATAAAAAGTTGCTAATATAATCAAATAAATTATATTTGGTGCCACTTTTGAATTTAAAATTGGGGAAGTCGAATTAATAGCCTCTAAACTTACGTTATTGAAATGTATAATGAATTTCGTCCAAAACCGTCTATAAAAACCTTTTAAGTGGCTATATAGAATGAGAATGTAATAATGTTGATATAAAGTTGCTAATTTAATCAAATGAATTATATTTGGTGACACTTCTCAATTCAAATTGGGCAAGTCGAACTTTATTGCATCTAAACTTATGTTATTTTTAAAGAGAAATATTGAATGAATTTCATCCAAAAGCGTCTAAAAAAACCTGTTAGTTAGTCATAAATAATGACAACGTAATAAACTTAATAAAAAGTTTCTAATATATTCAAATAAATTATATTTGGTGCCACTTTTGAATTCAAAATTGGGAAAGTCGAATTTCTAGCCTCTAAACTTACGTTATCGAAATGTATAATGAATTTCATCCAAAAGGGTCTATAAAAACCTTTTAATTGGCTATATAGAATGAGAACGTAATAATGTTGATATAAAGTTGCTAAATTAATCAAATGAATTATATTTGGTGACACTTCTCAATTCAAATTGGGCAAGTCGAACTTTATTGCATCTAAACTTATGTTATTTTTAAAGAGAAATATTGAATGAATTTCATCCAAAAGCGTCTAAAAAAACCTGTTAGTTAGTCATAAATAATGACAATGTAATAAACTTAATAAAAAGTTTCTAATATATTCAAATAAATAATATTTGGTGCCACTTTTGAATTCAAAATTGGGAAAGTCGAATTTCTAGCCTCTAAACTTACGTTATCGAAATGTATAATGAATTTCGTCCAAAAGGGTCTATAAAAACCTTTTAATTGGCTATATAGAATGAGAACGTAATAATGTTGATATAAAGTTGCTAAATTAATCAAATGAATTATATTTGGTGACACTTCTCAATTCAAATTGGGCAAGTCGAACTTTATTGCATCTAAACTTATGTTATTTTTAAAGAGAAATATAGAATGAATTTCATCTAAAAGTGTCTAGAAAAACCTGTTAGTTAGTTATAAAAAATGACAACGTAATAAAGTTGATAAGAAGTTGCTAATATAATAAAATAAATTATATTTGGTGCCACTTTTGAATTCAAAATTGGGGAAGTCGAATTTATAGCCTATAAACTTACGATATCGAAATGTATAATGAATTTCGTCCAAAAGCGTCTATAAAAACCATTTAATTGGCTATATAGAATGAGAACGTAATAATGTTGATATAAAGTTGCTAATTTAATCAAATGAATTATATTTGGTGACACTTCTCAATTCAAATTGGGCAAGTCGAACATTATTGCATCTAAACTTGTGTTATTTTTAAAGAGAAATATAGAATGAATTTCATCCAAAAGCGTCTAGAAAAACCTGTTAGTTAGTTATAAATAATGACAACGTAATAAACTTAATAAAAAGTTTCTAATATATTCAAATAAATTATATTTGGTGCCACTTTTGAATTTAAAATTGGGGAAGTCGAATTAATAGCCTCTAAACTTACGTTATCGAAATGTATAATGAATTTCGTCCAAAACCGTCTATAAAAACCTTTTAAGTGGCTATATGGAATGAGAACGTAATAATGTTGATATAAAGTCGCTAATTTAATCAAATGAATTATATTTGGTGACACTTCTCAATTCAAATTGGGCAAGTCGAACTTTATTGCATCTAAACTTATGTTATTTTTAAAGAGAAATATTGAATGAATTTCATCCAAAAGCGTCTAAAAAAACCTGTTAGTTAGTCATAAATAATGACAACGTAATAAACTTAATAAAAAGTTTCTAATATATTCAAATAAATTATATTTGGTGCCACTTTTGAATTTAAAATTGGGGAAGTCGAATTAATAGCCTCTAAACTTACGTTATCGAAATGTATAATGAATTTCGTCCAAAACCGTCTATAAAAACCTTTTAAGTGGCTATATGGAATGAGAACGTAATAATGTTGATATAAAGTCGCTAATTTAATCAAATGAATTATATTTGGTGACACTTCTCAATTCAAATTGGGCAAGTCGAACTTTATTGCATCTAAACTTGTGTTATTTTTAAAGAGAAATATAGAATGAATTTCATCCAAAAGCGTCTAGAAAAACCTGTTAGTTAGTTATAAATAATGACAACGTAATAAAGTTGATAAAAAGTTGCTAATATAATCAAATAAATTATATTTGGTGCCACTTTTGAATTTAAAATTGGGGAAGTCGAATTAATAGCCTCTAAACTTACGTTATCGAAATGTATAATGAATTTCGTCCAAAACCGTCTATAAAAACCTTTTAAGTGGCTATATAGAATGAGAACGTAATAATGTTGATATAAAGTTGCTAATTTAATCAAATGAATTATATTTGGTGACACTTCTCAATTCAAATTGGGCAAGTCGAACTTTATTGCATCTAAACTTATGTTATTTTTAAAGAGAAATATTGAATGAATTTCATCCAAAAGCGTCTAAAAAAACCTGTTAGTTAGTCATAAATAATGACAACGTAATAAACTTAATGAAAAGTTTCTAATATATTCAAATAAATTATATTTGGTGCCACTTTTGAATTCAAAATTGGGAAAGTCGAATTTCTAGCCTCTAAACTTACGTTATCGAAATGTATAATGAATTTCGTGCAAAAGGGTCTATAAAAACCTTTTAATTGGCTATATAGAATGAGAACGTAATAATGTTGATATAAAGTTGCTAAATTAATCAAATGAATTATATTTGGTGACACTTCTCAATTCAAATTGGGCAAGTCGAACTTTATTGCATCTAAACTTATGTTATTTTTAAAGAGAAATATAGAATGAATTTCATCCAAAAGCGTCTAGAAAAACTTGTTATTTAGTCATAAATAATGACAACGTAATAAAGTTAATAAAAAGTTTCTAATATATTTAAATAAATTATATTTGGTGCCACTTTCGAATTCAAAATTGGGGAACTCGAATTTATAGCCTCTAAACTTACGTTATCGAAATGTATAATGAATTTCGTGCAAAAGCGTCTATAAAAACCTTTTAATTGGCTATATAGAATGAGAACGTAATAATGTTGATATAAAGTTGCTAATTTAATCAAATGAATTATATTTGGTGACACTTCTCAATTCAAATTGGGCAAGTCCAACTTTATTGCATCTAAACTTATGTTATTTTTAAAGAGAAATATAGAATGAATTTCATCTAAAAGTGTCTAGAAAAACCTGTTAGTTAGTTATAAAAAATGACAACGTAATAAAGTTGATAAGAAGTTGCTAATATAATAAAATAAATTATATTTGGTGCCACTTTTGAATTCAAAATTGGGGAAGTCGAATTTATAGCCTATAAACTTACGATATCGAAATGTATAATGAATTTCGTCCAAAAGCGTCTATAAAAACCTTTTAATTGGCTATATAGAATGAGAACGTAATAATGTTGATATAAAGTCGCTAATTTAATCAAATGAATTATATTTGGTGACACTTCTCAATTCAAATTGGGCAAGTCGAACTTTATTGCATCTAAACTTGTGTTATTTTTAAAGAGAAATATAGAATGAATTTCATCCAAAAGCGTCTAGAAAAACCTGTTAGTTAGTTATAAATAATGACAACGTAATAAAGTTGATAAAAAGTTGCTAATATAATCAAATAAATTATATTTGGTGCCACTTTTGAATTTAAAATTGGGGAAGTCGAATTAATAGCCTCTAAACTTACGTTATCGAAATGTATAATGAATTTCGTCCAAAACCGTCTATAAAAACCTTTTAAGTGGCTATATAGAATGAGAACGTAATAATGTTGATATAAAGTTGCTAATTTAATCAAATGAATTATATTTGGTGACACTTCTCAATTCAAATTGGGCAAGTCGAACTTTATTGCATCTAAACTTATGTTATTTTTAAAGAGAAATATTGAATGAATTTCATCCAAAAGCGTCTAAAAAAACCTGTTAGTTAGTCATAAATAATGACAACGTAATAAACTTAATGAAAAGTTTCTAATATATTCAAATAAATTATATTTGGTGCCACTTTTGAATTCAAAATTGGGAAAGTCGAATTTCTAGCCTCTAAACTTACGTTATCGAAATGTATAATGAATTTCGTGCAAAAGGGTCTATAAAAACCTTTTAATTGGCTATATAGAATGAGAACGTAATAATGTTGATATAAAGTTGCTAAATTAATCAAATGAATTATATTTGGTGACACTTCTCAATTCAAATTGGGCAAGTCGAACTTTATTGCATCTAAACTTATGTTATTTTTAAAGAGAAATATAGAATGAATTTCATCCAAAAGCGTCTAGAAAAACTTGTTATTTAGTCATAAATAATGACAACGTAATAAAGTTAATAAAAAGTTTCTAATATATTTAAATAAATTATATTTGGTGCCACTTTCGAATTCAAAATTGGGGAACTCGAATTTATAGCCTCTAAACTTACGTTATCGAAATGTATAATGAATTTCGTGCAAAAGCGTCTATAAAAACCTTTTAATTGGCTATATAGAATGAGAACGTAATAATGTTGATATAAAGTTGCTAATTTAATCAAATGAATTATATTTGGTGACACTTCTCAATTCAAATTGGGCAAGTCCAACTTTATTGCATCTAAACTTATGTTATTTTTAAAGAGAAATATAGAATGAATTTCATCTAAAAGTGTCTAGAAAAACCTGTTAGTTAGTTATAAAAAATGACAACGTAATAAAGTTGATAAGAAGTTGCTAATATAATAAAATAAATTATATTTGGTGCCACTTTTGAATTCAAAATTGGGGAAGTCGAATTTATAGCCTATAAACTTACGATATCGAAATGTATAATGAATTTCGTCCAAAAGCGTCTATAAAAACCTTTTAATTGGCTATATAGAATGAGAACGTAATAATGTTGATATAAAGTTGCTAATTTAATCAAATGAATTATATTTGGTGACACTTCTCAATTCAAATTGGGCAAGTCGAACTTTATTGCATCTAAACTTGTGTTATTTTTAAAGAGAAATATAGAATGAATTTCATCCAAAAGCATCTAGAAAAACCTGTTAGTTAGTTATAAATAATGACAACGTAATAAAGTTGATAAAAAGTTGCTAATATAATCAAATAAATTATATTTGGTGCCACTTTTGAATTTAAAATTGGGGAAGTCGAATTAATAGCCTCTAAACTTACGTTATCGAAATGTATAATGAATTTCGTCCAAAACCGTCTATAAAAACCTTTTAAGTGGCTATATAGAATGAGAATGTAATAATGTTGATATAAAGTTGCTAATTTAATCAAATGAATTATATTTGGTGACACTTCTCAATTCAAATTGGGCAAGTCGAACTTTATTGCATCTAAACTTATGTTATTTTTAAAGAGAAATATTGAATGAATTTCATCCAAAAGCGTCTAAAAAAACCTGTTAGTTAGTCATAAATAATGACAACGTAATAAACTTAATAAAAAGTTTCTAATATATTCAAATAAATTATATTTGGTGCCACTTTTGAATTCAAAATTGGGAAAGTCGAATTTCTAGCCTCTAAACTTACGTTATCGAAATGTATAATGAATTTCATCCAAAAGGGTCTATAAAAACCTTTTAATTGGCTATATAGAATGAGAACGTAATAATGTTGATATAAAGTTGCTAAATTAATCAAATGAATTATATTTGGTGACACTTCTCAATTCAAATTGGGCAAGTCGAACTTTATTGCATCTAAACTTATGTTATTTTTAAAGAGAAATATTGAATGAATTTCATCCAAAAGCGTCTAAAAAAACCTGTTAGTTAGTCATAAATAATGACAATGTAATAAACTTAATAAAAAGTTTCTAATATATTCAAATAAATAATATTTGGTGCCACTTTTGAATTCAAAATTGGGAAAGTCGAATTTCTAGCCTCTAAACTTACGTTATCGAAATGTATAATGAATTTCGTCCAAAAGGGTCTATAAAAACCTTTTAATTGGCTATATAGAATGAGAACGTAATAATGTTGATATAAAGTTGCTAAATTAATCAAATGAATTATATTTGGTGACACTTCTCAATTCAAATTGGGCAAGTCGAACTTTATTGCATCTAAACTTATGTTATTTTTAAAGAGAAATATAGAATGAATTTCATCTAAAAGTGTCTAGAAAAACCTGTTAGTTAGTTATAAAAAATGACAACGTAATAAAGTTGATAAGAAGTTGCTAATATAATAAAATAAATTATATTTGGTGCCACTTTTGAATTCAAAATTGGGGAAGTCGAATTTATAGCCTATAAACTTACGATATCGAAATGTATAATGAATTTCGTCCAAAAGCGTCTATAAAAACCTTTTAATTGGCTATATAGAATGAGAACGTAATAATGTTGATATAAAGTTGCTAATTTAATCAAATGAATTATATTTGGTGACACTTCTCAATTCAAATTGGGCAAGTCGAACATTATTGCATCTAAACTTGTGTTATTTTTAAAGAGAAATATAGAATGAATTTCATCCAAAAGCGTCTAGAAAAACCTGTTAGTTAGTTATAAATAATGACAACGTAATAAACTTAATAAAAAGTTTCTAATATATTCAAATAAATTATATTTGGTGCCACTTTTGAATTTAAAATTGGGGAAGTCGAATTAATAGCCTCTAAACTTACGTTATCGAAATGTATAATGAATTTCGTCCAAAACCGTCTATAAAAACCTTTTAAGTGGCTATATGGAATGAGAACGTAATAATGTTGATATAAAGTCGCTAATTTAATCAAATGAATTATATTTGGTGACACTTCTCAATTCAAATTGGGCAAGTCGAACTTTATTGCATCTAAACTTATGTTATTTTTAAAGAGAAATATTGAATGAATTTCATCCAAAAGCGTCTAAAAAAACCTGTTAGTTAGTCATAAATAATGACAACGTAATAAACTTAATAAAAAGTTTCTAATATATTCAAATAAATTATATTTGGTGCCACTTTTGAATTTAAAATTGGGGAAGTCGAATTAATAGCCTCTAAACTTACGTTATCGAAATGTATAATGAATTTCGTCCAAAACCGTCTATAAAAACCTTTTAAGTGGCTATATGGAATGAGAACGTAATAATGTTGATATAAAGTCGCTAATTTAATCAAATGAATTATATTTGGTGACACTTCTCAATTCAAATTGGGCAAGTCGAACTTTATTGCATCTAAACTTGTGTTATTTTTAAAGAGAAATATAGAATGAATTTCATCCAAAAGCGTCTAGAAAAACCTGTTAGTTAGTTATAAATAATGACAACGTAATAAAGTTGATAAAAAGTTGCTAATATAATCAAATAAATTATATTTGGTGCCACTTTTGAATTTAAAATTGGGGAAGTCGAATTAATAGCCTCTAAACTTACGTTATCGAAATGTATAATGAATTTCGTCCAAAACCGTCTATAAAAACCTTTTAAGTGGCTATATAGAATGAGAACGTAATAATGTTGATATAAAGTTGCTAATTTAATCAAATGAATTATATTTGGTGACACTTCTCAATTCAAATTGGGCAAGTCGAACTTTATTGCATCTAAACTTATGTTATTTTTAAAGAGAAATATTGAATGAATTTCATCCAAAAGCGTCTAAAAAAACCTGTTAGTTAGTCATAAATAATGACAACGTAATAAACTTAATGAAAAGTGTCTAATATATTCAAATAAATTATATTTGGTGCCACTTTTGAATTCAAAATTGGGAAAGTCGAATTTCTAGCCTCTAAACTTACGTTATCGAAATGTATAATGAATTTCGTGCAAAAGGGTCTATAAAAACCTTTTAATTGGCTATATAGAATGAGAACGTAATAATGTTGATATAAAGTTGCTAAATTAATCAAATGAATTATATTTGGTGACACTTCTCAATTCAAATTGGGCAAGTCGAACTTTATTGCATCTAAACTTATGTTATTTTTAAAGAGAAATATAGAATGAATTTCATCCAAAAGCGTCTAGAAAAACTTGTTATTTAGTCATAAATAATGACAACGTAATAAAGTTAATAAAAAGTTTCTAATATATTTAAATAAATTATATTTGGTGCCACTTTCGAATTCAAAATTGGGGAACTCGAATTTATAGCCTCTAAACTTACGTTATCGAAATGTATAATGAATTTCGTGCAAAAGCGTCTATAAAAACCTTTTAATTGGCTATATAGAATGAGAACGTAATAATGTTGATATAAAGTTGCTAATTTAATCAAATGAATTATATTTGGTGACACTTCTCAATTCAAATTGGGCAAGTCCAACTTTATTGCATCTAAATTTATGTTATTTTTAAAGAGAAATATAGAATGAATTTCATCTAAAAGTGTCTAGAAAAACCTGTTAGTTAGTTATAAAAAATGACAACGTAATAAAGTTGATAAGAAGTTGCTAATATAATAAAATAAATTATATTTGGTGCCACTTTTGAATTCAAAATTGGGGAAGTCGAATTTATAGCCTATAAACTTACGATATCGAAATGTATAATGAATTTCGTCCAAAAGCGTCTATAAAAACCTTTTAATTGGCTATATAGAATGAGAACGTAATAATGTTGATATAAAGTTGCTAATTTAATCAAATGAATTATATTTGGTGACACTTCTCAATTCAAATTGGGCAAGTCGAACTTTATTGCATCTAAACTTGTGTTATTTTTAAAGAGAAATATAGAATGAATTTCATCCAAAAGCATCTAGAAAAACCTGTTAGTTAGTTATAAATAATGACAACGTAATAAAGTTGATAAAAGTTGCTAATATAATCAAATAAATTATATTTGGTGCCACTTTTGAATTTAAAATTGGGGAAGTCGAATTAATAGCCTCTAAACTTACGTTATCGAAATGTATAATGAATTTCGTCCAAAACCGTCTATAAAAACCTTTTAAGTGGCTATATAGAATGAGAATGTAATAATGTTGATATAAAGTTGCTAATTTAATCAAATGAATTATATTTGGTGACACTTCTCAATTCAAATTGGGCAAGTCGAACTTTATTGCATCTAAACTTATGTTATTTTTAAAGAGAAATATTGAATGAATTTCATCCAAAAGCGTCTAAAAAAACCTGTTAGTTAGTCATAAATAATGACAACGTAATAAACTTAATAAAAAGTTTCTAATATATTCAAATAAATTATATTTGGTGCCACTTTTGAATTCAAAATTGGGAAAGTCGAATTTCTAGCCTCTAAACTTACGTTATCGAAATGTATAATGAATTTCATCCAAAAGGGTCTATAAAAACCTTTTAATTGGCTATATAGAATGAGAACGTAATAATGTTGATATAAAGTTGCTAAATTAATCAAATGAATTATATTTGGTGACACTTCTCAATTCAAATTGGGCAAGTCGAACTTTATTGCATCTAAACTTATGTTATTTTTAAAGAGAAATATTGAATGAATTTCATCCAAAAGCGTCTAAAAAAACCTGTTAGTTAGTCATAAATAATGACAATGTAATAAACTTAATAAAAAGTTTCTAATATATTCAAATAAATAATATTTGGTGCCACTTTTGAATTCAAAATTGGGAAAGTCGAATTTCTAGCCTCTAAACTTACGTTATCGAAATGTATAATGAATTTCGTCCAAAAGGGTCTATAAAAACCTTTTAATTGGCTATATAGAATGAGAACGTAATAATGTTGATATAAAGTTGCTAAATTAATCAAATGAATTATATTTGGTGACACTTCTCAATTCAAATTGGGCAAGTCGAACTTTATTGCATCTAAACTTATGTTATTTTTAAAGAGAAATATAGAATGAATTTCATCTAAAAGTGTCTAGAAAAACCTGTTAGTTAGTTATAAAAAATGACAACGTAATAAAGTTGATAAGAAGTTGCTAATATAATAAAATAAATTATATTTGGTGCCACTTTTGAATTCAAAATTGGGGAAGTCGAATTTATAGCCTATAAACTTACGATATCGAAATGTATAATGAATTTCGTCCAAAAGCGTCTATAAAAACCTTTTAATTGGCTATATAGAATGAGAACGTAATAATGTTGATATAAAGTTGCTAATTTAATCAAATGAATTATATTTGGTGACACTTCTCAATTCAAATTGGGCAAGTCGAACATTATTGCATCTAAACTTGTGTTATTTTTAAAGAGAAATATAGAATGAATTTCATCCAAAAGCGTCTAGAAAAACCTGTTAGTTAGTTATAAATAATGACAACGTAATAAAGTTGATAAAAAGTTGCTAATATAATCAAATAAATTATATTTGGTGCCACTTTTGAATTTAAAATTGGGGAAGTCGAATTAATAGCCTCTAAACTTACGTTATCGAAATGTATAATGAATTTCGTCCAAAACCGTCTATAAAAACCTTTTAAGTGGCTATATAGAATGAGAACATAATAATGTTGATATAAAGTTGCTAATTTAATCAAATGAATTATATTTGGTGACACTTCTCAATTCAAATTGGGCAAGTCGAACTTTATTGCATCTAAACTTATGTTATTTTTAAAGAGAAATATTGAATGAATTTCATCCAAAAGCGTCTAAAAAAACCTGTTAGTTAGTCATAAATAATGACAACGTAATAAAGTTGATAAGAAGTTGCTAATATAATAAAATAAATTATATTTGGTGCCACTTTTGAATTCAAAATTGGGGAAGTCGAATTTATAGCCTATAAACTTACGATATCGAAATGTATAATGAATTTCGTCCAAAAGCGTCTATAAAAACCTTTTAATTGGCTATATAGAATGAGAACGTAATAATGTTGATATAAAGTTGCTAATTTAATCAAATGAATTATATTTGGTGACACTTCTCAATTCAAATTGGGCAAGTCGAACTTTATTGCATCTAAACTTGTGTTATTTTTAAAGAGAAATATAGAATGAATTTCATCCAAAAGCATCTAGAAAAACCTGTTAGTTAGTTATAAATAATGACAACGTAATAAAGTTGATAAAAAGTTGCTAATATAATCAAATAAATTATATTTGGTGCCACTTTTGAATTTAAAATTGGGGAAGTCGAATTAATAGCCTCTAAACTTACGTTATCGAAATGTATAATGAATTTCGTCCAAAACCGTCTATAAAAACCTTTTAAGTGGCTATATAGAATGAGAACGTAATAATGTTGATATAAAGTTGCTAATTTAATCAAATGAATTATATTTGGTGACACTTCTCAATTCAAATTGGGCAAGTCGAACTTTATTGCATCTAAACTTATGTTATTTTTAAAGAGAAATATTGAATGAATTTCATCCAAAAGCGTCTAAAAAAACCTGTTAGTTAGTCATAAATAATGACAACGTAATAAACTTAATAAAAAGTTTCTAATATATTCAAATAAATTATATTTGGTGCCACTTTTGAATTCAAAATTGGGAAAGTCGAATTTCTAGCCTCTAAACTTACGTTATCGAAATGTATAATGAATTTCGTCCAAAAGGGTCTATAAAAACCTTTTAATTGGCTATATAGAATGAGAACGTAATAATGTTGATATAAAGTTGCTAAATTAATCAAATGAATTATATTTGGTGACACTTCTCAATTCAAATTGGGCAAGTCGAACTTTATTGCATCTAAACTTGTGTTATTTTTAAAGAGAAATATAGAATGAATTTCATCCAAAAGCGTCTAGAAAAACCTGTTAGTTAGTTATAAATAATGACAACGTAATAAAGTTGATAAAAAGTTGCTAATATAATCAAATAAATTATATTTGGTGCCACTTTTGAATTTAAAATTGGGGAAGTCGAATTAATAGCCTCTAAACTTACGTTATCGAAATGTATAATGAATTTCGTCCAAAACCGTCTATAAAAACCTTTTAAGTGGCTATATAGAATGAGAACGTAATAATGTTGATATAAAGTTGCTAATTTAATCAAATGAATTATATTTGGTGACACTTCTCAATTCAAATTGGGCAAGTCGAACTTTATTGCATCTAAACTTATGTTATTTTTAAAGAGAAATATTGAATGAATTTCATCCAAAAGCGTCTAAAAAAACCTGTTAGTTAGTCATAAATAATGACAACGTAATAAACTTAATAAAAAGTTTCTAATATATTCAAATAAATTATATTTGGTGCCACTTTTGAATTCAAAATTGGGAAAGTCGAATTTCTAGCCTCTAAACTTACGTTATCGAAATGTATAATGAATTTCGTCCAAAAGGGTCTATAAAAACCTTTTAATTGGCTATATAGAATGAGAACGTAATAATGTTGATATAAAGTTGCTAAATTAATCAAATGAATTATATTTGGTGACACTTCTCAATTCAAATTGGGCAAGTCGAGCTTTATTGCATCTAAACTTGTGTTATTTTTAAAGAGAAATATAGAATGAATTTCATCCAAAAGCGTCTAGAAAAACCTGTTAGTTAGTTATAAATAATGACAACGTAATAAAGTTGATAAAAAGTTGCTAATATAATCAAATAAATTATATTTGGTGCCACTTTTGAATTTAAAATTGGGGAAGTCGAATTAATAGCCTCTAAACTTACGTTATCGAAATGTATAATGAATTTCGTCCAAAACCGTCTATAAAAACCTTTTAAGTGGCTATATAGAATGAGAACGTAATAATGTTGATATAAAGTTGCTAATTTAATCAAATGAATTATATTTGGTGACACTTCTCAATTCAAATTGGGCAAGTCGAACTTTATTGCATCTAAACTTATGTTATTTTTAAAGAGAAATATTGAATGAATTTCATCCAAAAGCGTCTAAAAAAACCTGTTAGTTAGTCATAAATAATGACAACGTAATAAACTTAATAAAAAGTTTCTAATATATTCAAATAAATTATATTTGGTGCCACTTTTGAATTCAAAATTGGGAAAGTCGAATTTCTAGCCTCTAAACTTACGTTATCGAAATGTATAATGAATTTCGTCCAAAAGGGTCTATAAAAACCTTTTAATTGGCTATATAGAATGAGAACGTAATAATGTTGATATAAAGTTGCTAAATTAATCAAATGAATTATATTTGGTGACACTTCTCAATTCAAATTGGGCAAGTCGAACTTTATTGCATCTAAACTTGTGTTATTTTTAAAGAGAAATATAGAATGAATTTCATCCAAAAGCGTCTAGAAAAACCTGTTAGTTAGTTATAAATAATGACAACGTAATAAAGTTGATAAAAAGTTGCTAATATAATCAAATAAATTATATTTGGTGCCACTTTTGAATTTAAAATTGGGGAAGTCGAATTAATAGCCTCTAAACTTACGTTATCGAAATGTATAATGAATTTCGTCCAAAACCGTCTATAAAAACCTTTTAAGTGGCTATATAGAATGAGAACGTAATAATGTTGATATAAAGTTGCTAATTTAATCAAATGAATTATATTTGGTGACACTTCTCAATTCAAATTGGGCAAGTCGAACTTTATTGCATCTAAACTTATGTTATTTTTAAAGAGAAATATTGAATGAATTTCATCCAAAAGCGTCTAAAAAAACCTGTTAGTTAGTCATAAATAATGACAACGTAATAAACTTAATTAAAAGTTTCTAATATATTCAAATAAATTATATTTGGTGCCACTTTTGAATTCAAAATTGGGAAAGTCGAATTTCTAGCCTCTAAACTTACGTTATCGAAATGTATAATGAATTTCGTCCAAAAGGGTCTATAAAAACCTTTTAATTGGCTATATAGAATGAGAACGTAATAATGTTGATATAAAGTTGCTAAATTAATCAAATGAATTATATTTGGTGACACTTCTCAATTCAAATTGGGCAAGTCGAACTTTATTGCATCTAAACTTGTGTTATTTTTAAAAAGAAATATAGAATGAATTTCATCCAAAAGCGTCTAGAAAAACCTGTTAGTTAGTTATAAATAATGACAACGTAATAAAGTTGATAAAAAGTTGCTAATATAATCAAATAAATTATATTTGGTGCCACTTTTGAATTTAAAATTGGGGAAGTCGAATTAATAGCCTCTAAACTTACGTTATCGAAATGTATAATGAATTTCGTCCAAAACCGTCTATAAAAACCTTTTAAGTGGCTATATAGAATGAGAACGTAATAATGTTGATATAAAGTTGCTAATTTAATCAAATGAATTATATTTGGTGACACTTCTCAATTCAAATTGGGCAAGTCGAACTTTATTGCATCTAAACTTATGTTATTTTTAAAGAGAAATATTGAATGAATTTCATCCAAAAGCGTCTAAAAAACCTGTTAGTTAGTCATAAATAATGACAACGTAATAAACTTAATAAAAAGTTTCTAATATATTCAAATAAATTATATTTGGTGCCACTTTTGAATTCAAAATTGGGAAAGTCGAATTTCTAGCCTCTAAACTTACGTTATCGAAATGTATAATGAATTTCGTCCAAAAGGGTCTATAAAAACCTTTTAATTGGCTATATAGAATGAGAACGTAATAATGTTGATATAAAGTTGCTAAATTAATCAAATGAATTATATTTGGTGACACTTCTCAATTCAAATTGGGCAAGTCGAACTTTATTGCATCTAAACTTGTGTTATTTTTAAAGAGAAATATAGAATGAATTTCATCCAAAAGCGTCTAGAAAAACCTGTTAGTTAGTTATAAATAATGACAACGTAATAAAGTTGATAAAAAGTTGCTAATATAATCAAATAAATTATATTTGGTGCCACTTTTGAATTTAAAATTGGGGAAGTCGAATTAATAGCCTCTAAACTTACGTTATCGAAATGTATAATGAATTTCGTCCAAAACCGTCTATAAAAACCTTTTAAGTGGCTATATAGAATGAGAACGTAATAATGTTGATATAAAGTTGCTAATTTAATCAAATGAATTATATTTGGTGACACTTCTCAATTCAAATTGGGCAAGTCGAACTTTATTGCATCTAAACTTATGTTATTTTTAAAGAGAAATATTGAATGAATTTCATCCAAAAGCGTCTAAAAAAACCTGTTAGTTAGTCATAAATAATGACAACGTAATAAAGTTGATAAGAAGTTGCTAATATAATAAAATAAATTATATTTGGTGCCACTTTTGAATTCAAAATTGGGGAAGTCGAATTTATAGCCTATAAACTTACGATATCGAAATGTATAATGAATTTCGTCCAAAAGCGTCTATAAAAACCTTTTAATTGGCTATATAGAATAAGAACGTAATAATGTTGATATAAAGTTGCTAATTTAATCAAATGAATTATATTTGGTGACACTTCTCAATTCAAATTGGGCAAGTCGAACTTTATTGCATCTAAACTTGTGTTATTTTTAAAGAGAAATATAGAATGAATTTCATCCAAAAGCATCTAGAAAAACCTGTTAGTTAGTTATAAATAATGACAACGTAATAAAGTTGATAAAAAGTTGCTAATATAATCAAATAAATTATATTTGGTGCCACTTTTGAATTTAAAATTGGGGAACTCGAATTAATAGCCTCTAAACTTACGTTATCGAAATGTATAATGAATTTCGTCCAAAACCGTCTATAAAAACCTTTTAAGTGGCTATATAGAATGAGAACGTAATAATGTTGATATAAAGTTGCTAATTTAATCAAATGATTTATATTTGGTGACACTTCTCAATTCAAATTGGGCAAGTCGAACTTTATTGCATCTAAACTTATGTTATTTTTAAAGAGAAATATTGAATGAATTTCATCCAAAAGCGTCTAAAAAAACCTGTTAGTTAGTCATAAATAATGACAACGTAATAAACTTAATAAAAAGTTTCTAATATATTCAAATAAATTATATTTGGTGCCACTTTTGAATTCAAAATTGGGAAAGTCGAATTTCTAGCCTCTAAACTTACGTTATCGAAATGTATAATGAATTTCGTCCAAAAGGGTCTATAAAAACCTTTTAATTGGCTATATAGAATGAGAACGTAATAATGTTGATATAAAGTTGCTAAATTAATCAAATGAATTATATTTGGTGACACTTCTCAATTCAAATTGGGCAAGTCGAACTTTATTGCATCTAAACTTGTGTTATTTTTAAAGAGAAATATAGAATGAATTTCATCCAAAAGCGTCTAGAAAAACCTGTTAGTTAGTTATAAATAATGACAACGTAATAAAGTTGATAAAAAGTTGCTAATATAATCAAATAAATTATATTTGGTGCCACTTTTGAATTTAAAATTGGGGAAGTCGAATTAATAGCCTCTAAACTTACGTTATCGAAATGTATAATGAATTTCGTCCAAAACCGTCTATAAAAACCTTTTAAGTGGCTATATAGAATGAGAACGTAATAATGTTGATATAAAGTTGCTAATTTAATCAAATGAATTATATTTGGTGACACTTCTCAATTCAAATTGGGCAAGTCGAACTTTATTGCATCTAAACTTATGTTATTTTTAAAGAGAAATATTGAATGAATTTCATCCAAAAGCGTCTAAAAAACCTGTTAGTTAGTCATAAATAATGACAACGTAATAAACTTAATAAAAAGTTTCTAATATATTCAAATAAATTATATTTGGTGCCACTTTTGAATTCAAAATTGGGAAAGTCGAATTTCTAGCCTCTAAACTTACGTTATCGAAATGTATAATGAATTTCGTCCAAAAGGGTCTATAAAAACCTTTTAATTGGCTATATAGAATGAGAACGTAATAATGTTGATATAAAGTTGCTAAATTAATCAAATGAATTATATTTGGTGACACTTCTCAATTCAAATTGGGCAAGTCGAACTTTATTGCATCTAAACTTGTGTTATTTTTAAAGAGAAATATAGAATGAATTTCATCCAAAAGCGTCTAGAAAAACCTGTTAGTTAGTTATAAATAACGACAACGTAATAAAGTTGATAAAAAGTTGCTAATATAATCAAATAAATTATATTTGGTGCCACTTTTGAATTTAAAATTGGGGAAGTCGAATTAATAGCCTCTAAACTTACGTTATCGAAATGTATAATGAATTTCGTCCAAAACCCTCTATAAAAACCTTTTAAGTGGCTATATAGAATGAGAACGTAATAATGTTGATATAAAGTTGCTAATTTAATCAAATGAATTATATTTGGTGACACTTCTCAATTCAAATTGGGCAAGTCGAACTTTATTGCATCTAAACTTATGTTATTTTTAAAGAGAAATATTGAATGAATTTCATCCAAAAGCGTCTAAAAAAACCTGTTAGTTAGTCATAAATAATGACAACGTAATAAAGTTGATAAGAAGTTGCTAATATAATAAAATAAATTATATTTGGTGCCACTTTTGAATTCAAAATTGGGGAAGTCGAATTTATAGCCTATAAACTTACGATATCGAAATGTATAATGAATTTCGTCCAAAAGCGTCTATAAAAACCTTTTAATTGGCTATATAGAATGAGAACGTAATAATGTTGATATAAAGTTGCTAATTTAATCAAATGAATTATATTTGGTGACACTTCTCAATTCAAATTGGGCAAGTCGAACTTTATTGCATCTAAACTTGTGTTATTTTTAAAGAGAAATATAGAATGAATTTCATCCAAAAGCATCTAGAAAAACCTGTTAGTTAGTTATAAATAATGACAACGTAATAAAGTTGATAAAAAGTTGCTAATATAATCAAATAAATTATATTTGGTGCCACTTTTGAATTTAAAATTGGGGAAGTCGAATTAATAGCCTCTAAACTTACGTTATCGAAATGTATAATGAATTTCGTCCAAAACCGTCTATAAAAACCTTTTAAGTGGCTATATAGAATGAGAACGTAATAATGTTGATATAAAGTTGCTAATTTAATCAAATGAATTATATTTGGTGACACTTCTCAATTCAAATTGGGCAAGTCGAACTTTATTGCATCTAAACTTATGTTATTTTTAAAAAGAAATATTGAATGAATTTCATCCAAAAGCGTCTAAAAAAACCTGTTAGTTAGTCATAAATAATGACAACGTAATAAACTTAATAAAAAGTTTCTAATATATTCAAATAAATTATATTTGGTGCCACTTTTGAATTCAAAATTGGGAAAGTCGAATTTTTAGCCTCTAAACTTACGTTATCGAAATGTATAATGAATTTCGTCCAAAAGGGTCTATAAAAACCTTTTAATTGGCTATATAGAATGAGAACGTAATAATGTTGATATAAAGTTGCTAAATTAATCAAATGAATTATATTTGGTGACACTTCTCAATTCAAATTGGGCAAGTCGAACTTTATTGCATCTAAACTTGTGTTATTTTTAAAGAGAAATATAGAATGAATTTCATCCAAAAGCGTCTAGAAAAACCTGTTAGTTAGTTATAAATAATGACAACGTAATAAAGTTGATAAAAAGTTGCTAATATAATCAAATAAATTATATTTGGTGCCACTTTTGAATTTAAAATTGGGGAAGTCGAATTAATAGCCTCTAAACTTACGTTATCGAAATGTATAATGAATTTCGTCCAAAACCGTCTATAAAAACCTTTTAAGTGGCTATATAGAATGAGAACGTAATAATGTTGATATAAAGTTGCTAATTTAATCAAATGAATTATATTTGGTGACACTTCTCAATTCAAATTGGGCAAGTCGAACTTTATTGCATCTAAACTTATGTTATTTTTAAAGAGAAATATTGAATGAATTTCATCCAAAAGCGTCTAAAAAAACCTGTTAGTTAGTCATAAATAATGACAACGTAATAAACTTAATAAAAAGTTTCTAATATATTCAAATAAATTATATTTGGTGCCACTTTTGAATTCAAAATTGGGAAAGTCGAATTTCTAGCCTCTAAACTTACGTTATCGAAATGTATAATGAATTTCGTCCAAAAGGGTCTATAAAAACCTTTTAATTGGCTATATAGAATGAGAACGTAATAATGTTGATATAAAGTTGCTAAGTTAATCAAATGAATTATATTTGGTGACACTTCTCAATTCAAATTGGGCAAGTCGAACTTTATTGCATCTAAACTTGTGTTATTTTTAAAGAGAAATATAGAATGAATTTCATCCAAAAGCGTCTAGAAAAACCTGTTAGTTAGTTATAAATAATGACAACGTAATAAAGTTGATAAAAAGTTGCTAATATAATCAAATAAATTATATTTGGTGCCACTTTTGAATTTAAAATTGGGGAAGTCGAATTAATAGCCTCTAAACTTACGTTATCGAAATGTATAATGAATTTCGTCCAAAACCGTCTATAAAAACCTTTTAAGTGGCTATATAGAATGAGAACGTAATAATGTTGATATAAAGTTGCTAATTTAATCAAATGAATTATATTTGGTGACACTTCTCAATTCAAATTGGGCAAGTCGAACTTTATTGCATCTAAACTTATGTTATTTTTAAAGAGAAATATTGAATGAATTTCATCCAAAAGCGTCTAAAAAACCTGTTAGTTAGTCATAAATAATGACAACGTAATAAACTTAATAAAAAGTTTCTAATATATTCAAATAAATTATATTTGGTGCCACTTTTGAATTCAAAATTGGGAAAGTCGAATTTCTAGCCTCTAAACTTACGTTATCGAAATGTATAATGAATTTCGTCCAAAAGGGTCTATAAAAACCTTTTAATTGGCTATATAGAATGAGAACGTAATAATGTTGATATAAAGTTGCTAAATTAATCAAATGAATTATATTTGGTGACACTTCTCAATTCAAATTGGGCAAGTCGAACTTTATTGCATCTAAACTTGTGTTATTTTTAAAGAGAAATATAGAATGAATTTCATCCAAAAGCGTCTAGAAAAACCTGTTAGTTAGTTATAAATAATGACAACGTAATAAAGTTGATAAAAAGTTGCTAATATAATCAAATAAATTATATTTGGTGCCACTTTTGAATTTAAAATTGGGGAAGTCGAATTAATAGCCTCTAAACTTACGTTATCGAAATGTATAATGAATTTCGTCCAAAACCGTCTATAAAAACCTTTTAAGTGGCTATATAGAATGAGAACGTAATAATGTTGATATAAAGTTGCTAATTTAATCAAATGAATTATATTTGGTGACACTTCTCAATTCAAATTGGGCAAGTCGAACTTTATTGCATCTAAACTTATGTTATTTTTAAAGAGAAATATTGAATGAATTTCATCCAAAAGCGTCTAAAAAAACCTGTTAGTTAGTCATAAATAATGACAACGTAATAAAGTTGATAAGAAGTTGCTAATATAATAAAATAAATTATATTTGGTGCCACTTTTGAATTCAAAATTGGGGAAGTCGAATTTATAGCCTATAAACTTACGATATCGAAATGTATAATGAATTTCGTCCAAAAGCGTCTATAAAAACCTTTTAATTGGCTATATAGAATGAGAACGTAATAATGTTGATATAAAGTTGCTAATTTAATCAAATGAATTATATTTGGTGACACTTCTCAATTCAAATTGGGCAAGTCGAACTTTATTGCATCTAAACTTGTGTTATTTTTAAAGAGAAATATAGAATGAATTTCATCCAAAAGCATCTAGAAAAACCTGTTAGTTAGTTATAAATAATGACAACGTAATAAAGTTGATAAAAAGTTGCTAATATAATCAAATAAATTATATTTGGTGCCACTTTTGAATTTAAAATTGGGGAAGTCGAATTAATAGCCTCTAAACTTACGTTATCGAAATGTATAATGAATTTCGTCCAAAACCGTCTATAAAAACCTTTTAAGTGGCTATATAGAATGAGAACGTAATAATGTTGATATAAAGTTGCTAATTTAATCAAATGAATTATATTTGGTGACACTTCTCAATTCAAATTGGGCAAGTCGAACTTTATTGCATCTAAACTTATGTTATTTTTAAAGAGAAATATTGAATGAATTTCATCCAAAAGCGTCTAAAAAAACCTGTTAGTTAGTCATAAATAATGACAACGTAATAAACTTAATAAAAAGTTTCTAATATATTCAAATAAATTATATTTGGTGCCACTTTTGAATTCAAAATTGGGAAAGTCGAATTTCTAGCCTCTAAACTTACGTTATCGAAATGTATAATGAATTTCGTCCAAAAGGGTCTATAAAAACCTTTTAATTGGCTATATAGAATGAGAACGTAATAATGTTGATATAAAGTTGCTAAATTAATCAAATGAATTATATTTGGTGACACTTCTCAATTCAAATTGGGTAAGTCGAACTTTATTGCATCTAAACTTGTGTTATTTTTAAAGAGAAATATAGAATGAATTTCATCCAAAAGCGTCTAGAAAAACCTGTTAGTTAGTTATAAATAATGACAACGTAATAAAGTTGATAAAAAGTTGCTAATATAATCAAATAAATTATATTTGGTGCCACTTTTGAATTTAAAATTTGGGAAGTCGAATTAATAGCCTCTAAACTTACGTTATCGAAATGTATAATGAATTTCGTCCAAAACCGTCTATAAAAACCTTTTAAGTGGCTATATAGAATGAGAACGTAATAATGTTGATATAAAGTTGCTAATTTAATCAAATGAATTATATTTGGTGACACTTCTCAATTCAAATTGGGCAAGTCGAACTTTATTGCATCTAAACTTATGTTATTTTTAAAGAGAAATATTGAATGAATTTCATCCAAAAGCGTCTAAAAAAACCTGTTAGTTAGTCATAAATAATGACAACGTAATAAACTTAATAAAAAGTTTCTAATATATTCAAATAAATTATATTTGGTGCCACTTTTGAATTCAAAATTGGGAAAGTCGAATTTCTAGCCTCTAAACTTACGTTATCGAAATGTATAATGAATTTCGTCCAAAAGGGTCTATAAAAACCTTTTAATTGGCTATATAGAATGAGAACGTAATAATGTTGATATAAAGTTGCTAAATTAATCAAATGAATTATATTTGGTGACACTTCTCAATTCAAATTGGGCAAGTCGAACTTTATTGCATCTAAACTTATGTTATTTTTAAAGAGAAATATAGAATGAATTTCATCCAAAAGCGTCTAGAAAAACTTGTTATTTAGTCATAAATAATGACAACGTAATAAAGTTAATAAAAATTTTCTAATATATTTAAATAAATTATATTTGGTGCCACTTTCGAATTCAAAATTGGGGAACTCGAATTTATAGCCTCTAAACTTACGTTATCGAAATGTATAATGAATTTCGTGCAAAAGCATCTATAAAAACCTTTTAATTGGCTATACAGAATGAGAACGTAATAATGTTGATATAAAGTTGCTAATTTAATCAAATGAATTATATTTGGTGACACTTCTCAATTCAAATTGGGCAAGTCGAACTTTATTGCATCTAAACTTATGTTATTTTTAAAGAGAAATATAGAATGAATTTCATCTAAAAGTGTCTAGAAAAACCTGTTAGTTAGTTATAAAAAATGACAACGTAATAAAGTTGATAAGAAGTTGCTAATATAATAAAATAAATTATATTTGGTGCCACTTTTGAATTCAAAATTGGGGAAGTCGAATTTATAGCCTATAAACTTACGATATCGAAATGTATAATGAATTTCGTCCAAAAGCGTCTATAAAAACCTTTTAATTGGCTATATAGAATGAGAACGTAATAATGTTGATATAAAGTTGCTAATTTAATCAAATGAATTATATTTGGTGACACTTCTCAATTCAAATTGGGCAAGTCGAACTTTATTGCATCTAAACTTGTGTTATTTTTAAAGAGAAATATAGAATGAATTTCATCCAAAAGCGTCTAGAAAAACCTGTTAGTTAGTTATAAATAATGACAACGTAATAAAGTTGATAAAAAGTTGCTAATATAATCAAATAAATTATATTTGGTGCCACTTTTGAATTTAAAATTGGGGAAGTCGAATTAATAGCCTCTAAACTTACGTTATCGAAATGTATAATGAATTTCGTCCAAAACCGTCTATAAAAACCTTTTAAGTGGCTATATAGAATGAGAACGTAATAATGTTGATATAAAGTTGCTAATTTAATCAAATGAATTATATTTGGTGACACTTCTCAATTCAAATTGGGCAAGTCGAACTTTATTGCATCTAAACTTATGTTATTTTTAAAGAGAAATATTGAATGAATTTCATCCAAAAGCGTCTAAAAAAACCTGTTAGTTAGTCATAAATAATGACAACGTAATAAACTTAATAAAAAGTTTCTAATATATTCAAATAAATTATATTTGGTGCCACTTTTGAATTCAAAATTGGGAAAGTCGAATTTTTAGCCTCTAAACTTACGTTATCGAAATGTATAATGAATTTCGTCCAAAAGGGTCTATAAAAACCTTTTAATTGGCTATATAGAATGAGAACGTAATAATGTTGATATAAAGTTGCTAAATTAATCAAATGAATTATATTTGGTGACACTTCTCAATTCAAATTGGGCAAGTCGAACTTTATTGCATCTAAACTTGTGTTATTTTTAAAGAGAAATATAGAATGAATTTCATCCAAAAGCGTCTAGAAAAACCTGTTAGTTAGTTATAAATAATGACAACGTAATAAAGTTGATAAAAAGTTGCTAATATAATCAAATAAATTATATTTGGTGCCACTTTTGAATTTAAAATTGGGGAAGTCGAATTAATAGCCTCTAAACTTACGTTATCGAAATGTATAATGAATTTCGTCCAAAACCGTCTATAAAAACCTTTTAAGTGGCTATATAGAATGAGAACGTAATAATGTTGATATAAAGTTGCTAATTTAATCAAATGAATTATATTTGGTGACACTTCTCAATTCAAATTGGGCAAGTCGAACTTTATTGCATCTAAACTTATGTTATTTTTAAAGAGAAATATTGAATGAATTTCATCCAAAAGCGTCTAAAAAAACCTGTTAGTTAGTCATAAATAATGACAACGTAATAAACTTAATAAAAAGTTTCTAATATATTCAAATAAATTATATTTGGTGCCACTTTTGAATTCAAAATTGGGAAAGTCGAATTTCTAGCCTCTAAACTTACGTTATCGAAATGTATAATGAATTTCGTCCAAAAGGGTCTATAAAAACCTTTTAATTGGCTATATAGAATGAGAACGTAATAATGTTGATATAAAGTTGCTAAATTAATCAAATGAATTATATTTGGTGACACTTCTCAATTCAAATTGGGCAAGTCGAACTTTATTGCATCTAAACTTGTGTTATTTTTAAAGAGAAATATAGAATGAATTTCATCCAAAAGCGTCTAGAAAAACCTGTTAGTTAGTTATAAATAATGACAACGTAATAAAGTTGATAAAAAGTTGCTAATATAATCAAATAAATTATATTTGGTGCCACTTTTGAATTTAAAATTGGGGAAGTCGAATTAATAGCCTCTAAACTTACGTTATCGAAATGTATAATGAATTTCGTCCAAAACCGTCTATAAAAACCTTTTAAGTGGCTATATAGAATGAGAACGTAATAATGTTGATATAAAGTTGCTAATTTAATCAAATGAATTATATTTGGTGACACTTCTCAATTCAAATTGGGCAAGTCTAACTTTATTGCATCTAAACTTATGTTATTTTTAAAGAGAAATATTGAATGAATTTCATCCAAAAGCGTCTAAAAAACCTGTTAGTTAGTCATAAATAATGACAACGTAATAAACTTAATAAAAAGTTTCTAATATATTCAAATAAATTATATTTGGTGCCACTTTTGAATTCAAAATTGGGAAAGTCGAATTTCTAGCCTCTAAACTTACGTTATCGAAATGTATAATGAATTTCGTCCAAAAGGGTCTATAAAAACCTTTTAATTGGCTATATAGAATGAGAACGTAATAATGTTGATATAAAGTTGCTAAATTAATCAAATGAATTATATTTGGTGACACTTCTCAATTCAAATTGGGCAAGTCGAACTTTATTGCATCTAAACTTGTGTTATTTTTAAAGAGAAATATAGAATGAATTTCATCCAAAAGCGTCTAGAAAAACCTGTTAGTTAGTTATAAATAAGGACAACGTAATAAAGTTGATAAAAAGTTGCTAATATAATCAAATAAATTATATTTGGTGCCACTTTTGAATTTAAAATTGGGGAAGTCGAATTAATAGCCTCTAAACTTACGTTATCGAAATGTATAATGAATTTCGTCCAAAACCGTCTATAAAAACCTTTTAAGTGGCTATATAGAATGAGAACGTAATAATGTTGATATAAAGTTGCTAATTTAATCAAATGAATTATATTTGGTGACACTTCTCAATTCAAATTGGGCAAGTCGAACTTTATTGCATCTAAACTTATGTTATTTTTAAAGAGAAATATTGAATGAATTTCATCCAAAAGCGTCTAAAAAAACCTGTTAGTTAGTCATAAATAATGACAACGTAATAAAGTTGATAAGAAGTTGCTAATATAATCAAATAAATTATATTTGGTGCCACTTTTGAATTCAAAATTGGGGAAGTCGAATTTATAGCCTATAAACTTACGATATCGAAATGTATAATGAATTTCGTCCAAAAGCGTCTATAAAAACCTTTTAATTGGCTATATAGAATAAGAACGTAATAATGTTGATATAAAGTTGCTAAATTAATCAAATGAATTATATTTGGTGACACTTCTCAATTCAAATTGGGCAAGTCGAACTTTATTGCATCTAAACTTATGTTATTTTTAAAGAGAAATATAGAATGAATTTCATCCAAAAGCGTCTAGAAAAACTTGTTATTTAGTCATAAATAATGACAACGTAATAAAGTTAATAAAAATTTTCTAATATATTTAAATAAATTATATTTGGTGCCACTTTCGAATTCAAAATTGGGGAACTCGAATTTATAGCCTCTAAACTTACGTTATCGAAATGTATAATGAATTTCGTGCAAAAGCATCTATAAAAACCTTTTAATTGGCTATACAGAATGAGAACGTAATAATGTTGATATAAAGTTGCTAATTTAATCAAATGAATTATATTTGGTGACACTTCTCAATTCAAATTGGGCAAGTCGAACTTTATTGCATCTAAACTTATGTTATTTTTAAAGAGAAATATAGAATGAATTTCATCTAAAAGTGTCTAGAAAAACCTGTTAGTTAGTTATAAAAAATGACAACGTAATAAAGTTGATAAGAAGTTGCTAATATAATAAAATAAATTATATTTGGTGCCACTTTTGAATTCAAAATTGGGGAAGTCGAATTTATAGCCTATAAACTTACGATATCGAAATGTATAATGAATTTCGTCCAAAAGCGTCTATAAAAACCTTTTAATTGGCTATATAGAATGAGAACGTAATAATGTTGATATAAAGTTGCTAATTTAATCAAATGAATTATATTTGGTGACACTTCTCAATTCAAATTGGGCAAGTCGAACTTTATTGCATCTAAACTTGTGTTATTTTTAAAGAGAAATATAGAATGAATTTCATCCAAAAGCGTCTAGAAAAACCTGTTAGTTAGTTATAAATAATGACAACGTAATAAAGTTGATAAAAAGTTGCTAATATAATCAAATAAATTATATTTGGTGCCACTTTTGAATTTAAAATTGGGGAAGTCGAATTAATAGCCTCTAAACTTACGTTATCGAAATGTATAATGAATTTCGTCCAAAACCGTCTATAAAAACCTTTTAAGTGGCTATATAGAATGAGAACGTAATAATGTTGATATAAAGTTGCTAATTTAATCAAATGAATTATATTTGGTGACACTTCTCAATTCAAATTGGGCAAGTCGAACTTTATTGCATCTAAACTTATGTTATTTTTAAAGAGAAATATTGAATGAATTTCATCCAAAAGCGTCTAAAAAAACCTGTTAGTTAGTCATAAATAATGACAACGTAATAAACTTAATAAAAAGTTTCTAATATATTCAAATAAATTATATTTGGTGCCACTTTTGAATTCAAAATTGGGAAAGTCGAATTTTTAGCCTCTAAACTTACGTTATCGAAATGTATAATGAATTTCGTCCAAAAGGGTCTATAAAAACCTTTTAATTGGCTATATAGAATGAGAACGTAATAATGTTGATATAAAGTTGCTAAATTAATCAAATGAATTATATTTGGTGACACTTCTCAATTCAAATTGGGCAAGTCGAACTTTATTGCATCTAAACTTGTGTTATTTTTAAAGAGAAATATAGAATGAATTTCATCCAAAAGCGTCTAGAAAAACCTGTTAGTTAGTTATAAATAATGACAACGTAATAAAGTTGATAAAAAGTTGCTAATATAATCAAATAAATTATATTTGGTGCCACTTTTGAATTTAAAATTGGGGAAGTCGAATTAATAGCCTCTAAACTTACGTTATCGAAATGTATAATGAATTTCGTCCAAAACCGTCTATAAAAACCTTTTAAGTGGCTATATAGAATGAGAACGTAATAATGTTGATATAAAGTTGCTAATTTAATCAAATGAATTATATTTGGTGACACTTCTCAATTCAAATTGGGCAAGTCGAACTTTATTGCATCTAAACTTATGTTATTTTTAAAGAGAAATATTGAATGAATTTCATCCAAAAGCGTCTAAAAAAACCTGTTAGTTAGTCATAAATAATGACAACGTAATAAACTTAATAAAAAGTTTCTAATATATTCAAATAAATTATATTTGGTGCCACTTTTGAATTCAAAATTGGGAAAGTCGAATTTCTAGCCTCTAAACTTACGTTATCGAAATGTATAATGAATTTCGTCCAAAAGGGTCTATAAAAACCTTTTAATTGGCTATATAGAATGAGAACGTAATAATGTTGATATAAAGTTGCTAAATTAATCAAATGAATTATATTTGGTGACACTTCTCAATTCAAATTGGGCAAGTCGAACTTTATTGCATCTAAACTTGTGTTATTTTTAAAGAGAAATATAGAATGAATTTCATCCAAAAGCGTCTAGAAAAACCTGTTAGTTAGTTATAAATAATGACAACGTAATAAAGTTGATAAAAAGTTGCTAATATAATCAAATAAATTATATTTGGTGCCACTTTTGAATTTAAAATTGGGGAAGTCGAATTAATAGCCTCTAAACTTACGTTATCGAAATGTATAATGAATTTCGTCCAAAACCGTCTATAAAAACCTTTTAAGTGGCTATATAGAATGAGAACGTAATAATGTTGATATAAAGTTGCTAATTTAATCAAATGAATTATATTTGGTGACACTTCTCAATTCAAATTGGGCAAGTCTAACTTTATTGCATCTAAACTTATGTTATTTTTAAAGAGAAATATTGAATGAATTTCATCCAAAAGCGTCTAAAAAACCTGTTAGTTAGTCATAAATAATGACAACGTAATAAACTTAATAAAAAGTTTCTAATATATTCAAATAAATTATATTTGGTGCCACTTTTGAATTCAAAATTGGGAAAGTCGAATTTCTAGCCTCTAAACTTACGTTATCGAAATGTATAATGAATTTCGTCCAAAAGGGTCTATAAAAACCTTTTAATTGGCTATATAGAATGAGAACGTAATAATGTTGATATAAAGTTGCTAAATTAATCAAATGAATTATATTTGGTGACACTTCTCAATTCAAATTGGGCAAGTCGAACTTTATTGCATCTAAACTTGTGTTATTTTTAAAGAGAAATATAGAATGAATTTCATCCAAAAGCGTCTAGAAAAACCTGTTAGTTAGTTATAAATAAGGACAACGTAATAAAGTTGATAAAAAGTTGCTAATATAATCAAATAAATTATATTTGGTGCCACTTTTGAATTTAAAATTGGGGAAGTCGAATTAATAGCCTCTAAACTTACGTTATCGAAATATATAATGAATTTCGTCCAAAACCGTCTATAAAAACCTTTTAAGTGGCTATATAGAATGAGAACGTAATAATGTTGATATAAAGTTGCTAATTTAATCAAATGAATTATATTTGGTGACACTTCTCAATTCAAATTGGGCAAGTCGAACTTTATTGCATCTAAACTTATGTTATTTTTAAAGAGAAATATTGAATGAATTTCATCCAAAAGCGTCTAAAAAAACCTGTTAGTTAGTCATAAATAATGACAACGTAATAAAGTTGATAAGAAGTTGCTAATATAATAAAATAAATTATATTTGGTGCCACTTTTGAATTCAAAATTGGGGAAGTCGAATTTATAGCCTATAAACTTACGATATCGAAATGTATAATGAATTTCGTCCAAAAGCGTCTATAAAAACCTTTTAATTGGCTATATAGAATAAGAACGTAATAATGTTGATATAAAGTTGCTAATTTAATCAAATGAATTATATTTGGTGACACTTCTCAATTCAAATTGGGCAAGTCGAACTTTATTGCATCTAAACTTGTGTTATTTTTAAAGAGAAATATAGAATGAATTTCATCCAAAAGCATCTAGAAAAACCTGTTAGTTAGTTATAAATAATGACAACGTAATAAAGTTGATAAAAAGTTGCTAATATAATCAAATAAATTATATTTGGTGCCACTTTTGAATTTAAAATTGGGGAAGTCGAATTAATAGCCTCTAAACTTACGTTATCGAAATGTATAATGAATTTCGTCCAAAACCGTCTATAAAAACCTTTTAAGTGGCTATATAGAATGAGAACGTAATAATGTTGATATAAAGTTGCTAATTTAATCAAATGATTTATATTTGGTGACACTTCTCAATTCAAATTGGGCAAGTCGAACTTTATTGCATCTAAACTTATGTTATTTTTAAAGAGAAATATTGAATGAATTTCATCCAAAAGCGTCTAAAAAAACCTGTTAGTTAGTCATAAATAATGACAACGTAATAAACTTAATAAAAAGTTTCTAATATATTCAAATAAATTATATTTGGTGCCACTTTTGAATTCAAAATTGGGAAAGTCGAATTTCTAGCCTCTAAACTTACGTTATCGAAATGTATAATGAATTTCGTCCAAAAGGGTCTATAAAAACCTTTTAATTGGCTATATAGAATGAGAACGTAATAATGTTGATATAAAGTTGCTAAATTAATCAAATGAATTATATTTAGTGACACTTCTCAATTCAAATTGGGCAAGTCGAACTTTATTGCATCTAAACTTGTGTTATTTTTAAAGAGAAATATAGAATGAATTTCATCCAAAAGCGTCTAGAAAAACCTGTTAGTTAGTTATAAATAATGACAACGTAATAAAGTTGATAAAAAGTTGCTAATATAATCAAATAAATTATATTTGGTGCCACTTTTGAATTTAAAATTGGGGAAGTCGAATTAATAGCCTCTAAACTTACGTTATCGAAATGTATAATGAATTTCGTCCAAAACCGTCTATAAAAACCTTTTAAGTGGCTATATAGAATGAGAACGTAATAATGTTGATATAAAGTTGCTAATTTAATCAAATGAATTATATTTGGTGACACTTCTCAATTCAAATTGGGCAAGTCTAACTTTATTGCATCTAAACTTATGTTATTTTTAAAGAGAAATATTGAATGAATTTCATCCAAAAGCGTCTAAAAAACCTGTTAGTTAGTCATAAATAATGACAACGTAATAAACTTAATAAAAAGTTTCTAATATATTCAAATAAATTATATTTGGTGCCACTTTTGAATTCAAAATTGGGAAAGTCGAATTTCTAGCCTCTAAACTTACGTTATCGAAATGTATAATGAATTTCGTCCAAAAGGGTCTATAAAAACCTTTTAATTGGCTATATAGAATGAGAACGTAATAATGTTGATATAAAGTTGCTAAATTAATCAAATGAATTATATTTGGTGACACTTCTCAATTCAAATTGGGCAAGTCGAACTTTATTGCATCTAAACTTGTGTTATTTTTAAAGAGAAATATAGAATGAATTTCATCCAAAAGCGTCTAGAAAAACCTGTTAGTTAGTTATAAATAAGGACAACGTAATAAAGTTGATAAAAAGTTGCTAATATAATCAAATAAATTATATTTGGTGCCACTTTTGAATTTAAAATTGGGGAAGTCGAATTAATAGCCTCTAAACTTACGTTATCGAAATGTATAATGAATTTCGTCCAAAACCGTCTATAAAAACCTTTTAAGTGGCTATATAGAATGAGAACGTAATAATGTTGATATAAAGTTGCTAATTTAATCAAATGAATTATATTTGGTGACACTTCTCAATTCAAATTGGGCAAGTCGAACTTTATTGCATCTAAACTTATGTTATTTTTAAAGAGAAATATTGAATGAATTTCATCCAAAAGCGTCTAAAAAAACCTGTTAGTTAGTCATAAATAATGACAACGTAATAAAGTTGATAAGAAGTTGCTAATATAATAAAATAAATTATATTTGGTGCCACTTTTGAATTCAAAATTGGGGAAGTCGAATTTATAGCCTATAAACTTACGATATCGAAATGTATAATGAATTTCGTCCAAAAGCGTCTATAAAAACCTTTTAATTGGCTATATAGAATAAGAACGTAATAATGTTGATATAAAGTTGCTAATTTAATCAAATGAATTATATTTGGTGACACTTCTCAATTCAAATTGGGCAAGTCGAACTTTATTGCATCTAAACTTGTGTTATTTTTAAAGAGAAATATAGAATGAATTTCATCCAAAAGCATCTAGAAAAACCTGTTAGTTAGTTATAAATAATGACAACGTAATAAAGTTGATAAAAAGTTGCTAATATAATCAAATAAATTATATTTGGTGCCACTTTTGAATTTAAAATTGGGGAAGTCGAATTAATAGCCTCTAAACTTACGTTATCGAAATGTATAATGAATTTCGTCCAAAACCGTCTATAAAAACCTTTTAAGTGGCTATATAGAATGAGAACGTAATAATGTTGATATAAAGTTGCTAATTTAATCAAATGATTTATATTTGGTGACACTTCTCAATTCAAATTGGGCAAGTCGAACTTTATTGCATCTAAACTTATGTTATTTTTAAAGAGAAATATTGAATGAATTTCATCCAAAAGCGTCTAAAAAAACCTGTTAGTTAGTCATAAATAATGACAACGTAATAAACTTAATAAAAAGTTTCTAATATATTCAAATAAATTATATTTGGTGCCACTTTTGAATTCAAAATTGGGAAAGTCGAATTTCTAGCCTCTAAACTTACGTTATCGAAATGTATAATGAATTTCGTCCAAAAGGGTCTATAAAAACCTTTTAATTGGCTATATAGAATGAGAACGTAATAATGTTGATATAAAGTTGCTAAATTAATCAAATGAATTATATTTGGTGACACTTCTCAATTCAAATTGGGCAAGTCGAACTTTATTGCATCTAAACTTGTGTTATTTTTAAAGAGAAATATAGAATGAATTTCATCCAAAAGCGTCTAGAAAAACCTGTTAGTTAGTTATAAATAACGACAACGTAATAAAGTTGATAAAAAGTTGCTAATATAATCAAATAAATTATATTTGGTGCCACTTTTGAATTTAAAATTGGGGAAGTCGAATTAATAGCCTCTAAACTTACGTTATCGAAATGTATAATGAATTTCGTCCAAAACCGTCTATAAAAACCTTTTAAGTGGCTATATAGAATGAGAACGTAATAATGTTGATATAAAGTTGCTAATTTAATCAAATGAATTATATTTGGTGACACTTCTCAATTCAAATTGGGCAAGTCGAACTTTATTGCATCTAAACTTATGTTATTTTTAAAGAGAAATATTGAATGAATTTCATCCAAAAGCGTCTAAAAAAACCTGTTAGTTAGTCATAAATAATGACAACGTAATAAAGTTGATAAGAAGTTGCTAATATAATAAAATAAATTATATTTGGTGCCACTTTTGAATTCAAAATTGGGGAAGTCGAATTTATAGCCTATAAACTTACGATATCGAAATGTGTAATGAATTTCGTCCAAAAGCGTCTATAAAAACCTTTTAATTGGCTATATAGAATGAGAACGTAATAATGTTGATATAAAGTTGCTAATTTAATCAAATGAATTATATTTGGTGACACTTCTCAATTCAAATTGGGCAAGTCGAACTTTATTGCATCTAAACTTGTGTTATTTTTAAAGAGAAATATAGAATGAATTTCATCCAAAAGCATCTAGAAAAACCTGTTAGTTAGTTATAAATAATGACAACGTAATAAAGTTGATAAAAAGTTGCTAATATAATCAAATAAATTATATTTGGTGCCACTTTTGAATTTAAAATTGGGGAAGTCGAATTAATAGCCTCTAAACTTACGTTATCGAAATGTATAATGAATTTCGTCCAAAACCGTCTATAAAAACCTTTTAAGTGGCTATATAGAATGAGAACGTAATAATGTTGATATAAGGTTGCTAATTTAATCAAATGATTTATATTTGGTGACACTTCTCAATTCAAATTGGGCAAGTCGAACTTTATTGCATCTAAACTTATGTTATTTTTAAAGAGAAATATTGAATGAATTTCATCCAAAAGCGTCTAAAAAAACCTGTTAGTTAGTCATAAATAATGACAACGTAATAAACTTAATAAAAAGTTTCTAATATATTCAAATAAATTATATTTGGTGCCACTTTTGAATTCAAAATTGGGAAAGTCGAATTTCTAGCCTCTAAACTTACGTTATCGAAATGTATAATGAATTTCGTCCAAAAGGGTCTATAAAAACCTTTTAATTGGCTATATAGAATGAGAACGTAATAATGTTGATATAAAGTTGCTAAATTAATCAAATGAATTATATTTGGTGACACTTCTCAATTCAAATTGGGCAAGTCGAACTTTATTGCATCTAAACTTGTGTTATTTTTAAAGAGAAATATAGAATGAATTTCATCCAAAAGCGTCTAGAAAAACCTGTTAGTTAGTTATAAATAATGACAACGTAATAAAGTTGATAAAAAGTTGCTAATATAATCAAATAAATTATATTTGGTGCCACTTTTGAATTTAAAATTGGGGAAGTCGAATTAATAGCCTCTAAACTTACGTTATCGAAATGTATAATGAATTTCGTCCAAAACCGTCTATAAAAACCTTTTAAGTGGCTATATAGAATGAGAACGTAATAATGTTGATATAAAGTTGCTAATTTAATCAAATGATTTATATTTGGTGACACTTCTCAATTCAAATTGGGCAAGTCGAACTTTATTGCATCTAAACTTATGTTATTTTTAAAGAGAAATATTGAATGAATTTCATCCAAAAGCGTCTAAAAAAACCTGTTAGTTAGTCATAAATAATGACAACGTAATAAACTTAATAAAAAGTTTCTAATATATTCAAATAAATTATATTTGGTGCCACTTTTGAATTCAAAATTGGGAAAGTCGAATTTCTAGCCTCTAAACTTACGTTATCGAAATGTATAATGAATTTCGTCCAAAAGGGTCTATAAAAACCTTTTAATTGGCTATATAGAATGAGAACGTAATAATGTTGATATAAAGTTGCTAAATTAATCAAATGAATTATATTTGGTGACACTTCTCAATTCAAATTGGGCAAGTCGAACTTTATTGCATCTAAACTTGTGTTATTTTTAAAGAGAAATATAGAATGAATTTCATCCAAAAGCGTCTAGAAAAACCTGTTAGTTAGTTATAAATAATGACAACGTAATAAAGTTGATAAAAAGTTGCTAATATAATCAAATAAATTATATTTGGTGCCACTTTTGAATTTAAAATTGGGGAAGTCGAATTAATAGCCTCTAAACTTACGTTATCGAAATGTATAATGAATTTCGTCCAAAACCGTCTATAAAAACCTTTTAAGTGGCTATATAGAATGAGAACGTAATAATGTTGATATAAAGTTGCTAATTTAATCAAATGAATTATATTTGGTGACACTTCTCAATTCAAATTGGGCAAGTCGAACTTTATTGCATCTAAACTTATGTTATTTTTAAAGAGAAATATTGAATGAATTTCATCCAAAAGCGTCTAAAAAACCTGTTAGTTAGTCATAAATAATGACAACGTAATAAACTTAATAAAAAGTTTCTAATATATTCAAATAAATTATATTTGGTGCCACTTTTGAATTCAAAATTGGGAAAGTCGAATTTCTAGCCTCTAAACTTACGTTATCGAAATGTATAATGAATTTCGTCCAAAAGGGTCTATAAAAACCTTTTAATTGGCTATATAGAATGAGAACGTAATAATGTTGATATAAAGTTGCTAAATTAATCAAATGAATTATATTTGGTGACACTTCTCAATTCAAATTGGGCAAGTCGAACTTTATTGCATCTAAACTTGTGTTATTTTTAAAGAGAAATATAGAATGAATTTCATCCAAAAGCGTCTAGAAAAACCTGTTAGTTAGTTATAAATAACGACAACGTAATAAAGTTGATAAAAAGTTGCTAATATAATCAAATAAATTATATTTGGTGCCACTTTTGAATTTAAAATTGGGGAAGTCGAATTAATAGCCTCTAAACTTACGTTATCGAAATGTATAATGAATTTCGTCCAAAACCGTCTATAAAAACCTTTTAAGTGGCTATATAGAATGAGAACGTAATAATGTTGATATAAAGTTGCTAATTTAATCAAATGAATTATATTTGGTGACACTTCTCAATTCAAATTGGGCAAGTCGAACTTTATTGCATCTAAACTTATGTTATTTTTAAAGAGAAATATTGAATGAATTTCATCCAAAAGCGTCTAAAAAAACCTGTTAGTTAGTCATAAATAATGACAACGTAATAAAGTTGATAAGAAGTTGCTAATATAATAAAATAAATTATATTTGGTGCCACTTTTGAATTCAAAATTGGGGAAGTCGAATTTATAGCCTATAAACTTACGATATCGAAATGTGTAATGAATTTCGTCCAAAAGCGTCTATAAAAACCTTTTAATTGGCTATATAGAATGAGAACGTAATAATGTTGATATAAAGTTGCTAATTTAATCAAATGAATTATATTTGGTGACACTTCTCAATTCAAATTGGGCAAGTCGAACTTTATTGCATCTAAACTTGTGTTATTTTTAAAGAGAAATATAGAATGAATTTCATCCAAAAGCATCTAGAAAAACCTGTTAGTTAGTTATAAATAATGACAACGTAATAAAGTTGATAAAAAGTTGCTAATATAATCAAATAAATTATATTTGGTGCCACTTTTGAATTTAAAATTGGGGAAGTCGAATTAATAGCCTCTAAACTTACGTTATCGAAATGTATAATGAATTTCGTCCAAAACCGTCTATAAAAACCTTTTAAGTGGCTATATAGAATGAGAACGTAATAATGTTGATATAAGGTTGCTAATTTAATCAAATGATTTATATTTGGTGACACTTCTCAATTCAAATTGGGCAAGTCGAACTTTATTGCATCTAAACTTATGTTATTTTTAAAGAGAAATATTGAATGAATTTCATCCAAAAGCGTCTAAAAAAACCTGTTAGTTAGTCATAAATAATGACAACGTAATAAACTTAATAAAAAGTTTCTAATATATTCAAATAAATTATATTTGGTGCCACTTTTGAATTCAAAATTGGGAAAGTCGAATTTCTAGCCTCTAAACTTACGTTATCGAAATGTATAATGAATTTCGTCCAAAAGGGTCTATAAAAACCTTTTAATTGGCTATATAGAATGAGAACGTAATAATGTTGATATAAAGTTGCTAAATTAATCAAATGAATTATATTTGGTGACACTTCTCAATTCAAATTGGGCAAGTCGAACTTTATTGCATCTAAACTTGTGTTATTTTTAAAGAGAAATATAGAATGAATTTCATCCAAAAGCGTCTAGAAAAACCTGTTAGTTAGTTATAAATAATGACAACGTAATAAAGTTGATAAAAAGTTGCTAATATAATCAAATAAATTATATTTGGTGCCACTTTTGAATTTAAAATTGGGGAAGTCGAATTAATAGCCTCTAAACTTACGTTATCGAAATGTATAATGAATTTCGTCCAAAACCGTCTATAAAAACCTTTTAAGTGGCTATATAGAATGAGAACGTAATAATGTTGATATAAAGTTGCTAATTTAATCAAATGAATTATATTTGGTGACACTTCTCAATTCAAATTGGGCAAGTCGAACTTTATTGCATCTAAACTTATGTTATTTTTAAAGAGAAATATTGAATGAATTTCATCCAAAAGCGTCTAAAAAACCTGTTAGTTAGTCATAAATAATGACAACGTAATAAACTTAATAAAAAGTTTCTAATATATTCAAATAAATTATATTTGGTGCCACTTTTGAATTCAAAATTGGGAAAGTCGAATTTCTAGCCTCTAAACTTACGTTATCGAAATGTATAATGAATTTCGTCCAAAAGGGTCTATAAAAACCTTTTAATTGGCTATATAGAATGAGAACGTAATAATGTTGATATAAAGTTGCTAAATTAATCAAATGAATTATATTTGGTGACACTTCTCAATTCAAATTGGGCAAGTCGAACTTTATTGCATCTAAACTTGTGTTATTTTTAAAGAGAAATATAGAATGAATTTCATCCAAAAGCGTCTAGAAAAACCTGTTAGTTAGTTATAAATAACGACAACGTAATAAAGTTGATAAAAAGTTGCTAATATAATCAAATAAATTATATTTGGTGCCACTTTTGAATTTAAAATTGGGGAAGTCGAATTAATAGCCTCTAAACTTACGTTATCGAAATGTATAATGAATTTCGTCCAAAACCGTCTATAAAAACCTTTTAAGTGGCTATATAGAATGAGAACGTAATAATGTTGATATAAAGTTGCTAATTTAATCAAATGAATTATATTTGGTGACACTTCTCTATTCAAATTGGGCAAGTCGAACTTTATTGCATCTAAACTTATGTTATTTTTAAAGAGAAATATTGAATGAATTTCATCCAAAAGCGTCTAAAAAAACCTGTTAGTTAGTCATAAATAATGACAACGTAATAAAGTTGATAAGAAGTTGCTAATATAATAAAATAAATTATATTTGGTGCCACTTTTGAATTCAAAATTGGGGAAGTCGAATTTATAGCCTATAAACTTACGATATCGAAATGTATAATGAATTTCGTCCAAAAGCGTCTATAAAAACCTTTTAATTGGCTATATAGAATGAGAACGTAATAATGTTGATATAAAGTTGCTAATTTAATCAAATGAATTATATTTGGTGACACTTCTTAATTCAAATTGGGCAAGTCGAACTTTATTGCATCTAAACTTGTGTTATTTTTAAAGAGAAATATAGAATGAATTTCATCCAAAAGCATCTAGAAAAACCTGTTAGTTAGTTATAAATAATGACAACGTAATAAAGTTGATAAAAAGTTGCTAATATAATCAAATAAATTATATTTGGTGCCACTTTTGAATTTAAAATTGGGGAAGTCGAATTAATAGCCTCTAAACTTACGTTATCGAAATGTATAATGAATTTCGTCCAAAACCGTCTATAAAAACCTTTTAAGTGGCTATATAGAATGAGAACGTAATAATGTTGATATAAAGTTGCTAATTTAATCAAATGAATTATATTTGGTGACACTTCTCAATTCAAATTGGGCAAGTCGAACTTTATTGCATCTAAACTTATGTTATTTTTAAAGAGAAATATTGAATGAATTTCATCCAAAAGCGTCTAAAAAAACCTGTTAGTTAGTCATAAATAATGACAACGTAATAAACTTAATAAAAAGTTTCTAATATATTCAAATAAATTATATTTGGTGCCACTTTTGAATTCAAAATTGGGAAAGTCGAATTTTTAGCCTCTAAACTTACGTTATCGAAATGTATAATGAATTTCGTCCAAAAGGGTCTATAAAAACCTTTTAATTGGCTATATAGAATGAGAACGTAATAATGTTGATATAAAGTTGCTAAATTAATCAAATGAATTATATTTGGTGACACTTCTCAATTCAAATTGGGCAAGTCGAACTTTATTGCATCTAAACTTGTGTTATTTTTAAAGAGAAATATAGAATGAATTTCATCCAAAAGCGTCTAGAAAAACCTGTTAGTTAGTTATAAATAATGACAACGTAATAAAGTTGATAAAAAGTTGCTAATATAATCAAATAAATTATATTTGGTGCCACTTTTGAATTTAAAATTGGGGAAGTCGAATTAATAGCCTCTAAACTTACGTTATCGAAATGTATAATGAATTTCGTCCAAAACCGTCTATAAAAACCTTTTAAGTGGCTATATAGAATGAGAACGTAATAATGTTGATATAAAGTTGCTAATTTAATCAAATGAATTATATTTGGTGACACTTCTCAATTCAAATTGGGCAAGTCGAACTTTATTGCATCTAAACTTATGTTATTTTTAAAGAGAAATATTGAATGAATTTCATCCAAAAGCGTCTAAAAAAACCTGTTAGTTAGTCATAAATAATGACAACGTAATAAACTTAATAAAAAGTTTCTAATATATTCAAATAAATTATATTTGGTGCCACTTTTGAATTCAAAATTGGGAAAGTCGAATTTCTAGCCTCTAAACTTACGTTATCGAAATGTATAATGAATTTCGTCCAAAAGGGTCTATAAAAACCTTTTAATTGGCTATATAGAATGAGAACGTAATAATGTTGATATAAAGTTGCTAAATTAATCAAATGAATTATATTTGGTGACACTTCTCAATTCAAATTGGGCAAGTCGAACTTTATTGCATCTAAACTTGTGTTATTTTTAAAGAGAAATATAGAATGAATTTCATCCAAAAGCGTCTAGAAAAACCTGTTAGTTAGTTATAAATAATGACAACGTAATAAAGTTGATAAAAAGTTGCTAATATAATCAAATAAATTATATTTGGTGCCACTTTTGAATTTAAAATTGGGGAAGTCGAATTAAAAGCCTCTAAACTTACGTTATCGAAATGTATAATGAATTTCGTCCAAAACCGTCTATAAAAACCTTTTAAGTGGCTATATAGAATGAGAACGTAATAATGTTGATATAAAGTTGCTAATTTAATCAAATGAATTATATTTGGTGACACTTCTCAATTCAAATTGGGCAAGTCGAACTTTATTGCATCTAAACTTATGTTATTTTTAAAGAGAAATATTGAATGAATTTCATCCAAAAGCGTCTAAAAAACCTGTTACTTAGTCATAAATAATGACAACGTAATAAACTTAATAAAAAGTTTCTAATATATTCAAATAAATTATATTTGGTGCCACTTTTGAATTCAAAATTGGGAAAGTCGAATTTCTAGCCTCTAAACTTACGTTATCGAAATGTATAATGAATTTCGTCCAAAAGGGTCTATAAAAACCTTTTAATTGGCTATATAGAATGAGAACGTAATAATGTTGATATAAAGTTGCTAAATTAATCAAATGAATTATATTTGGTGACACTTCTCAATTCAAATTGGGCAAGTCGAACTTTATTGCATCTAAACTTGTGTTATTTTTAAAGAGAAATATAGAATGAATTTCATCCAAAAGCGTCTAGAAAAACCTGTTAGTTAGTTATAAATAATGACAACGTAATAAAGTTGATAAAAAGTTGCTAATATAATCAAATAAATTATATTTGGTGCCACTTTTGAATTTAAAATTGGGGAAGTCGAATTAATAGCCTCTAAACTTACGTTATCGAAATGTATAATGAATTTCGTCCAAAACCGTCTATAAAAACCTTTTAAGTGGCTATATAGAATGAGAACGTAATAATGTTGATATAAAGTTGCTAATTTAATCAAATGAATTATATTTGGTGACACTTCTCAATTCAAATTGGGCAAGTCGAACTTTATTGCATCTAACCTTATGTTATTTTTAAAGAGAAATATTGAATGAATTTCATCCAAAAGCGTCTAAAAAAACCTGTTAGTTAGTCATAAATAATGACAACGTAATAAAGTTGATAAGAAGTTGCTAATATAATAAAATAAATTATATTTGGTGCCACTTTTGAATTCAAAATTGGGGAAGTCGAATTTATAGCCTATAAACTTACGATATCGAAATGTATAATGAATTTCGTCCAAAAGCGTCTATAAAAACCTTTTAATTGGCTATATAGAATGAGAACGTAATAATGTTGATATAAAGTTGCTAATTTAATCAAATGAATTATATTTGGTGACACTTCTCAATTCAAATTGGGCAAGTCGAACTTTATTGCATCTAAACTTGTGTTATTTTTAAAGAGAAATATAGAATGAATTTCATCCAAAAGCATCTAGAAAAACCTGTTAGTTAGTTATAAATAATGACAACGTAATAAAGTTGATAAAAAGTTGCTAATATAATCAAATAAATTATATTTGGTGCCACTTTTGAATTTAAAATTGGGGAAGTCGAATTAATAGCCTCTAAACTTACGTTATCGAAATGTATAATGAATTTCGTCCAAAACCGTCTATAAAAACCTTTTAAGTGGCTATATAGAATGAGAACGTAATAATGTTGATATAAAGTTGCTAATTTAATCAAATGAATTATATTTGGTGACACTTCTCAATTCAAATTGGGCAAGTCGAACTTTATTGCATCTAAACTTATGTTATTTTTAAAGAGAAATATTGAATGAATTTCATCCAAAAGCGTCTAAAAAAACCTGTTAGTTAGTCATAAATAATGACAACGTAATAAACTTAATAAAAAGTTTCTAATATATTCAAATAAATTATATTTGGTGCCACTTTTGAATTTAAAATTGGGAAAGTCGAATTTCTAGCCTCTAAACTTACGTTATCGAAATGTATAATGAATTTCGTCCAAAAGGGTCTATAAAAACCTTTTAATTGGCTATATAGAATGAGAACGTAATAATGTTGATATAAAGTTGCTAAATTAATCAAATGAATTATATTTGGTGACACTTCTCAATTCAAATTGGGCAAGTCGAACTTTATTGCATCTAAACTTGTGTTATTTTTAAAGAGAAATATAGAATGAATTTCATCCAAAAGCGTCTAGAAAAACCTGTTAGTTAGTTATAAATAATGACAACGTAATAAAGTTGATAAAAAGTTGCTAATATAATCAAATAAATTATATTTGGTGCCACTTTTGAATTTAAAATTGGGGAAGTCGAATTAATAGCCTCTAAACTTACGTTATCGAAATGTATAATGAATTTCGTCCAAAACCGTCTATAAAAACCTTTTAAGTGGCTATATAGAATGAGAACGTAATAATGTTGATATAAAGTTGCTAATTTAATCAAATGAATTATATTTGGTGACACTTCTCAATTCAAATTGGGCAAGTCGAACTTTATTGCATCTAAACTTATGTTATTTTTAAAGAGAAATATTGAATGAATTTCATCCAAAAGCGTCTAAAAAAACCTGTTAGTTAGTCATAAATAATGACAACGTAATAAACTTAATAAAAAGTTTCTAATATATTCAAATAAATTATATTTGGTGCCACTTTTGAATTCAAAATTGGGAAAGTCGAATTTCTAGCCTCTAAACTTACGTTATCGAAATGTATAATGAATTTCGTCCAAAAGGGTCTATAAAAACCTTTTAATTGGCTATATAGAATGAGAACGTAATAATGTTGATATAAAGTTGCTAAATTAATCAAATAAATTATATTTGGTGACACTTTTCAATTCAAATTGGGCAAGTCGAACTTTATTGCATCTAAACTTATGTTATTTTTAAAGAGAAATATAGAATGAATTTCATCCAAAAGCGTCTAGAAAAACTTGTTATTTAGTCATAAATAATGACAACGTAATAAAGTTAATAAAAATTTTCTAATATATTTAAATAAATTATATTTGGTGCCACTTTCGAATTCAAAATTGGGGAACTCGAATTTATAGCCTCTAAACTTACGTTATCGAAATGTATAATGAATTTCGTGCAAAAGCATCTATAAAAACCTTTTAATTGGCTATACAGAATGAGAACGTAATAATGTTGATATAAAGTTGCTAATTTAATCAAATGAATTATATTTGGTGACACTTCTCAATTCAAATTGGGCAAGTCGAACTTTATTGCATCTAAACTTATGTTATTTTTAAAGAGAAATATAGAATGAATTTCATCTAAAAGTGTCTAGAAAAACCTGTTAGTTAGTTATAAAAAATGACAACGTAATAAAGTTGATAAGAAGTTGCTAATATAATAAAATAAATTATATTTGGTGCCACTTTTGAATTCAAAATTGGGGAAGTCGAATTTATAGCCTATAAACTTACGATATCGAAATGTATAATGAATTTCGTCCAAAAGCGTCTATAAAAACCTTTTAATTGGCTATATAGAATGAGAACGTAATAATGTTGATATAAAGTTGCTAATTTAATCAAATGAATTATATTTGGTGACACTTCTCAATTCAAATTGGGCAAGTCGAACTTTATTGCATCTAAACTTGTGTTATTTTTAAAGAGAAATATAGAATGAATTTCATCCAAAAGCGTCTAGAAAAACCTGTTAGTTAGTTATAAATAATGACAACGTAATAAAGTTGATAAAAAGTTGCTAATATAATCAAATAAATTATATTTGGTGCCACTTTTGAATTTAAAATTGGGGAAGTCGAATTAATAGCCTCTAAACTTACGTTATCGAAATGTATAATGAATTTCGTCCAAAACCGTCTATAAAAACCTTTTAAGTGGCTATATAGAATGAGAACGTAATAATGTTGATATAAAGTTGCTAATTTAATCAAATGAATTATATTTGGTGACACTTCTCAATTCAAATTGGGCAAGTCGAACTTTATTGCATCTAAACTTATGTTATTTTTAAAGAGAAATATTGAATGAATTTCATCCAAAAGCGTCTAAAAAAACCTGTTAGTTAGTCATAAATAATGACAACGTAATAAACTTAATAAAAAGTTTCTAATATATTCAAATAAATTATATTTGGTGCCACTTTTGAATTCAAAATTGGGAAAGTCGAATTTCTAGCCTCTAAACTTACGTTATCGAAATGTATAATGAATTTCGTCCAAAAGGGTCTATAAAAACCTTTTAATTGGCTATATAGAATGAGAACGTAATAATGTTGATATAAAGTTGCTAAATTAATCAAATGAATTATATTTGGTGACACTTCTCAATTCAAATTGGGCAAGTCGAACTTTATTGCATCTAAACTTATGTTATTTTTAAAGAGAAATATAGAATGAATTTCATCCAAAAGCGTCTAGAAAAACTTGTTATTTAGTCATAAATAATGACAACGTAATAAAGTTAATAAAAATTTTCTAATATATTTAAATAAATTATATTTGGTGCCACTTTCGAATTCAAAATTGGGGAACTCGAATTTATAGCCTCTAAACTTACGTTATCGAAATGTATAATGAATTTCGTGCAAAAGCATCTATAAAAACCTTTTAATTGGCTATACAGAATGAGAACGTAATAATGTTGATATAAAGTTGCTAATTTAATCAAATGAATTATATTTGGTGACACTTCTCAATTCAAATTGGGCAAGTCGAACTTTATTGCATCTAAACTTATGTTATTTTTAATGAGAAATATAGAATGAATTTCATCTAAAAGTGTCTAGAAAAACCTGTTAGTTAGTTATAAAAAATGACAACGTAATAAAGTTGATAAGAAGTTGCTAATATAATAAAATAAATTATATTTGGTGCCACTTTTGAATTCAAAATTGGGGAAGTCGAATTTATAGCCTATAAACTTACGATATCGAAATGTATAATGAATTTCGTCCAAAAGCGTCTATAAAAACCTTTTAATTGGCTATATAGAATGAGAACGTAATAATGTTGATATAAAGTTGCTAATTTAATCAAATGAATTATATTTGGTGACACTTCTCAATTCAAATTGGGCAAGTCGAACTTTATTGCATCTAAACTTGTGTTATTTTTAAAGAGAAATATAGAATGAATTTCATCCAAAAGCGTCTAGAAAAACCTGTTAGTTAGTTATAAATAATGACAACGTAATAAAGTTGATAAAAAGTTGCTAATATAATCAAATAAATTATATTTGGTGCCACTTTTGAATTTAAAATTGGGGAAGTCGAATTAATAGCCTCTAAACTTACGTTATCGAAATGTATAATGAATTTCGTCCAAAACCGTCTATAAAAACCTTTTAAGTGGCTATATAGAATGAGAACGTAATAATGTTGATATAAAGTTGCTAATTTAATCAAATGAATTATATTTGGTGACACTTCTCAATTCAAATTGGGCAAGTCGAACTTTATTGCATCTAAACTTGTGTTATTTTTAAAGAGAAATATAGAATGAATTTGATCCAAAAGCGTCTAGAAAAACCTGTTAGTTAGTTATAAATAATGACAACGTAATAAAGTTGATAAAAAGTTGCTAATATAATCAAATAAATTATATTTGGTGCCACTTTTGAATTTAAAATTGGGGAAGTCGAATTAATAGCCTCTAAACTTACGTTATCGAAATGTATAATGAATTTCGTCCAAAACCGTCTATAAAAACCTTTTAAGTGGCTATATAGAATGAGAACGTAATAATGTTGATATAAAGTTGCTAATTTAATCAAATGAATTATATTTGGTGACACTTCTCAATTCAAATTGGGCAAGTCGAACTTTATTGCATCTAAACTTATGTTATTTTTAAAGAGAAATATTGAATGAATTTCATCCAAAAGCGTCTAAAAAAACCTGTTAGTTAGTCATAAATAATGACAACGTAATAAACTTAATAAAAAGTTTCTAATATATTCAAATAAATTATATTTGGTGCCACTTTTGAATTCAAAATTGGGAAAGTCGAATTTCTAGCCTCTAAACTTACGTTATCGAAATGTATAATGAATTTCGTCCAAAAGGGTCTATAAAAACCTTTTAATTGGCTATATAGAATGAGAACGTAATAATGTTGATATAAAGTTGCTAAATTAATAAAATTAATTATATTTGGTGACACTTCTCAATTCAAATTGGGCAAGTCGAACTTTATTGCATCTAAACTTATGTTATTTTTAAAGAGAAATATAGAATGAATTTCATCCAAAAGCGTCTAGAAAAACTTGTTATTTAGTCATAAATAATGACAACGTAATAAAGTTAATAAAAATTTTCTAATATATTTAAATAAATTATATTTGGTGCCACTTTCGAATTCAAAATTGGGGAACTCGAATTTATAGCCTCTAAACTTACGTTATCGAAATGTATAATGAATTTCGTGCAAAAGCGTCTATAAAAACCTTTTAATTGGCTATACAGAATGAGAACGTAATAATGTTGATATAAAGTTGCTAATTTAATCAAATGAATTATATTTGGTGACACTTCTCAATTCAAATTGGGCAAGTCGAACTTTATTGCATCTAAACTTATGTTATTTTTAAAGAGAAATATAGAATGAATTTCATCTAAAAGTGTCTAGAAAAACCTGTTAGTTAGTTATAAAAAATGACAACGTAATAAAGTTGATAAGAAGTTGCTAATATAATAAAATAAATTATATTTGGTGCCACTTTTGAATTCAAAATTGGGGAAGTCGAATTTATAGCCTATAAACTTACGATATCGAAATGTATAATGAATTTCGTCCAAAAGCGTCTATAAAAACCTTTTAATTGGCTATATAGAATGAGAACGTAATAATGTTGATATAAAGTTGCTAATTTAATCAAATGAATTATATTTGGTGACACTTCTCAATTCAAATTGGGCAAGTCGAACTTTATTGCATCTAAACTTGTGTTATTTTTAAAGAGAAATATAGAATGAATTTCATCCAAAAGCGTCTAGAAAAACCTGTTAGTTAGTTATAAATAATGACAACGTAATAAAGTTGATAAAAAGTTGCTAATATAATCAAATAAATTATATTTGGTGCCACTTTTGAATTTAAAATTGGGGAAGTCGAATTAATAGCCTCTAAACTTACGTTATCGAAATGTATAATGAATTTCGTCCAAAACCGTCTATAAAAACCTTTTAAGTGGCTATATAGAATGAGAACGTAATAATGTTGATATAAAGTTGCTAATTTAATCAAATAAATTATATTTGGTGACACTTCTCAATTCAAATTGGGCAAGTCGAACTTTATTGCATCTAAACTTATGTTATTTTTAAAGAGAAATATTGAATGAATTTCATCCAAAAGCGTCTAAAAAAACCTGTTAGTTAGTCATAAATAATGACAACGTAATAAAGTTGATAAGAAGTTGCTAATATAATAAAATAAATTATATTTGGTGCCACTTTTGAATTCAAAATTGGGGAAGTCGAATTTATAGCCTATAAACTTACGATATCGAAATGTATAATGAATTTCGTCCAAAAGCGTCTATAAAAACCTTTTAATTGGCTATATAGAATGAGAACGTAATAATGTTGATATAAAGTTGCTAATTTAATCAAATGAATTATATTTGGTGACACTTCTCAATTCAAATTGGGCAAGTCGAACTTTATTGCATCTAAACTTGTGTTATTTTTAAAGAGAAATATAGAATGAATTTCATCCAAAAGCATCTAGAAAAACCTGTTAGTTAGTTATAAATAATGACAACGTAATAAAGTTGATAAAAAGTTGCTAATATAATCAAATAAATTATATTTGGTGCCACTTTTGAATTTAAAATTGGGGAAGTCGAATTAATAGCCTCTAAACTTACGTTATCGAAATGTATAATGAATTTCGTCCAAAACCGTCTATAAAAAGCTTTTAAGTGGCTATATAGAATGAGAACGTAATAATGTTGATATAAAGTTGCTAATTTAATCAAATGAATTATATTTGGTGACACTTCTCAATTCAAATTGGGCAAGTCGAACTTTATTGCATCTAAACTTATGTTATTTTTAAAGAGAAATATTGAATGAATTTCATCCAAAAGCGTCTAAAAAAACCTGTTAGTTAGTCATAAATAATGACAACGTAATAAACTTAATAAAAAGTTTCTAATATATTCAAATAAATTATATTTGGTGCCACTTTTGAATTCAAAATTGGGAAAGTCGAATTTCTAGCCTCTAAACTTACGTTATCGAAATGTATAATGAATTTCGTCCAAAAGGGTCTATAAAAACCTTTTAATTGGCTATATAGAATGAGAACGTAATAATGTTGATATAAAGTTGCTAAATTAATCAAATGAATTATATTTGGTGACACTTCTCAATTCAAATTGGGCAAGTCGAACTTTATTGCATCTAAACTTGTGTTATTTTTAAAGAGAAATATAGAATGAATTTCATCCAAAAGCGTCTAGAAAAACCTGTTAGTTAGTTATAAATAATGACAACGTAATAAAGTTGATAAAAAGTTGCTAATATAATCAAATAAATTATATTTGGTGCCACTTTTGAATTTAAAATTGGGGAAGTCGAATTAATAGCCTCTAAACTTACGTTATCGAAATGTATAATGAATTTCGTCCAAAACCGTCTATAAAAACCTTTTAAGTGGCTATATAGAATGAGAACGTAATAATGTTGATATAAAGTTGCTAATTTAATCAAATGAATTATATTTGGTGACACTTCTCAATTCAAATTGGGCAAGTCGAACTTTATTGCATCTAAACTTATGTTATTTTTAAAGAGAAATATTGAATGAATTTCATCCAAAAGCGTCTAAAAAAACCTGTTAGTTAGTCATAAATAATGACAACGTAATAAACTTAATAAAAAGTTTCTAATATATTCAAATAAATTATATTTGGTGCCACTTTTGAATTCAAAATTGGGAAAGTCGAATTTCTAGCCTCTAAACTTACGTTATCGAAATGTATAATGAATTTCGTCCAAAAGGGTCTATAAAAACCTTTTAATTGGCTATATAGAATGAGAACGTAATAATGTTGATATAAAGTTGCTAAATTAATCAAATGAATTATATTTGGTGACACTTCTCAATTCAAATTGGGCAAGTCGAACTTTATTGCATCTAAACTTATGTTATTTTTAAAGAGAAATATAGAATGAATTTCATCCAAAAGCGTCTAGAAAAACTTGTTATTTAGTCATAAATAATGACAACGTAATAAAGTTAATAAAAAATTTCTAATATATTTAAATAAATTATATTTGGTGCCACTTTCGAATTCAAAATTGGGGAACTCGAATTTATAGCCTCTAAACTTACGTTATCGAAATGTATAATGAATTTCGTGCAAAAGCGTCTATAAAAACCTTTTAATTGGCTATACAGAATGAGAACGTAATAATGTTGATATAAAGTTGCTAATTTAATCAAATGAATTATATTTGGTGACACTTCTCAATTCAAATTGGGCAAGTCGAACTTTATTGCATCTAAACTTATGTTATTTTTAAAGAGAAATATAGAATGAATTTCATCTAAAAGTGTCTAGAAAAACCTGTTAGTTAGTTATAAAAAATGACAACGTAATAAAGTTGATAAGAAGTTGCTAATATAATAAAATAAATTATATTTGGTGCCACTTTTGAATTCAAAATTGGGGAAGTCGAATTTATAGCCTATAAACTTACGATATCGAAATGTATAATGAATTTCGTCCAAAAGCGTCTATAAAAACCTTTTAATTGGCTATATAGAATGAGAACGTAATAATGTTGATATAAAGTTGCTAATTTAATCAAATGAATTATATTTGGTGACACTTCTCAATTCAAATTGGGCAAGTCGAACTTTATTGCATCTAAACTTGTGTTATTTTTAAAGAGAAATATAGAATGAATTTCATCCAAAAGCGTCTAGAAAAACCTGTTAGTTAGTTATAAATAATGACAACGTAATAAAGTTGATAAAAAGTTGCTAATATAATCAAATAAATTATATTTGGTGCCACTTTTGAATTTAAAATTGGGGAAGTCGAATTAATAGCCTCTAAACTTACGTTATCGAAATGTATAATGAATTTCGTCCAAAACCGTCTATAAAAACCTTTTAAGTGGCTATATAGAATGAGAACGTAATAATGTTGATATAAAGTTGCTAATTTAATCAAATGAATTATATTTGGTGACACTTCTCAATTCAAATTGGGCAAGTCGAACTTTATTGCATCTAAACTTATGTTATTTTTAAAGAGAAATATTGAATGAATTTCATCCAAAAGCGTCTAAAAAAACCTGTTAGTTAGTCATAAATAATGACAACGTAATAAACTTAATAAAAAGTTTCTAATATATTCAAATAAATTATATTTGGTGCCACTTTTGAATTCAAAATTGGGAAAGTCGAATTTCTAGCCTCTAAACTTACGTTATCGAAATGTATAATGAATTTTGTCCAAAAGGGTCTATAAAAACCTTTTAATTGGCTATATAGAATGAGAACGTAATAATGTTGATATAAAGTTGCTAAATTAATCAAATGAATTATATTTGGTGACACTTCTCAATTCAAATTGGGCAAGTCGAACTTTATTGCATCTAAACTTATGTTATTTTTAAAGAGAAATATAGAATGAATTTCATCCAAAAGCGTCTAGAAAAACTTGTTATTTAGTCATAAATAATGACAACGTAATAAAGTTAATAAAAATTTTCTAATATATTTAAATAAATTATATTTGGTGCCACTTTCGAATTCAAAATTGGGGAACTCGAATTTATAGCCTCTAAACTTACGTTATCGAAATGTATAATGAATTTCGTGCAAAAGCGTCTATAAAACCCTTTTAATTGGCTATACAGAATGAGAACGTAATAATGTTGATATAAAGTTGCTAATTTAATCAAATGAATTATATTTGGTGACACTTCTCAATTCAAATTGGGCAAGTCGAACTTTATTGCATCTAAACTTATGTTATTTTTAAAGAGAAATATAGAATGAATTTCATCTAAAAGTGTCTAGAAAAACCTGTTAGTTAGTTATAAAAAATGACAACGTAATAAAGTTGATAAGAAGTTGCTAATATAATAAAATAAATTATATTTGGTGCCACTTTTGAATTCAAAATTGGGGAAGTCGAATTTATAGCCTATAAACTTACGATATCGAAATGTATAATGAATTTCGTCCGAAAGCGTCTATAAAAACCTTTTAATTGGCTATATAGAATGAGAACGTAATAATGTTGATATAAAGTTGCTAATTTAATCAAATGAATTATATTTGGTGACACTTCTCAATTCAAATTGGGCAAGTCGAACTTTATTGCATCTAAACTTGTGTTATTTTTAAAGAGAAATATAGAATGATTTTCATCCAAAAGCGTCTAGAAAAACCTGTTAGTTAGTTATAAATAATGACAACGTAATAAAGTTGATAAAAAGTTGCTAATATAATCAAATAAATTATATTTGGTGCCACTTTTGAATTTAAAATTGGGGAAGTCGAATTAATAGCCTCTAAACTTATGTTATCGAAATGTATAATGAATTTCGTCCAAAACCGTCTATAAAAACCTTTTAAGTGGCTATATAGAATGAGAACGTAATAATGTTGATATAAAGTTGCTAATTTAATCAAATGAATTATATTTGGTGACACTTCTCAATTCAAATTGGGCAAGTCGAACTTTATTGCATCTAAACTTATGTTATTTTTAAAGAGAAATATTGAATGAATTTCATCCAAAAGCGTCTAAAAAAACCTGTTAGTTAGTCATAAATAATGACAACGTAATAAAGTTGATAAGAAGTTGCTAATATAATAAAATAAATTATATTTGGTGCCACTTTTGAATTCAAAATTGGGGAAGTCGAATTTATAGCCTATAAACTTACGATATCGAAATGTATAATGAATTTCGTCCAAAAGCGTCTATAAAAACCTTTTAATTGGCTATATAGAATGAGAACGTAATAATGTTGATATAAAGTTGCTAATTTAATCAAATGAATTATATTTGGTGACACTTCTCAATTCAAATTGGGCAAGTCGAACTTTATTGCATCTAAACTTGTGTTATTTTTAAAGAGAAATATAGAATGAATTTCATCCAAAAGCATCTAGAAAAACCTGTTAGTTAGTTATAAATAATGACAACGTAATAAAGTTGATAAAAAGTTGCTAATATAATCAAATAAATTATATTTGGTGCCACTTTTGAATTTAAAATTGGGGAAGTCGAATTAATAGCCTCTAAACTTACGTTATCGAAATGTATAATGAATTTCGTCCAAAACCGTCTATAAAAAGCTTTTAAGTGGCTATATAGAATGAGAACGTAATAATGTTGATATAAAGTTGCTAATTTAATCAAATGAATTATATTTGGTGACACTTCTCAATTCAAATTGGGCAAGTCGAACTTTATTGCATCTAAATTTATGTTATTTTTAAAGAGAAATATTGAATGAATTTCATCCAAAAGCGTCTAAAAAAACCTGTTAGTTAGTCATAAATAATGACAACGTAATAAACTTAATAAAAAGTTTCTAATATATTCAAATAAATTATATTTGGTGCCACTTTTGAATTCAAAATTGGGAAAGTCGAATTTCTAGCCTCTAAACTTACGTTATCGAAATGTATAATGAATTTCGTCCAAAAGGGTCTATAAAAACCTTTTAATTGGCTATATAGAATGAGAACGTAATAATGTTGATATAAAGTTGCTAAATTAATCAAATGAATTATATTTGGTGACACTTCTCAATTCAAATTGGGCAAGTCGAACTTTATTGCATCTAAACTTATGTTATTTTTAAAGAGAAATATAGAATGAATTTCATCCAAAAGCGTCTAGAAAAACTTGTTATTTAGTCATAAATAATGACAACGTAATAAAGTTAATAAAAAGTTTCTAATATATTTAAATAAATTATATTTGGTGCCACTTTCGAATTCAAAATTGGGGAACTCGAATTTATAGCCTCTAAACTTACGTTATCGAAATGTATAATGAATTTCGTGCAAAAGCGTCTATAAAAACCTTTTAATTGGCTATATAGAATGAGAACGTAATAATGTTGATATAAAGTTGCTAATTTAATCAAATGAATTATATTTGGTGACACTTCTCAATTCAAATTGGGCAAGTCGAACTTTATTGCATCTAAACTTATGTTATTTTTAAAGAGAAATATATAATGAATTTCATCTAAAAGTCTCTAGAAAAACCTGTTAGTTAGTTATAAAAAATGACAACGTAATAAAGTTGATAAGAAGTTGCTAATATAATAAAATAAATTATATTTGGTGCCACTTTTGAATTCAAAATTGGGGAAGTCGAATTTATAGCCTATAAACTTACGATATCGAAATGTATAATGAATTTCGTCCAAAAGCGTCTATAAAAACCTTTTAATTGGCTATATAGAATGAGAACGTAATAATGTTGATATAAAGTTGCTAATTTAATCAAATGAATTATATTTGGTGACACTTCTCAATTCAAATTGGGCAAGTCGAACTTTATTGCATCTAAACTTGTGTTATTTTTAAAGAGAAATATAGAATGAATTTCATCCAAAAGCATCTAGAAAAACCTGTTAGTTAGTTATAAATAATGACAACGTAATAAAGTTGATAAAAAGTTGCTAATATAATCAAATAAATTATATTTGGTGCCACTTTTGAATTTAAAATTGGGGAAGTCGAATTAATAGCCTCTAAACTTACGTTATCGAAATGTATAATGAATTTCGTCCAAAACCGTCTATAAAAACCTTTTAAGTGGCTATATAGAATGAGAACGTAATAATGTTGATATAAAGTTGCTAATTTAATCAAATGAATTATATTTGGTGACACTTCTCAATTCAAATTGGGCAAGTCGAACTTTATTGCATCTAAACTTATGTTATTTTTAAAGAGAAATATTGAATGAATTTCATCCAAAAGCGTCTAAAAAAACCTGTTAGTTAGTCATAAATAATGACAACGTAATAAACTTAATAAAAAGTTTCTAATATATTCAAATAAATTATATTTGGTGCCACTTTTGAATTTAAAATTGGGGAAGTCGAATTAATAGCCTCTAAACTTACGTTATCGAAATGTATAATGAATTTCGTCCAAAACCGTCTATAAAAACCTTTTAAGTGGCTATATGGAATGAGAACGTAATAATGTTGATATAAAGTCGCTAATTTAATCAAATGAATTATATTTGGTGACACTTCTCAATTCAAATTGGGCAAGTCGAACTTTATTGCATCTAAACTTGTGTTATTTTTAAAGAGAAATATAGAATGAATTTCATCCAAAAGCGTCTAGAAAAACCTGTTCGTTAGTTATAAATAATGACAACGTAATAAAGTTGATAAAAAGTTGCTAATATAATCAAATAAATTATATTTGGTGCCACTTTTGAATTTAAAATTGGGGAAGTCGAATTAATAGCCTCTAAACTTACGTTATCGAAATGTATAATGAATTTCGTCCAAAACCGTCTATAAAAACCTTTTAAGTGGCTATATAGAATGAGAACGTAATAATGTTGATATAAAGTTGCTAATTTAATCAAATGAATTATATTTGGTGACACTTCTCAATTCAAATTGGGCAAGTCGAACTTTATTGCATCTAAACTTATGTTATTTTTAAAGAGAAATATTGAATGAATTTCATCCAAAAGCGTCTAAAAAAACCTGTTAGTTAGTCATAAATAATGACAACGTAATAAACTTAATAAAAAGTTTCTAATATATTCAAATAAATTATATTTGGTGCCACTTTTGAATTCAAAATTGGGAAAGTCGAATTTCTAGCCTCTAAACTTACGTTATCGAAATGTATAATGAATTTCGTCCAAAAGGGTCTATAAAAACCTTTTAATTGGCTATATAGAATGAGAACGTAATAATGTTGATATAAAGTTGCTAAATTAATCAAATGAATTATATTTGGTGACACTTCTCAATTCAAATTGGGCAAGTCGAACTTTATTGCATCTAAACTTATGTTATTTTTAAAGAGAAATATAGAATGAATTTCATCCAAAAGCGTCTAGAAAAACTTGTTATTTAGTCATAAATAATGACAACGTAATAAAGTTAATAAAAATTTTCTAATATATTTAAATAAATTATATTTGGTGCCACTTTCGAATTCAAAATTGGGGAACTCGAATTTATAGCCTCTAAACTTACGTTATCGAAATGTATAATGAATTTCGTGCAAAAGCGTCTATAAAAACCTTTTAATTGGCTATACAGAATGAGAACGTAATAATGTTGATATAAAGTTGCTAATTTAATCAAATGAATTATATTTGGTGACACTTCTCAATTCAAATTGGGCAAGTCGAACTTTATTGCATCTAAACTTATGTTATTTTTAAAGAGAAATATAGAATGAATTTCATCTAAAAGTGTCTAGAAAAACCTGTTAGTTAGTTATAAAAAATGACAACGTAATAAAGTTGATAAGAAGTTGCTAATATAATAAAATAAATTATATTTGGTGCCACTTTTGAATTCAAAATTGGGGAAGTCGAATTTATAGCCTATAAACTTACGATATCGAAATGTATAATGAATTTCGTCCAAAAGCGTCTATAAAAACCTTTTAATTGGCTATATAGAATGAGAACGTAATAATGTTGATATAAAGTTGCTAATTTAATCAAATGAATTATATTTGGTGACACTTCTCAATTCAAATTGGGCAAGTCGAACTTTATTGCATCTAAACTTGTGTTATTTTTAAAGAGAAATATAGAATGAATTTCATCCAAAAGCGTCTAGAAAAACCTGTTAGTTAGTTATAAATAATGACAACGTAATAAAGTTGATAAAAAGTTGCTAATATAATCAAATAAATTATATTTGGTGCCACTTTTGAATTTAAAATTGGGGAAGTCGAATTAATAGCCTCTAAACTTACGTTATCGAAATGTATAATGAATTTCGTCCAAAACCGTCTATAAAAACCTTTTAAGTGGCTATATAGAATGAGAACGTAATAATGTTGATATAAAGTTGCTAATTTAATCAAATGAATTATATTTGGTGACACTTCTCAATTCAAATTGGGCAAGTCGAACTTTATTGCATCTAAACTTATGTTATTTTTAAAGAGAAATATTGAATGAATTTCATTCAAAAGCGTCTAAAAAAACCTGTTAGTTAGTCATAAATAATGACAACGTAATAAACTTAATAAAAAGTTTCTAATATATTCAAATAAATTATATTTGGTGCCACTTTTGAATTCAAAATTGGGAAAGTCGAATTTCTAGCCTCTAAACTTACGTTATCGAAATGTATAATGAATTTCGTCCAAAAGGGTCTATAAAAACCTTTTAATTGGCTATATAGAATGAGAACGTAATAATGTTGATATAAAGTTGCTAAATTAATCAAATGAATTATATTTGGTGACACTTCTCAATTCAAATTGGGCAAGTCGAACTTTATTGCATCTAAACTTGTGTTATTTTTAAAGAGAAATATAGAATGAATTTCATCCAAAAGCGTCTAGAAAAACCTGTTAGTTAGTTATAAATAATGACAACGTAATAAAGTTGATAAAAAGTTGCTAATATAATCAAATAAATTATATTTGGTGCCACTTTTGAATTTAAAATTGGGGAAGTCGAATTAATAGCCTCTAAACTTACGTTATCGAAATGTATAATGAATTTCGTCCAAAACCGTCTATAAAAACCTTTTAAGTGGATATATAGAATGAGAACGTAATAATGTTGATATAAAGTTGCTAATTTAATCAAATGAATTATATTTGGTGACACTTCTCAATTCAAATTGGGCAAGTCGAACTTTATTGCATCTAAACTTATGTTATTTTTAAAGAGAAATATTGAATGAATTTCATCCAAAAGCGTCTAAAAAAACCTGTTAGTTAGTCATAAATAATGACAACGTAATAAACTTAATAAAAAGTTTCTAATATATTCAAATAAATTATATTTGGTGCCACTTTTGAATTCAAAATTGGGAAAGTCGAATTTCTAGCCTCTAAACTTACGTTATCGAAATGTATAATGAATTTCGTCCAAAAGGGTCTATAAAAACCTTTTAATTGGCTATATAGAATGAGAACGTAATAATGTTGATATAAAGTTGCTAAATTAATCAAATGAATTATATTTGGTGACACTTCTCAATTCAAATTGGGCAAGTCGAACTTTATTGCATCTAAACTTATGTTATTTTTAAAGAGAAATATAGAATGAATTTCATCCAAAAGCGTCTAGAAAAACTTGTTATTTAGTCATAAATAATGACAACGTAATAAAGTTAATAAAAATTTTCTAATATATTTAAATAAATTATATTTGGTGCCACTTTCGAATTCAAAATTGGGGAACTCGAATTTATAGCCTCTAAACTTACGTTATCGAAATGTATACTGAATTTCGTGCAAAAGCGTCTATAAAAACCTTTTAATTGGCTATACAGAATGAGAACGTAATAATGTTGATATAAAGTTGCTAATTTAATCAAATGAATTATATTTGGTGACACTTCTCAATTCAAATTGGGCAAGTCGAACTTTATTGCATCTAAACTTATGTTATTTTTAAAGAGAAATATAGAATGAATTTCATCTAAAAGTGTCTAGAAAAACCTGTTAGTTAGTTATAAAAAATGACAACGTAATAAAGTTGATAAGAAGTTGCTAATATAATAAAATAAATTATATTTGGTGCCACTTTTGAATTCAAAATTGGGGAAGTCGAATTTATAGCCTATAAACTTACGATATCGAAATGTATAATGAATTTCGTCCAAAAGCGTCTATAAAAACCTTTTAATTGGCTATATAGAATGAGAACGTAATAATGTTGATATAAAGTTGCTAATTTAATCAAATGAATTATATTTGGTGACACTTCTCAATTCAAATTGGGCAAGTCGAACTTTATTGCATCTAAACTTGTGTTATTTTTAAAGAGAAATATAGAATGAATTTCATCCAAAAGCGTCTAGAAAAACCTGTTAGTTAGTTATAAATAATGACAACGTAATAAAGTTGATAAAAAGTTGCTAATATAATCAAATAAATTATATTTGGTGCCACTTTTGAATTTAAAATTGGGGAAGTCGAATTAATAGCCTCTAAACTTACGTTATCGAAATGTATAATGAATTTCGTCCAAAACCGTCTATAAAAACCTTTTAAGTGGCTATATAGAATGAGAACGTAATAATGTTGATATAAAGTTGCTAATTTAATCAAATGAATTATATTTGGTGACACTTCTCAATTCAAATTGGGCAAGTCGAACTTTATTGCATCTAAACTTATGTTATTTTTAAAGAGAAATATTGAATGAATTTCATCCAAAAGCGTCTAAAAAAACCTGTTAGTTAGTCATAAATAATGACAACGTAATAAACTTAATAAAAAGTTTCTAATATATTCAAATAAATTATATTTGGTGCCACTTTTGAATTCAAAATTGGGAAAGTCGAATTTCTAGCCTCTAAACTTACGTTATCGAAATGTATAATGAATTTCGTCCAAAAGGGTCTATAAAAACCTTTTAATTGGCTATATAGAATGAGAACGTAATAATGTTGATATAAAGTTGCTAAATTAATCAAATGAATTATATTTGGTGACACTTCTCAATTCAAATTGGGCAAGTCGAACTTTATTGCATCTAAACTTGTGTTATTTTTAAAGAGAAATATAGAATGAATTTCATCCAAAAGCGTCTAGAAAAACCTGTTAGTTAGTTATAAATAATGACAACGTAATAAAGTTGATAAAAAGTTGCTAATATAATCAAATAAATTATATTTGGTGCCACTTTTGAATTTAAAATTGGGGAAGTCGAATTAATAGCCTCTAAACTTACGTTATCGAAATGTATAATGAATTTCGTCCAAAACCGTCTATAAAAACCTTTTAAGTGGATATATAGAATGAGAACGTAATAATGTTGATATAAAGTTGCTAATTTAATCAAATGAATTATATTTGGTGACACTTCTCAATTCAAATTGGGCAAGTCGAACTTTATTGCATCTAAACTTATGTTATTTTTAAAGAGAAATATTGAATGAATTTCATCCAAAAGCGTCTAAAAAAACCTGTTAGTTAGTCATAAATAATGACAACGTAATAAACTTAATAAAAAGTTTCTAATATATTCAAATAAATTATATTTGGTGCCACTTTTGAATTCAAAATTGGGAAAGTCGAATTTCTAGCCTCTAAACTTACGTTATCGAAATGTATAATGAATTTCGTCCAAAAGGGTCTATAAAAACCTTTTAATTGGCTATATAGAATGAGAACGTAATAATGTTGATATAAAGTTGCTAAATTAATCAAATGAATTATATTTGGTGACACTTCTCAATTCAAATTGGGCAAGTCGAACTTTATTGCATCTAAACTTGTGTTATTTTTAAAGAGAAATATAGAATGAATTTCATCCAAAAGCGTCTAGAAAAACCTGTTAGTTAGTTATAAATAATGACAACGTAATAAAGTTGATAAAAAGTTGCTAATATAATCAAATAAATTATATTTGGTGCCACTTTTGAATTTAAAATTGGGGAAGTCGAATTAATAGCCTCTAAACTTACGTTATCGAAATGTATAATGAATTTCGTCCAAAACCGTCTATAAAAACCTTTTAAGTGGCTATATAGAATGAGAACGTAATAATGTTGATATAAAGTTGCTAATTTAATCAAATGAATTATATTTGGTGACACTTCTCAATTCAAATTGGGCAAGTCGAACTTTATTGCATCTAAACTTATGTTATTTTTAAAGAGAAATATTGAATGAATTTCATCCAAAAGCGTCTAAAAAAACCTGTTAGTTAGTCATAAATAATGACAACGTAATAAACTTAATAAAAAATTTCTAATATATTCAAATAAATTATATTTGGTGCCACTTTTGAATTCAAAATTGGGAAAGTCGAATTTCTAGCCTCTAAACTTACGTTATCGAAATGTATAATGAATTTCGTCCAAAAGGGTCTATAAAAACCTTTTAATTGGCTATATAGAATGAGAACGTAATAATGTTGATATAAAGTTGCTAAATTAATCAAATGAATTATATTTGGTGACACTTCTCAATTCAAATTGGGCAAGTCGAACTTTATTGCATCTAAACTTGTGTTATTTTTAAAGAGAAATATAGAATGAATTTCATCCAAAAGCGTCTAGAAAAACCTGTTAGTTAGTTATAAATAATGACAACGTAATAAAGTTGATAAAAAGTTGCTAATATAATCAAATAAATTATATTTGGTGCCACTTTTGAATTTAAAATTGGGGAAGTCGAATTAATAGCCTCTAAACTTACGTTATCGAAATGTATAATGAATTTCGTCCAAAACCGTCTATAAAAACCTTTTAAGTGGCTATATAGAATGAGAACGTAATAATGTTGATATAAAGTTGCTAATTTAATCAAATGAATTATATTTGGTGACACTTCTCAATTCAAATTGGGCAAGTCGAACTTTATTGCATCTAAACTTATGTTATTTTTAAAGAGAAATATTGAATGAATTTCATCCAAAAGCGTCTAAAAAAACCTGTTAGTTAGTCATAAATAATGACAACGTAATAAACTTAATAAAAAGTTTCTAATATATTCAAATAAATTATATTTGGTGCCACTTTTGAATTCAAAATTGGGAAAGTCGAATTTCTAGCCTCTAAACTTACGTTATCGAAATGTATAATGAATTTCGTCCAAAAGGGTCTATAAAAACCTTTTAATTGGCTATATAGAATGAGAACGTAATAATGTTGATATAAAGTTGCTAAATTAATCAAATGAATTATATTTGGTGACACTTCTCAATTCAAATTGGGCAAGTCGAACTTTATTGCATCTAAACTTATGTTATTTTTAAAGAGAAATATAGAATGAATTTCATCCAAAAGCGTCTAGAAAAACTTGTTATTTAGTCATAAATAATGACAACGTAATAAAGTTAATAAAAATTTTCTAATATATTTAAATAAATTATATTTGGTGCCACTTTCGAATTCAAAATTGGGGAACTCGAATTTATAGCCTCTAAACTTACGTTATCGAAATGTATAATGAATTTCGTAGAAAAGCGTCTATAAAAACCTTTTAATTGGCTATATAGAATGAGAACGTAATAATGTTGACATAAAGTTGCTAATTTAATCAAATGAATTATATTTGGTGACACTTCTCAATTCAAATTGGGCAAGTCGAACTTTATTGCATCTAAACTTGTGTTATTTTTAAAGAGAAATATAGAATGAATTTCATCCAAAAGCGTCTAGAAAAACCTGTTAGTTAGTTATAAATAATGACAACGTAATAAAGTTGATAAAAAGTTGCTAATATAATCAAATAAATTATATTTGGTGCCACTTTTGAATTTAAAATTGGGGAAGTCGAATTAATAGCCTCTAAACTTACGTTATCGAAATGTATAATGAATTTCGTCCAAAACCGTCTATAAAAACCTTTTAAGTGGCTATATAGAATGAGAACGTAATAATGTTGATATAAAGTTGCTAAATTAATCAAATGAATTATATTTGGTGACACTTCTCAATTCAAATTGGGCAAGTCGAACTTTATTGCATCTAAACTTGTGTTATTTTTAAAGAGAAATATAGAATGAATTTCATCCAAAAGCGTCTAGAAAAACCTGTTAGTTAGTTATAAATAATGACAACGTAATAAAGTTGATAAAAAGTTGCTAATATAATCAAATAAATTATATTTGGTGCCACTTTTGAATTTAAAATTGGGGAAGTCGAATTAATAGCCTCTAAACTTACGTTATCGAAATGTATAATGAATTTCGTCCAAAACCGTCTATAAAAACCATTTAAGTGGCTATATAGAATGAGAACGTAATAATGTTGATATAAAGTTGCTAATTTAATCAAATGAATTATATTTGGTGACACTTCTCAATTCAAATTGGGCAAGTCGAACTTTATTGCATCTAAACTTATGTTATTTTTAAAGAGAAATATTGAATGAATTTCATCCAAAAGCGTCTAAAAAAACCTGTTAGTTAGTCATAAATAATGACAACGTAATAAACTTAATAAAAAGTTTCTAATATATTCAAATAAATTATATTTGGTGCCACTTTTGAATTCAAAATTGGGAAAGTCGAATTTCTAGCCTCTAAACTTACGTTATCGAAATGTATAATGAATTTTGTCCAAAAGGGTCTATAAAAACCTTTTAATTGGCTATATAGAATGAGAACGTAATAATGTTGATATAAAGTTGCTAAATTAATCAAATGAATTATATTTGGTGACACTTCTCAATTCAAATTGGGCAAGTCGAACTTTATTGCATCTAAACTTATGTTATTTTTAAAGAGAAATATAGAATGAATTTCATCCAAAAGCGTCTAGAAAAACTTGTTATTTAGTCATAAATAATGACAACGTAATAAAGTTAATAAAAATTTTCTAATATATTTAAATAAATTATATTTGGTGCCACTTTCGAATTCAAAATTGGGGAACTCGAATTTATAGCCTCTAAACTTACGTTATCGAAATGTATAATGAATTTCGTAGAAAAGCGTCTATAAAAACCTTTTAATTGGCTATATAGAATGAGAACGTAATAATGTTGATATAAAGTTGCTAATTTAATCAAATGAATTATATTTGGTGACACTTCTCAATTCAAATTGGGCAAGTCGAACTTTATTGCATCTAAACTTGTGTTATTTTTAAAGAGAAATATAGAATGAATTTCATCCAAAAGCGTCTAGAAAAACCTGTTAGTTAGTTATAAATAATGACAATGTAATAAAGTTGATAAAAAGTTGCTAATATAATCAAATAAATTATATTTGGTGCCACTTTTGAATTTAAAATTGGGGAAGTCGAATTAATAGCCTCTAAACTTACGTTATCGAAATGTATAATGAATTTCGTCCAAAACCGTCCATAAAAACCTTTTAAGTGGCTATATAGAATGAGAACGTAATAATGTTGATATAAAGTTGCTAATTTAATCAAATAAATTATATTTGGTGACACTTCTCATTTCAAATTGGGCAAGTCGAACTTTATTGCATCTAAACTTGTGTTATTTTTAAAGAGAAATATAGAATGAATTTCATCCAAAAGCGTCTAGAAAAACCTGTTAGTTAGTTATAAATAATGACAACGTAATAAAGTTGATAAAAAGTTGCTAATATAATCAAATAAATTATATTTGGTGCCACTTTTGAATTTAAAATTGGGGAAGTCGAATTAATAGCCTCTAAACTTACGTTATCGAAATGTATAATGAATTTCGTCCAAAACCGTCTATAAAAACCTTTTAAGTGGCTATATAGAATGAGAACGTAATAATGTTGATATAAAGTTGCTAATTTAATCAAATGAATTATATTTGGTGACACTTCTCAATTCAAATTGGGCAAGTCGAACTTTATTGCATCTAAACTTATGTTATTTTTAAAGAGAAATATTGAATGAATTTCATCCAAAAGCGTCTAAAAAAACCTGTTAGTTAGTCATAAATAATGACAACGTAATAAACTTAATAAAAAGTTTCTAATATATTCAAATAAATTATATTTGGTGCCACTTTTGAATTCAAAATTGGGAAAGTCGAATTTCTAGCCTCTAAACTTACGTTATCGAAATGTATAATGAATTTCGTCCAAAAGGGTCTATAAAAACCTTTTAATTGGCTATATAGAATGAGAACGTAATAATGTTGATATAAAGTTGCTAAATTAATCAAATGAATTATATTTGGTGACACTTCTCAATTCAAATTGGGCAAGTCGAACTTTATTGCATCTAAACTTGTGTTATTTTTAAAGAGAAATATAGAATGAATTTCATCCAAAAGCGTCTAGAAAAACCTGTTAGTTAGTTATAAATAATGACAACGTAATAAAGTTGATAAAAAGTTGCTAATATAATCAAATAAATTATATTTGGTGCCACTTTTGAATTTAAAATTGGGGAAGTCGAATTAATAGCCTCTAAACTTACGTTATCGAAATGTATAATGAATTTCGTCCAAAACCGTCTATAAAAACCATTTAAGTGGCTATATAGAATGAGAACGTAATAATGTTGATATAAAGTTGCTAATTTAATCAAATGAATTATATTTGGTGACACTTCTCAATTCAAATTGGGCAAGTCGAACTTTATTGCATCTAAACTTATGTTATTTTTAAAGAGAAATATTGAATGAATTTCATCCAAAAGCGTCTAAAAAAACCTGTTAGTTAGTCATAAATAATGACAACGTAATAAACTTAATAAAAAGTTTCTAATATATTCAAATAAATTATATTTGGTGCCACTTTTGAATTCAAAATTGGGAAAGTCGAATTTCTAGCCTCTAAACTTACGTTATCGAAATGTATAATGAATTTTGTCCAAAAGGGTCTATAAAAACCTTTTAATTGGCTATATAGAATGAGAACGTAATAATGTTGATATAAAGTTGCTAAATTAATCAAATGAATTATATTTGGTGACACTTCTCAATTCAAATTGGGCAAGTCGAACTTTATTGCATCTAAACTTATGTTATTTTTAAAGAGAAATATAGAATGAATTTCATCCAAAAGCGTCTAGAAAAACTTGTTATTTAGTCATAAATAATGACAACGTAATAAAGTTAATAAAAATTTTCTAATATATTTAAATAAATTATATTTGGTGCCACTTTCGAATTCAAAATTGGGGAACTCGAATTTATAGCCTCTAAACTTACGTTATCGAAATGTATAATGAATTTCGTAGAAAAGCGTCTATAAAAACCTTTTAATTGGCTATATAGAATGAGAACGTAATAATGTTGATATAAAGTTGCTAATTTAATCAAATGAATTATATTTGGTGACACTTCTCAATTCAAATTGGGCAAGTCGAACTTTATTGCATCTAAACTTGTGTTATTTTTAAAGAGAAATATAGAATGAATTTCATCCAAAAGCGTCTAGAAAAACCTGTTAGTTAGTTATAAATAATGACAACGTAATAAAGTTGATAAAAAGTTGCTAATATAATCAAATAAATTATATTTGGTGCCACTTTTGAATTTAAAATTGGGGAAGTCGAATTAATAGCCTCTAAACTTACGTTATCGAAATGTATAATGAATTTCGTCCAAAACCGTCCATAAAAACCTTTTAAGTGGCTATATAGAATGAGAACGTAATAATGTTGATATAAAGTTGCTAATTTAATCAAATAAATTATATTTGGTGACACTTCTCATTTCAAATTGGGCAAGTCGAACTTTATTGCATCTAAACTTGTGTTATTTTTAAAGAGAAATATAGAATGAATTTCATCCAAAAGCGTCTAGAAAAACCTGTTAGTTAGTTATAAATAATGACAACGTAATAAAGTTGATAAAAAGTTGCTAATATAATCAAATAAATTATATTTGGTGCCACTTTTGAATTTAAAATTGGGGAAGTCGAATTAATAGCCTCTAAACTTACGTTATCGAAATGTATAATGAATTTCGTCCAAAACCGTCTATAAAAACCATTTAAGTGGCTATATAGAATGAGAACGTAATAATGTTGATATAAAGTTGCTAATTTAATCAAATGAATTATATTTGGTGACACTTCTCAATTCAAATTGGGCAAGTCGAACTTTATTGCATCTAAACTTATGTTATTTTTAAAGAGAAATATTGAATGAATTTCATCCAAAAGCGTCTAAAAAAACCTGTTAGTTAGTCATAAATAATGACAACGTAATAAACTTAATAAAAAGTTTCTAATATATTCAAATAAATTATATTTGGTGCCACTTTTGAATTCAAAATTGGGAAAGTCGAATTTCTAGCCTCTAAACTTACGTTATCGAAATGTATAATGAATTTTGTCCAAAAGGGTCTATAAAAACCTTTTAATTGGCTATATAGAATGAGAACGTAATAATGTTGATATAAAGTTGCTAAATTAATCAAATGAATTATATTTGGTGACACTTCTCAATTCAAATTGGGCAAGTCGAACTTTATTGCATCTAAACTTATGTTATTTTTAAAGAGAAATATAGAATGAATTTCATCCAAAAGCGTCTAGAAAAACTTGTTATTTAGTCATAAATAATGACAACGTAATAAAGTTAATAAAAATTTTCTAATATATTTAAATAAATTATATTTGGTGCCACTTTCGAATTCAAAATTGGGGAACTCGAATTTATAGCCTCTAAACTTACGTTATCGAAATGTATAATGAATTTCGTAGAAAAGCGTCTATAAAAACCTTTTAATTGGCTATATAGAATGAGAACGTAATAATGTTGATATAAAGTTGCTAATTTAATCAAATGAATTATATTTGGTGACACTTCTCAATTCAAATTGGGCAAGTCGAACTTTATTGCATCTAAACTTGTGTTATTTTTAAAGAGAAATATAGAATGAATTTCATCCAAAAGCGTCTAGAAAAACCTGTTAGTTAGTTATAAATAATGACAACGTAATAAAGTTGATAAAAAGTTGCTAATATAATCAAATAAATTATATTTGGTGCCACTTTTGAATTTAAAATTGGGGAAGTCGAATTAATAGCCTCTAAACTTACGTTATCGAAATGTATAATGAATTTCGTCCAAAACCGTCCATAAAAACCTTTTAAGTGGCTATATAGAATGAGAACGTAATAATGTTGATATAAAGTTGCTAATTTAATCAAATAAATTATATTTGGTGACACTTCTCATTTCAAATTGGGCAAGTCGAACTTTATTGCATCTAAACTTGTGTTATTTTTAAAGAGAAATATAGAATGAATTTCATCCAAAAGCGTCTAGAAAAACCTGTTAGTTAGTTATAAATAATGACAACGTAATAAAGTTGATAAAAAGTTGCTAATATAATCAAATAAATTATATTTGGTGCCACTTTTGAATTTAAAATTGGGGAAGTCGAATTAATAGCCTCTAAACTTACGTTATCGAAATGTATAATGAATTTCGTCCAAAACCGTCTATAAAAACCTTTTAAGTGGCTATATAGAATGAGAACGTAATAATGTTGATATAAAGTTGCTAATTTAATCAAATGAATTATATTTGGTGACACTTCTCAATTCAAATTGGGCAAGTCGAACTTTATTGCATCTAAACTTATGTTATTTTTAAAGAGAAATATTGAATGAATTTCATCCAAAAGCGTCTAAAAAAACCTGTTAGTTAGTCATAAATAATGACAACGTAATAAACTTAATAAAAAGTTTCTAATATATTCAAATAAATTATATTTGGTGCCACTTTTGAATTCAAAATTGGGAAAGTCGAATTTCTAGCCTCTAAACTTACGTTATCGAAATGTATAATGAATTTCGTCCAAAAGGGTCTATAAAAACCTTTTAATTGGCTATATAGAATGAGAACGTAATAATGTTGATATAAAGTTGCTAACTTAATCAAATGAATTATATTTGGTGACACTTCTCAATTCAAATTGGGCAAGTCGAACTTTATTGCATCTAAACTTGTGTTATTTTTAAAGAGAAATATAGAATGAATTTCATCCAAAAGCGTCTAGAAAAACCTGTTAGTTAGTTATAAATAATGACAACGTAATAAAGTTGATAAAAAGTTGCTAATATAATCAAATAAATTATATTTGGTGCCACTTTTGAATTTAAAATTGGGGAAGTCGAATTAATAGCCTCTAAACTTACGTTATCGAAATGTATAATGAATTTCGTCCAAAACCGTCTATAAAAACCTTTTAAGTGGCTATATAGAATGAGAACGTAATAATGTTGATATAAAGTTGCTAATTTAATCAAATGAATTATATTTGGTGACACTTCTCAATTCAAATTGGGCAAGTCGAACTTTATTGCATCTAAACTTATGTTATTTTTAAAGAGAAATATTGAATGAATTTCATCCAAAAGCGTCTAAAAAAACCTGTTAGTTAGTCATAAATAATGACAACGTAATAAACTTAATAAAAAGTTTCTAATATATTCAAATAAATTATATTTGGTGCCACTTTTGAATTCAAAATTGGGAAAGTCGAATTTCTAGCCTCTAAACTTACGTTATCGAAATGTATAATGAATTTCGTCCAAAAGGGTCTATAAAAACCTTTTAATTGGCTATATAGAATGAGAACGTAATAATGTTGATATAAAGTTGCTAAATTAATCAAATGAATTATATTTGGTGACACTTCTCAATTCAAATTGGGCAAGTCGAACTTTATTGCATCTAAACTTATGTTATTTTTAAAGAGAAATATAGAATGAATTTCATCCAAAAGCGTCTAGAAAAACTTGTTATTTAGTCATAAATAATGACAACATAATAAAGTTAATAAAAATTTTCTAATATATTTAAATAAATTATATTTGGTGCCACTTTCGAATTCAAAATTGGGGAACTCGAATTTATAGCCTCTAAACTTACGTTATCGAAATGTATAATGAATTTCGTGCAAAAGCGTCTATAAAAACCTTTTAATTGGCTATACAGAATGAGAACGTAATAATGTTGATATAAAGTTGCTAATTTAATCAAATGAATTATATTTGGTGACACTTCTCAATTCAAATTGGGCAAGTCGAACTTTATTGCATCTAAACTTATGTTATTTTTAAAGAGAAATATAGAATGAATTTCATCTAAAAGTGTCTAGAAAAACCTGTTAGTTAGTTATAAAAAATGACAACGTAATAAAGTTGATAAGAAGTTGCTAATATAATAAAATAAATTATATTTGGTGCCACTTTTGAATTCAAAATTGGGGAAGTCGAATTTATAGCCTATAAACTTACGATATCGAAATGTATAATGAATTTCGTCCAAAAGCGTCTATAAAAACCTTTTAATTGGCTATATAGAATGAGAACGTAATAATGTTGATATAAAGTTGCTAATTTAATCAAATGAATTATATTTGGTGACACTTCTCAATTCAAATTGGGCAAGTCGAACTTTATTGCATCTAAACTTGTGTTATTTTTAAAGAGAAATATAGAATGAATTTCATCCAAAAGCGTCTAGAAAAACCTGTTAGTTAGTTATAAATAATGACAACGTAATAAAGTTGATAAAAAGTTGCTAATATAATCAAATAAATTATATTTGGTGCCACTTTTGAATTTAAAATTGGGGAAGTCGAATTAATAGCCTCTAAACTTACGTTATCGAAATGTATAATGAATTTCGTCCAAAACCGTCTATAAAAACCTTTTAAGTGGCTATATAGAATGAGAACGTAATAATGTTGATATAAAGTTGCTAATTTAATCAAATGAATTATATTTGGTGACACTTCTCAATTCAAATTGGGCAAGTCGAACTTTATTGCATCTAAACTTATGTTATTTTTAAAGAGAAATATTGAATGAATTTCATCCAAAAGCGTCTAAAAAAACCTGTTAGTTAGTCATAAATAATGACAACGTAATAAAGTTGATAAGAAGTTGCTAATATAATAAAATAAATTATATTTGGTGCCACTTTTGAATTCAAAATTGGGGAAGTCGAATTTATAGCCTATAAACTTACGATATCGAAATGTATAATGAATTTCGTCCAAAAGCGTCTATAAAAACCTTTTAATTGGCTATATAGAATGAGAACGTAATAATGTTGATATAAAGTTGCTAATTTAATCAAATGAATTATATTTGGTGACACTTCTCAATTCAAATTGGGCAAGTCGAACTTTATTGCATCTAAACTTGTGTTATTTTTAAAGAGAAATATAGAATGAATTTCATCCAAAAGCATCTAGAAAAACCTGTTAGTTAGTTATAAATAATGACAACGTAATAAAGTTGATAAAAAGTTGCTAATATAATCAAATAAATTATATTTGGTGCCACTTTTGAATTTAAAATTGGGGAAGTCGAATTAATAGCCTCTAAACTTACGTTATCGAAATGTATAATGAATTTCGTCCAAAACCGTCTATAAAAACCTTTTAAGTGGCTATATAGAATGAGAACGTAATAATGTTGATATAAAGTTGCTAATTTAATCAAATGAATTATATTTGGTGACACTTCTCAATTCAAATTGGGCAAGTCGAACTTTATTGCATCTAAACTTATGTTATTTTTAAAGAGAAATATTGAATGAATTTCATCCAAAAGCGTCTAAAAAAACCTGTTAGTTAGTCATAAATAATGACAACGTAATAAACTTAATAAAAAGTTTCTAATATATTCAAATAAATTATATTTGGTGCCACTTTTGAATTCAAAATTGGGAAAGTCGAATTTCTAGCCTCTAAACTTACGTTATCGAAATGTATAATGAATTTCGTCCAAAAGGGTCTATAAAAACCTTTTAATTGGCTATATAGAATGAGAACGTAATAATGTTGATATAAAGTTGCTAAATTAATCAAATGAATTATATTTGGTGACACTTCTCAATTCAAATTGGGCAAGTCGAACTTTATTGCATCTAAACTTGTGTTATTTTTAAAGAGAAATATAGAATGAATTTCATCCAAAAGCGTCTAGAAAAACCTGTTAGTTAGTTATAAATAATGACAACGTAATAAAGTTGATAAAAAGTTGCTAATATAATCAAATAAATTATATTTGGTGCCACTTTTGAATTTAAAATTGGGGAAGTCGAATTAATAGCCTCTAAACTTACGTTATCGAAATGTATAATGAATTTCGTCCAAAACCATCTATAAAAACCTTTTAAGTGGCTATATAGAATGAGAACGTAATAATGTTGATATAAAGTTGCTAATTTAATCAAATGAATTATATTTGGTGACACTTCTCAATTCAAATTGGGCAAGTCGAACTTTATTGCATCTAAACTTATGTTATTTTTAAAGAGAAATATTGAATGAATTTCATCCAAAAGCGTCTAAAAAAACCTGTTAGTTAGTCATAAATAATGACAACGTAATAAACTTAATAAAAAGTTTCTAATATATTCAAATAAATTATATTTGGTGCCACTTTTGAATTCAAAATTGGGAAAGTCGAATTTCTAGCCTCTAAACTTACGTTATCGAAATGTATAATGAATTTCGTCCAAAAGGGTCTATAAAAACCTTTTAATTGGCTATATAGAATGAGAACGTAATAATGTTGATATAAAGTTGCTAAATTAATCAAATGAATTATATTTGGTGACACTTCTCAATTCAAATTGGGCAAGTCGAACTTTATTGCAACTAAACTTATGTTATTTTTAAAGAGAAATATAGAATGAATTTCATCCAAAAGCGTCTAGAAAAACTTGTTATTTAGTCATAAATAATGACAACGTAATAAAGTTAATAAAAATTTTCTAATATATTTAAATAAATTATATTTGGTGCCACTTTCGAATTCAAAATTGGGGAACTCGAATTTATAGCCTCTAAACTTACGTTATCGAAATGTATAATGAATTTCGTGCAAAAGCGTCTATAAAAACCTTTTAATTGGCTATATAGAATGAGAACGTAATAATGTTGATATAAAGTTGCTAATTTAATCAAATGAATTATATTTGGTGACACTTCTCAATTCAAATTGGGCAAGTCGAACTTTATTGCATCTAAACTTGTGTTATTTTAAAAGAGAAATATAGAATGAATTTCATCCAAAAGCGTCTAGAAAAACCTGTTATTTAGTTATAAATAATGACAACGTAATAAAGTTGATAAAAAGTTGCTAATATAATCAAATAAATTATATTTGGTGCCACTTTTGAATTTAAAATTGGGGAAGTCGAATTAATAGCCTCTAAACTTACGTTATCGAAATGTATAATGAATTTCGTCCAAAACCGTCTATAAAAACTTTTTAAGTGGCTATATAGAATGAGAACGTAATAATGTTGATATAAAGTTGCTAATTTAATCAAATGAATTATATTTGGTGACACTTCTCAATTCAAATTGGGCAAGTCGAACTTTATTGCATCTAAACTTGTGTTATTTTTAAAGAGAAATATAGAATGAATTTCATCCAAAAGCGTCTAGAAAAACCTGTTAGTTAGTTATAAATAATGACAACGTAATAAAGTTGATAAAAAGTTGCTAATATAATCAAATAAATTATATTTGGTGCCACTTTTGAATTTAAAATTGGGGAAGTCGAATTAATAGCCTCTAAACTTACGTTATCGAAATGTATAATGAATTTCGTCCAAAACCGTCTATAAAAACCTTTTAAGTGGCTATATAGAATGAGAACGTAATAATGTTGATATAAAGTTGCTAATTTAATCAAATGAATTATATTTGGTGACACTTCTCAATTCAAATTGGGCAAGTCGAACTTTATTGCATCTAAACTTATGTTATTTTTAAAGAGAAATATTGAATGAATTTCATCCAAAAGCGTCTAAAAAAACCTGTTAGTTAGTCATAAATAATGACAACGTAATAAACTTAATAAAAAGTTTCTAATATATTCAAATAAATTATATTTGGTGCCACTTTTGAATTCAAAATTGGGAAAGTCGAATTTCTAGCCTCTAAACTTACGTTATCGAAATGTATAATGAATTTCGTCCAAAAGGGTCTATAAAAACCTTTTAATTGGCTATATAGAATGAGAACGTAATAATGTTGATATAAAGTTGCTAAATTAATCAAATGAATTATATTTGGTGACACTTCTCAATTCAAATTGGGCAAGTCGAACTTTATTGCATCTAAACTTGTGTTATTTTTAAAGAGAAATATAGAATGAATTTCATCCAAAAGCGTCTAGAAAAACCTGTTAGTTAGTTATAAATAATGACAACGTAATAAAGTTGATAAAAAGTTGCTAATATAATCAAATAAATTATATTTGGTGGCACTTTTGAATTTAAAATTGGGGAAGTCGAATTAATAGCCTCTAAACTTACGTTATCGAAATGTATAATGAATTTCGTCCAAAACCGTCTATAAAAACCTTTTAAGTGGCTATATAGAATGAGAACGTAATAATGTTGATATAAAGTTGCTAATTTAATCAAATGAATTATATTTGGTGACACTTCTCAATTCAAATTGGGCAAGTCGAACTTTATTGCATCTAAACTTATGTTATTTTTAAAGAGAAATATTGAATGAATTTCATCCAAAAGCGTCTAAAAAAACCTGTTAGTTAGTCATAAATAATGACAACGTAATAAACTTAATAAAAAGTTTCTAATATATTCAAATAAATTATATTTGGTGCCACTTTTGAATTCAAAATTGGGAAAGTCGAATTTCTAGCCTCTAAACTTACGTTATCGAAATGTATAATGAATTTCGTCCAAAAGGGTCTATAAAAACCTTTTAATTGGCTATATAGAATGAGAACGTAATAATGTTGATATAAAGTCGCTAAATTAATCAAATGAATTATATTTGGTGACACTTCTCAATTCAAATTGGGCAAGTCGAACTTTATTGCATCTAAACTTATGTTATTTTTAAAGAGAAATATAGAATGAATTTCATCCAAAAGCGTCTAGAAAAACTTGTTATTTAGTCATAAATAATGACAACGTAATAAAGTTAATAAAAAGTTTCTAATATATTTAAATAAATTATATTTGGTGCCACTTTCGAATTCAAAATTGGGGAACTCGAATTTATAGCCTCTAAACTTACGTTATCGAAATTTATAATGAATTTCGTGCAAAAGCGTCTATAAAAACCTTTTAATTGGCTATATAGAATGAGAACGTAATAATGTTGATATAAAGTTGCTAATTTAATCAAATGAATTATATTTGGTGACACTTCTCAATTCAAATTGGGCAAGTCGAACTTTATTGCATCTAAACTTATGTTATTTTTAAAGAGAAATATTGAATGAATTTCATCCAAAAGCGTCTAAAAAAACCTGTTAGTTAGTCATAAATAATGACAACGTAATAAACTTAATAAAAAGTTTCTAATATATTCAAATAAATTATATTTGGTGCCACTTTTGAATTCAAAATTGGGAAAGTCGAATTTCTAGCCTCTAAACTTACGTTATCGAAATGTATAATGAATTTCGTCCAAAAGGGTCTATAAAAACCTTTTAATTGGCTATATAGAATGAGAACGTAATAATGTTGATATAAAGTTGCTAAATTAATCAAATGAATTATATTTGGTGACACTTCTCAATTCAAATTGGGCAAGTCGAACTTTATTGCATCTAAACTTGTGTTATTTTTAAAGAGAAATATAGAATGAATTTCATCCAAAAGCGTCTAGAAAAACCTGTTAGTTAGTTATAAATAATGACAACGTAATAAAGTTGATAAAAAGTTGCTAATATAATCAAATAAATTATATTTGGTGCCACTTTTGAATTTAAAATTGGGGAAGTCGAATTAATAGCCTCTAAACTTACGTTATCGAAATGTATAATGAATTTCGTCCAAAACCATCTATAAAAACCTTTTAAGTGGCTATATAGAATGAGAACGTAATAATGTTGATATAAAGTTGCTAATTTAATCAAATGAATTATATTTGGTGACACTTCTCAATTCAAATTGGGCAAGTCGAACTTTATTGCATCTAAACTTATGTTATTTTTAAAGAGAAATATTGAATGAATTTCATCCAAAAGCGTCTAAAAAAACCTGTTAGTTAGTCATAAATAATGACAACGTAATAAACTTAATAAAAAGTTTCTAATATATTCAAATAAATTATATTTGGTGCCACTTTTGAATTCAAAATTGGGAAAGTCGAATTTCTAGCCTCTAAACTTACGTTATCGAAATGTATAATGAATTTCGTCCAAAAGGGTCTATAAAAACCTTTTAATTGGCTATATAGAATGAGAACGTAATAATGTTGATATAAAGTTGCTAAATTAATCAAATGAATTATATTTGGTGACACTTCTCAATTCAAATTGGGCAAGTCGAACTTTATTGCATCTAAACTTGTGTTATTTTTAAAGAGAAATATAGAATGAATTTCATCCAAAAGCGTCTAGAAAAACCTGTTAGTTAGTTATAAATAATGACAACGTAATAAAGTTGATAAAAAGTTGCTAATATAATCAAATAAATTATATTTGGTGCCACTTTTGAATTTAAAATTGGGGAAGTCGAATTAATAGCCTCTAAACTTACGTTATCGAAATGTATAATGAATTTCGTCCAAAACCGTCT